>NC_062565.1:19299598-19924598 GCF_022837055.1 Prionailurus viverrinus | reverse complement strand
TCGATTTACTTACCAAAAGAGTTCAATTGCGTTAAATGTTACATTATTATATTGGACTCAATGAAAAACTGGGAAAGAGTCCAAAATGTGGAAGCCCAAGTGGAAAAAAGACTTTTATTTAAAAGTTAGAAGGACTTACATTGTTTCCTTAGATCAGTGACTAACTTCAATGCAAGACAAATTACTTAATGTCTCATCAATAAAATGAGAATAATTATTTCTTATAGTTTAATTTTGTAGTGAAAATGGCATGGAAGTAAGGAAGTAGAAGTATGTCACGATAAAGATTTTTACTGAGGAAGAATCAGGAATTGAATAACATTTGATGAGAATAGGTTGAGAATAAAAGACAGGATGATGAAACAGAAAGGCCAATGTAAAATGAACGTTTGAAAGAGAGTGGCCCAGATGCAACAGAAGTAACAATGAGAAGCATAATAAGTAACTTTATTTAGCTGAAGAAAAGCATATGTGTATATTTGCCGTGCTATAGGCAAAATAAATGTAAAGGAGACTCGTCCACAGACTGGAGTAAAATGTTACATCACTTTGTTTAAGAAAAAAAAAAACTCAGGTAAAAAAAGAATGATAAAGTGGTAGCTAGCATTAATCACATATAATGGACTTGGTGTAAGTGCTTTGGAAACTTAATTTATTTTTCCTTAAAACATCTCTGTGCCATAGATACTGTTATTGCCGTCACTTTACAGATGGGGGAAATGAGGTTTGGAGAAAATAGGAACTAAATTTTCACAGTAATTAAGTGACAGGGTCAAGGACATGAACCAAATCCTTAGTCTTGGGTCTTACACACTCTGCTATAAAGAGCCTTGGAATATTTAAACTAAACTCAGAAAGATCATCTTCAAAAATACTAACAAACAAACTGCAGTAGCCTATGAAAAGGATTATATACCATGGCAAAGTGGAATTGGTTCCAAGAATGCAAAGTTGGTTCAATATATGAACATCAATTAATGTAGTACACCAATTTCATGATTATCTCAACAGACGCAGAAAAAATATTCGACAAAATCCAACATTCTTTCATGATTAAAAAAAAACATTCAGAAGCCTAGGAATAGAATGGAACTTGCACAACCTGATAAAGAGCATCTATGAAAAAAAAAAAAACAGGGGCGCCTGGGTGGCGCAGTCGGTTAAGCGTCCGACTTCAGCCAGGTCACGATCTCGCGGTCCGTGAGTTCGAGCCCCGCGTCGGGCTCTGGGCTGATGGCTCAGAGCCTGGAGCCTGTTTCTGATTCTGTGTCTCCCTCTCTCTCTGCCCCTTCCCTGTTCATGCTCTGTCTCTCTCTGTCCCAAAAATAAATAAACGTTGAAAAAAAAAAAAAAGAAAAAAAAAAAACAAAAAACAAAAACAACCAAAACCCATAGCTAACATAATACTTACTGATGAAAGACTGAAAAACTTTCCCCCTGAGGTCAGGAACAAGACAAAGATGTCCACTCTCACTACTTCTATTCAACATTGTACTGGAAATTCTAGTCAGAGGTACGTGGCAAAAAAAGAAATAAAGTTACCCAGATTGGAAAGGAAGAAGTAAAATTATTTCTATTTCCAGATGACATGACCTAACATACAGAAAGCCATAAAAATCCATGAGAAACTACTAGGCATAATAAATGTGTTTGGAAAGTTGCAGGATATATTATCATTATACAAAATTCATTTGTAATTTTATATCCTAGCCATGGATTATCCATAAATTAAGAAAACAATCCCATTTGTAATGGCACCAAAAAGACAAAGGTACTCAGCAATAAATGTAGTCAAGGAAGTACAAGCCTTATACTTTTAAACCTGTAAAGCATTGGAAGACATTAAAGATACTTTAACAATTGCTGAAAGACATGAAATAAATGTAAACACAGCCTTTGTTCATGGATCCAAAGACTTAATATTGTTCAGATGGCAGCATACCCTAAATTCATCTGCAGAATTATCAGTATCGAAATTTTAACTGCTTTTTTTCTTCTTAAAAGGAAGAAAGAAAGAAAGAAAGAAAGCAAGCAAGCAACAGATAGGCTGATCCTAACATTCATGTGGAATTATAAGAGGCACTGGATAGCCAAATGAATGAATGAATGAATGAATGAATGAATAAATAAATAAATAAATAAAATTGAGAAAGAAGAACAAAGCTGGAGGATTCAATTTACTGATTTCAAAACCGATTACAAAATGAGGATAATGAAGACAATATGATACGGGCATAAGAATAAACAAAAATAGTTCAATGGAATAATGTTTAGAGTCCAGAAATAAACCCTCACATGTGGCCAGCTGATTTTCAGCAAGGGTGCCAAGAGTATTCAACTTGGAAAGCACAGTCTTTACAAAAAATGGTTCTGTGACAAGTGGGTATCCACATATGTGTTTTGTATGCCTATCTCCCACCATATACAAAAATTTACTCTGAATGGATCAATGACCTAAATACAAAAGCTAAAATTATAATGTTTTTAAAAGAAAACTTACATGCATATCTTCTTGATCTTAAACTGGGCAATAGTTTCTTAGATAGGACATCAAAACACAGTCAAAGGATAAATAAATCAGCCAGACTTCATCAAAATCAAAAACTTACACATCAAAGGACACTACCAAGGAAGGGCAGAATGAGATAAAATATTTGAAAATCATGTATCTGATAAGGATTTAGTATACAAATATACAAATAACTCTTAGAACAACAATAAAAGCTAATAATCCAATTAAATAATGCACAAAGGTTTTGAATCTCTGCAAAGAAGATGTACAGTTGATCATTAAGGACTTGAAAAGATGCTTAATTTCATTTGGCAAATGTAAATCAAGACCACAGTGAACCATCCCTCCACACCCACTAGAATGGCTGTAAGAACATACAAATAAATAAATATACAGAAATTGACACATGTGGATGAGAAAGTGAAAAGCGTTCATACCTTGCTGGTTGCAGTGTAAAATGGTGCAGACATTTTGGAAAACAGTCTGGCCATTCTTTAACTTTAAACAAGAGATACCACATGACCCAGCAAATTCTATTCCTAGGTGTATATCCAAGAAATGTGAAAGTACATGATTACACAAAAACTTATACATGAATATTCATAGCAGCATTATTCATAAGAGTCAAACAGTGGAAATGCCACAAATGTTCATCAAATGATGAATGAATAAACAAAATGTATTAATGCCATAAAATGGATTATTCAGTCATAAAAAGACATGAAGCACTGATATGTGCTACAGCATGGATAAACCTTGTAAGCATTATGCTTAGTGAAAGAAGCCACAGTAAAAGAAATTAAAAAAAAGGGGGGCCACCCAGGTGACTCTGTCGGTTGAGCATCTGACTTTGGTTCAGGTCATGATCTCGCAGTTGGTGGGATTGAGCTGTGCATCAGGCTCTGTGCTGACAGCTCGGAGCCTGTGGTCTGCTTCAGATTCTGTGTCTCCCTCTCTCTCTCTCTGCCTCTCCCCCATCAAGTTCTGTCTCTCTCTCAAAAATAAACATTAAAAAAAAGAAAGAAAGAAAAGAAAGAAGCCAGGCACAAGGGCCACCTATTGCATGATTTTATTTATATGAAATGTTCAGAAAAAACAAATTCATAGAGACAGAAGATATATTATGATTTCCAGGGGATGAGGAGAAGGAGGAAGAAGGGAAAAATTCCTAATGGGTACAGCGTTTATCTTCGGGACAATGAAAAGGCTTTGGGATTAGATAGTAGTGAGGGTTGTACAACCTTGTGACTACACTAAAAACTACTGACTTATTACTTGAAATGGTGCAATTTTGTGGTATGTTAATTATATCTTAATAAAAAATGAATATTTTAAGACAATCAGCTCAGACCAATATGACTCAAATTCTTCTGCCATGGTATAAAAAGTTAGGAAAAAACGTACCCAATGCTGAGGCAGAAAGGCCCACACATATTTTCAAATGGCAAGGTAATTTTGACTTTGAAGATGTATTCTTGCCAAGTGCAGTGGGTGAAAATTCATCAGGAGAGTGATCACGATGTGAACACACACCATATCTCGGAGCAATTTTGGATAATGTAAGATTGTAAAAAAACCCAAAAATGTAATCTAGCGTAAGGTGTAAAACCCTGCTCCTAAAAGATCGATGAAAAATTCAACAGTGATACAGGCATATCTCATTTTGTCGTGTTTCCATTTATTTTACTTCATAGAGACTGGGTTTTTATTTATTTATTTATTTATTTATTTATTTATTTATTTAATTATTTTTTTTTAAATTAGTTTTCTTTATTTTTGAGAGGCAGAGCGCATGTAGGAGAGCGACAGAGAGAGAGGGAGACACAGAATTAGAAGCAGGATCCAGGCCCGGAGCTGTCAGCACAGAGCCTGACGCGGGCGGAACTCACGAACCGTGAGATCAAGACCTGAGCTGAAGTTGGTTGCTCAACCCACTGAGCCATCCAGACGCCCTGAGACTGGGTTCTAAAAAACAAATTAAAAGCTTGTAGCCTGCGTGTATTGACAATTCTATCTGCCTTTGTGCCACGTTAGGTCTCTGTGCCACATTTTGGTAATTCTTGCAGCATTTCCAACCTTTTCATTATTATTATATCTGTTACGGTGATCTGGTGAGCAATTATTATGCACTGAAAGCTCAGATGATGGTTAGCGTTTTGTAAAAATAAAGTATTTTTAAAATAAGTTATGTATTTTTTTTTTTTAGGCAACGCTATTTGCACACTTAGTAGACTTCTGTAGAGTGTAAACATTTATATGCACTGGGAAACCAAAAAGTTCACTTGACTTGCTTTATTGAGATATTCACTTTATTGTGATGGTCTGGAACCAAAGGTGCAGTATCTCTGAAGTATGCCTGTAACGTAATGAAAACCCGGACTTAAAATCTGACATAATATTTATAAAGACTGAAACTGGTGGAGGGAAGATTTCTCAAATAAGAAGACATAAATAGGTTTCTGTATCACTTGTCATTCTGACAATTAGATAATAGAAATTAAGATATTCTGAACAATCACTAATTGAATTAAAAATAAGAAAAACACCTTTGAAAAGAAGTGGACCAAAAAGAAGACAAACGCTGTCTGTGTAGAAAAGAAAAAAGCAAACAAATAGCAGAAGATGCTTAAAAACAGAAAACACAGAACAAGAGGACCAAAGTAAGAAGAAACATAATATTTATAAGAACAAAAATGAATGCATTAAAAACAAAGGACTCAAATCGAATCAGGCAAATGAAAAGAAATGAACAAAAAAGAAATCAGGGCTGCTTGAAATATTAAAATGAGCATTATGCTTAGTGAAAGAAGCCGGGAGCAAGGGCCACCTATTGTATGATTTTATTTGTATGAAATGTTCAGAATAAACAAACTCATAGGGACAGAAGATATATTATGATTTCTAGGGGATGGGGAGACCGGGAACTGGGGAGTGATTCCTAAGAGGTACAGAGCTTATTTGTGGGACAATGAAAAGGTCCATTAAAATCAGACAAAGGCTAAAATAATCACACAGAACAAAGAGAACCCCTTTATATTGCGAAAGCGCACAATACACAACTATAACTATAACATTAATCTTTATGTGCTGAATAATCTATTCTCAAAACATACAAAGTAAAATTATCAAAATGCAAGGAAGAAATGATGGAAACATTTTAGTCAGAGATTTTGACTGTCTTTCCCACTTTATGTGATCAAGTAAATACATAGAGGATCAAGGGAATACTATTGGTAAGGTTAATTTAATAGATATGTGTGGAA
Source organism: Prionailurus viverrinus (assembly GCF_022837055.1). NCBI lineage: Eukaryota > Metazoa > Chordata > Mammalia > Carnivora > Felidae > Prionailurus > Prionailurus viverrinus. The sequence goes on along the minus strand of NC_062565.1, from coordinate 19,918,823 downwards.
CTTTGTAACTGACAAAAGGAAATGGGCCTCTCTCTACATCACTTGGGCTTTCATAAAAATTGGTAATTTGTGAGGCCAGAAAGAAATATCTTAATAAATTCCCCAAAGAATAAACATTTTTTTTCATAATCTAGTTAAAACGAAAATTAGTAACCAAGATTTAATTCCAACGAAAACTACAACTTTATCATTAAAAAAATCAGCTTTACTTGGTTTTTCCTAATCATTATTAAGTCAAAAAGAAAAAAAAAAGAGAATTGAATATACCATTGGATATATATGATATCCAAAACATACTTTAGAACAAAATGGGGCTCCTGGGTGTCTCAGTCGATTAAGCTTCTGACTTTGGCTCAGGTCATGATCTCATGGTCCATGAGTTTGGGCCCCATGTTGGGCTCTGTGCTGACAGCTCAGAGTCTGGAGCCTGCTTCAGATTCTATGTCTCAGTCTCTCTTTTCCCCTCTCCCACTCACACTCTGTCTCTTTCTCAAAAATAAATAAACATTAAAAAAAATTAAAAGCAAAGAAGAAAGTGTATTGCCCTTACTAGCTTCATTATAAAATATCCTTAAAATTGAGTAAATAAATTTGAAACCATATAAAAATACAAAAATAACTTAAAGGAATAGCAGGGATTAAAAATGTGGGAGCAAAAATTAATGAATTATAAAATAGAAACAGAGTTGAACTGATAAAAATATTCCAAAAGCTATTTTCTGAAAATGTCCAATTAATAGATGAACCTCTAGCAAGACTGATAGGGATACCAAAAGACGGAAATCTCTGTTGTTGTAAATCTAATGATAACATGATTACAGTATATTAATATCAACAACTTCACCCACTCATTGAACACTTATATGGACCAGATATTGTGCTGACAGCTTTATATACAGAATTGTTGAGTTTGGGATTTGAAGTTACATTTGCTGCCTTTAAATTTTATCACTGTGAGCTATTAGCTATCTGTTCCTTCTGTCATAAAGTTAGGAGAATATTAACATCTACTTATAGGACAGTTGTGGAGATTTTACATGATAAACATATAAAGTGCGGATATGGGGGCAATAGGTGGCATTTTGTATACACTTTATAAAAGTCAGTTCTGAGCTACCAGTAGAGAGTACATCTTTTAGAACTGTATTTGATGCAAATAATCATGTCTTCTATAGAATAAGAATTATATTTTCCCCATGCAACAAGAGCTCTAGAAAGAAGAAGTCCAGAGCTGTAAAGTCAGCTCACAACTACATCAAACACAAGAACTGCGTGGCCTGCCACATGCATGAAAAAGAAGGAAATTCTAACATTTGTGACAACATGGATTGACCTTGAGAGCATTATGCTAAGTGAACTGAGACAGAGAAAGACAAATACTGCATGATCTCACTTATAAAAAAAGAGACCAAGTTTATGGCTACCAGAGGCAGGAGGTGGGGCATGGGGTAATTGGATGAAGGTGGTCATAAGGTACAAACTTCCCTTTATAAGATAAATAAGCACTGGGGATGTCATGTACAACAGAAAATTATAGTTAACACTGCTGTATGGTACATTAAAAGTTACTAAGAGAGTAGATCCTAAAAGTTCTCATCACAAGGAAAAAATACGTTTTTCTCTTGCTTTTTACCTTTTTGTATGTATAGGAGATGATGGATGTTAACCAAACTTACTGTGATGGTTCTTTTCCTATATATGTGAGTAAAGTCATTATGCTGTATGCTCTAAATTTACACAGTGCTGTATGTCAATCATGTCTTAATAGAACTGAAAGGAACAAAGCACTGGGACTTCTTATAACTTCCTATTTTGCTATTCTTTCTCTGTGGCTATCACCCTCATGGTCACAAGTTTGTGGGTGCACATCTGGGCATTGTATCGGCAGTCCAGGCAGGAAGGAGGGAGAAAGTTAAAAGCTTTATCTTTATGAGGTTGTATGTTTTGATTTGGAAAGGGAGCACTCTCCATTGGCTTTTCATTGACCAGAAATGCGTGGCAAGGCTAATCCTAATCGCAAAGGAGACTGGGAGATTAAGCATTTTTAGCTGAGCACAATGCTACGCCTAACAAAATATAATAAAGGAGAGGAAGCAATGGATATTGATAGGTAACCAGCAGTATATCTTATGGAGAGGTGTAAAAGCTTTAATGTGTACTAATACAATATTTTAATAAATTGGGTGATTGTCAAGGAAATAAATACAAATGTAAATATATAATTTCTTGATTCAAGGAAAAAAGAGGAAACTTTTGAATGATTAGTAAGATTTTAAGATTTTTTAAATTTAAACAAGTACATTAAAAAAGACATCAAGCCGAGGTGATTGCATAAGCAACTTGTTTTTTAATTCCTTAAGGACACATTAAATCCATTAGTTTTTAAAATGTTCCTAAGGATATAAAAAAATAGAAAACATCTCTGTTTGTGTTACAAAGATGGCAAAATCTTGTTACCTGACAAAAATTACTCAAAGAAAAAAATACGTAGGCCAAATTTATTTATGCATAGAGATAAAAACGCAATAAAAATATAACAGTTAACAATAATATGTTGCGACTGAGGATTTATTCCTGGAATTCATGGGTGGTTAAATATTTGGTAGTCTGTTTATATAATTCATCCCACCAATAGGTAAAACGTGAATAGCTATTGATTCACAAAAACTCCTAATAAATTATATAGATTCTTCCTTAATATTATAAAGTATGTCCCAAACCAGTAATAGTCATCATTATCGTTAATGGCATTTCTATTACAGTCAGAACAAGAAAATGATGCTTATATTTACAAATATTCTTTTATCTTTTTTCTTTTTATATAGTTTATTGAGATATAATTGACATAGCACTATATGAGCTTAAGATGTATAGCATAATGATTTGACTTACACATATTATGAAATGATTCCCACAATAAATTTAATTAATACTCATCTTATCATATAGATAGAAAAAGAAAGAAAAATATTTAAAAAGATTTTTTTCCTAATGACAAGAATTTTTAGGTTCTACTCTCTTAAAAACTTTCAAATATACCATACAGCAGTATTAACTACAGTCATCAGATTGTACATTACATCCCTAGTATTTATGTATATTATAATTAGGAGTTTGTGTCTTTTGACCACTTTTATTTAGTTTTTCCTCCCTCCATTCCCACCTCTGTGTTCTGAGTATTTTATTTTATTTTATTTATTTTTTCTTTCAAAAATTTAAAATTTTTTTTTGTTTTTTTGTTTATTTTTAGTTTCAAGTTTTTATTTAGATTCTGGTTAGTTAACATGTAGTGTACAATCTTCTGAGTATTTTATTTATTTATTTTTTCTGTGAATTGCACAAACATGTTTATGAAAACTGTATAAAATAATGAAAGCAAAATAATTTCAGTTATAAGCACAGTATAAATTAATGTATTAATTTTTCAAATGTATCTGAATATAATTGCCATTCATTTTTTCATTAATATCTATTTTTTTTTACTTCAACCTCAGATAGACTTTTAAAAAATGATATTGGCATAAAGACAGTATGGTTGAATTAATATTATCATTTGTATGAAATGTTGGTCTTAATGGAGTAAGTAAAAAATTATGCAGCACATGCCTTTACAAGTCTATATCATCTGGTTATGAGATAAAATACAATTTTGCCAATTTGGAATCTCATTTTGAAATCTCAATATGCTTCCTTCTTTGACTTAGTTATTTGCAGTAAAAGAGGTGGATTGAGTTTTCATTTCTGGTCTTGTATTTCTTGGTGAGGTCATACTCACTAATTTTTATAGAAAATTAGTTACCGAAAATAACAGAACTACTGAAGCTCCCTGGAAGAAGATTTTCCAAGATGAGCACAGCCCCTTCATTACTGGGTTTGGTGGTACCCGGTAGAGCAATCTGTGTTCCTTCTCATCCTTATTCCTTCTTCTATTGTTGGTCCCTTGTTTTACATTGTTTTTATTCTTTCTTTATTTTTTTAATTTTATTTTAAATTTTTTAAAATTTACATCCAAATTAGTTAGCATATAGTGAAGCAATGATTTCAGGAGTAGATTCCTTAAAGCCCCTACCCATTTAGCCCCTCCCCCCTCCCACAACCCCTCCAACAACCCTCAGTTTGTTCTCCATATTTATGAGTCTCTTCTGTTTTGTCCCCCTCCCTGTTTTTATATTATTTTTGTTTCCCTTCCCTTATGTTCATCTGTTTTGTATCTTAAAGTCCTCATATGAGTAAAGTCATATGATTTTTGTCTTTCTCTAACTAATTTTGCTTAGCATAATACCCTCCAGTTCCATCCACGTAGTTGCAAATGGCAAGATTTCATTCTTTTTGATTGCTGAGTAATACTCCATTGTATACATATACCACTTCTTCTTCCTTTTTTTTTATATGAAATTTATTGTCAAACTGGTTTCCATACAACACCCAGTGCTCATCCCAAAAGGTGCCCTCCTCAGTACCCATCACCCACCCTCTCCTCCCTCCCACCCCCCATCAACCCTCAGTTTGTTCTCAGTTTTAAACAGTCTCTTATGCTTTGGCTCTCTCCCACTCTAACCTCTTTTTTTTTTTTCCTTCCCCTCCCCCATGGGTTCCTGTTAAGTTTCTCAGGATCCACATAGAGTGAAACCATATGGTATCTGTCTTTTTCTGTATGGCTTATTTCACTTAGCATCACACTCTCCAGTTCCATCCACGTTGCTACAAAGGGCCATATTTTATTCTTTCTCATTGCCCTGTAGTACTCCATTGTGTATATAAACCACAATTTCTTTATCCATTCATCAGTTGATGGACATTTAGGCTCTTTCCATAATTTGGCTATTGTTGAGAGTGCTGCTATGAACATTGGGGTACAAGTGCCCCTATGCATCAGTACTCCTGTATCCCTTGGATAAATTCCTAGCAGTGCTATTGCTGGGTCATAGGGTAGGTCTATTTTTAATTTTCTGAGGAACCTCCACACTGCTTTCCAGAGCGGCTGCACCAATTTGCATTCCCACCAACAGTGCAAGAGGGTTCCCGTTTCTCCACATCCTCTCCAGCATCTATAGTCTCCTGATTTGTTCATTTTGGCCACTCTGACTGGCGTGAAGTGATACCTGAGTGTGGTTTTGATTTGTATTTCCCTGATAAGGAGCGACGCTGAACATCTTTTCATGTGCCTGTTGGCCATTCAGATGTCTTGTTTAGAGAAGTGTCTATTCATGTTTTCTGCCCATTTCTTCACTGGGTTATTTGTTTTCTGGGTGTGGAGTTTGGTGAGCTTTTTATAGATTTTGGATACTAGCCCCTTGTCCGATATGTCATTTGCAAATATCTTTTCCCATTCCATTGGTTGCCTTTTAGTTTTGTTGGTTGTTTCCTTTGCTGTGCAGAAGCTTTTTATCTTCATAAGGTCCCAGTAATTCACTTTTGCTTTTAATTCCCTTGCCTTTGGGGATGTGTCGAGTAAGAGATTGCTACAGCTGAGGTCAGAGAGGTCTTTTCCTGCTTTCTCCTCTAAGGTTTTGATGGTTTCCTGTCTCACATTCAGGTCCTTTATCCATTTTGAGTTTATTTTTGTAAATGGTGTGAGAAAGTGGTCTAGTTTCAACCTTCTGCATGTTGCTGTCCAGTTCTCCCAGCACCATTGTTAAAGAGACTGTCTTTTTTCCATTGGATGTTCTTTCCTCCTTTGTCAAAGATGAGTTGGCCATACGTTTGTGGGTCTAGTTCTGGGGTTTCTATTCTATTCCATTGGTCTATGTGTCTGTTTTTGTGCCAATACCATGCTGTCTTGATGATTACAGCTTTGTAGTAGAGGCTAAAGTCTGGGATTGTGATGCCTCCTGCTTTGGTCTTCTTCTTCAAAATTCCTTTGGCTGTTCGGGGCCTTTTGTGGTTCCATATGAATTTTAGGATTGCTTGTTCTAGTTTTGAGAAGAATACTGGTGCAATTTTGATTGGGATTGCATTGAATGTGTAGATAGCTTTGGGTAGTATTGACATTTTGACAATATTTATTCTTCCAATCCATGAGCAGGGAATGTCTTTCCATTTCTTTAAATCTTCTTCAATTACCTTCATAAGCTTTCTATAGTTTTCAGCATACAGATCCTTTACATCTTTGGTTAGATTTATTCCTAGGTATTTTATGCTTCTTGGTGCAATTGTGAATGGGATCAGTTTCTTTGTCTTTCTGTTGCTTCATTGTTAGTGTATAAGAATGCAACTGATTTCTGTACATTGATTTTGTATCCTGCAACTTTGCTGAATTCATGTATCAGTTCTAGCAGACTTTTGGTGGAGTCTATCGGATTTTCCATGTATAATATCATGTCATCTGCAAAAAGCGAAAGCTTGACTTCATCTTTGCCAATTTTGATGCCTTTGATTTCCTTTTGTTGTCTGATTGCTGATGCTAGAACTTCCAGCACTATGGTAAACAACAGCGGTGAGAGTGGGCATCCCTGTCGTGTTCCTGATCTCAGGGAAAAAGCTCTCAGTTTTTCCCCGTTGAGGATGATGTTAGCTGTGGGCTTTTCATAAATGGCTTTTATGATCTTTAAGTATGTTCCTTCTATCCCGACTTTCTCAAGGGTTTTTATTAAGAAAGGGTGCTGGATTTTGTCAAAGGCCTTTTCTGCAACGATTGACAGGATCATATGGTTCTTCTCTTTTTTTTTGTTAATGTGATGTATCACGTTGATTGATTTGCGAATGTTGAACCAGCCCTGCATCCCAGGAATGAATCCCACTTGATCATGGTGAATAATTCTTTTTATATGCTGTTGAATTCGATTTGCTAGTATCTTATTGAGAATTTTTGCATCCATATTCATCAGGGATATTGGCCGGTAGTTCTCTTTTTTTACTGGGTCTCTGTCTGGTTTAGGAATCAAAGTAATACTGGCTTCATAGAATGAGTCTGGAAGTTTTCCTTCCCTTTCTATTTCTTGGAATAGCTTGAAAAGGATAGGTATTATCTCTGCTTTAAACGTCTGGTAGAACTCCCCTGGGAAGCCATCTGGTCCTGGACTCTTATTTGTTGGGAGATTTTTGATAACCGATTCAATTTCTTTGCTGGTTATGGGTCTGTTCAAGCTTTCTATTTCATCCTGATTGAGTTTTGGAAGAGTGTGGGTGTTCAGGAATTTGTCCATTTCTTCCAGGTTGTCCAATTTGTTGGCATATAATTTTTCATAGTATTCCCTGATAATTGTTTGTATCTCTGAGGGATTGGTTGTAATAATTCCATTTTCATTCATGATTTTATCTATTTGGGTCATCTCCCTTTTCTTTTTGAGAAGTCTGGCTAGAGGTTTGTCAATTTTGTTTATTTTTTCAAAAAACCAACTCTTGGTTTCGTTGATCTGCTCTACAGTTTTTTTTAGATTTTATATTGTTTATTTCTGCTCTGATCTTTATTATTTCTCTTCTTCTGCTGGGTTTAGGCTGCCTTTGCTGTTCAGCTTCTATTTCCTTTAGGTGTGCTGTTAGATTTTGTATTTGGGATTTTTCTTGTTTCTTGAGATAGGCCTGGATTGCAATGTATTTTCCTCTCAGGACTGCCTTCACTGCATCCCAAAAGTTTGGATTGTTGTATTTTCATTTTCGTTTGTTTCCATATATTTTTTAATTTCTTCTCTAATTGCCTGGTTGACCCACTCATTTGTTAGTAGGGTGTTCTTTAACCTCCATGCTTTTGGAAGTTTTCCAGACTTTTTTCTGTGGTTGATTTCAAGCTTCATAGCATTGTGGTCTGAAAGTATGCATGGTATAATTTCAATTCTGGCAAACTTATGAAGGGCTGTTTTGTGACCCAGTATATGATCTATCTTGGAGAATGTTCCATGTGCACTCGAGAAGAAAGTATATTCTGTTGCTTTGGGATGCAGAGTTCTAAATATATCTGTCAAGTCCATCTGATCCAATGTCTCATTCAGGGCCCTTGTTTCTTTATTGACCGTGTGTCTAGATGATCTATCCATTTCTGTAAGTGGGGTGTTAAAGTCCCCTGCAATTACCACATTCTTATCAATAAGGTTGCTTATGTTTATGAGTAATTGTTTTATATATTTGGGGGCTCCGGTATTCGGCGCATAGACATTTATAATTGTTAGCTCTTCCTGATGGATAGACCCTGTAACTATTATATAATGTTCTTCTTCATCTCTTGTTACAGCCTTTAATTGAAAGTCTAGTTTGTCTGATATAAGTATGGCTACTCCAGCTTTCTTTTGGCTTCCAGTAGCATGATAAATAGTTCTCCATCCCCTCACTCTCAATCTAAAGGTGTCCTCAGGTCTAAAATGAGTCTCTTGTAGACAGCAAATAGATGGGTCTTGTTTTTTTTATCCATTCTGATACCCTATGTCTTTTGGTTGGCGCATTTAATCCATTTACATTCAGTGTTATTATAGAAAGATACGGGTTTAGAGTCATTGTGATGTCGGTATGTTTTATGCTTGTAGTGATGTCTCTGGTACTTTGTCTCACAGGGTCTCCCTTAGGATCTCTTGTAGGGCTGGTTTAGTGGTGACAAATTCCTTCAGTTTTTGTTTGTTTGGGAAGACGTTTATCTCTCCTTCTATTCTAAATGACAGACTTGCTGGATAAAGGATTCTCGGCTGCATATTTTTTCTGTCTAGCACCCTGAAAATCTCGTGCCAATTCTTTCTGGCCTGCCAAGTTTCAAAAGAGAGATCAGTCACGAGTCTTATAGGTCTCCCTTTATATGTGAGGGCACGTTTACCCCTTGCTGCTTTCAGAATTTTCTCTTTATCCTTGTATTTTGCCAGTTTCACTATGATATGTCGCGCCGAAGATCGATTCAAGTTACGTCTGAAGGGAGTTCTCTGTGCCTCTTGGATTTCAATGCCTTTTTCCTTCCCCAGTTCAGGGAAGTTCTCAGCTATTATTTCTTCAAGTACCCCCTCAGCACCTTTCCCTCTCTCTTCCTCCTCTGGGATACCAATTATGCGTATATTATTTCTTTTTTAGTGTATCACTTAGTTCTCTAATTTTCCCCTCATACTCCTGGATTTTTTTTATCTCTCTTTTTCTCAGCTTCCTCTTTTTCCATGACTTTATCTTCCAGTTCACCTATTCTCTCCTCTGCCTCTTCAATCTGAGCCAATACCACATCTTCTTTATCTGTTCATCCATTGATGGACATTTGGGCTCTTTCCATACTTTGGCTATTGTTGATAGTGCTGCTATAAACATGGGGGTGCATGTGTCCATTTGAAACAGCACACCTGTATCCCTTGGATAAATGCCGAGTAGTGCATTTGCTGGGTCGTAGGGTAGTTCTATTTTTAGTTTTTTGAGGAACCTCCATACTGTTTTCCAGAGTGGTTGCACCAGCTTGCATTCCCACAAATATTCTTTTATCTTAAAAAGAAAGAAACATGATGATCAAAAGAAAGGAGAGAAAGGTATCATTGACCAATGATATGCATTGCTATCTGAAAATTTCTATAAGCTATTACACTGGTATAATATATTCGTTATGTGGAAATGTATAAACACTAATTAGAAATCATTAGTTTGAAAACATGATAAAAAATCTTAATTCAATACCAAACATAAACTGGGTGTTAGCCAGCAAATATATATAGAAACTGTATGGGAAACATTTTAAAATTCACTGAAGGAGTTAAAAGGAGAGTCTTCGATGTGGAAATATACCATGTTGTTCATAGGAAAGACCTATTATTGCAAAGACTATACTTTTTCCAAATTAGCTTATAAATATCCTGTATTTTCATCAAAATTAAAAAATACTAATGTTTATTTTTGAGACAGAGACAGAGACAGACAAAGAGAGACAGAGTGCCAATGGGGGAGGGGCAGAGAGCGAGGGAGACACGGAATCCAAAGCAGGCTCCAGGCTCTGAGCTGTCAGCACAGAGACCAACACAGGGCCTGAACCCACAACTGCGATCCGTGAAATCATGACCTGAGCCGGTTGGACGCCCAACCAACTGAGCCACCCAGACACCTCTATTTTAATCAAATTTTAATGAGATTTTTTCCCCCAGACTTGGCAATACTATTTTTAAAGTCACAGGAAGAACCAACAAGCAAGGTTAGCAAAGATAATTGTGATTTAGGGTTGTTAAGGCAATCATTGGCTTACTAGAAATTAAGCATTCTAGGGTTCTAATAGTTTAAACAGTAAGATTGTGCAGGGATAGACAAGACATGTAAAATAGGAAAGAAATGCATAGACAAATCTAAACATGGCAAATAATATACCTTGTGAACGAAATGGATTTTTTGGTCACTGAAGAAAATATATTTCTTCAAAATGGTGCTGGAAGAAGCCATAAGGAAAATACAATTTTCCAATTCTATTTAATACCTTACCCCAAAATAAAATTCAGGTGCATTAAAAACTTAATGTGAAAAAAGAAAACGTAAAGTGACTAAGAGCGAATCTGTAGAAGTTTGTCCAATTTTGAATTTGAAATTGTCTTGCTTTTGCTCTGGAAAAACGAACTCAGTGGATTTCCAATAAGGATGTTACGCCTTATATCTGTAGGTATGTGGGGGTATTGTCACAGTGACAGAAGGGGTTACTGCTGACATTTAGTTAGTAGGTGCCAGGGATGTTAAAATCCTGCAGCGTATGGGCCATTCCCTCACAGTAAGCTCCAGTTCTTTCCCCAAATGCCAAAAGCATCCCCACTGAGAAACACGTATTGTTGGGGAACATTATTAATCATGAAGAGGTCCAGTAAGTTAGTACTTGTATCCAGCTTCTCTCCCTTTTTACAGCAAAATGCCTAGAAACGAATAGACATTTGAATAATGGTTTTTCAATTTCCTTTCTCTGTATACCAGTCTTACAAAATGTTTCATCTGGGCAACTTGCTTTTAATTTGTTTTTAATGTTTATTTATTTTTGGGAGAAAGAGAGACAGAATGCAAGCAGGGGAGGGACAGAGAGAAAGAGGGAGACAGACTCTGCCTTCTCCTCACACATATGTGTGTGTGTGTATATATACATATACATATGTGTGTATATTTATATGTATATATGTGTCTCTCTATATATGCCACCTCTTTATCCATTCATCAGTCAAAGGACATTTGGGCTCTTTCCATAATTTGGTTATTGTTGATAATGGGGAGCATGTGTCCCTTTGAATCAGTATTTTTAGAATGATGGCATTTTTAAACTTTAATGTGCATGTAGATTACTTAGGGAATTTTGTTAAAGTGAAGATTGAGATGTAGTAGATCTGGAGTAGTCTACATTTCCTTTTTTCTTTTTTAAGTTTTTGTTTAAATTTCAGTTAGTCAACATGCAGTGTAATATTGGTTTCATGTGTACAATTTAGTGATTCAACACCTCCATACGACACCTGATGTTCATCACAACACCTGAGCTCCTTAATCCCCACCACCTATTTAATCCATCCACTCAGCCACCTCCTCCTTAGTAGCCATCAGTTTGTTCTCAATAGTTGTCTGTTTTTGGTTTGCCTCTCTCTCTTTTTTTTCATTAGACTCATTTTTTTTGTTGTTTCTTAAATTCCACATATGAGTGAAATCATACAGTATTTGTCTTTCTCTGACAGACTTACTTTGCTTAGCATAGTACTCTCTAGTTACATCCATTTCATTGCAAATGGAAAGATCTCATTCTTTTTTATGGCTGAGTAATATTTCATTGTGTGTGTATGGAGATATATATACATATACATATACATATACATATACATATATATATGGCACCTCTTCTTTATCCATTCATCATTAATTGATGGATGCTCACACTCTTTCCATAATCATAGTGCAATTGCTGGATCTTAGGGTAGTTCTATTTTTAACTTTTTGAGAAACCCCCATACTGTTCTCCAGAGTTTCCACAAGTTTGCATCCCCACCAACAGTGCAAGAGGGTTCCCCTTTCTCCACATCCTTGCCAAAACCTGTTGTTTTGTGTTGTTGATTTTAGCCTTTCTGGAAGGTGTGGGGTGATATCTCACTGTAAGTTTTGATTTGTATTCCCCTGATGATGTGTGACGTTGTGCATCTTTTTATGAGTCTATTGGCCAGATATGTAATTTGCATACATCTTCTCCTATTCTGTAGGTTGCCTTTTTAGTTTTGTTGATTGTTTCCTTTGCTGTGCAGAAAAGCTTTCTATTTCGATGAAGTCCTAATAGTTTATTTTTGCTTTTGTTTCCCTTGCCTCTGGAGACATATTCAGAAAGAAGTTGCTACAGCCAATGTCAGAGATTATTACCTATTTCTCCTCTAGGATTTTAATGGATTCCTGTCTCACATTTAGGTCTTTAATCCACTTTGAATTTATTTTTGGGTATGGTATAAGAAAGCGGTCCAGTTTCATTCTTTTTCATGTTGCTGCCCAGTTTTCCCTGAATTTCTAATAGATTATTAATGTTGCTGGTCCACGAACCATATTTTGAGTCTAATAAGAACCCTTTAAAGTTGTTTCCTTTCCTATCCTGCAGATTTTGAACGTGTCAGCCCCACTTATTGTGTTGGTCAGTTCCTTAAAGTAAATCTCTCTCTCTCTCTCTCTCTTTGTATTTATATATATGTATATATATGTATATACAATTGGTTCTGTTTCTCTGGAGAACCCTGAGTAATAAACCAACCCACTCTCCATGCTATTTTGTTCCTCAACTGCATCGCTAGAAGCAAAGTTCTCCAAAGGTGATGGAGCTACATGATGGGATGAGTTTGGATCCCTCAGTCACCATTAAAGGCAAACTGGTCATTATCACATGACCTATATCCAACTATGAGCTAGAAATAGATGGGATTTTTGTTGTTGTTGTTAAATCACTGGAGAAAAAAAAATCAAGACATGTTCCCTTAATATAACATGATTCTAGTTTTATAAAAAGTCTTGATTCAATTTTTAATATGTTCGGTGGTAAAATCCAGATGTTCTAGCTTATTCAAAGTTAATGCTCATCCCCCTGTTTCTTTAGTGACCTCTTGGGCCTAAAGGAATCCTCTTTCTTATGGGACTTTTGTGTGAGAGACCTTTCTTCATACCCTGAATCACTGGAAAGCTCTAGTCTACAAGACTGAGTATCTATATTTCCCTACAAATTCATCTGTCTGCACAAGGTCATCTCCTGATCTAGTAACCACAGAAATTGGCTCCTTTTTTTTCTGGGTGTTTTTGGGGAACCTGATAAGATTTCATTTTATTAGCAGTGTCAACCTCCAAGTTCTTTCTGCTATGCTCTCTGCTCCAGGAGGATTTACATAGGCAAGATCTAAGACACCCTCAGCCTGGCTCTGTTTCTTGAGTAGACCTCATATGGTTCATGGGGAAAACTTCATACATTCTTTGTCCAGATGTGTTCCGGGAGACCAGGCCATTACCAATGGAAAAATGTTTCTATTGTTCACCATCAGGGTAGGTAACCAGTCATTGGGTCTCACTCTTTAGATTTCCTGAGCTTAAATCAGACACCAGCCCTCTGTGCCTCCTAATCTCCAAATGGCCCTACTGATGGATGGGCTGTTTTTCTGGCTGGGGATGAGGGACAACACACTTAATGTCTCCCCTTTGGGCAAGGGCACAGCACAATTCTCTCCTAGAGAATCTCTGTCTCAGTTCAAATTGAGCCCAACTTCTTGAAGTGAGTGTTTTAGACTTTTATGTCTAGCTTTCCAACTACCACTTTGCGAGTTCTGCATAGAGGACGTACTAATGCATTTTGGGATGTGGGAGTGGTTGGAACGGGGCTTCTGCATACAGTAAGGCAAGTAGTGCCTTCCATAACTCCGGAACACCATTTATCTCCTAGTCACTATGGACTTATGCAGTGATAATGATGATTTTTTTCATGATGACTTTTCTTTTTTTTTTTTTTTTTTAATTTTTTTTTTTCAACGTTTATTTTTGGGACAGAGAGAGACAGAAAATGAACGGGGGAGGGGCAGAGAGAGAGGGAGACACAGAATCGGAAACAGGCTCCAGGCTCTGAGCCATCAGCCCAGAGCCCGACGCGGGGCTCGAACTCACGGACCGCGAGATCGTGACCTGGCTGAAGTCGGACGCTCAACCGACTGCGCCACCCAGGCGCCCCTACTTTTCTTAATTGTAGTTGGTGCAATTAAGGAAAATAAAAGGTTACCTATTTTTTTAATTGCATAGAATCCTCTTGATCTAGTGGGACAACTTATTTTGTTTTGGGTCATCAGAGGAACTGAGAAATCTCTTGTAATTAGGAATATTTTAAAATACTGAGTGTTTATATTTATAAAATGTGAGGAAGGCAACTTGGATGTATTTAATTCCTTATTATTATTCCTTGAATACCAGTGCAAGTTCATCTTTGTTAGTTTTTAATAATTCATTTATTCATGCTGACTGAGAGCTTTTAAATTTAATTTTTAGAACCTAAAGACGAGATAGCAGGATTTGAATATCAGTTACTATTTGCATTCATATATTCTCTAATTGGTAAGTTCTGTGCCTTGTGTTGCTTTATATTTCTCATCAATATTTCAAAACATATATGTCTACGAATCTTAATTTTAATATAATTTATTATTCTAGGCTTTATCCCTTTGAATGAAATATGGAGTGATATTTTTCTATAAATATGGCTCTTATGCATACAGATTTATAATGATATAAATTAGTCAAAGCCTTTTTGTGACAGTTTATTGTCTCTTAAAATTTTCTGTAATTTATAGTTTTGTGTGTGTCCAAAACCGAAGGACCTACAGGGAAATTTAAATTATTTAAATTATCCCAATTAAGGGAAGTAGTTTTGAATTTATAAATCTGACAATTTAATCTTGTAGTTGCCCTTCATAACACTTGCAAGGCTTAGCAAGATCATGAAGAGAAATTGCGTTTCATTCTTGAATCTATGGTAGAAATCTCTGGAGTTTATCTTTATAATTTCTCATTCTTCCCTGTAAGAACCACCAATGCTCATTCCACTATCTATGAATAATTTTAGTTGACAATCAAAATATATTAACCCCAAGTGACCTCAAAGCACTGAAACCCATCGTTTCTTATTCTAAAGGCTGTTGGGCAAACACACTTAAATGACTTACCCACCACAAAAATTCTTACAAATGAAAAGCTCAGTGGCCTCTTCTATCAAATAATTTCTCGATATTTTAACCTATGATTTCCGAGGCAAATCATATTTTTATCTTGCTGATGGGCAGTGGAGTAAATTTTCATTGTGTAAGACCTGATTTTAGAGCTGATTGTGAGGATAATCCTGCGCGGATTCAACAGTAAAAATTAAACCTCTCTCCACCTTTGGCCAGAAGAGGGAGGTAGCTGATTGCATCTGAGACATATGTGCAGTGATTCGGACCAACTTTTTTACTACAAATTAATTACTTCAACAATATAATAGTTAAAATAATGTATATCTTTGAAATGTCACTTGTAAAATATTCTTTACCATTAACTTACTGCTTGAAGTGATTGGTTTCCCTTAGATTCTGTGTGTTTGTGAAATTTAAAAAATGTTTTGCCAACTGGCTGTCAAGCTGAACTTTAGGTCAAAACATTACCAATGGATTTGAAAATCAGTGACAAAACAAACCAGAACACCCACCTTATTGTTTAGGGTGTAAACTTTTGCCTGTGATGTAAGAATGTTATTTCTTAGCTGGTCTACATAGTTAAATGCAAGCACGTGGCAACAAAGGATGATATATTTTTACCTCAAATATTTTCCATATGAATACATTTTTATGTCTTTTAATTTCTACCTCAAAATATTGCTAATATTAATATAAATTTTTATCTCTTCTAAGTTAGGAAGGAATCACTCCTTCAAATTACAATGTTTACTGTCCTATTCTTCCTTTATATCTGGTACAAAGTTCATCTAAAATGTTTTCCTGAATTAGTTTGTACCCTAAAGGTCAGTTTGCATAGAGACTTGAGGGAAAATTTTCTGGATAATTCAATATGAAAAACAAAAATGAAAACAAATTAAAACAAATTAATCAAATAAAAGAAACATTATTGAGGAAACATAGGCATATAGGTATTTCTGTGTTGATAGTTGTACACATTTAATCTTATATTTTAAGTTTACTCTAGCTGTATTTAGACATCTATGCATTTCCACCATGACAAAAGAATGCTAAGAATTTGGTTGTTTTGCCTCATGATATGTTGTATTTATTTTGGCCTTATGGGAATAGGCTTACCACATGACCCATTGAAAATTTGTTGCTGTTTGCTCAATTACAGACATAGTTTTAGTTGCATGATGCTGGTATTCAGTTTCCTCACTGTATTTTTTTTTATTTGTGAGTATATTTAGTTTTTCTTTCTTTTTTCTTTTGTTTTCGATTTAACTTCCAAATTAAGAACACTTTTAATTTTATTAACTTTTTAATGTTTATTTATTTACTTTTGAAAGAAAGCATGAGCATGGGAGGGGCAGAGAGAGAATCCCAAGCAGGCTCCACGCTGTCAGTGCAGAACCTGAAGTCGGGCTTGAACTCATGAACCTACGTACGAGATCATGACCTGAGCAGAAATCAAGAACTGGACACTCAACTGACTGAACCCCCCCCCCAGGTGCCCCAAATTAGGAAGATCTTAGGAAGAAAAACATGTACCCAAAGAAGACTCAAAATATCATTATCTCAAAATCTATACTCTGTGTAAGTGAATAGACCATTTGTGACACATTCAAGATGGCCACAAATTCTTTGAGACTTGTCTCATCATGAAGTGGGGTTCTGTGTTCCTTCCACTGGGACCTAGGTAAGTCAGTGCTATCTACTAGCAGAAGTGAAGTTGTATGGTTTTTCTGGTCAAGATTTTAGTAGATTGGTAGTTTTACTTCTCGTCTCTTGGAATACTTGTTCTTGGACATCAGTTGCCATGTTGTGTGGAAGCCCAAGCAGCCCTGTGAAATGTCTTGTGTGATGAGGAATTGAGGTCCCTGGCTGGACAGATTGACAGCCAATACCAGTTTGCCAGCCATGTGAGTGAGTCCCCTTGGGAATGCACGCTCCAGCTCAGTCCAGCTATCCCAGCTGTCACTCCCTGGGGTAAAGACATCCTTCTGAACACTGCTCATGTTGCTGCTTTGTGAGCAAAATAAAGGCTTGTTTTTGCTTTAAACGAAAAAGTTTTAGGGTGGTATGTTATGCAGCAACCCATGATTTTTCACACACAATCTTCTTTCAAAGAAGTTCATTCATAATAAATGATACAAAGTTAACAGTTTGGTCTTCTAAAGCTTTTCCTATTGTTAGGGGGAAAATCAAGGCATGTGGGCTTGCAATTATCATTAGGGAAAATAGAAAACTAGTGCTAAATTTTAAGTCGTAAACTCTACAACACCACTTCTGGGCTGAAGTATGCTTTCATTGCTCCAGACAATGTCAGTAAATTTAGAGTTTATACAAGGTACCTAATACGTGACTGTGCCGTGTCAACATTCGTCACCATTTGTCACCATACATGGTCAATAGGTTGGAATGGATTTTGGAAACACTCATATAAAGTGTTTTTATTGTATAATCATGTTCCAGATTTGTCCCCCAAGACTTGAACTAGTATACCACAACTAAAACAAAGCACAGTAGAAGTTAAATAATACCCATTTTTTCTTTTCTGTTTGAAAAAAGCCTGCAGACGAAAATGAGGAGACTCACACAGACATTCCTAATTCTTTTTTTTTTTTTTAATTTTTTTTTTTGAACGTTTATTTATTTTTGGGACAGAGAGAGACAGAGCATGAACGGGAGAGGGGCAGAGAGAGAGGGAGACAGAGAATCGGAAGCAGGCTCCGGGCTCCGAGCCATCAGCCCAGAGCCTGACGCGGGGCTCGAACTCCGGGACCACGAGATCGTGACCTGGCTGAAGTCGGACGCTTAACCGACTGCGCCACCCAGGCGCCCCAAACATTCCTAATTCTTTTAGAACACACATTCTCGTTTTCACACTGATTTATTTTGTAAAACAATCCTTTTTAGGCACAGAAATACACATTTCTACGTAAAGCAGTATTCCTAAAACAGTAGCAGCCACCAGAAGCATTTGGAAGGTTTATAAAACATACCCTGTAGTGAACTAAACCCAGAGTTTGATTCCTTAGGTGTGAAGTAGGTCCTGAAAAGTTACATTTTTTTTCTTTTTTTTTTCTCTTTTTTGAGAGAAAGAGAGAGGGTGCAAGTGAGCGAGGGGCAGAGAAAGAAAGAGAGAGAGATGGAGGGAGAGAGAAAAGCAGGGCTCACCTGAAGCGGGGCTCACTCTCACCCAATGTGGAACTCAAACTCATGAACCTTGAGATCATGACCTAACCCAGTCAGATGCTTGACGACTGAGCCATCCAGGTGCCCCCAAGGAATTACATTTTTAAGTTCCCAGGCAATGTTGATGGTGTCAGCTATATAGTGTCAACTATAGTTCCCATGTTAGGTGTTAGGTCCTCACAATTTCATCCTATAACTGAATGTTTGTAGCCCTTTGACCAACTTCTCCCTATTTCCTCCACTCCCCCAGATCCTGGTGACTACTTTTCTAGTCTGTTTGTTTTCTGAGGGTCTTTTTACCTGGACCAACGTTAAACTGAATATGTAGCCTAAAACAGAAATGGCGTTTCAAAATAAATGTTTGATATCAAGAAATGTGAAATCACATTAAGTAACTTGAGTATATCAAATATCAATCAGTTTTTGCCTAATCCAGAATTACTTGGTGGGCAATCAAGGATGGACTCTCACAAAGTTACCACTATCCCCCCAAATATAATGCTTTCTTCAGAAAAACCACCTCTCAGTCCCCCCTTGAGAGAGAAAATGATAGGTAAATTAACAGGAACTCAAAACAGAAGCATGGCTACTAGATGAACAAATAATACAAAAATGCCTGAAACCAAAAAATGGGCAGCTGCAGTTAACATCGGTCTCTTTATTATGTATCAGCTTGTCATATTAGAAAATTAAAAAACTTGGGGCGCCTGGGTGGCTCAGTCGGTTAAGCGTCCGACTTCAGCTCAGGTCATGGTCTCACAGTTTGTGAGTTCAAGCCCCACGTTGGGGCTGCTGACAGCTCAGAGCCTGGAACCTGCTTCAAATTCTGTGTCTCCCTCTCTCTCTGCCCCTCCCCTGCTCTCACTCTGTCTCTCTCTCTCAAAAATAACTAAAGATTAAAAAAAATTAAAAAAAAGAAAATCAAAAAACTTCATATCTATATCTAATCTATATCTATCTATCTCTCTATCTATATCTGTATCTATCTATCTATCTATATTTTAACTACATATGTACATGCAAATCAAGTATCTTGAATAATAAAAGCATCCCAATCTTGTAATAACTTTTAAGGTAAATTCAGGAAGTTAGAAAATGGTGGAGAAATGATAAAACAGACTCATATTTCAAACGGAATATAAAGGTACATACTAAGCAGGAAGAAAATTGAACAAAAAAGGAATTCAGAGTGATGAAAGACAGTCTCCTGTTTCAACAGCCCAACAAATGCCCTCTTCATGTGTTTCTATGACTTCAGTTGGAGACATACAAATCTTTTCCCAAAAATAGAAACATATGTATAACCTTTTTGGTAAAAATAGCAAAACATGGGCACAATAGCAACATATGTAAAACCTTTTTGGTTCAAGCAACATTCACACGTTCCTTATTACCTTTATGTGGGTGGAATATCCTTGATCCTTTAAAATATGGTAACACTGTTTACCACTGCGAGAAGGACAAACAGTAGAGCTTCAAAATCATGACAATTTTTTTAAAGGCCATTAATTTAATTAGGGCGCCTAAAGAAAGGAATCCCAGAAAAGGAGAGCAGAAACATTTCTCTGTAACGTTTTCCACAAATTTAGACTCTAATCCAGAGCTTAAATAATGCTTGTGTCAAAATAGTGAACTGGCTTTCTGCAAAAGGCGTCTTTGAACTGGTTTTTACTTGTGGAGCTGTTTTGTGTGCTTAAGGTTACCCACTTGTCAAGATGCCAACCTGAAGCCCAGATGAGTACCTAAAGCTCATTCTACTTGCCCTCAGGACAGCTAAGCTTTGCATTTTTGATGACAATGGAATGCAGTAGTTTATGTCAGGTGTGTGTGTGTGTGTGTGTGTGTGTGTGTGTGTGTTGTTCTAAAGCTTCTGTTTGAGGTTCACCTTACTTAATTATAAAGTAAGCATGAAACAGGGGAACACCCTTCACAACTACCCTTTACTTTTCATTTTAAGGTCGTGCATCTTGCAAAAATCCGATTTTCTCTTCATTTTAGTTCTAGAAATAGTTTCCATAAAAACTATTTCTAAAATACAATGAAATGTGTCAAATATTACACTAAGTCACTTTGCTTGCCTTAAATATAGATATGTTGTATTTCTTATTTTTGGTTCCATTTTGGAATTTAGGAAACCAAATGTAATCCTGGAGGTCTTCTACAGTTGTCCTATTAAACAACTATAAATCCTGAGAAATTGACTTTCCATCAATTTCTATACGTTCTGTGTCTTCTGTACGTGTCTGTGTCTATACGTTCACTCAAAATACCAGGGATAAATGTTTTGCTTCCACAGAAAAGCTACTCTTGTTTATTAAGCTTGAAATATTTATCTTTGAGGTTATTATCACCAGAATTTCTACTGATATCACTGAATAAAACAACATAGTTTCTTACGTAACCTTATTAAGTTATATATTTTATGATTCTTAAAGAGCTAAGCAAAATGTTTGTGCCACAAACCTTGGATATGTATAATTCAGCTGATCTGTTTCTGAGAATACAGCCATAATAGGGAGAAAATACAGGAGTATGCTAATGAAAAGAGCGGTCTTCAAACTGCCATTAATTGTATGATTTTGTTGAAGTTTCCATATATATAGTAACGAATTAGACTAGATCTTTAAATTTTAATTTCTAAAAGTTCTATGATTAAAAAGTAATCAGATCCATAGTAGAGAACACAATCTAATACAATTAAGGAGACATTTGAGTTTCCTTTTACCCACTCCCACCTTCTCCCTAACTTCTTTTCGTGTCTTTCTCTTTTCTCTCTTAGGTTCTTTCTCCTCCCCTCCTGCTTCCTTCCTCCCCCCCCCACCATCTCTCTTTCTTACTTCTTTTTTTTTTCTTTTCTCTTTTCTTCCTCCTTCTATCCCTCCCTTTCTTCCTTACCTTGTTTCTTTTCCTTTATTGTTTAGCTTATGGATCCTGCCTTTAATAAAAGCGAATGAATGATATTAACATAGAACATGAGGAAGTTCTACTAGAAGCTTAAAAGAGAAGATGGAGAAAAGCCACTTAATGTAGCACCGACAAGACTAAGTAAGATAGAGAGCTCTGAGGATCTGTGTGGATGGAGGTCAGAGATGCCTTGGCAAGCATTGGGGATTGAAAATCATGTTTAGACATTTAGAGCTACCCAGACCAATCCAACCTGTACCGCACTTCAAAAACTCCTTTGCTGGGGCACCTGGATAGTTCAGTGGGTTAAGGGTCTGACTTCGGTTCAGGTCATGATCTCAAGGTCCGTGGGTTCGAACCCCGCATCAAGCTCTGTGCTGACAGCTCAGAGCCTGGAGCCTGCTTTGGATTCTGTGTCTCCCCATCTCTCTGCTTCTTTCTTTCTCTCTCTTAAAAATAAATAAGTATTAAAAACTGCTGACAGTTCAGTTTCCCTAGAGCACTAATCTCACCACGTAGAACTTGCAGAGGATAATTAGTGTTCTACTCATGCAGTAAAAATAGTGGGGGCAAAGAGCAAACAAATTCTTGTCATAAAAACAAATCTTGTCACACGGAACAAGTAGGGTGGGTGGGAAGCAGTGTGGTATGGTAAGAAATTCACAGCCCTGAGGATCCTTAGGAGCTGTTGGACATATGACAAGTTTCTTTCTTTCTTTGTTTCTTTTACTCTCCGTTTCCTCATGCATAACATGGAGATTATACTAATTCCCATGGAGGGATGATGTGTGACTTAAATGCAGCAACACTGGAAAGCACCCCATGTAGTACCTGCAAATAATGGGTGCCCTCCCTTTGGTTTCGCCTTCCCTCCCTTTTATGTGCTCCCCTTTTCCTTACTCCTGATTTTTTCCCTCACCCTCTCACGATGGAAGAAACAGAAGCTTGCAATTAAAAGACCTTAACATCCAAATGCTCCGTTGAGTTGCTTCTCAATGTCTCCAGGCCCTTGTGGTGGGCGATTCTTCCTAAGGACTCCCTGCTGACCTCAGTTTCCAATGTCCTGGACCCATGAGCGGATCTCCAGGGTGCTGCTGGGCATTTTTAAGATTCTCTCCTCAACCAGTTGTTTCTTATCCCCTTGGGAGCTGTAATGTAATTCCTGGAATTAGAGCTTCCCTGGAGCTATTTATTGGCAAGGACAGACTCTTCATCTTTTTCAGAGTAGCTCTACCAGGAAGGAGCTCTGAGGCCTCTTCTAGGAACACAGGGGCAAGTCTAGACATGATTTTTTTTTTGCTGCTTACACTGCAGAATTATTGGGTTAACACTGAAATTGTTTTCTTCAGAGCGCGTTGTAGGATTTTGTGATATATAAAATTTACTGTGAAACCTTTCAATGGTGCCCCTTGGTTTAATCAATATTGACTTTTATTTTTAAGAGAGAGGAAGAGAGTGCGGGGGGAGAGGGGGAGGGGAGAGAGAGAGAGAGAGAGAGTCTTAAGCAGGCTTCACACCCAGCGCTGAGCCCAAGGTGGGCTCAATCTCATGACCTTGGGACCATGACCTGAGCTGAAATCAAGAGTCAGATACTCAACTGACCGAGCCACCTAGACGCCCCAAGATTGACATTTTTAATAATCTTGGTAAAGATTCTATCTAGGATACTGCATTCAAGTGTATCTCAGAAATACCTGAGAAGGGGGGCTCCCTTGGATCAAGGCATTGAACCTGACCAAATGTTCCACACCACTTGAAAATCAGTTTAGTTTATGAAGGGTGATACGCATCATTGGTTTCTAGTTTAAAGAAGGCAAAGAAAGTGCTACTTGAGACAGGGTGATGTTTGAAATCCATCAGCATGAAATTCAGTGACTAGAACCAGGTGATTTTTATTATTGACAAGAGGACAATTTTGATGTTTGGTCTTGGGAAAATGTAGTAGTTCCTGCCAGAGGGGGGGAAAAACAGCTCAAAAGTAGAAGTCATCCCTGGATACAGTTTATCAAAAAGTAATAGGGGCGCCTGGGTGGCGCAGTCGGTTAAGCGTCTGACTTCAGCCAGGTCACGATCTCGCGGTCCGTGAGTTCGAGCCCCGCGTCAGGCTCTGGGCTGATGGCTCAGAGCCTGGAGCCTGTTTCCGATTCTGTGTCTCCCTCTCTCTCTGACACTCCCCCATTCATGCTCTGTCTCTCTCTGTCCCAAAAATAAATAAACGTTGAAAAAAAAAATTAAAAAAAAAAGTAATAAATATATCTGCCATGACATATCCTTACAACTTCATTGAAACAGTTGCTGGGATTCTGAATAGTTTCCAAGTTCCTTATGACCCACAGTGTAGAGCTCATTGACACGAATGTGCAGTTTGACCCTCTTTGTGTGCAACACTGAGAAATCAACATGGGAAGCAATTACCAGGACTCCATGGCCAGGTTCTCCACTGAGTCAGGGTGGGCTCCCCATAGCCTGCAGACTTTTGCAATAGCTGATGAGGCAGCTCGTACTGTCTGCTACAGCCACTGTGCCAGCTCCTTTGAAAGCTTGAAGAATTCCTTTTGCTCTAGAAGATAAGTGAAGAAGAGAGAATGGAAACACGAAACACAGTGCCCTTGGACATGCGTCTGGTAGGCTGTTTGCACGTAGAGGGTGTCATCCATACAGTGTATCAGTGCACACATTAAGCGATATTAGATGTCATTGCCGTAGTGAATATTTGAGATTCATCTGGTGTTCTAACATTACTGACTTTAACTATCCCTGAGGACCCTAAATTGAACTATTATTTTAAACTTGTCAAAGGCAATCTAATGAGTAGTTGATATTGGTGTTTCTAGGTTTACCTCAAACCTGTCGGATAAAAAAAAAAAAATCTCAGTTTTGTTCTAATTCTAAATAATATTATCTCTACCCGGATAACCCAGTACTCTGTATCGTTGAGAAGCAGAGGTCAAAGGGCAAGATATTTGTGGTACCTCACTAAGATAATATCAGTAAGCCAGCCATTAGTTTCATGGAACCTGTCACCAAGCAGATGGTCAGCCCGAAGAGACTCCTTGAGATGACTTGGAGGAGATTCATCAAAAGGAGGCCCATGTTTCTTGCTATTCAAAATGACAGAGTGAAGATGTCTACTGATTAACATGGGTCCGTCAAGACTTGCTTTGGTTTTCATCTACTTAAGTATAGCTGAGGACTTGTAAGACTATTTGGAATATATTCTGGGGGGCACTGGAGTGGCTCAGTCAGTAGAGCGACCGATTTTGGCTCAAGTCATGATATTGAGGTTCACTGGTTTGAGCCCCTGCATCTGGCTCTGTGTTGACAGCTCAGAGTCTGGAGCCTGCTTCAGATTCTGTGTCTCCCTCTCTCTCTCCCCCTTCCCTGCTCATGCTCTCTCTCCTTCTCTCTCTCTCAATATACATAAATAAATAAATAAATAAATAAACATTGAGTAATAAAAAAAGATTATATTCTGAATTTTTTTCTGTGAGTATTCCTGCTATTTTATCACAAGAGTTACTTATAAGCTAAAATAAAGGATTTTTTTCTTATTCTGAAGGCAATATAAGCTTACTGTAGAAATTGGGAAAGTACAAAAACAAGTCAAAGTGACTTGTAATTTTACTGTTGAGACTTGTCTGCAAACTTTTAGCGTATTTTCTTATAAATACATGTGTGTGCACGTGTGTGTATGCATATGCACATATCTACACATTTAGGACCAGACTGTACATAGTAACTTATTGCCTGCCTTTTTAAATTTTTATCTTTATTTTTTTAAAGTTTATTTATTTATTTTTGAGAGAGACAAAGATCAAAGAAAAAAGCACAAGTGGGGGAGGGATGGGGAGAGTGGGAGAGAGAGAGAGAGAGAGTCTCAAGCAGGCTTCATACGACCAGCACAGAGCCTGACACAGGGCTCAAACCCACAAACCATGAGATCATGACCTGAGCCGAAACCAAGAGTAGGATGCTTAACCTACTGAACCACCCAGGTGCCCTTCTGCCTTTTTTTTTTCAAAAAAGTGAAGCATTATATGTTACGCATTTGCCCAATCTCAAATATTTTTAAGACATTATTTTCAAGAGTTGCATTTTTTTTATGATTTTATCATGTGGATAAACCATATTGTGTTTATTTTTATAAAGACTGCTTAAACTGTTTTCAGTCTTATAATTAATGCTGCCATAAACGGGTATGAACATTTTCAAGGCGATATTACCAACTTGTTCGGAAAGTTTGCGCCGGGGTGCACTTTTGCCAGCAGTAGACTAGCCACAGCCAGTCCTGGTGCCCCTGCCATGATTACCAACTATTACTTTAGGGAGACAATTAGGATATTGGTGAAGAGCACTGATCTCAGTTCTGCCCCTCAGTAACAGTCTTTAGCAAGTTATTCACCTTTCTGTGCATCATTTTCCTCATCTGTAAAATTGGGATTAAAATAATAACCCATTGCACAGTGTTGGGAGAATTATATGAGAAAACGGATTTAAAGCTCTAAAATATAGCACCTGGCAAATAATAATCACGAGTGCTTGCTAATTAATATGACAAATGATCGATAATTTGATAGGCAAGGTATATATCACCATGATTTTGATTGGTGAATTTAAATGTTGTTTCATACAAAAATAAAAAATAAAAAAATAAAAAATAATAAATGTTTCACAGGTTTCTTGTTCTTTCTTTTTTCTTTTCTTTTTTTTGTATGATTATCTGTCTGGCCATATCATGTACCCACCGTGGTAGCCATGGAGATGTGCTGCTCAAGCACCCAGGTCAAGCAAAGAATTGTAGCTCCAGGAGCTGAGATCTGTCAGTGGACCCCTCAGCTAACAGCCCCCTCAGGGATTTCTCCAGCTGCAGAGGCTGCCTACCCCAAGACCATACCCTTTCCTAGGTTGGCCCACATTCACTGAATGATAGGTGTGGAGGTATAAAGGAATGGACACCTTGGCCCAACTTGGGACAATTCTGAATGACCATTCTAGCTGTAGAGCCCTAGCCTTTCCCCCCAACTCTCTCCCAATGTGGGGTTAGCTGTGAGGCTTATATCAAAGGTCCATTTCTCCTGCCTCATCCTGCTTCTAACTCCTCTCCCCCCTCCCACTTCCATAGATATTGATTACAAGGACATCATCTATGTCCAAATAAGCATCTATGGAATTACAGGGGTTGGTGGCGGGGGGGGGGTTGGGGTGGGGGTGGGGAAGAGGGAAACACTAAACTTTGTCTCCCTGTTGCTTTCTGGGAAATCCAAACTCTGACACCCATTTTTCTCTTGGGGTCTGTATTTCTCTTCTTGACTTGTTATAGTTTTCTCTATATTAGGCTTATAGACATATATCCTATTTATTACAAACACTTTTTCTACTACTTTATGTTACTTAATTTTGCTTCCCTGTGCTTTTTTAATATCTAGAAGTTTTTAATGTTCAAATTATCAAGTCTATTACTTTTATAGCTTTCATGCTTTAAAGAATCCTTATATGATTTCATTTTTAACTCTTTAAATCACTGGGAATACATGTAAGTCAAAGATACAAGTTGAGAAGGGAAACAATTATCTCCCAATCAATCAAACACACAAACACTATTTTATTAAGTAAAATTTCCTTTACTGGTACAATTTTCAGTTACATTTTTCAAGTTACATTTATTAATTAAAAATTGTTATACATCTTGCAATTCTTTTCATGACTATACTAATCATCTTTAAACCAGTACCACGTTACCTTGATTATTACAGCTTTTATAATGCATTTGTTAATTTTCTAGGATACTCTTTTCAGGATATTTGTTTTAGGATAGTTTTCTTTTCCAAAATGTTTTTGCCCACTTTTGCACATCGTTCTCCCAAATGAGACTTAAAATCATTTTCTCAAGCCTCTATCCTACTTCTCCCCACCCCCACCCCGCCCACAACAAAAAAATTCCTGTGGGGACTTTTAATATATTTAATTGTATTAAGCCTAAAAATGAACTTGGGTTATGGTGAACAAACTCTGTAAATTTACTAAAAATTATTGAATTGTACACTTAACATGAGTGAATTTTACAGTACTTAAATTATACCTCAATAGGGTTTTTTTTTTTTTTTTGAATGAGCTTTCTGTGCAGAAACATTCTATCTTATTTAGGCTTTCTTTATATTTTTAATGATGTTAGTCGTGTTCACCTCCAGCAGGTTCTATCTGTTAACCTTTTTCATTTTCTTTCTTTCTTTCTTTCTTTCTTTCTTTCTTTCTTTCTTTCTTTTTTTTTAGATAGTCTCAAGTGCAATGCTGTGATTGAATCTAGAGGCTATGAAATCCAAAGAGTAGAGTGGCCAATGTGACAGCCATGTGATAGCCTGCTAAAGGGATGAAATGGCAGTAGAATCATTAGAGCCATGTTTTTTCTGCAGGAGTCCCAAGCACCAATGTCTTCAGGACTGAGCAGCCCGTGTGGATATGTAAACTATCTCAAGACAAAAGAGGATGAAATAAGCTATGGATGCTAAAAACTGGGCCCCTCACCTGGAGGCATGCCAGTTTAGAGTTTCTGAAGAACATAGTGTTAGTGAATCAGAACTCCTCTGTCATCCAACCTCAGCCCACTGGCCTCCAAGTTGTAGCCTTATTTTATGGTCACCTGAAATTCATATTGAGTTGCCTGCCGTGAGAATTCATCAGCAACATGACCACTAATTCAGCATAACACAGAGTAACCACTGAATTGGAGTGAGCTGGCCTTTCTCTGTGGGCTCCTCAAACCCAGATGTGACTTTTAAGGAAGAAGTACAGTGGGTGTCTGGGAGAGCAGCTGTATGAGAGAAGTCTTGGCGGTTCTGTGCTAGCCCTTTGAGTCCTTTTCTGTGCCCAGGTGCAGGCACCCATGATCTTTGTGTTGTTGCCTGTTTCTCACCAATTTTCCTACAACATCTGTTAAGAATTCATACTCTAGGGGTGCCTGGGTGGCTCAGTCGGTTAAGCGGCCGACTTC
The DNA here is from genome assembly GCF_022837055.1 of Prionailurus viverrinus. Classification (NCBI taxonomy): domain Eukaryota; kingdom Metazoa; phylum Chordata; class Mammalia; order Carnivora; family Felidae; genus Prionailurus; species Prionailurus viverrinus. The sequence continues at coordinate 19,890,686 of NC_062565.1, read as the reverse complement.
AGCTCAGGTCATGAGCTCGCGGTCCGTGAGTTCGAGCCCCGCGTCGGGCTCTGTGCTGACAGCTCAGAGCCTGGAGCCTGTTTCAGATTCTGTGTCTCCCTCTCTCTGACCCTCCCCCACTCATTCTCTGTCTCTCTCTGTCTCAAAAATGAATAAACGTTAAAAAAAAATAAAAAAAAAAAGAATTCATACTCTAAATTGAAGTTAGAAAGTGATCAAGATGTTTTTAAAATTTATTTTTAATTGAAATATAATTGACACATAATGTTACATTAATTTCAGGTGTATGACATAGTGAGTCAACAAATCTATACATTATGCTGTGCTTATCACCAGTTAGCTACGATCTGCTTCCATACAACACTATTATAATACTATTATACTATTAAAATACCATTGGCTGTATTCCCTCTACTGTCCCTTTTATCTCTGTGACATATTCATTCCATTACCAAAAGCCTGTCTCTCCCACTCTTCTTCACCCATTTTACCCATCCCCCTGCTCTGGCAACCATCAGTTGGTTCTCTGTATTTATGGATCTGCTTCTGCTTTTTGTTTGTTTATTTGTTTTGTTTTTTGGATTCTGCATATAAATGAAATCATATGGTATTTATCTTTCTCTGTCTGGCTTATTTCACTTAACGTAACACCCTGTAGTTCCATTCATGTTGCAAATGGCAAGATCTCATCCTTCTTCATAGGTGAGTAATATTCTATTATATATATGTTATGTATATAAACCCATATATATTAATATAATTTATAATAAATAAATATATATATCGCAGAAGAGGATAAGTATCTAAAATTCATTACTTGATTGCTTATTTAATTATCAAAATATATTTCTTCCTGCTAACACGTGCATAGCAAAACTTGTGCATAATAATAATGGAATCTTATAAGCCTTTTGGTTAAAAATTGTATACAAATATACATAATTTATAATTTATTAACATATGCCCATTTTAGTTAATTATAAAATTTACTAAATTTTTATAAAATTTTACTAAACTTTATAAAAGGCCAATTATATTTTTACAACAGACTTACTGTATTTTTATATATTAATTGACATGCATGCTTCTTTTTATTGCCCAAAGACTCTTGCTCAGTGGCTCAGTGAAGGAAAGAATATGAATTTATTTATATGTATATGTGTTAGACTGGTTCTGATTAGAAGGGTTTTGTATCTTAAAATGAAACACAACCTCAGCAAATGAAAACAGTACTATTAATTTAATCTTTGATAACAAAAATTTCAGCCTTGTCTTACAATTTTTAGAAGAACACATTTAGTTTGCACAATCTTTAAGATTGCCCAGTAAATTATATTCTCTTAATGTAAGATCTTCTTTAATGTTTTTCTAATTATGAGTATCTTTATTTTTAAATTTTACTTGAAAACATTGTACATTATACAAGTGGAAAAACAGTGACCAGTATCACTAAATTTTATAGGAAATACTAACCTTCTTACACAAAATTCACACAACTTAATATATTAGTATTATTTTTATAATTGATCCAATTGAGTTAATTATTTGAATTTTATGTTCATCTTAGAAAAATATAGAAATAGACAACATACTGATCAATCTTTTCCAGGGTCACAATAGTCTTAAGCTTCTCTTTTATTTTATTGTGTGAGATATTTTATAAAATTGTTTTTAAGTAATGACACCACTAACAAATTTTTTTTTCTGAATTATATAAATCTTTAAATTACTTAAATTATGGTAAAGTTAAATGTAAGGCTTTAAACTTTACTTTAGGATTCACCTTCTACCAAAAATTCTCCTTCCCTGACACTGTTATAATTATACCTCAGTCTCTATTTTATCATAATTCTTCTAACAGATTAATAATGCTCAACTAATGATCTTTTGAGTTAAATTTTATAACCATAACAAGTTTCCAGAAGGTGAACTGCTGAGAAATTTAAGAAGATTTGACTAAAGTTACAGATAAATTGCTTACAAAGGGATACATTGACAAAGAGCTTTGTGTTGTTGCATTTAATAGGAAGAGTACAAACCATTGTTTTAATAACACACAAATGTTTCCACATAGAGAAAAAAGAAGGCATCATCATCATCACCATCATCAACCACTGCCATCCACATCTCTACATCGACTGGCATTTAAAAAACTCAAAACATGAACTCTGCAATTGAATGACATCTTGAACAGATTTCCCTGTCTAAGTACCCCATTATCTACTAAGACACAAAGGTATTCCAGCCCCAATAGTTTGTTGCTTTGGTTGTCAATATCTTGATGGCCTTTTTTTTTTTTTTTCTGTAAAGAGATTTTCTTCCAAAATACTTTCAGGCTCTAAATTAGCTATTAGCTGCCAGCAGCACAGCGATTCTTCCTCTTTCTCAGAGTTACGGATTACTCCCTAAATCAAAAATAAAGACTTCTTCATCACAAAGGACTTGGCATATTTTCAAATGTAAAGAGACAGCACCATAATTAATTTCTTAAAAGATATGACAAATATTCTGGCAGGTTAGTTTGGATACATGAAAGCTTCTGAGGACAGAAGAATTTATTATTTTTGAAACTACTAAATATGAATTCTGAGTGTTTTCCATTTGCTGTAACTATTTGTCAAGATTTGATAAAGTGAACTTTGCCCTCAAGTGGTTGGTAGCTAGAGCATAAGCAAGCCGCTGTTAGAGCTGATGGGAATTTTAATTAGAATGGAAAATAGATGTCTAGGGTTGGGGATAGACTTTCTTTCCAGTAGCAGTCTAAAAAATAATGGTGGATTTCTAATATATTATTGTAATTACCATTTCCAAAGAGGAAAGAGTGAGAAAACTCAGGCAAGCATTAATGCATCTATTCTTTATATAGCTGATGAAATCCCACAAGTTCTGGACCTAGAACAATGCAAAAAAATCATTCTTTCTGAATCACAAGATTTTTGGTCACAACAAGAAGTAATAGATAAATTTATAAGACATATACTAAAAAAAAAGATTGTGTTCATAAACATCCTAAATAATTTTCATTAATTTATTGTTTGATATTGAAATTTGTTTCTGAGGCCTTGAAAGAGTCTTCCAGTTTTAGAAATACTAATTTCTAGCATTTATTGTTGGGCACCATGATAAGTACTTTATGTATGTTATTTATTTAAATCTTATATATGCTTTCACGGAGATTGGGAAATGAAGCTTAGAGAGATTAAATAATAGCTATTCAGTGGTAGAGGTTAGGTTCAAACCTAACTCTATTTACTCTTTATATCAGAGGGATATTAAAAGCAGATATTTACTTCTGACGAATTTGGAGTAACAAGGACCTTTCACCTAAAAAAAAATCTTGCTAACCCATCAAAAGAAAAAAAAAGACAAAATATATGAAAGAAAAATCTAAAACATTGGACATAAGGCCAATCAGAACAGCGATCCCTGAGAGAAGAAGGAAAAAAAAGAAAGCAAGTCCTACAATTGCCCTGGTGTACTACTTGGGGAGAGTGTTTAGGCCACAACACAGGCAGCAGGCCCAGTGGTCAGACTTGGCTCTGTCTCCCTTGAAAGGTCAAAGTTGGGAGGAAGGAGAAGCAATAACAGGTAGCAGAGAAGATATACCAGGCTGAATGCAGCTGCCAGGAGAAAGAGATACAGACATCTTCACAGGTTTCCTCTTTAGAGGACAACTGCTATATCCAGGTGGAGAACCTCTTTGAGGCCAGTGAAAGAACCACCTGAAAAGATTAGAGGCAACAATCTCCGGCACTTATACAGGTTCAGTGCCTGTTCCCACCAGCCAGAGTGGTAAGAAAACAACAACAACAACAAAAGCCACAAAAACAAAACAAAACAAAAAGTATAGTAGATGGGACATCAAATAGGGTGCTTGGAAGAGTATTACCTCTTCCATAGGAAAAGTTAGTCCTAGACTAAATGCTGCTTCCGTCTCGTCTTACAAAGCTTAAAAGTGTGCCTCAGAAGGATCAGAGTGCTTACAAGTAAACTAATCACATTGCAAATAAAGCTCAAGGTTATTTAAAGGAATATAAAATATCCAACACTCGACAAAGTAACATTTACAATAATGGTATTCAGTTGGTTAGCAGGCATGCCAACAAGTAGTAAAATGTGACTCATAATAAGAAGAAAAATCAATCAGTAGAAATAGAAAAAGAAATCACACAAATGATAGAATTAGTAGACATGGACATTCAAAGTCGTAACACACTTCACATGCTCAAGAAGTTGGAGAGGGGTGCCTGGGTGGCTCAGTAGGTTAAGCACCTGACTCTTGATCTCAGCTCAGGTCTTGATGTGAGGGTCATGAATTCAAGCCCCACATTGGTCTCTGTGCTGGGTATGAAGCCTACTTAAAAAAAAAGTTAGAAGAAAGATGTGTCCTGTTAAACAGGGCCATAAATACATGAGAAAGACTAAAATCAAACTTCTAGAAATGAAGACTACAATGTCTGACATTAAAAATACACTAGATGGGACAGACAGTAGGGTACATATACACACTGCAAATGAAATGGTTAGTGAACTTGAAAACATAGCAATAGAAACTATCCAAAATCAAACACAGAGAGAACAAAGACTGAGAAAACATTTTTTTAAACAGAGTGAAAGTATACTGTTAAGGCAACTTCAAGCAGCCTAATATATATCTAATTGAAATTGCAAAAGGAAGGGAAAGAGAAGAAAAAAATTGAAGAAATAATACCTGAAAATGTTCAAATATGACAAACCATAAACCCAGAGAGCCAAGATCATGAAACTTAGAGCACAAGAATTAGGAAGAAAATTGCTTTAAAATTGCTTTAAAACCACTTATGGCATAAAATACTGATGGCTGGACTGTCCCAGGAGGGGATGCCAAGCTGGTAGAATTAGCAGGTCTCTGATTTCCATGTGGGTCCATCCTGCTGGTACTAACCTTCCCCAAAGCTGTTGGGTGGATGGGTTGATTGGGAAGTTGGGACCCAGTCTGTCCCCAGGAAACCAGCCTCTGCTATTCTTTCTGTCTTCACCACATTTCCAAGGCAAGGGCATTCTGCTGCCCCAGGGGTGGGCACTACAAGAAAATCCCATGTGCCAGTGGAAAAACAGGCTGCTTAGCTTTGGTTCTGAATGGCTGGACCAGAGACAGATATGTGTGCGTTCTGTGACTCCCCACTGTGCCCCTATAGCAGTTACTTCTAGGAAAGCACAGTCAGGATTCTCACCCTAGTGCTTAGCTGGAATGGACATATGCCCCAGGTAGCTTATGAGAAGTGTCTGGGGGAACTGATGGGTTCTTAGAGGATCCTTCCTGAATGGTGTTAGTAGTGTCATATAAAGAAGAAAGAAAAGGATGAATCTGCATGGAAGCTAGAGACCTGCTAATTCTGCCAGCTCAACATCCCCCCCACCCCCCACCCTCCACCCCTGCTCTGAAAGAGTCCAGCCATCACCTCTTTATGTGATCACCAGGGCCTTCTGCACCTGAACTCCTTTTCTACATGCCCATAGACCAAACACTTCTGTCTTCCAGTTAATCTGGGACCTACCCAGTCCTCCTTCCCTCTCACTCCTCCTCTCTCAGACCTCCAGCCTCCACTCTGCCTTGATCATCAGTTTCCTGTTCAGTGAGTTGTCTTTGCTATGCAGCCCATTAAATTTTGGGGAAATCTGAGGGGAGAGAAAGAAAGGACAATAAATTTAGGAATTTCGGGGGTGGGGATTGTGTGCAAATCCCTTTTATTTGGGGAACCATAAGATTCAAACTGCTTGGATGAATATTTTCACTGGGGTCCTCTGAGTAGTAAGGTTTCTGTGTACTGGGGAAGGTGCTCTCAGGCGGGTCACCTGGGGCCATTTCTGTTGAGCAGCTCCGTTGTGTCCAGTTTGGGCATAGAGTTCTGTTGCTATAAATTAAACACTGGAAAATATTTTTTAAAAAAAGAAAAGAAAAGAAAAAGACAAAACAAACAAACAGAAAACAAACCTTAAAAGCAAGCAGAGAAAAAAACCCCATAGATGGACAGAGGATAAAGGTGAGGACGGTGTGTTTCTTCTAAGAAACAATGCAAGCCACAGACAGCATAGCAACATATTGAAGCTACTGAAATAAATGATTATTTCAGAGCTCTCTATCTAAGGAAAATATTATTCCAAAAATAAGATGAAATATTTTCTTTTTTCAGATATTATAAAGCTAAAAGAATTCATCAGCAATAGACCCACATCTGAGAATGTTAGTCGTTCAGGAGAAGGAATATGACACTAGATCAAAATACACAGATATATCCAAAATACTTCTTCCTTTTTTTTGTTTATTTTAAAGGTATTTGACTGTTTAAAGCCAAAATGATAGTGTATCAGAAGGTTTACAACATGTAAAGTAAAATTTTGATAAAAATAGCACAAGGGCTGGGAGGGGGCTGCAACAGAAACAAACCACTGTAAGATCCTTACATTGTACCTGAAGGATTATAATATTACTCAAAAGTGGACGAACAAGTTAAAGATGTATACTATAAATCCTGAGTCAACCACTAAAAAAATCAAGTAAGATTTATAATTAATAAACTAACAAAAGGGATAAAATGGAAACCATTAAAAAGGCAATCAATCCCCAAAAAAGCCAGAAAAAAGAGAACAAAGAACAGATGAAACAAATAGAAAACAAATAACAAGATGATAGATTTAAACTCAAGAATATAAATGATCACAATAAATATAAGTGGTGTAAACACCATATTAAAAGATGTGATTGGTGGGGTGCCAAGGGCCTGGGTGTTCAGTCCGGTAAGCGCCCATCTCTTGACTTCACTCAGGTCGTGATCTCGAGGTTTGTGGGCTCCAGCCCCGTGTGGGGCTCTGCGCTGACAGTGTGGAGCCTGCTTGGGATTCTGTGTCTCTCCCTCTCTGCCCCTCCCCCACTTACTCTCTTTCAAAATAAATAAAAATTAAAAAAATAAAATAAAAGATGAGATTGGCAATTGGTATTTAAAAAAAGGCAAGGCCCAACTATACGTTGTTTATAAGAAATAAATAAAGGGAAAAGAATGGAAAAGACATATCAAGGTAGCACTAATCAGGAGGATGAAGTAGCTATATCAATCTCATACAAAGTAGATTTCAGAATGCATAACAATCCAAAATATTTATGCACTGCATAAAGAGTAAATAAAGAAAATGAAGGAAAAACTTACAGAAAAGCAAGAAGAAATAGAAAATCCACAATTAGATTCAGAGATTTTAACACCCCTTCTCAATAATTATAGAGATGGAGAAACAATTAGAAGAAAAATTCATAGGGCATAGAATATTTGAACAATAATATCAACCAATTTGATCTTACATTTATAAAACACTACACCCAACAAGTGCAAGATATACAATGTACTTAGCACATTGATCGACACAGACCATATTTTAGACTGTAAAACAAGTTTCATTAAGTTTGAAAGAATTCAACTCTTATAAAGTATGTTTTATGATAATAGAATTAAATTGGAAATCAATAACCAAAGAATTTTAGAAAATTACCAAAATTTGAAAACTAAATAATATAATTCTACATATTCCATGGGTTAAAGAAAAAAATCAAAAGTAAAATTAGGATGAAAATAAAAATACCATATATTAAATTTTGTGTGACATAGCTAAAGTAGTTCTGAGGGAAAAAATTATAGCCATAAATGCCCGTTAAAAATAAGAAAAGTCAAAATCCTAAGGGCATCTGAGTGGCTCAGTCTGTTAAGCATCCTGCTTCAGCTTGGGTCATGATCTCATGGTTTGTGGGTTCGAGCCCTATGTCCAGTTCTGTGCTGAAAGTTCAGAGCCTGGAACCTGCTTTGGATTCTGTGTTTCCTTCTCTTTGTGCTCCTCCCCTAATCATGCTCTGTTTCTCTCCTCTCTCAAAAATAAATAAACATAAAAAAAAATTAAAAAAAAAAGAAAAGTCAAAATCCTTGACCTCTGCTTCTGTTTTCAGAGATTAAAGAAGTGCAAACTAAAACCAGTATTTGCAGATGTAAGGAAGTAATAAATATAGGGACAGAAATCAATAAAATAAAATAAAAAACCCAAAGAACAAATTAATAAGACCAAAAGCTGTTTCTCTGAGTAGGTTTAAAAAAAATGATTGATTAAAAAAAAGATATAACACCAATTATCAATATTAGGAGTTATACAACTGACAGGTATAGATTCTACCTATATTTTTAAAAAGAATGAATATTATGAACAACTTTTTGCCAAAAATTTGACAGTTTAGAGTAAATTGACAAATTTTGTAAAAACCATAAACCACCAAAAGTCACTCCAGAATAGAGAACTAGAATAGCGTTATATCTATAAAAGAAATTGACTTAGTAGTTTAAAATCTTTCTACCAAGCTGGGACAACTGAACGGCTCAGTCAGTTAAGCGTCCAATGCTTGCTTTTGGCTCAGGTCATGATCTCATGGTTGAGAGATCAGCATGGAGTGTGGAGTCTGATTGGGATTCTCTCTGTCTTCCTCTCTCTCTCCCCCTCTCTCTATCCCTCTGCCCCTCTGCTGCTCATGTTCTATCTATTTTTCTGTGAAAATAAAATAAAATAAAATAAAATAAAATAAAATAAAATAAACTTTAGAAAAAATAAAATCTTTCCGGGATCACTGGGTGGCTCAGTCAGTTGAGCGTCCAACTTCAGCTCAGGTCGTGATCTCATGGTTTGTGAGTTCGAGCCCTGCATTGGGCTCTGTGCTGACAGCTCAGAGCCTGGAGCCTGCTTCCAATTCTGTGTCTACCTCTCTCTCTGCCCCTCCCCCGCTCATGCTCTGTCTCTGTCTCTCCGTCAAAAATAAATAAACATTAAAAAAAATAAAAATAAAATCTTTTCACAAAGCTTCAGGTTGAGTTAACTTCACTAGAGTATTTTCCAAATTTTTGAAGAAGAAAAAATACCAAGTCTACACAAACACTTCCAGAAAATTGAACAGGATAAAACACTCAAAAATTCATTCTATGAGAGAGTGTTAACCAAATACCAAAGCCAGAAAAAGATATTAGAAGAAAAAAAGTATAGACCATTAATCTTCATAAACACAGATGCAAAAATAATAAAAAAAAATTCTTATAGAATCCATTAGTATTTAAAAAATGATAATATGACATGACCAAGTGGAGTCAATTCTGGGAATTCAAGACTGGTTTGACAATTGAAAATCAATTGATGTAATTCATCATATTCACATACCAAAACAAAACAAAAGAACATGATCATCTGGGTAGATGCTGGAAAAGCCATTGCCCAAATTAAATATTTATTCCTGATAACATTTCTCAGCAAACTATGAATAAAAGGGAAATTCCTCAATCTGATAAAAAAAATCTGTTAAAAACCTGCAGTTAACACATAGATCAGTGGAATAGAATAGAAAATCCAGAAGTAAATTATATGGTCAATTAATCTTCAACAAAGCAGGAAAGAATATCCAATGGGAAAAAGATAGTCTCTGAACAAATCGTATTAGGAAAATAGGACAGCAACATGCAAAAGAATGAAACTGGACCACTTTCATACACCAGACACAAAAATAAATTCAAAATGGATTAAAGACCTAAATATGAGACCTGAAACCATAAAAATCCTAAAAGAGAACACAGGCAGCAACTTCTTTGACATTGGCCATAGCAACTTCTTTCTCGATATGCCTTTTCAGGCAAGGGAAATAAAAGCAAAAATAAACTATTGGCACATCATCAAAAATAACGTTTCTGCACAGCAAAGGAAACAATAACAAGATTAAAAGGCAACCTATGGAATGGGAGAAGATATTTGCAAATGACATATCCAATAAAGGAAGAGTATCCAACAGATTTAAAGAACTGATACAACTCAACATCCAAAACCAAATAATCCAATTCAAAAATGGTCAGAAGAGAGGCACAAACATTTTTCCAAAAAAGACATATAGATGACTGTCAGTCACATGAACAGATGTTCATCATTTATCATCAGAGAAATGCAGATCAAAAGTACAATGAGATACCACCTCATATCTGTCAGAATGGCTAAAATCAACAACAAAAGAAACAACAAGTGTTGGCGAGGATGTGAAGAAAAAGGAATTCTTGTGCACTGTTGGTGCAAATGCAAACTGGTGTAGCTACTGTGGTGTACATACTGTATGAATGTTCTTCAAAAAGTTAAAAATAGAACTACCTTATGATCCAGCAATGGAACTACTGGGTATTTCCCCAAAGAATACAACAACACTAATTCAAAGGGATATATGCACCCCTATGTTCATAGGGTTCATTATTTACAATGGCCAAGCTATAAAAGCAGCCTGTGTCCATTAATTGGTGAATGGATAAAGAAGGTGTGGTAGTTAAACACAATGGAATATTATTCAGCCATAAAAAAGAATGGAATTTTGCCATTTGCAATGACACAAATGGAGCTAGAGAGGAAAATGCCAGGCAAAATAAGTCAGAGAAAGACAAATAGAATACGATTTCAGTCATATGTGGAATTCAAGAAACAAAACAAATGCTCCAAGGGAAAAAGAGAAATAGACTCTTAACTTTAGACAACAAACGGATAATTGCCAGAGGGAAGGTGGGTGTGGGGAATGAGTGAAACAGGTAGTGGAGATTAAGGAGGGCATTTTCTGTGATGAGCGTGTGTTGGTGTATGGAGGTGTGGAATCACTATATTGCACACCCACAACTAATAACACATTGTATGCTAACTAAGTGGAATTCAAATGAAAACTGGAATGAATGAATGAATGAAGGAAGGAAGGAATGAAAGAAAAGCCCTACAGCTAACATCATCCTTAATGATGAAAGTCCAAAAGATGAAGATAAAAATAGCCTTTTAGTATTTTTATTTAGCATAGTGCTGGAATTGCAGCACTGCTATAAGGCGAGGCAAAATAAAAGACATCAGAGTTGGAACGGAAGTAAGTAAATGCTATTAGCATTCACAGATAACAGGACTGTCTATGTGGATCATCCTCCAGAATCTACAGAAAATTTTCTAGAAACAAAAAGTGAGGTTAACAGTGTGGTAGGATACAAGCCAATAATCAACATTCAGCTTTAGCACTGGGTGTCATACGGAAGGGACGAATCACTGGGTTCTACTCCTGAGCCCAAGACTACACTGTATGTTAATTAACTTGGAAATAAAAAAAAATAATAAAAATCAGCTTTATTTTCATATACTAGCAGTGAGCAAATCGAAGTTGAGATGAAAATAATACCATTTTAAAAAGCATCAGAAATGAAATATTTAGAGCAAATTTCACGACAAATGTGTAAGATGTACATAAAAAGCCATCACACATTGTTGATACAAACTTTAAAAACGTAAAAGGTTTGGGAAAGTTAAACATCCTTTTCTTGGTTAGGAAAATTCAATATTCTTAAGATGACACTTTAAATTGATCTATAGTTTCAATTAAATCTCAATGAAAATCCCAGCAAGTATTTTGATAGAATTAAACAAACTGACTTTTAAATTTATGTAGAAACAAAAATGACCTAGAATAGTCACAAGTAACTAAGAAAAGAGAACGAACTTGGAGGATTTACAGTATCTGTTTTTAGATGGTTGTTTTGTTGTTGTATTACTCATTACATGAGTCAAACAATGTGGCATTGGCACAAAGATAGAGAAATAAATCAAGGGAAAAGAATAAAGAAACCAGAAATAAGCTCAAACATACACAACCAAATGATTTTCAACAAGGACAATTCAATGGAAAGAGAATCGTCATTCCAAAAAAAAAAAAAATGGCACTGGAACAATTAGTTCTACCCAAAGTAGTGAAACTTGACCCATACGCTGCGACATATAAAAATTAACTGGAAATGGTCCATAGACCCACATATAAAACCTATAAAATGACTGGAAGCAAATTTAGAATCTTTGTGATCTTGGGTTAAGCAATGATTTCTTAAACACAGAATCAACAATATAATCCCCCCCTCCAAAAAAAAAAAAAAAAAAGAAGAAGAAGAAATATACTGGTCTTTACTGAAATTAAGAAATTCATTTATTTTGGGGCACCTGGGTGGCTCAGTTGGTTAGGCGACCGACTTCGACCCAGGTCATGATCTCGCAGTTTGTGAGTTCGAGCCATGCGTCAGGCTCTGTGCTGATAGCTCTGAGCCTGGAGCCTACTTCGGATTCTGTGTCTCCCCCTGTCTCTACCCCTCTCCTGCTCATGCTCTGTGTCTCTCTGTCTCTCAATAATAAATAAATGTTAACAACAAAAAAAAAAGAAATTCATTTATTTGAAAGACACTATGAAAATAAAGCAAAATCAAGCCACAGATTGGGAAAATGTATTCTCTAAAAAGAAAAAAAATTAAAACATTTATATCCAGAATATGGAAAGAACTCTCAAAATATAATAACACAACACATGACTCAATTACAAATGGGCAAAAGATTTGGACAAAATCGTTCACCAAAAAGATATACGGATGGCAAATAAGCATACAGAAAGATGCTCAATGTCTTTAATCATTAGGGAAGTGTACATGGAAACCCACAATGAGAAACTACTACCTTCCTACTGGAATGCCTCTAATCAAAAAGACTGACAACAGAGTTGGTAAGTATATGGTATACTGGTATCCTGGTATACTGCTCGTGGGATTGGCAGTGGGAAAACAGTTTGGCAGTTTCCTGCAAGTTTAAACATTCACTTACAATAAGTTTCAGATATTCCACTGAGAGAAGTAAAGGTCTCTGCACAAGGACTTTTACATGAATATTTGGAGCAACTTTATTTGGAACAGGTAAAAACTGGAAACAACACACGTATTCATTTCCAGGTAAATGGCTAACCAATTCGTGGCATATCCTTATAATGAAATACTACTCAGCAGCAACAGTATGGATAAATATCAGAATCGTTATGTTAAGTGGGAGAAGATAGGTTGATAAAAGTAGTACACACGGGATGATTCCGTGTGTTATATAACATTGTAGAAAATTCCAAACAGTCTACTGACAGAAAGCAGTTCAACGGGTGCCTCTCTATAGGCAATGCAGTGGGCCACCAGGAAACTCTGGGGGTGGTGGCCGTGTTCACTGCCTTGATATGGTGCGTGTACAAGGATTAAAGTATTAAATTATAGTATTAAATTGACGTATAAATTACACTCTTCAAATTTGTGATGTTTATTGTACATTAATTATATCAAATAAATCTACCAATCAACATGTAAGAAACAAATATGTGTTATTCTAATTTGAGAATCTCGAATTATAACCTTGGTCTGTCTTACTTGACTTCTCTTGTGTCATTAACCACCACTGTTTGAAATGTTATTAAAAAACACTAGACTGACCAATCAGCTAACAATAACCCTCACGACTATCAGTACAAAGGTAAGGATGTTTAAGAACATATTCAGTTGTTTAGGTAGCTGTTTTTTAGTTTGTTAAAGTTATTAGTGCCTGTCTTTATGCAAAATTATGCTTTGGATCATAATTATCATTTATTAATAATTAAGGAACCTAAGATATCTTTTAAATAACACTTCAGGAAGTACCCTATGTTTTACAGTCATAGTTACTCACTCAATATGGACATGATACAAATTTGAGCTCTCATTCTATAAAAATTTTTTTTTAAAGAAATCTCAGGGAGGATAAGAATTGTAAGATGATTTTTTTTTCTTCTGTCAGAGAGGATGAATTTTGCTTCTGGTACTCATGGTAGTTCGGCTTCTCCCTCTGATTTGAGGTATGACCATGGGCAAGTTTGTTTGATCTCTGCAAAACACACTAAGCCCTTGTATTGCCTCCATCCTGAACAAATTAACCACGGTGGATGGAAAAACTGCAGACTGTGATTGAGAAATGTGCTTCTGGATCTACTGAACCCATTTTTGCAAAGGACTATTACACAATGGCAAAAATTTAAAAAAAAAATTAAAAAAGGGACCAAACATGTTCTTACGTTAAAACTGAGCATGGGGCTGTCTTGTTCCCAGGATTTCCTGAGATGAGGGAAAAATCAGATTCACAATTGCTTTTTGATGATTATTAAATTTAAAATGTAGAGCCTCAGCTGATAGCTGTCGCCACTATAATACCTGAATGTGAGGAACTTGCCGGAGACCACGCTGTTGGTTGGTCTCAGCAGAAAGGTCCTGCAGTAAAATTGCCTACACCCACGAGGCTCCTATCAACTGCCGTGGGTGAGTATGACAGCAGTGGTGTGATCTTAGAGCGCTGCTTCTCAAAACTTCCATGTGCACATTTCAGGAATCATCATTCAGGAATCCTGATTATATGCAGAATCAGGTTTGGTAAGGAGAGCCCTGAGATTTGGGGTTTTGATTGGTTGCGGCCATTGCTCGTGCTCAGTGAGTCAGGCGTTGGTAACAAGGTCTTAGACTCTCATTGGGCCTGTGACTGGGGTGTGACGATTTGCTATTCTATCTCAGAATAGCTGGTAGAAAATTCGTGGACCTGAAATTTTCCGAACCAGTTAGGATTAGGATTAAGTACACGTGCCTAATAGTGGCTTATACAAGATAATTTCTTTCTCATGTAGAAGTCCCGAGGTAAGCTAAGGCTGGTATTGTGGCTCCACTGTGTCAAAGACCCACGTTCCTTCCGTCTTGTTGCTCGGCCGTCTTTAGTACCTCACTTCAGGGTCCAAGATGGCTACACGAGTTGCAACTGTTTAGGTTGGAATCAGCCAGAAATAGCAAGATCCTAGAAAAGGCTATGCCTTATGTCTCTAATAGTATTTCTTGGCATTCACATGATTTTTTTCCATTTACATAGTAGAAACTTCGTTTACATAGGCCAAACGGTCTCATGGTCCTGCTCAGGTGCGAGGGAGTCTGGGTAGGAATGTGCCTGTCGAAAATGGGATTCTGGGTTAAGACAGGGGAAGCTGGGTTTGGGAAGCAACTAGCAGTTCCTGCCACAGTATCACTGTACTGATTTTGATTGGAGGAGTTGCATTTCTCAGTGCATTAAAGCTCAGCCCATCAATTAGCTATGTCACCTAGAACTTAACCTATACAGATCTTAGGGTTTTTTTGCCTGTAAAATGAGAGGCGGGGACCAGGTGACTGAAATAGCAGGAATGTCCTAGAAGGAGGGACACAACCTAGAAGGTGGAACTGCCACCCGTGGTGAAGACATACTGGATGAACTCACTGGCCTGTTTCGCAGGCCAGAGTAACATCAACTTCCACATACACTCAGGTAGAGCTTGCTCTTTTGTAATATAGCCCTCTCGTATTCTTCCATCCAGCCTGCCCTCAACGTGCCACGTGGTTAACTGTGGGAATGACACTCCATTATTCCCCTCTGTCCCTTCCTCCACAGGGATAGCACTTTCACAGTCTTTACTAGGTAGTCGTGAAAGAGTAACATCTACTAAAATTTGAAATAAAATGCTATTTACTTAGAAGTTATTGCTGATGTTTAAAGTAGGGCCCTTGTTTCCAATCCCAACTTTAATATTTTCCTCAGAAAGAATGAAGGTCATATGTGCACAGCTTTGGAGGAATATAGCAGTGTGCATATGTCTTTTTGTCCGATGGCATTATCTCTTCTGGTAAAGTAGAAGAAAAAAGTTGACACGTACTGAAGATCACATTTAACTCTGGAAACTTAGAGGGGGTTTCGTAAGAGTATATGTGTTGTACAATTTAAAAAGCTCTTTTAAGAATAGAAAAAATCACAGGCCTATGAAGATGTATTGTATGTTTTGCATTAAACCATATAATATTCCATAAGATTCATGTGGTTTATGAAATACCATATTCTAACTAGAAAGCACCCATACCTAATACTGCTTAAGCTACTATCACTGAGTGTGTATGTCTCTGATGGGTTATACATATGTGCAACTTTGTGCAGGGAGTATGTAATAATCTACATGAGGGCATTTTATGAATCAATTTTTATCCTCTGTTATAAAGCAAATTAGACTCCAGGGACTTGTGTATTTATTAAATTCAGCTTCCCTCACTTGCTTATAAAAAATAAATTCATCCTTCTTTTTAAACAATCCCCTTGTATAAAACTAGAAACTAAGAAACCCTATTTTTTAGAGTTTAGATTTTCTGTTTTTTTTTATGTTGGCATTTTAAAAAAGAAAAAAATCTCAACATTACAAGAACTCTCAAAACATTACAAAATTGAGATATAGATATTACTGTAACTTGAAGTAATGTCATACGTGCTTTTAATTTTTATAAAGTGAGTCCTTTTTTAAAAAGTCTCTAGGGACACCTGGGTGGCTCAGTTGGTTAAGCCTCTGACTCGATTTTGGTTTAGGTCATGATCTCATGGTTTCATGAGTTCGAGCCCTGTGTTGGGCTCTGTGCTACAGTGCGAAGCCTGCTAGGGATTCTCTCTCTCCCCCGCTCTCTGCCCCTCCCCCACTCATGCTGTCTCTCTCAAAATAAATAAATAAACTTAAAAAATATGTATAAAATACAAAATAAAAAGTCTCTATATCATTCAGGGTTCAGCCAGGAGACAAAACCAAAAAACAAAAACACAACACACAGTAACTCAAGCAGGTAAAGTTTACTATAAACAATTGTTAATTGGTAACTAGGGATTAGCTACTAAGAGGTAAAGAGGACTCAAGGAAGATAGAGTAGTTACTGACTCTAGGGCTAAGGCAGGGTGCACAAGAAAGGGACATATTTGGAGAAGGCATGCCACAGCCCACTGGGCAGGTGGAGAAGCTCTTTTTGGTGCTCCAGACTGGCAAGCGAGAAAGCCGCCGCTGTGATCCCAGTGACACTCACTGGGAATCAGCCAGAGCACAAGGGGAACATTCTGGGAAGTTGTCCACTAGACATCTTCCAGACTATCTGGGATCCTGACTGGGGAACCAGCCAAATTTGCTAGGAGGCTGCTGAGGTGTGCTGCTGAAACTTGCCAGGTAACTGAGTGCCCCTGGGTGCCCCCAGGTGCTGGCCTACACTGCAGGGGCAGAAGAGAGGAGAGCATACTGTGAACGGAGGAAGAGACTCTTTTCTCCCCCAGCATCCCTCTGTCACCCTCTACTGACAAAGTTTAGCATGAAGACCAGTAGACGAAGAAATGTTTGGAGGGCCCATCTTAAGAGTCACAAGGCAGAGTAATGAAGGGTGAACTTGGACCGGAAAAGTAATAAATTGACAACTGGTACAATCACTCCATTTTTTTCTTTTCTTTTTTCTTTTCTTTTCTTTTCTTTTTTCTTTTCTTTTCTTTTTTCTTTTCCTTTCCTTTCCTTTCTTTTCCTTTCTTTTCTCTTCTTTTCTTTTCTTTTTTATATTTTAGTCACTGAACACAAATATGAATTGTTAAAAATGGAAAAAATAGGCCATCTTTTGCCACTGTGATCTGAAAATTATTCATAACCAGTAATGTAGGGAAGTAATATGCATCTAAGCAAATTCATGGAAACATACCATAATTTATTTATTTATATTATTTTATTAAGTTTATTTAATTTGAGAGAGAGAGTGAGCACGAGCAGAGGAGGGGTAGAGAGAGAGGGAGAGAGAGAGGATCCCAAGCAGTCTCCATGCTGTCAGCATAGAACCTGGCATGGGGCTTGAGCCCGTGAACCGTGAGGTCATGACGTGAGCCAAAACCAAGAGTCGGAGACTTAACTGACTGAGCTACCCAGGTGACCCAAAACATATTGTAATTTAGAAAGGGTGGTCTATAGGGTCAAATTAAAGCATTTAAATCAAATTGAAGCATTTAACAAATATATATATATATATATATATACACACACACACACACATATATGTATATTTAATGTTTATTTATTTCTGAGAGAGAGAGCACAAGCATGGGAGAGGCAGAGAGAGAGGGAGACACAGAATCTGAAGCAGGCTCCAGGCTCCCTGTCAGAATAGAGCCTGATGTGGGGCTTGAACTCATGAACTGTGAGATCATGACCTGAGCTGTGAGATCACAACCTGAGCTGAAGTTGGATGCTTAAGCAACTGAGCCACCCAGGTGCCCCTGAAATTGAAGTATTTTAATCTGAAATATCTGAGAGATTGCTTAGCCCAATTCCCTCATTCATAAAACTGGGGGGAGCCTAAAACCAGGAAGAATTCAATGACTTTAGCCTTGGGGCTGAAGAGTTAGGGAAAATGCTCATTCAATGAATATTTCTTTAGTAAATATTTATTTAGTAAACACAGGTGCCAGGTGTGGTTCTAGGTGCTGGTGAACAAAATACATCCTGAGTTCACAGAGTTACACTTAAGTTGAGAGAGTCACACAACAGATGGATGAACAAATGAATCCATAATAATTCAGGTATTAGACAAGTGCTATGACAAAAGAGCTGGGAAGGAAGATAGAAGATAATATAAGTGGGAAGGGAAGGGGGAGGTTTTGCTGTTTATGTTTATATTTATTTATATTTATATTTATATTTATATTTATATTTATGCCATTTGAACAGATCCTTGAAAGGAGTTCCCCATCTCCCAATTCAAAATATTCAAATAAACAATGACTTTTAGCAAATTATATTTTCTAGTTATGTCATACCTTTTGTATTTCTATTCGTGTTTTTAATGGTAGAATACATATGAATCCATTTAGATATCAAGGTTGAATAGTGTCATAGTTTCTCTTCTCCTGTCTTTCTGTTATGAAGGGACCTCAGGTTATCTGTTTGCACATTGTATGAGTTGATAACACTTTAGGAAACTGTAGGCAGATGTAGCTTGCAGGAATATGGGCTACAATGGACACAAACTACACCTCCAAAACTCAGACTGACCACATATTTTGACAAGTTTCAACAAGGTTACTGGATTTCTGGCTGTTTAGATATTATACATGTCTTAAGGGCAATGTTAAAAATGCTGAAAATCATTCAACAGTCAGTGTCCTACATAAGATGATATTTCAGCACCAAGATATTTCTTAATTATATGTATTTCCACTGTGTGTGTAAGCAGGGGATAAAAGTTGCTGAAATACCACGAACAATGGCTGATGAAATTTTGCACCGCTCTATGCACAGAAAGGGAGTTGAACATTTGATGGTTAGTGTGCGATTAGGCTATTTCCTGACAAGTACAGCTGACTTTTAAAATCAGTATAACTGATCCCACTGTCAGGCTCTAAAAACTTCATCTTAGGTAGGCAATGCAGCCACAGATATACAGTTAAGTTTTGGAAACTAAAAGAAAAAAATGTTCATGATTCTTCTGAAAATGTCATCAAATTTTAATTTGATTTCAACTGGACCTTGTGCAACACAACCTGACTAATCTTTATTTCTCTATAACTGGCCATTCATCCTGTTCTGGCGTTTTTGGTTTGTGACTCTGTTAATCAATGTAAACTGAATTGCATTAATGTTCTGATTTGTCAAAATGTTCTTTCAAAGGAGATTCTATTAAAATTCTATAGTTGTTGAAAGAAAACAATTTTCTTTTAAGATAACTCGTTGGTTATTTTTTTGGCAATTCATCGGTTATTAAAATCACTTTTTTGAATTCCTGTTTAACAGCATTTGAATGAAAGTATCTGTGGAATTTAGTCAAAATTGCAATACAAATGGAGATCTTTGAAATGTGTTTATTACCTTGTTTAGATCTCTATTTTAGAGATTTTGTCATTAATTCAGCCCACTCTGTGTAAGGGTGTTAAACTCTGAGACCAAATCACTACAAAATTCGAAACGTTCTATGATGGAAATAACTAAAAATCCTAAAATTCTCATATATCTTTTAACTCATGTGAACATGATAGGTGACTTAATGCATCTCAGGGCTTACCTTACGATGATCAAAAAATCAAAACTCAGATGAGAAAAATTATTTCCTTCCCTGATTAAAAAAAAAAGAGAGAGAGAAAAACATGTACAGTGTAATAAAAAGAGCATAGAGACTACCAGAAAACTGCCAATTATAATTTTCTCTTAGATCTCGTCCTAATAAGTTTTTAGTTTGTTTTCTAAGCAAATCAGGTGATAATTAAATGTGCCTGGAGGCCTCCTAGAAACATCCAATTACTCCCCTCGTGGAAATCTCCTCAGTTACAGGATGATGGACAACCGCTGGGGCATGGAGTTATGTTGGCCACATTAAAGGGAAAAAAAATATTTTGTAAAGAGCAATGAATGAGAAGGGACAAAAGTTTTAAACAGGTTCCTCATGTCTTGTTACTTCTCAGATACATACCTTATGTTGAATAGCCAGATCATTTTATTATTGCAAATGCCACGGTTGTAATCTTTTATTGCTTGCAGTAGAGGCCTACAGCATTAAGTTAGTATAAAATTACATATAGTTTAATATATCTGTACAACACCTTTAAACAAGCTTCTCTAGGCAAGAAGGTTATCCGTCTTATAAATCTATTATTCCATTGTACATCTTGATAGCCTAGCATTGCTTCTAGCCATGTTTAAGCATTAAATAGTGCATTATTATTTCACATAAATCAACCAGAGATGTGTGAATTCATAAATTTTGCATTTGCACAGACAGTATTTTAAACGTTTTACTGCTTCGTGGGAACGCAGAGCACAAGCCTGTACACAAATCAGGACCTGAGAAATTTCAATAAAATTTAATATCACAATTACATCTTCTCACAGTCAAGGCATGCATATTTTAGAAGTATTTTAACTAAGTCCAAAAATAAAAGTAAAATTTGAAAGGTGGCTTTTTTGTTGGAGTTAGTCAGCTATTGTCATAATAAGCTAATGAGCACTTTGGTTTTTTATTCTTTGTAGCAAAATGGTGTAAAGAGGATAAAGCCTTATAAAAATTTGAAATGAAAGAAGAAATACAATAAAACCAGAAATCGTGGTAATTGTCTGTAATTGGCAAAATAATGCAGATAGAAGGCAGTCCAGAATTGATATGCTTGTATTATAATTAATATACAGCTTTATAGTTTGAGGCTGAAATAAATTTTAAAAAAGTCATAGCCTAGGCTGTAAGTCATGGAAGGGTAAGAATGAAGACTTTTCTAGGTGTTTTTAGGTGATTCTTTCTGATTTGGAAGAGGGATACTTTCTTTTTCTTATTTCTAGGCACTTTTTTTTTTGGTGTGCTGATATTTACTGTTTTTTCAGTGTTTTCATTATTTTTCCCAGAAAATGTTCCTTTTAAGGTTTTGTTTAGTAGGAAAATGTCTATAAGATTTCATGTGCAGGAGTTTGGGGTCCTAGGAAGATTTCTGCTTTAGCATGTGTGTGGTGAAAATTACTTTCCTGTTGAAATAATTCCTAATGCATATAATTAACGGAACAAATGCCACACTAATTTGAAAATGACATATTTATCACCTAGAAACAGGTAATGTAGAAAGATAAATTGCTGTGAACATAGAACTCGCTTCCAATCATCATCAAACTCTGGGCAGAAAGCTGATAGGAAAGAAAGGAAAAGAAAAGCAACATCCTCATGAATTTTTTGGAACGCTTAACTGAGACACTTCTTTGAGTTGCCGGTAGGTGATTCCTGGGGAAGTAAGTGACAAAAGGATAGATA
The DNA here is from genome assembly GCF_022837055.1 of Prionailurus viverrinus. Classification (NCBI taxonomy): domain Eukaryota; kingdom Metazoa; phylum Chordata; class Mammalia; order Carnivora; family Felidae; genus Prionailurus; species Prionailurus viverrinus. The sequence continues at coordinate 19,869,186 of NC_062565.1, read as the reverse complement.
CAAATAATATCTTACCATGGACCTTTCCTTTTGTAGTGAGTGTTTTTTTATGATGAGGATTTATTACAACAGGAAACCAGTTTCTGCTTTCCTTTATAAACTTTAGATTTTTTCTCTGCCATTCTGAATCTGCCCTTTCTTTCTTGATGGGCTAAAAGTTCAAACCTAAGGTTAACAGGACCAGAAGATCATTGTTTGGAGATTAATCTCTTTAGGGCGATAAGCAAAAGACAGACACAGGGAGTCTTTAGAACCCTACAGCTACTCAGAGTAATGACAAGCATTACCATACCCAGGCAGGCTTTGGAATGTTAAAGAAAGCAGATCTAGTTACCATCCATAAAAAAAACTAATGGAAACTTCTCTCTTACTCTGATGAATGTTGAAAATGGAGTGGCTTAAATAAAAAATCACTTCCCTTATTATGATGTTTGACTATTTAGCATTCATTGGTTTGGGGTCCATTTAGTTTTTGATGGTATTACTCCTTCTCGCTTCTTTTTACTGTGTGAAAGTTTCATCTTATTGTCTGGGTCTAGACTATAAAGGATATAAGGGAAAAAAATGATTCATTATAGAAATTACATTTTCTGAGCTAAGCCAGAAGGCACTGTCTTTACTTTAGCTCTTGTATAAGCAAGACTTAGTGTTATGTATATATTTTATGTGTATATAATGTTTACTTAGCAATATATATATTTATACCACACAAGTGGCCCATGCTACCATTACGCAAATCCCTCTATTTTTCAAAGGCTATATGGAAACAATTGATGGCTGAGGAAGGAGCATGTATAAACAAACATGTTTAAAAATTCTCAGTGTGTGTCAACACCATTTAAATAAATATATGTGCTTTTTTTTTCATAACACTACCATTAACTGGTTAGAGGGGAAATTAGAAGGAAGGGATGGACAGTGAATATGTTGAATTCTAAAGCAGAATGAATTTGCTTCATCTCTCTCCCTCTCTCTCTCTCTCTCTCTTTCTTTAAAAATCTGGTTGCAAACATGGTTGTCTCTATTTGAAACACAAATGGATTCTTTTGTTTACCTGACTCATGGATTCAATTTCCGTTGGAGACACCACAATTAAATTTTGACAAATAAACTTTAGCACATCATCAACAGCACAGTCTCTGTGTTATATTGTTCTATCTTCTGTTTGTGTGTTTATTAATTCACCTCAAATAAAATGTTCAGGTTTAAGGAGAAATGAAGACAGTGGGCCACAAACAGATCAAGAATTGATCGGTCTTAATTTTCATAAATTTTTGCCTCTCCCTATCTATTTTGTTAGACATGTTCATTAAAGATGTATTGTAAGCTGTTACATTGAAAAGTGCGATGTCTTTTACACTATTCATCTCCTCAAATGAGCTCTATATTAATAATCCTTAGATTTTTATTAGAATCTGTGCAGCTAGGTAATAGGAATATGATGTTGCCTTTTATTAAGAACAAAGCACCATATTTTCTAAATAAAACTGACCACCACAGGAAGGTAGGCAACATGATTTTGTTTTGTTCTGTTTTCTCTTTGTGATCAGTTGTTACTATTTATATTTGCTGAGAGGCAATGTAGTGTAGTAGAGAGGGCACAGCTTTAGTATCACAGTACCTTGGTTAAAGGACTGAGTCTATCATTTAATGAACATTTCCTGGTAGACATGAATAACTGTCCACCAAGCTTTCATACTGTAGAGGGATGGCTGGCAAGGATATACCCTGCCAGAGCACATGTCATAGTGTCACCCCACCCCTTGCATATAAGTGCAAATGTACATTTGGGATTCAAACCTGGTTCAGCTTGACTCCAATGACATGGAACATGCCACCGTGTCTCCACCTACAAAGTGATAAATGTAGTTTGCCCCTTGAATACAAAGGGATGGACACATCAAAGACCCTGCCTTAGCCGACGTTCTTCAGAAAACAGAGTGTGAGACAAGGGTTATGGTGCAGGTGCCTGATTTGAAAGATACAAACTCAGAGCAAAAAAAAAAAGACGAATGTGGGAGTAAGGGTTGGGGAGAGAAACAAAGCAAAGTGATGTGGCATGTCCTTGCACTGGCTTTTGCTTGGACAGAGCTCAGAGCTCAGAGCAAGCCACAAAGACGCCCTGTAGGTTGCTTGGCAGGTGTGTTTGCCTAGCACAAAGGATTTCTCTACAACTTGCAGGGAATCCATATCGCTGAGTAGTTGTGGGAGTAAGGAAGAACAGGAATGTAGCTGCCTGCACACTCCCTCCCACTCTTATTGTGTATTGTTCCAAGTTCCTCACTAGAGATGAGTTAACTTCTCTGACCTTTGGGATTGCATCATTTGGCCCATTGGATGGACCCTCAGGATGCCAGATCACACGGTGTGTGTGGTGCAGTGTTCCATCTAAGTCTGGAAGTGACTTCTAGGCATGGCTGTCCAGTGGAAGCTAAAGGATAGGGCCCAGCATCCCCAAGGCTGATGGTTGGAAGACCCAAGCATAGAACTGCAGGGCTTGACTAGACAAAGATGATGAGGGTTTAGAAGGCAGACAGCAGAAAGGAAATAAGAAAAAACACAAGAGATCTATATCTGAAACAGAGCCTTCAATTGATTCATTCAGCTACTGTTTATCAAATGCCAGCTGTGAGGGGCATCTGGCTAGCTCAGTCAGTAGAGCATGTATGTGACTCTTGATCTTAGTGTCATGAATACAAGCCCCACATTGGGTGTAGAACTTACTTGGGTACCAGCCACCGATAAAGAAACAGCAATAGAAGAAAAAAAAAGTTAAAATTTTTCTGCCTTTATGAAAATGCATTCCAGGAAAGGACAAAGAAAAAAGTGAGATAAATGAGTATAATAAATGACATCTTGGAAGAAGACCAAGATGGAAATGTGGATATAAAGTGTTTGTAAGCAGGCGTAGTCAAGAGACTCCTGAGAGGATGACTTTTGAATAAAGACCTGAAAGAAGTGTGGAGCAACCATGACAATATCTGAGCATGAGTAAATACAAAGGTTCTGATCTGGGAAAGTGTTGCTATATTCATACAAGAGTGAGGTCAACGGGGCTGGAGAGAAGTGAGAAATCAGAGTAATATGAGATAAAGTCTAGATCATGTTGAGTCATAGAGGTCATTGTAAGGAGTCCATCTTACTTATCATTCAAACATTTTAACCTGTCGTCTCACTTGTTCATCACAACAGCACTGACAGATAGGCAGTCTTATCCCCATTTTATGGAGGAGCAAACTGAGCCTCACAATGGTCGGGTGAATTGTACAAGGTCATAGTTAGTAAAAGCTCACATTGGGATTGCTGGGATCTTCATTAGTAGGAGAAATAAACACACCTGAGCAAACAAAAGCCATTATCAGCTCTACTTAGCTTTCAGAACCAAAATACTGAAGTGTTATCAAGCATTGTGAATAATGACAGGCCATAGCCTTTATGAGAAGCTATCCTCATTTATTCCTCAAATAACCCTCTTAGGTAGGCACTATTTTTTTTTTTTTTGGTTTTGCAGATGAGGAAATCAGATAATATTAGTCACTTACCCAAAGTGACACAATTGGAAAGTGATAAATCAGGAGTTGAACATATTCATTGTTTTGTTTTAGAACCTGTGCTGTTAATTAGGATGACACATTCCCTCTACAAATACTTTAGTTATTATTGTTATGTGTCATATTTTCTTTCTCAGAGTCCTTGTCTTTCTTCCTCTTCAATGTTGAAATATAACCATATTATCCTTTGTCCCTTTCAGATAATTCATTTGTGGTCTATACTTTTCTATTTTGAAGACAATGAAATCATAATAATTAACAACTTCTTTTGCTTCCTGGACTATTTTTTATTGCTATCTCTAGAGTTGTGCCAAAATATTTTCATCTCAGTGGTTCTTTTTTCCTAATTTTTATCAACATTGTTGTTCTTTGCTCTTTATTTCTTACTGAATTACATCTTTTGTAAATGTTTCAGCATGTATCAGTCAGCGAATAGAAAACACTCAAAGTTTATCTTCATGTGAATTCATATTTATTTTGCTTTTGTTTTTGAGTTATAATTTAGGCAGGTGTAGACTTTTACATTTACAGCTCTTCCTCCCTTGTTTTCTGTCATCTATTTTTACTAATGAGAATATTACTCATCATTCAATTTTTCTTTTTTGTATTCATGCTCTCTGGATTTTCTTTCTGTTTTTTTTTTTGAACTCTACAGTTTCATTACAATGTTTTGATATAGATATAAAAAAAAACTAATCTGCTCAAATTTCTGTTTCCTTCTTCAGTATAAAGGTTTATTACTTGCCTTTTTTCTAGAAAGTTCACAGTCATTATTTCTTTGGATATTACCTTTGTCTTCCCTCTATTCCTATGGAACTATTACTAAATATACATTATTGGATATTCTTTTACTATTTTCTAAGTCTCTTAGCTTTCTTTTTATATTGTCCATATTTTATCTTTCTGATCTTTCATCAATTCCCTCATCATTTGTTCCTAATCTGCTATTTAACTGAGCTACTGAATTTTATTTTATTTTATTTTATTTTATTTTATTTTATTTTATTTTATTTCATTTCATTTATTTTATTTTATTTTATTTTATTTTATTTTATTTTATTTTTATTTTATTTATTTTTATTCAAGAGAGAAGGAGAGGGTGAGTGGGGGAAAGGGGCAGAGGGAGAGAGAGAGAATCCTAAGTGGGCTCCATCCTTAGCAGTGAGCCTGACGTGGAACTCAATCCCACAACCTTGAGAACATGACCTGAACTGAAATCAAAAGTTGACACTCAACTGACTGAGCCATCCAGGCACCCCACCCATATACTGAAATTTTTTAAGTCAAATTTATTGAGGTAAAATTTACATACCACAAAATTCATAGATTTTAAGTATAAATCTTGATGAGTTTTGAGAAATGTATACACCTGTGTAGCCATCTCTCCACTAGTCAAGATGTAGAATATTTTCATCATTCCAGTAAGTCCCCTGGGTTCCTTTGCAGTGATTTCCTTCTGTGGCCTGTCCCAGGCAACAACTTATTTATATCACAAAATTGACTTTGCCTGTTGTGAAACTTCATAAAAATAATCACATATAGGATTTATATACTTGCATATAGTTACTTTCAACTCAAAATGATGTTTTTGAGTTTCATCTGTATTACATTTATCAAAAACTCCTTCTATTTTTGTGCTTTGTGGATATTCTATTTTATGAATATGCTACAGTTTGAATGGTGGATGCCTAATTTTATTCCTCTTCATACACCCCTCTTCCAGAAAACCCTATAACAAGCTAGATTTGCAAATTCAACTATACATGACTCACATTTTCAGCATTATGGAATAGAAAAACATCAACTTTCAAATTATTTTAAGTAGAATAATAAACCAAATTCTAGAATGTTCTTGCTGTCTGAGCTGAGAATATACAGAGAGGAGGAAGGTTCATAAGTCTCCACAAAGAAAAGTGTAGGTCAAACACATAAATCAGTCCCAGAAGAAAAAAAAGTCACAGGGGAGGAGACAAAATACTGAACAGAGAGCTGGAATTTGGTAGTCTGCTCTACTGTCTAGAGGGAAGGGCCTTCAAAGTGAGTGGGACCAGAAATAACATCCTTGAGGAATCATTGTTTTCAGGATAAATCAGATATATAAAGAAGGAATGGTATCCTTTGGAGATGTGACAATGAGGCAAAGAAGAAATAAGAGAAAAGAAATTAAGAATTCTGAAACAAATTGTGAAAAATTGGTAATGCCTTACCCACTCATTATTATCCATCAGAGTGTCTGTATTTTATTAAAATAACAGAAGAGGGCACTCTTGAACTAGTAACCCCATCCACGAATGGAATAAAAATAGAAAAAAAAAGCAGATTGTAATCTGCTACTTTACATAAAAGTACTGCAAAATGATAACAGAAAATCTAAATCAGACAATTTCAACTGTTGAATATTCTCCCCACCCAAAAAAACCACAAGCAGAAAAGTGTAACATGATTCCTCAAACTGAAATAAATACTCTCTAAGCATTTGGAAATATTAAAAAAAATCCTTAAATCAAAAGTTCAAAATCTAATAATATAAATGTATAAAAAATCAGTATAAAATTAAATAAGAGTCGAATTAGATAGAATTAAAAAGAAGAAAATTATATCAGAAATGGAGACTACATTACAAGGTATCCAAGGGACAATAAATTCAAATAAACATTTAAAATTAAAAGTATTGCTTCCATCCTAACAATGACAGAAAACCAGAGACTCTATAATAAAGTTTTCAGGCTTATTCCGTGAGGGCAGCTGAGACTGGAAATGGTGACAGGAAGAGAACAAATATATACAGTAGCTGAGTTGACTGAAAGATAGGAGTAAAAAAACACTTATTCGTGGAGGGGGTGAGTGGGAGATAGGAAAATTCTTTGCCCAGGGTTTTATACCATTTTTATACCTATACTGATACCATTAAAGTCCTGCTATTTCTAAAGGAGGGGAAATTCCTGCCTAAGATACAAGTCAGAGTTTTGCTGTGACAAAGAGTGAGTGGAAACTCCACCTCTGAGACCCTGGCATCCAGAGAACTCTTTCCATTTCCCAAGAAGAGCATGGAGAATAAACGAAAGCAATAGGCCACTAGAGGAAGCACAAGAGGGTGGAAAAAGGGCAACTATATAGTGGAGCGTACAGAGAGATGACTGAAAGCAGAGTTGCAGCAGCAGTACTAAGGAAAACTTCTGGAACCCAAGCCCAAAGTACAAGAGAATGTACCCCACCACTAGAAGAACTGAAGCATATGATATAAGAAAGGTAACTGTAGCAGTAGCGACATCAAAACCCAAATCCTGCTCAACCCATGGCTAGTTTTTCTCAAATCCTGACCCTAATGCCTATGACAAAAGAATAAATATCATAAATGATACTTATTTCATTATGTACTCTTCTACACATAATGTTCTACATACTATGTTACTATGGTTCTGTACATAGTGTTCAATAAAAAGGTAGAAGGTACACAGAAAGCAAGAAAAAACAATGATTTGTCAACAGATACAGCAATCAATAGTACCCCATTCAGAGATGATCACGATATTGGAACTATCTGAGATGTAAAAATAACGATGGTTCACATGTTAAAAGATTTAGTGGAAAAAGTGGATCACATGTATTAACATATTAAAATTTTTCATAGAGAGTCGGAAACTATAGTAATGCAATGAAAAAGAAATGCTAGAATTATATCCACATCCGCATGGCACAGACACCGTCGCGCATAAAAAATGCCTTTGGACAGTTCAGAAAATAACCTGATACAGCTGAAGAAGGCATCAGTGAGAAAAATATCAGGAATGTATCATTCCTAAAATGATCAAAACTGACATATATAGAGAAAAAAAGTGAGATAAAAGGAACAGAGCATCCAGGAGCTGTACAACAATATTAAATGGTCTAACATATCTTTAATTGGATCTTAGAAAGAAAAGACTGAAAGATAGAAAATAGGTAGAAGAACTATTTGAAAATATAATGGATGAGAATATTCCAAAAAGAATGAAAGATATCAAACCACAGATCCAAGAAACTTTAAGAAGCCTAAACAGGACACACGCGCACGCGTGCACACACACACACACACACACACACACACACACACACACACACATGTCAAATCATTATAAACAGCTTTTAACCAAAGATAAAATAAAATATTAAAGGAAGCAAGAGAGAAAAAAGATCAATTACATAAAAGGAACAAACTGTTTTATAAATGTCAGAAACTATGCAATAATATAGAAACTGGCAAATCAATTCTAAAATATTTATAAAAATGCAAATGATATGGAATAGTCAAAACATTTTTTTTGAAAGTGTCAGTGTTGGTGTACTCTCACAACCCAATTTTAAGACTGAATGGGTAGAGACATAGATTAATAGAATGAATAGAAAGAGAACAGACTTACATATATACAATCGATTGAATTTTGATTAGATAATTAGTGATAAAAGGATATTATTTTTTAAATATGATACTGGAAAAATTGGATATTTGTATATAAAAAAAGAAACAAGCCTACACAAAACAGAAATCCTCGACCTATTCTTCATACCAAATACAACAATGAATTTGAAATGGAAAATATACCTAATGTAAAACTCAGAACTATAAAACTCCATAAGACTCTAAGCCTGAAACCATAAACTAGATCCATGTGACCTTGGATTAAGGAAAGATTTCTTAGGCAGAATACAGAAAGCTGAAATCATAAAATCTACAAGGAAAGAAATTACAAAATACATAATAAAAAACCCAGCTTCCTCCGGAATATTTAAAGAATTTTTACAACTCAATCATTAGAAAATAAAGAACCTACTTTTAAAAGTACGCATAAGATTTAAGCAAATATGGATGGATTGCAATAACTACTGTGGAAATATGGATTACAAGTAACAATATGAAAAGATGCTCAATAATATATCACATTAGAGTAATGCAAATTAGACCTACAATAACATATCAGAACACATCTATTAAGACAGCTAAAATTAAAACAAAACAAACATCTATTAAGACAGCTAAAATTAAAACAAAACAAACTAGCTGAAAATACTAGAACTTACAATGGATAAGACAAACTATAACTCTCAATACATTGCTGGTGTCAATGAAAATGGTATAGCCACTTTGAAAGACTGTTTGATGGTTTCATATAAACTTAAGTTATACTTACCAACAACCCAACAGTCCTAGACCTAGGTACTTACACAAGATGGAAGAACACACACACACACACACACACACACACACACACACACACACACCTATATCTGAATGCTTATGGTAGTTTATTCACAATTCCTCAAAATCAGAAACCACACAAATGTTCATAACCTGGTTAACGTGTATAAAGAATCTTCTGTTCTCTTCCTACTTCTTTTCATCAATGTATCAACTAAATAGCAAAGGTAATAGCAGCAACTGTTTTTTGACATATTTTCCCTTTTCCCTTTTATACTATAACAGCATAAAAAGGATAAAAAAGAAATTTTGTCACAAAGTATGGTCCTCAATTTTCCATTTCACTGTTTGTGTAGATTTAACTATATGTATGTATGTATATATATATATATACGTATATATATATTTATATTTGACCCTTGAACAACGCAGGTTCACAGGCATGAACTGCATGGGTTCATTCTAATGTGGAGTTTTTCAATAATTACAACACAGTATTGTAAATCTATTTTTCTCTTCCTTACATTTTTCTTAATAACATTTTTTCCAGCTTACTTTATTGTAAGAATACAGTTCATGATACACATAACATACAACATATGTGTTAATCAACTTGCCCTTGCCCTTACTGACAAGGCTTCCGGTTATCAGTAAGCTATTATTAGTAGCTAAATTTTTGAGGAGTCAAAACTTATATGTGGATTTTTCAACTGTGTGGGGGGTCAGTGCCCCAAATCTTGTGTTGTTCAAGTGCCAACTGTATTTGCAGAACTTGTTAAGAACCTGGAAATCTCTCATAATAAAATCCAAGAAGCTAAATCACATCAATTATAACATGAAAATGACTGAAATTTTGCTATCAGTTAAAAAAACTGATTACAGAAAGTTGAGACTTTTATGCTGAATTCTGAGTATTGCATTTCTGTGTATTTTTTAAATCATCAAAAGCATGTTACAAATCATGTCAAAAAATACAAATACTCCAGCCCTTTGGGATGGCAAATGACACAGAGGGTGTCTCTGTATCCCAGAGAGTGGTCTAGTGCACACGAGAAGGAGTGGCAGGTCACCCAGCCCCTTGTGCCCCACTTCCCGGAGTGGAACCAGGATGAAGTTTGCCCCTGACCCGCTGCACCCAAGTTTCTGCCCAGGGGCTGAGTTTGCCTCTGAACACCTACAGTTCCTGCTTGCATTTCTATGACTATTCCTTTCAGCTACTCCCAGTAAGCACATACTGGCTCGTGAACAGTCATGGACAATGACATAGGTGGAAAAGTGGAGGCAGGAGAGGGTTGGCAGAATCTCCCTAGTTCATGGAAACTGACCCTTGGGCTAGACTTCGTAGCAGGACCTTTATGATAGAAATTTTTTATGTCAGATACTCTTCCCTGATCCCAATATTTTTTAACATTTCCTTTAAAATTTGCACAAATTACAGGTTACAATGAATCAAAAACAATTATGCTTCCAAGTTATTCCTACTTTTATTTACTTATTTTTTTAATGTTTGTTTATTTTTGAGAGAGAGACAGAGAGAGACAGAGAGAGAGGGAGAGAGAGGGAGAGCACAAGCGGGAGAGGGAGAGAGAGAGAGAGAGAGAGAGAGAGAGAGAGATGCAGAATCCAAAGACTCCAGTCTCTGAGCTGTCAGCACAGAGCCTGATGCAGGGCTCAAACTCTCAAACCCTGAGATCATGACCTGAGCCAAAGTTGGACGCTCAACAAGTGAGCCACCCAGGACCCCCATTTCTACTTTTAAATTAGAGTACACTTCAGTATTTTAAACTTCCTTAAAATTACATCCATGTGTTAGTATGACTTCATTTTAAATACCTAGCTGGGATCAGCTGTGCTGGGTTGGATGCTTGAGGGCAGGGGTTGGTAAATTGGAGATCAGAGCAGGCCTGGATAGGTGGTTATTTTGAGAATATCTGACCAGCAGGAAGGAGATACTGAATGTCTGTTCTATAGATAAAGCTTTGGGATATTGAGAAAGTCATTTGATTTTTCCCTCCTTTCTCCTTTATTAATATTTCCGGCTTCTTACCAATGCCTCCAGAACACTGAATTCAAATCAGCCTATTAAATAACAAGAGACAGAGAAGTGAAACAAACATCAGTTGAACCCCTAGATTCCATAAAAAAGAATGACTATATTAGACTATATACTCAAAATCTGATTATGTGCTTTTTATCATCTTACATAATCTTCACAAAAACTCCCACACACAAGAAATATGAGGTTTACTTGTATTGTGAGCTAAACAGGCTTGGCATGGTAACTTAACAATGGTAAATGTTGTACTGTTTCTTTTCTGGGAATATGCTTTTTGGATTCTGAATAACAAACCTTTGGAAAAAGAAGTATTTGAGACGGCCTGGAGTTGCATTTTATGTTATATGCAAAATTTAAACAAGCACCTTGTGTAATAATTTTCTTAGAAGAACCACTGTGTTCCAGGGAACAATAGTAAAAACTACCTTTGGGACCATATGTCCAACACTTGCTTTTCCATAGTCTCCTTACTCTTTAAATATCCTCAAGTTAAAGCATGCAAATAAATAGAAAACAGCCCCTCTTATTTATAATCTCCAAATATCATCCATAGATTGCATATAACTTTTTGAAATGCTAATCATCAACTATACCTGTGCATAATATCTGCTGAGGTTCACATCTATTTATTTCACCAACCAGTTAATAAGACATCTTGGATGTAAAGTCATTTAGAATTGTGATACATGGAATCATACGGAAGCTGGCTTATAAAACAAAAGTATGCTTCCTATTTTTTTGACAGACTGCTCAAGGAACCTCAGAAAACTGAAAACTTCCATAAAGAATAACACTTGTTTCAAGATAAAAGTCTTTTACTGGGATAAATGTTTAGTTATAAACCTCGTATAATTGCAAAAATGCGGTATCCTTACGTGTTAATAAGAGGTAAATAGATAACTAATTTTCCAACATTTTTTATGAAAAAAAATTCAGATTAGAAGCTAGGATATAATTTCCCATACTTTCATATTGAAAATTATAGCACATGACTACATTTTGAAAACGTAAGTAGTTTGGGAGTCATATCTCTACCCATATTTAACAGGAGAGGGGAAAATGTACTTAGTGCTTTAACAGATAGTGAGATATTATCGTTTTTCATTCAAAATGTTTCAAAAACAGTTTTCATTCTCCTAATCTTAATAACATCCAGGAGTTTGAGTGTATTTCATAAGGATTTTGAAATGTAGCTAATTTGGTGTTTAGTTAATTGCATATCTTAAAGTAATGAGTTCAAAGACAGAATGGAGGCTCATCTGTTTTCAATATGTGAGGATTACAAGTGAAGATACATTCTCCACCCTCCCAAGTATGTTCACATGGACAGAACCAGCAGGGTGTATTTCTGTGGATGTGGTTGGTTAAACTCCAGAAATAAACAGGAAGCATGAACAGAATGAGGAGAACTGAGAAGATATCAGTTCAGGCTACAAAGACTGAGGAGTCAAGGCCAGAATCATGGAAAGGCTCATAGAAAACACTATTTTTCTGAAGGGATGTAGGTAGATTATTCCCTTCACTGTCACCCTTCTGCCTACACCCTCTAATCTCAAACTGTATCTGTGTAACTGTGGGCCCATTTAATTGGCCTTTTGCTCATTTCAGGGCTGTGATTTTTTGATCTGCTCCTTTCAGCTGGTCAGACCTTCATAGCAGAACTTTGACTTTCTACCAGCCTTAGGCGATCAAATTTTCCTAACTCTCTACTCTTCAGCCAGCTTTCCTGTTAAAGGACCCAGCAACTCTGCTTAAATACCTTTCTCTTCCTTTTCTGGTAAATTCCTATCAGGTACACGATCCATATCAAATGTAAGTTGTCTAAAGAGACTTGCCCTATCCCATGGATTGGTCTTCTGATGTGACAGTTATGTTCATACCTATGCCCCACTCTACTCAGCCCTGCACCACTTTGTAGCATTTACCACAACTAATGGATTAATTACCTGTGCAATTATTTACCGTCTGCTTCCCCTGTTAGAACTTAAGCTCCCACGGTCAGTAACTGTGTTTCTCTCCTCATTCCTATGCCTAGTTAAACTGCCACAGTGACTTGCCATTGTAGGCGCTCAATAAATGTTCATTGAATGGGTGAATAAAGGGACATTTCTCCTTCAGAAAGATCACCCTCATTTATACCAGCTGGTAGAGCTATCACTAGTCTGAAGGAGAAATTTTTCTTGGGTCCTGTGCTGTGTAGACTTATTAATTCTTAGCATCTCCATCTATTAGCTTTGTTTAACTTTTGAAATACAAACCTGAACAAAGACCAAGGCTCTAACATGTACTTACCGTCCTGTTTCTGTAAGTTACAATTTACATTTATTACATTAATCTGAGATCATTCTGAGTGAAGTAGGATTATTCAATCTATATTTACTGTGATACAAGGTATATAGCCTATGTTTGGTAACTCCTAGGCATTTAAAGATAGTTTGCAATGTTTAATAAAATATGCTATCTAGAATTCTCGCTTATAAATTCAGATTTACATGCCATATTAAATATATAATTAAGATATTCATTACTGAAATGTTTTATTTCTTATAACCTAGATATTTGAAATATGAAATATTTTCTTTAAAGTGTATTTATGTATTTATGTATTTACTTACTTATTTATGTATTTATTTATTTCTGAGAGAGAGAGAGAGAGAGAGAGAGAGCACAGAGGAGGGTTAGAGAGAGAGAGAGAGAGAGAGAGAAAGAGAGAATCCCAAGCAGGCTTCCCACTGTCAGTGCAGAGCTCAACCTAAGGCTTGATCTCATGAACCATGAGATCATGACCTGAATCAAAACCGAGAGTTAGGGGCGCCTGGGTGGCGCAGTCGGTTAAGCGTCCGACTTCAGCCAGGTCATGATCTCACGGTGCGTGAGTTCGAGCCCCGCGTCAGGCTCTGGGCTGATGGCTCAGAGCCTGGAGCCTGTTTCCGATTCTGTGTCTCCCTCTCTCTCTGCCCCTCCCCCGTTCATGCTCTGTCTCTCTCTGTCCCAAAAATAAATAAACGTTGAAAAAAAAAATTAAAAAAAAAAACAACTGAGAGTTGGATGCTTAGCTGACTGAGCCACCCAGGTGCCCCAATATGAAATATGGTCTAAAAGCTTTTCTGGAAGGTGTTTCTGTTCAATGCTGTGGTTCAAATGTCTTTACAATCCTTAGCTTTCAGTTGGTATTGATTATGTTTTGGTATTAAATAATTTACAGATCCATTTGACAATTTACATCTAACAATATTAGAAAAAGAAACTGCATTTATTTTTGGTAAAAATATGAATGTTTCGGGTGCCTTGGTGGCTCAGTTGGTTAAGCATCTGACTTCAGCTCAGGTCATGATCTCACGGTTCATGGGTTTGAGCCGCATGTCGGGCTCTGTGCTGACAGCTCAGAGCCTGGAGCCTGCTTAAGAGTCTGTGGTTCCCTCTCTCTCTGCCTCTCCACACTCACAGTCTGCCTCTCTCTGTCTCTCAAAAAGTAAATAAACGTTAAAAATTTTTTTTTTTAACATGCATGTTTCCTAGTGAGAAAAAGACCACTTGACTGGGATTCAGGAGCCTGGGATTTCAGTGGGAGTTTTGCTAATAAATGACTGGGTGGCCATGGGTGAGATAGAAAGACCTCTTGAGCCTCAGTTTCCTGGTCTATAAAATGTGACATATTTTAGTGTTTCCTAAACTGCATTGCTCTGGATACCAGTTCTGCAAGATGTTAGTCAGTATTCCATGCTAAAACTGTGATAAAATAAACTTGGAAAAATTTGAGATAAATAAAGTTAGTAGGATTTTTTTCCTCTGAGATTTCTTAGTACTTTTTCTATATGATCTCCAGAATTAGGAAGTTTATGTATGATCTCCAAAGTGATTTGGCCATGGAACTCTTTTTAAAGAATTATCTATTGACAAAATTATTGGTAGTCATTATACTTTGTAAAACCCTTAAAGTTCTAGTAGAAATTTAATTCATGGCTATAAAAGTACTTTTTAAGTTAAAACAACAAAAAAAGGAAAGATTAGTAATGATGAGGAGAAGATGAGATTCAGATATTAAAGAAAATTTTTTTGAGTACTTTTGTTCCTATTTTTAATTTTTAGATTAATTTGAGATGGAGGTTTATATGTCTTATGGATTAAATCCATCAGATACAATATTTTTATTTTATTTAAGATATTTTTATGTTTTACTTATTTTTGAGAGAGAGAGAAAGAGGGAGAAAGAGAGAGACAGAGTGCAAGTGGGGGAGGGGCAGAGAGAGAGAGGGAGACACAGAATCCGAAGCAGGCTCCAGGCTCTGAGCTGTCAGCACAGAGCCTGACACAGGGCTTGAACTCATGAACCATGAGATCATGACCTGAGCCAAAGTCAGACACTTAACTGACTGAGCCACCCAGGTGCCCCAGATACAATATTTTTAAATTATTTCTCTCTTTATAAATTTTAGACGCATAGAGAATGACAAAGAAAATGTGAGAACAGACAATTATAAGGGAAAAGAACCCAGAAGAGTAGAAACGTTCTTGAGAGTAGTAGAAAAGTTCTTGTCCCTTCTTGACGACATAAGGTAGAGTTGTACTGGCAAACACTGGCATATGTATCTCCTTTGGGTGCATAGGAATGTCTCTATGGTCTGCCCAAATCCTTTTAATCTGGATCCAACTTGTTTCATCCTAAGACTCCCAACACTTAGTGTTAACTCATGAGAAATCATCAGCCCGACATCAAGTAGATGACAATAACAATCACAAATCCCATGTATCATATACATGCTACTGAAGGAATTTAATTACAGAAGAAAATCTTTTCAATTGGCAAAGTGAAATAATGATATAAAAATGGAATTTGGAGGTTTGTCAAAGAGATACAACCTTGTGCTTTATGATAGACTTGAGGACAAAGAATTTAGTTGCTTCCAGTGGAGGCACATTTTGTGACTACTGACTCTATTGCTTGACCTGCTGGTGTCAGCTCTGACCACTACAAGGATCCTGCCACGAACTTGAGTGTCCTCAGTTATGGCCATCATTTGTCAGTGGTGATGCGTATAAGGCCCAAAGAATGTGTTTAGAGTGGAGAAAGATCTGACTAGTGTGTTAGGCCCCTCTACTGGAGAAAGTGAAAGGCAGGGATAAAATAAGTCTCTGAAATAAACACACACACCATGACCGTATTTTGTTTTGAAACTTTTGTCTAGACTTTTCTTTCACTTCCTTCCAGGTATAGCTTGGGTTACCCTCGTAGTCCTAAATTAGGTAATTAATTCACTTGAATTAACACCAAAATGAGGCATTCTGGATAATATCCAACTTGGATCTTAGGTTTTACTATCTATTACTGGTTAAAATTGACACTTATATCCTATGAAAATATTGTCATGTTTTGTTAAAAATTATGTATTTCATTTTTTGGATATGGAAGGTACAAAGTAAGTCCAGGGGGCATACAAAGCTATCTTCAAATTTAGGAATATTTTTTCAGGTAATGAGTAGATGATTTTGGTTTATCCCAGCATGCAGCATTTAATTTCTAGGTGATTCCAATATAATGAAAGATTTCATTCTGGACAATTATTTAATTCTTTTTGATAAAAGTTATTAATTCACTAATCTATACTAAAGGAAGTAATTTGATCCATGGATTGTTTATTAAAGTATGATGAGTGGTTATACCAGAAAAATAAAAGTCACCCAAACCTATTTCTTAATAGAAAAAGAAAGGAGAAACAAAAACAATTCATGAGAGGCCAAGTTCCAAAAATTCCCTTTCCCTCAAATATTTTAGTAATAAGAATATATTTTGAGTATTTCCATTAAGAAGCAACACTATGTGAAACCTGACCTAATAGTCATGAGACTCATTTCATGTAATAACTATCAAAATCAGGGGTGCCTGGGTGGCTCAATAGGTTAAGCATCGAACTCTTGATCTCAGCTTAGGTCTTGACCTCAGGGTCATGAGTTCAAGCCTTGCATTGGGCTCTGCACTGAGCATGAAGCCTACTTAAAAAAACAAAACAAAACAAAACAAAACAAAACAAAAAGAAAAACAAAAAACCAACAAATAAAACCCTCCACCACACTAAGCATGGAGCCTGCTTAAGATTCTCTCCCTGTCTCTCTCCCTCTGCTCCTCCCTCACTTGAGCTCACTCACACTCTTTCTCGCTCTCAAAAAATAAAATAAATAAAATAAATCATAGTAATCCTCTTGGATACAGACAACATGTGCCATGTTCCTTTGACTCTTTTCACCTTGTTTTTCTAGGATAACTCGCAGGAAAAATTAATGACATCACCTTTATGAAGCCACTGTTCGGTGAATATACTGTGTCCTAAACACATCTACCTTCCTTTTTCTTTAATGACGGTGCCATTCGTAGTTCCGTTCGTGTAATCTGCAGTTCATATTTGTAATATGGAATAAAATTTAAGCCTCTTAATAATTTTATTTTTTTTTTAACATGCATTCATTTTTGAAAGGCAGAGAGAGACAGAGCGCGAATGGGGGAGGGGCAGAGACAGAGGGAGACCCAGGAACAGAAGCAGGCTCAGACCTGTCAGCACAGAGCCCTACGCGGGGCTCCAACCTAGGACCGCGAGATCTTGACATAAACTGAAACTGGCCGCTTAACTGGCTGAGCCACACAGGCGCCCCAAGCCTCTGAATAATTTTAAACAAAGCATCTTGGGAGGAAATTTTGTAAAAGAACTTGGCACACCAGCTCAAGTTGCTTTTGTTAGCGGTGGAGTAGGCAGCTATTAAACTTTCATTTTGGCATTTATTATGACTTTATAAAGTCACTTACCAGATTATCATTTAGTAGGATGAGGAAGCCAATTCTACAGAGTCCAGGTTATATTATCTTTGGAATAAATTATTCAGATGATCAATCTGATTCTTTAATTTTGTAGGCTTGGCCAAGAAGTTACTTCCTTAAATGAAATTCAAGCAACACGAAAAAAGAAAGTTAACTATACAGAGGAAGCGCCTTTTTGTTTATTTCTGTTGAAAAATAAACTTGGTGGCTCTTGTTACTTGAAATTCAGTCTAACTTTCAAAGAAAACTTCGTTTTGTGTCAGAAAAACATCTCCCTATAGGCTAATTGCATATATTGTAAAGGAACTTAATCTTTTTTCATTCTTTAAATTACAACTCATTTATTTAAAGGAATACTTGTCAAAAGAAAGCTTTAAGTAGTGAGTTAAAAAAGCAGTGTTAAATAATTGAATTGACTGTGATAAAATTGCCTTAGTTTAAATAGACTAGTCTGTTTAATGAATTGTGCTTTTATAGGGTGAGATAAATCTAATGTGAACTCAAGTGGCTACACCAGAAACACTGAATTTGGATAGATTGTAAGAAAGCCAAGATGAGGCATTTATAATATTGCAGTTACATGTGATTTTAGTAAAATTGTCGTTGACTACAGAACAGTATTTTTGTCAAGGTTAATAATAATGAACTTAAAAATATTATCAAGAATCTTACATACATATTAAACAATTCAGATCACCTGAAGGGGAGGGACTATATTTGTTATTATTTTTTCTCTGTAAAAATAATAACTTGAGTCTTAATTAGGAACATAGCACTCAACTTTCAATTTTTAGGAAGAGACTTAGCTTACAAACTTTCAGCATTGCAAGAAATCATTTTGGCAATGAGATCGTGGCAGGAAATTAATTTTGCATTTTAAAGTAAATTTGGCAGGTTTACTTTCCTGTTTAATGTTGAAAAGGGTTTTTATAACGTACCATTAAGCTACCATGTAGTCAGCCTGTGTAGCAATGCTTGGTTATCACTTCAAAAGAGAACCTTCGCTGGAACATTTTGTAGCCCTTGATTATACTTCTTGTGTTGTTAAGTGTTGAAATACATTTTATGTGCTTAAAAACAGAGAAGCAACTTAAGGAGAAAAAAAAACTAGCCTAAAACAAGTACAAACATACGGATCTGTTCTCATCAAAAAAGAATCATGAGCTAAGACTGGACCACGTACTAGGTTGGCAATTCATGTTCAAATTGGCGGAATGGTGGAGACCAAATTCTTTGTTGCATAGGTCAAGGCTAAAAGGAAAGAGTAGGGCAAGATATTATCAGTTCACACATACCATTGAACCATTCCGCAATTTAAGAGCTATCTCTTCTTTTTATCTGACCCATGAAATTCCTATTTTAGTACTTATTATCTGAGAAGTAGCTTGTTAACTTAAGGCAAAATTCCTTTCACCATCCACACAGAGACTTCCTGCGTGGTATGTAGATTCTTACTCTGAGGAGTTTCTAATGATTGCGGTGAAAAAAATTTGAGAAACTCAACAGATGAACATGGGGGAAGGGAAGGATAAATAAGATAAAAACAGAGAGGGAGGCAAACCATACAAGACTTAAATACTGAGAACAAACTGAGGGTTGCTGGAAGGGAGGTGGCTAGGGGGATGGGCTAAACGGGTGACAGGCATTAAGAAGGGCATTTTTGGGGGGATGTCTGCTGGGTTCTTATGTAGGAGATGAATCACTGGGTTCTACTCCTGAAGCCAAGACTACATTGTATGTTAACTAACTTGAAAATAAATTAATAAAACAAACCAAAACAAAACAAAATAAAACAAATCTTTTCAACAAGCAACAATAAAAAATATGAAGTCAAATTCAAGTTTAAAATGTGTGACGAGGTTTCAACATGTAAAACCCTGATTTCAAAGTCACGGTCTAGTTTATATTAGCAAGCAAATTGGGGTGTTGATATAACCTGAATAATTCAAGTACATTCCCAAACTTAATTTTCTTTAATTTTAGAATATTTCATATCAACTTTTTTTATAATTAGATTTTTTGTTTTTTTTATTATAGAAATTATGCACGCTTGCTACAAAAACTTATAATGACAAGAGAGGAAAATAAATAATACTCATAATTTTATCCATTTATGCTATGCTCTGTAACAATTTGAGTACCTAATATGTACAATACATATTTTGTGCCTTTATGGAGTTTATAGAATATCAGAGATAACAGATATTAAACAGAGAGTCACAAAAGGATTCTATGATTACAACAGACTCCAATGCTATGAAAACAGAGTCCAAGGTTCTCTTAGGATGCATGACATGGGGACCTATTGTAGACTAGGGGAAGGGGTGAATATTGTGACAATGTGTTTCAGTCTGAAGTTTGAGCAGAGCCTGGGTAAGAGGGTGGGAGTGGTGAATGGGAGAAGAACATTCTAGATGGAAGGAACTGTGAGTGGCCAGGCCCTGAGGATGGAAGGCCATTGGCAAGTTCCCAGAGGCCCAAATGCCTGGGGAGTGGTGAGCAAAAAGGAAGGTGGCAGAGACAAAGCTGGAACAGCAGGTCAGAACCAGATCATGTGGCACCTTTGAAGGAACTCAACTTTTCTAAAAACAATGAGAGAGAAAAAATATTAATAGCTTGAGCCAACTTGTTCTTTCTCTTTCATTAATTCTCAGAGGATCAGCCATTGTACGCTGTTTGTAACTTGCATCTGTATTCATTAAATGTTCTTCCACAACAATTTTGTTTCTGCTAATTAGTTTCATTATACGGATTTTTCATAGTTTACTTCACCACACTCCTATTTTATACCTTTGAATTTTTGGTTGCTTTAGCTATTATTAACACTGATGCAATGAATATCATTGTGGAGGCATATTTGTACACATTCGTAACTGTTTCTTTGGGAAAAATTCACAAACAGCACAACAGGATTTCGCTGTCAAAGGATAAGGACATTTGCAAGCTTTTAATATGAACTGCCAAATTGCCTTCCAGAAAGATTGGAACAATTATTTCCATGGTAGTGTAAAAGACCATCTGTGACAAACCTACTTTTTGAGCCTAAGTTATAGAGATGACTGGGGGAAATTTTCAGGTTCTGTGAGATGGTCTGAAATAGCTATTTGCAAAGCTGGAATTTACTTGGAGATTCTTAGTTGATAATTAAATCTGAGCCATGTGCCTGGAAATCTATAAAATTCCTGTCTTCCAATCTGATAGGTTTCAGTTAAGAACGAATCGCGTGCGCTGATTACTAAAATATGTTGTCAGCTTCAACGTCTGCAGGTGACATGTCGTTTTTTTACATTTGTACAGGTAGTGAAAAACTTTAACTTATACATAGGACACATAGAAACTCTGCATTTCAAAAATTTGAATTTGGGGCAAATTATTGAAATTCATGATTAACCCATGAGGCTGGGTCCCCCCAAATACAAACACATTCAAAAACAGATTTCAAAAGTGTCAAGAAATATTAGAAAAGTATCCTTTACTCAGTATGATTAAGTCTACCTCAGATGCTCCAAGCTATTTTTAAGCAATTGCTTGAAATTTTCAACACCAGAGCTGATACGCTATCACTGGGTTTCTCACTAATTCCAGCTCTCACTCTTGGCAATACACCCCAGCTTTGATCTGCCTCCGGCTCTTTGGCTTCCACATTCAGATTTTGTTTTCTCTGGCTTTTACTCATTGCTTTCCTTAATGGATTTTGGCTTCTCCTAATGTTCTGGGTTTTCTTACTCTGTACAACCTCAGATGGGCAGACCTTCGTTACCCTCATGCCCGGCTCACCTCACTATGGCTGTCTGGAACACACGCCCCTGTGAACTGTCAATGAGACCCCCCTGGCCTTGTCATCTTTGAGTTGGGGCAGATATTTGAACAAAAAGGTATGTATTTTCTTAACTGTTCAAATAATTGTGTAAACGTCCCAATAAGCCATAAGGTATTTATGAAACATTTCTTTCATGTAATTTTGGCAAAAATATAAAAATAAATGACATCTTTCCTATTTCCACGACAGTTACAGTTAATGCTTATAATGACATGTAACTTTGAGCTAAGAAATTAATATTTTACTTGAATTAATAAGTGGGGATACAGTATTTTATAGCACAATCACCCCGAGAGTGACACAGACTTGTGTGTTGCAGACATACACAATTAAGTGCTAACTTAAGTGGCTAATTCAGCAAGGGCTCCAGGACTTCAAGGAGGGAGAGGGGGCTCAGTCCCTGTTTGAGTAGTTAGGGAAAGTTTCTTGGATAAAGTGGGCCTTCGAGAGTAAATATTATTTAGGTAAGCAGAAAGGAGAAGACAGAGCACAGAGGAAGGGACTCATTTTGGCAAAATGAAGGAAATGCATGAAGCATGGCATGACTTGAAATGACAGAAGCATTTCAATCACGTGTTCAAGTTTTGCCATACTTCGTGCTATGATCATTGACAAAGTGGTTTTCTTCAGACATAAAATTAATGCACTTGACTGACCCACCTTTGTCGGGGTACGTACTTTTTTAAAAAAAATTTTTAATGTTTATTTTTGAGAGAGAAAGAGAGACAGCATGAGCAGGGAAGGGGCAGCGAGAGAGGGAGACACAGAATCTGAAGCAGGCTCCAGGCTCTGAGCTGTCAGCACAGAGCCCGACGCGGGGCTGGAACTCGCAAACCACGAGATCATGACCTGAGCCGAAGTCAGATGCTTAATCGACTGAGCCACCCAGGCGCCCCTGTACTTTTTAACTGTATTTCCTAATAATGACATTGGCTCTATTCTGCCATTCATCTTGCTTTATTCTTACTCAAGAGCATGTGAAGCTCATAGAACAAGTACTTGGAAAATTATTTCTAAGCGAAGCAAATGGAATATAAGCAAATCGAATGGAGCAAATAGTTATTTAACACTCCCATTTCTTCAGCCTCTCAGTTCTTTTACCTTTCCTCTCTCTTGCATACCACAATCAAATGCTCATCACGAACATTTTTTTTTTTTTTTGCATTCACATTCTTCAGTCTTCCCTTCAGCAACTTGTACAGGTCCCTCCGAATTCAAACGTAGTATAGAATAATATTCCCTCTGGTATCATTTCTCTCTACTCCACTTTCCAGACAGACTGGTAATTCGACTACTTAAAAAATACTGCTTTTATTTCAGGACATTTCCTGATCCAAACCCCTACACTGGTTTTCCATCATGACCTGAAAGGCAGAGTTCTCCACACCACCCAGCCTACTGCATCTCCTGCTAGTGCCCCAAAGGTCATTCCTCAAAAACTCACTGGTTTTTGTTTCATTCCCCACTGTGGAATATTTCCACCTCTGCCTTCTGAATTCACCATGGTCAGTTTCAATGTTTACTTCCTTCTTCACTAAGCAAACAGGCCTGTATAGATCCTATTGGCCGGCTGACTCCTTTTCTGATCAATCCTGTGTACAGAACTTTCTTCCATTATGCCCAAAAATGAATTAAAACTTAGGTGGCACCTACAATTGATCAATCTTGTATTGTTATTTTATATTCTTCCATATTATATGGTTATTCCAAGTAACGGATAACCTCTTTGAAGATGGTGACAGACTTTCCATTACTCCACCCCCACAGAGTAGGCCTTACTTATGGCATTTATAAGTCCTGGATTACACTCTGTTTGTTTTTTAAGTAACCTTTAAAGGTATGTATCTCACTGGTAATAGGAAAAGAAAAACAAGAAGGAGTGAGGGAGATCTGCTTTTCATAGACAGGATGCTCAACTTCTCAGCATTTCTTTAGGAAGTTCATGCTGTTCAACTGTTGGATTCACCTTGGTCTCTTCCATAGCATTTCACAGGTTAATAAAACCTAACACTTATCCAGTAGTTGCTACATGCCAGGCATTATACCAAGTGTTTTACATGAATTCTCTCATTTAACATTCATGCTATTCCTATGAGATAGACATTATTGTACACATTTTGCTGAGGAGGAGCTAGAAGCTTCCAGATCAGTATCAGAACAAGTAGATGGTAAGACCAAGATTTTCATTCAACTGGATTCAATGCTTTTTCTTTCTTCTCCACATTTCTCTTCTTAAAGAAGATTCCTCAGTGAACCAAAGTGGAAATCAAGAACTTTTGTAAAGCTGAAAGAGAAGTATAATGTGGATGATTGGGAAGAATATTTTTCTTTTTGTAGGGAAGCATGATTCCTTGATTACACAAGGTGACAGGAGGTAGATGAAAAGCTGGTCCTTAAATCAGTGTAAGCATTTGTCCTGGTCAGGTAGAATATTGAAAGGTGATTGGCTTTTATAGCTAGACATGACATTTGCTGGCACATTGATCTGTTACTTCCAAGAATAGTTGTTATCTCCCTGATCTTAGCCATAAGATTATTGATTTCCATGGAAGATGTGGGAAGACACTGGATGTTTAGAATGCAGACGATTAGAAATGGATCTGAAAGGATGAAACATTTTAGAAAACTGATGGAACAAAAAAGATTTTCATTATCCTGCTTCTTCTTATTCTGTCACCATGAACTTTTCCCCCTGTAAAGGAATCTATCTTCCCAAGTGGGGAAAAATGATTTTTAAAAAGATAAGCCTGAAAAAATTAATTTAAACTTAGCCATATTAGGGTGGCATTAAGGCACTCCCGGGTATATTTTATTGGTCCATTAATATAGGCCCCGAGTGGTTGAATACACCTAAGGCATGTACTGTATTAATGAACCAATAAAACATGCCCTGGAGTGCCTTAATGATATATTACAACCATTTCTATTACATACATAAATGCACTATTTGCTGGCTGTCTTGCATAGTTTTAAAGAAAATCTTCAATTAACCAAAAATATTGCATCAAGAACTCTTACCCACAATAAAAAAAAAGCAACAAAGAATCCTGTAATTAACTTACTGGGCTAGTTACCGATGAGGTGATTCTGGATTGATTTAATCTTTGGAGCTTTTTCACTCCACGACTTAGGAAGAACTAGTTCTTTGGATTTACAATTGGATACTTTTAGGAAAGGAAACAGATGAAAGCTGACAGAATTCATGCGTTCCTTTCTTACTTCAAATATCCCACCCCGGCTTCTGGTTATAAAATTAAATAGATTTTAATGACTGGATCCAAATGTTAGCCTTCTGTGTTCACATTGAAAGAATATATTTTAGGAATTTGGGGAAAATTTTTTTGCAGAGCAATAAAGAATGCTATACACTCATAGGCAAGCATGACAGGATTGCGAACAGTACGTGGGATCTGGTAAAAATGTCTTCTCCTGACCAACGTGGTGTCCCACTTATTTAACTCAGTGTTAGCTCCGCTGTTTTTTCACTGGAGCCATCAACCCAGACACATTTCTATGAGTAGGAGTGGGTGAAAGAGGGAATGGAAAGAAGGAGATATAATGATGATGAGACTGGAGATGACTTCTTTAGAGATTATTAGACACGAGACAATGTTTTAATTATTTTTAGATCTATTATCTGTGGAGCAACCTTATGAGGGGGCTACTGTTCAATTTGTTGCATCGATGGGATATCCAAAGTAAAACCAGAAACTCTTCCACAGGTAGGGCTTGGGTTTGATCCCGGCCATCTGAATCCAAAGCCCATAGTCAAGTGGGTAAAGTTTGGTGTGGCCACTCTGAGAAAAACAGAGAACTATTAAGTTAATGCTTTCTTTGGATTGCAAGCACCTTTAGAGTAGGAGTCATTTCTAAAGTCTATACATCAACATTACATTTTACATAACATTCTTTCTCTCCACTCCTTCTTTCGAGGGGCACACTGGTAGTGGAGAGACAGCTGGTAGACATGAAGGAGCCTCTCAGCAGGGGCTTCAAGGATGCAAGGTGACTTGCATGGAGCAATGATCCAAGACCCGGTGGGAATGGTGATTGCAATACTAGATACCAATGGCGAGAAAGAAGATAAGGTGTGAATGTCTCAACATTTGACCGTGGTGAGAAGGTGGTGGTTGAGAGCCAGACATCCTTCCATTCCCACTGATGCTGTGATACTAAGTAGATCCCTTGACACTGAGATGCCACCCCTGGGATAATGAATGAGTGCAGAAAACCTTCAGGTTAGTCATAGCTGGAGAAAACACTGCACTGACTGATTAATCCTGAATTTGACCATGAGACTGACTGGGGGTGCATGATAGTAATGAGATGCTAAAGAAAATATAAAATGAGAAAACTTTGTATACGCATGTTTGAAGCCTGAGATTACTATCCTCAGTTGTTTTATTCATGGACATTTTAATTGCTACAGATTTGTAACCTAAGAGAACCTGACTATGAAATGTAAAAAGTCACTGAAGTGACTGCAGTTATTGTTTGTGGTAGAGTCATAGGTTAGCCATCATGTAATCATAAAACTTGCCTTTTCAAGGAATTTCATTTGAGCTTAATTTCTTCTTTAAAAAGATCTGTAAAACACTAGGAATTTCACTATTTTTTTCAGCTTTTCCAGAGCCAGTTTCCCTAACTGGATTTTATAGTCCTGGAAAACAGTTGCTTATGGGTCTTCTCTGACTCCTTTTGATTTTTACTCATAGTTTATATTTGCCTTGCATGTTTTGTACTCAAGTGATATAATTCTACTGGCTTCATTTACAGAAGGGCTTAATCCATGTGTTGAAAGACGTACTGCATTGTTGTTCACTCAACCATTAGGACGCAAGAAAGTTGGTAAAATAAGCCTTTACTGCATTGAAAAATTCTGAGAAATCTATCAAACAGGTTATGCAACAATATCTTTAAAAATCCCACATATATTGAGAAGTAATTGATCCCTCTTTATTTAAAGATGTTACTGAAGATTACTTTTTAAAGACAATTAGGTTGGTGCTATTTATAATGAAATAGTAATTTAATACCAGACAGTAAATCTACCATACAATTTCACTAGATAAATCACTGCATCATGCAAGGTCACTGAGTTTGTTAAGTGACTCATGTGTTGGTTTATGTTCAATTTGGGAACCAGGACACAAGCTCTTCTGCAAAGTTGGCTGGATGAGTGAGCTCAATGTAGTCAGTTTCTTATAATAAAGCAGCATCAACATGTAGAACATAATAGTGATGGCTGGACATTTGCAGTGAGTAATTTAATGGATGAATAATCTCACTATTCTTACTTTTAAAAAATTTAATGCTGGTTTTGCTGATGGAGGCATCTTTTCTGACTCTAATAACAGCAACCTAAGTGTATGCTGCTTTAAACATTTCTGAAGTGCTTTCTCAGGCAGTATATATTGTTGGATACTTTCTATGCCCTGAGACATAGATGTGGACAATATCATCCTCATTTTCAGGTAAGGAAATTATTACTCAGAGAAAATAAGTGGTTTACTTAAGGTAATTCACCTGCTAAGTGGCAAAATGCATTAGAATCAGGTCTTCTTATGTGTACTCAAGTATCTTCGTCATTCTCTTCCCCACACCGACACTTGGATATCAGTAGGTCAAGGCAGTGGGTCCAGAGTCCAAGGTGGTAGGTTGGGCGTAAATGCTGAGAGGCAAACAGAGGAGAGGAAACACTGTTGAAATAATGAGCCAAATCTATATTTGGGGCATAGATATTGCCTTTTAACTTTCTATAACACCGTAAGATAAACTGAAAATGCTTTATAGACCAGAAATTCAATTGAATCTAAAATCAAAATGGAGCTATCATTTGAAGATCAGATGAGATTATTAGCCCGTAACTTATTCAGAAAACTTTAGATATCCTGGAATTCTCATTCAATAAATATTGATTCTACCTTATTGACATAAAATGCTTTATAGTGGAATATAGGTGATGACCCACACTAACCGAAGTAGGAGGGCATCATGGGACAAAGGGGAGCACATTTGATATAGTGCTAGGTTTGAGTTTAACACCAAATTCTTCTGCCTCGCTTGGGCGAATCATTTAGCTTCTTTGTGGCTTAATCTTTTCAGTTGAAAAATGGAAATAACAAAACCTATCTCATAGAAGTGTTGTGAGGATTAACTTATAAATTACAGGAGTTATTCACCATTGCATGGATTTTAGGAAATCAATGAACCTTCCATAATTGCAATGCAGTAGTATATGTATATAGGCCCATGAACAGAACTCTAGAGAGAGTGCTCATTATTGCCATTAGATGCTCAAAGGACTGTTAGATGAACCAGCATTGTATGTGAAAAGGATTTTAAATTGTGAAACACTATGTAAATAGTGGCTTTCAAGGGTAAAGAAGCAATGCTCAGGAGGGAAAAACAAAATGGTAATTTTCAGTAGGAGAAAAAAAAATATCCATTTGTCTTTAACAAACTTGGACTAGAATTCTATAAGATGATTCTGTAAGTCTAATTTACATACAACATAAATTACCTGTAATGGCAAAATTACTTTCACTTATAATAATTTTAAATATAGGCTTGTTAAACAGTGCGTTTGAACATATTCCATAGATGATAATCTCTAATTTACTAGTTTCTGTTTCTTTTTGAAATTGTAATACATATATTTGAGATCCTTTTATAATTTTCCTTAGGTGATGTTGTTGAACACTTAAGTGTGGGATAAAACAAGTCTTCCCTGGTTCCAAGTAGTTAAATAATCTGTTCAATTCTTACCTTGACTTAATGAATTGATTTATAACACTTGAAGCATGTCAGTCCTTACCTCCTACTAAGATCCAGTATTTGGAATTACTAATCAATTCTCAACAAATATGACTTTTATGAAAATTGTCCTTTCCACACGTAAAACAAAAACAGACTCAACCTGGGGTAGAGTTGAGGGAGTAACATGGGGAAGAATAAATAATATCAAAGATCTTCCATTAGAAACCTTCCCTAAAGTACTAAATAATCAGTACTGCATTTAAAAAATAGGTTGGGGTTGGTCAATGGAGCAATAGATATGCAATTTGGATGGAACACTTGCTCTCTCAGATATAAAGACATCATTGTCTGCGGAAAGAGTTCTATTGCATAAATAATGTTGAGATGACAGTGGAATTTAGATCTCCCAGTCTCTTCCTTGATTTTGGCAAGGTTGAATGTAGTGGAAACCACAGTGGTTCAGGAAGAATGCCATCATGATGTGATGTTTTATTACAGAAAAACAAAACCAGATGGTATAGGTTAGAATAATGTATCAGTTGATGTCCCAGCAGGAAATAGATGATTCATTCCAAAGAATATTTCAAGGAGTATTTAATAAAGGGGCCATTTGTGAAAATGTAAGTGGGATATAGGAGAACCATCAAGGAGAAGTACCCCAACACTAGTCACTCAGAGCCAATTTTCACCTATAGATCTGAAGAGGTAAATTACCTGGAAGGAGAGTCTTGTGGAGGGACCACCTTGTGAAGAGCCATGATCTTTATGGGGAGGAACCAGCAACTCACAGTGACCCACAGAGAGGGAGTTAAGGGATTATGAATACTCTGTTCCCACTCTCTTCTTTCCCTCTAATCTCCTGCCAGGTCTCTAGTGGTTGAACTCACGCAGAAGCCAGAGGGCAAGACAGCTCATTGGTATACTCTTTACAGGCTGGCTTCCTGCAGCAGAGGAGGGTGGAGAATTTAACTGAAGGGGTAAATGGAATATATCTGTTACAGTTAAGCTGCAGGGGCAAGAACTCCCCCAACTTGGTGGCTTGCAATCCCAAAGTCTTCTCACTCAGGCTGAATGTTCAATGTTTGCTCTATTCACTATGGAATTTGGCAGGGAAAGAACACACAGAGTAAGTTAGAAGCAGCTAAGCTTAAAGTATCTGAAGCTACTTTCCTATCAGCATTCCTGGTGGTACTCAGAAAATATTATCAGTTAGCCTTCTATCTAGGACTTATTCCCAGAAGACTTTGCCCTTCACGATTCAGATAAAATGAAGAATAGTTTCTTTCTACCAAAATATTAGCAAAGTAGCATCATGCTATATATCCAAAATAGACTAAATATCCAGCTTCCAAAACAACTCAGAACATAATAACTTTTCCTTAGTATAGATGAGATTACCATCACCTTGCCCCTCACCAGTTATGTATTAATTTGGTTTGGCTTCCAGTTGCTGGCAACTGCTTCCCTTTGCCTGAGGGCATTCTCTGGCCCATGGAGTCTGCTCTGCCTGGGCATGCAACAGCCTCAGAGTACTGGGAAGATGCTGCCATGAAGGAGCGTCCTCAGTGAGACCCAGAAGAATTCTCTCATCCATGGATGGGATGGCAGTGAGGTGCACATTCTAGAGGATCTCTTACAGTTTCCTAAGGCCATAAGACTGTAGCCATTCAAGGGCAAATTACTTGATAAAGCACCTTTTATCGTCTTCCTTCCCTTCCTTTTCTCACTTCCCCTTTCTCTCACAGTATCTCCTGGGTTCACCTTCCAAATAAACACTGAGGACTCAAATCTTTATCTCAGGGTCTGCTTGGAGGGGGTAAGGGGGTAGGGGCAGGGGCAGGGGCTGACATAAACTAACACAGTGGACTATTTCTTCAGCTACAGGCTTCCTTTTATTTATACTTAATTGTGGGACCTGGAAGGACATTAGGAAGTCTTTGGACAAATATCATTGGTAGGTAAAGAGGTTATAGGCAGAGACAAGGAAAGTAGCCTAAAGTAGTTTAATGAAGACCTTGATTATAAAGCCTTTCACTAAGGAGGATGTGAAAATATTACAGATCTTAAGACTTGGAAATTCCTGAATTAGATATCGTTTACACATTATCTATCTATCTATCTATCTATCTATATATATATTTCATGTTTTGCTTGAATCATTTAATCTATAAAGATTGCGAATGATTTATTAGATGGCTAAATTAGTTGCAAGGTTTCTGTCTCCTCCACTTTAGCCAATGTGCACGGTGGAATAGAGACAGGATGACTGTAATAAATAGCCCATTCAGAAAACAGAAAATTGCATTATACGTAGTAATTGCCGTCCACGGTAATGATGAAATCCTTTTGGACAGCTGTTATGAAGTCCTGGCTGTGAGTGACATTCCTTGCTTAGAACTCATTTTTGCTTTCGGAGAGGAACTTCCTTGTCCTCTGTGGTCTCTGGTTCTGCCATCTGGGACTTCTTGCTGGTCCATGACGTGACATGGCCACATTTGTAGTGGGAGTTGAGGGCTCCAGAGTTTTTTGCTGCGTACTTCCTGTCTGTATGAGTTGGGTGGCTTAAGAGTTGTTTTAATTCTCCGCCAAGGGCTTTAAAAAGAAAGCATATTTTCTGTTTTTGCTATTTCATCAGACATGATCATTCAGAGAAGGAAGGGAGCCTATGTCTAGGCTTAAACTTCAAACGTCACCAAGAGAAGAAAACAAATCCAATAATAATAATATTCCCATCATGAATATTTTTATGTCTAGCAATGTTTCTTCTTTGCAGGTGGGGGCAAAGGAAAAAAGGTTTAAAGATACAAATTCACAAATAGACATCATTTATATGGATTTACAGTAAAAAATATGTGATACATATTTTGGCCAATAGGAAATTCAAAATCATTTACATCAAGAATTTGTCGTATAGGTGATATGTCTAAATAAACATTAACTCTTAAATTTCAAAGGATTTCAGGGTATTTTTTCAAAAAACCACATCAATAAACTAATAAAAAAGTGAATAGAAAACTAATCAGCCAAAGACTTTTAAGTTTTAACTCATAGCTGTTTTGGCAATATAACTTCCTTTAAAGTTACTAAGACTTTCCTCTCTTTGCTTGTAGTTAGTTCAATATGCTGGTACTCACAGCTACAATTCTTTGTTAGACATAATTCTTAAATCCAATTAATTTATTTTCTTTTTCATCACAATTTTTTTTTCTCTAGTCAATGACATTTACCTTAGGGACATCAGCCTTGGGTTGAGGGTGCAGCTCAATCTAAACTTTGTCACATAATTATATTATCAGATCCTTAATGATTCAATTAAAAAAATCTTATTCTCTAATCTTTGGAATCTAATCTTTGAGATAAGCATACCCAAATTTTCAAAGATTTAAATTTTTGGAGGCTTCTTTTCTACTCTCTCTTTCTCTATATATACATACATACACACACACTCATACTATATACATATATATATATATTTATAAAAGATTTCTCAATATATTTTTATATATTTATAAATTTATATATATTTGTAAAAGATTTAATGCTTTTCTTTAATCTCTTGTTTATTTTTATTTACTTTTAAGTCAACTCTATGCCCAACGTGGGACTTGAACTCTCAACCTTAAGGATGATCTACTGAGTCAGCCAGGCACTCCTACTTTAATCTTTTAATATGCAAAGACTGCCAATTCTTTATTAGATGGCCAAATAAGTTGCAAGTGTTTTCTGTGGTCATTTCTTCTTCTAATAGCTTGCCACATAAAGTTACTAATATATAATGCATGCTAATGTAATTCTGTTTTCCAATCTCTTCTGCTAGAGCCACAGGCTAGGAAGGTGTGTGGTTTGCCTCTCCAAATATCATCAGCATCATTGTAACTGAATATTTTCCCACTGCCTATCTTGATAATTCACTTGCCTAGCTTCTGATATTAGTTTCCTAGTTTTCTTCTGCCAGTAACACAGATTTTATATTTTTTGTTACTACCCACTCTGACTGAAATTTCTATGTAAGATAACACTAATTATAGTAGTAGGTAAACCTTGAAATATAAATGACTTAATCTAACAAGATGTTTGGTTTTTGCTCATGTAAAATCCAATAGTTGGAGGGGCTGTGGGTTCTGCTTTATAAATTCATCTAGCAGTCCAAAGTAGCAATACTCTGTTGTTTTAAATATATACTTTTCTAGGAACTGACACTTAGCCAGCAGATATGGAAGGGATAATGCAGATTTATTTATGGGAGGTTTAATTGTTTTATTTTTTTCTCTCTCATTATCTTTATTGATACTAAGAATCAAAAACAAGCAGTTTGGGGTGCCTGGGTGGCTTAGTCGGTTAAGCATCTGACTTCGGCTCAGGTCATGATCTCACAGTTTGTGGGTTTGAGCCTGGAGCTTGCTTCAGATTCTGTGTCTCCCTCTCTCTCTGCCCCTCCCCAGCTTGTACTCTCTCTCACAAAAATTAATAAAAACATTAAAAAAAATAAGCAAAGTTTGGTCTCATCTGCTCCTAGAACGTTTTCTTCCTTCTTAGAGTGCAGCTTATGGGAGGTTTTTATAGCCCCGCTTGGAAACAGTACAGATCACTTCTGTCACGTTGCATTGGCTCGAAATCAGGCACTTGGCCATACTTAACTATAAGGTAGCTGTGGGCCCAGGAAGCTGTGACAACATGTAGATTTTGATAAATCCATAATATTATAGTATTCTTTACTACACTGACTGACTATTATTATTTTTAAAATTATCTTTTGATTCAGAGGGCTCTATTATTTATACATAACGGTTGTGAAGATCATATTCCAAAAAGAACTATGATTTTTTAATTTCCCACACTATGATATTTACTCTTAAATAAAACGAATAACTTTAATTTTATGCATGCTCCTAGTAGCACAAAACATGACCTGAAAATTAAAAGACTAAACTTTTTATTTGAAGCCTGGTACGGTCTGGCTGTTTTATCTCGGGCAAATTACTTATCTTCTTTAAATTTCATTTCCTTGTTTATACACTGAAAGAACAGCACAAGGTGAGTAGCTTTCAACATTTTCTATGACAAAACTTTGGTTATCTTCCCTCCCTCCCCCATCATTAATTACCATCACTTACAATGTTAAGTGATTATTTATTGGATAGCAATTTTAATTAATCAAAGATACAGGTAACTACCAACACAGATCTTCAAATCAGCATGATTTGCCATCATTATCACAATGACAGACGTGGCTATTTTGGCAGGATAGATGATGAGAGGTAATTACTTATTCAAGAGGTATTACCTATGGGTTTATGTTCAAATAGACAAGCTATTTTCTGGAATTTTGAGAAATTTAAAGTTAAATAGTGTACACGTTATCATCTATGGTTACCATAATTAAGTAGTCTTTCCAAATTCGATAAAAATATCTAGCTTCTTATTGTGTATTAAGATATAACTATCCTACATCAATTTCCAGGTACACATTGTACATTTCAATATATGGATTCAAATTTCTTATGAAGAAGAAAGTTTTCTTGGATTGTAATTTTAGTATTTTTAATTCCATGGTTTTGATTTTCTTCAACAGGACCTCCAATTATACTCATGCTAGGTCTTCTTTGTCCTATGTCTATCTCAAATTATTTTTAATCTCTTTGTTTACTTTTTTTAGTTCTATTTTTTCTTTTTTCTTTCTCTTTTCCTAACATTGCTTCTTGAGTCGTCTCTCTACTTTTATATTAGTTTCCATTGAGTCTTCATTTCTAAACCTATTACTTTTATTTCTAATTCTTTTATGTGGTCTTTTTGTTCTCATCTTTCACTATATATGTATTTATTTCTTTAAGGTTATTTAGTCTACACATTTATTTAATATTAAATTAATATTTAATATTTAATATAATAATATTTAATTTGATATTAAATTAAATAATATTTAATTCTTTTCTGTTGTTCATATTGGAGTGAGCTGGGTACCTCTATACTTCAAAGAAGAGATTCCTGTGTAGGGGATAGAAGTGGGTCGAGCTAGATTTTTTTCTAGAATTTGGTTCTTCTTTTGTACTCCTCTCTGATTTTGTATCCTGTTGTTGGTGAAGAGTATTAAAAAATATGGTCTCTCCATATAGCCAAGCATCCAGTATTTTCTGATATCTGTCTGGTGCCCTCCGCCAATTGTATCTGAATTTTCTCTTCTTCTTTACTCCCTTAGTTTCTGACCTAATAAATTTATGTTTATTCCAAGAAGTTTTACCTCAGTCCAGGGTTCTATTTTGTTTTTTTGCTGGGTATTTCTAATACCCCTGAGAAGAGTCTTTTAAAACAAAGACCATAACAAAAGACAAAGAAGCACATTGCATAAGATAAAGGAGTCAATCCAACAAGAGGATATCACTTTTGCAAACACTTATGCACCCAAAATAAGAGCATCTAGACATAAAAATCAAATATTAATAGAAATAAAGGGAGAATCAGATAGCAATGACAGTAGGAAACTTTAATATCCCACTTACGTCAATGGATACATTATCAAAATATAAAATAAATGAGGAAACAGTGACCTTAACCAACATATTAGACCAGATGGACTTAATATATACAGAGAATTCCACCCCAAAACAGCAGAATACACATTTAAAAAAAATACACATGGAATATTCTCCAGAGTAGATCACATGTCAGGCCACAAAACAAGTCTCAAGAAATTCAAGAAAATTGAAACCATATCAAGTATCTTTTCCAACCACAATGGCATAAAACCAAAAATCAATTACTAGAAAAAAACTGGGAGAAAACCCCCACAAACAAGTGTAGAGAAGAACATATTACTAAACAATCAATGGGTCGATAAAAGAATCAAAGAAGAAATAAAAAAAAATATTTTCAGACAAATGAAGATGGAAACACAACATTCCAAAATCTTTGGGACACAGCAGAAGAATTCTTAACAGGGAAGTTCATACAATACAGGTCTACCTCAAGAAACAAGAAAAATCTCAAATAAATAATTTACCCTTATACCTGAGGAAACTAGAAAAAGAACAAAAGAACAAAGTCCAAAGTAAGAAAGTAGGAAATGATAAAGATCAGGGTGGAAATAAATAAAATACAGACTGGAAAAAAAAAAAAACTAAAACAAAAGATCAATGAAGCTAAGAACTGATTCTTTGATTGTCTTTGAAAATTCAACAAGTTTCTAGCCAGAATCATTAAGAAAAAAAGAGAAATGACCCAAATAAATAAAATAAAAAAACAGAAGAGAAATTACAGCCAATACCACAGCAATATAAAGGATCACAAGAATGCTGTAAAAAATTACATGCCAACAAATTAGACAACCTGGAAGAAATGGATAATTTTCTAAAAGCATATAATCTTTCAAGACTGAAATCATGAAAAATTAGAAAATCTCCATAAATCAATTAGTGGTAATGGAACTGAATCAGTAATCAAAAAAGTCATAATAAACAAAGTCCACTTCAGAGGTTAATTCTACTACACTTTTATAGAAGAGTTAATATCTACCCTCCTCAAATTATCTCCAAAAGCTGAAAATGAAAGAACACTTCTGAATTTATTTTATAGGGTCAGGTTACCCTGATACCAAGACCAGACAAAGATATTATAAAATAAAAGAAAAAAAATAAAAAAGAAAATCGCAGGCCAGGGTTACTAATGAACATAGATGCAAAATCCTCAACAAAATATTAGCAAACAAAATTTAACAATAAATTAAAAGGATCATATACCATGACCAAGCGGACCCATTCCAGGGATTCAAGGATGATTTGACATCACAAATCAATCAACATGACATACCCCATAAAAAAACAAAAGATAAAATTCTTATGATCGTCTCAATAGAGGCAGAAAATGCATTTGACAAAATTCAACTTCCATTTATGATAAAAACTCTCAAAAAAGTGGATAGAGGAATACACCTCGACAAGGTAAAGGCCATATATGACAAACCCACAGCTAATGTCATACTCAAAGGTAAAAAGCTGAAAGTTTTTTCCTCTAAGATTAGGAACAAGGCAAGGATGCTCACTATTGCCACTTTTATTTAACATAGAATTGGAAGTTCATATAGTAAAGAATGAAATCTTGCTATTCATGACAACATGGATGGACCTAAGGTGTATTGTGCTAAATGAAATAAGTCAGAGAAAGATAAATACCATGTGATTTACTTACATGTGGAATTTAAAATAAAAACAAAAAATTTTTTTAAAAAGCACAAAAAAACAGAAACAGACTGACAGATACAGAAAATAATCTAGTGGTTGCCAAAGGGGAGCTGGGTGTGGATGGGTAAAATAGGTGAAGGAAATTAAAAGATATAAATTTCCAGTTATAAAATAAATAAGTCACAGAGATATAATATACAGCATAGGGAATAAAGTCAATATTTGCATGATTTTGTGTAGTGACAGAACTATTGAGGTGATTCATAATGTAAAAAATGTTAAATCACTATGCTGTATACGTGAAACTGTTGTAATATTGCATGTTAATTTAATTCAATAAAATATAAGTTATAAATGTATGACACTCTCTACTCAAATTTATTTACTTCCATTTTATACATTGGTTAGCAACAGAGCAAAAATTTGTGCTCACCTCCACTCTTATATATTATTCATTGATTATTCAAACAATTTCTGAGCTAATGATCTACACCAATCATTGGTCCGGTGCTGGGTATATAGAGACAAAAACATTTGTTTTTATTTTTTAGGGCCTTGTAGTCTTTTTGAAAAGACAGCCATCACACATGAAACTTCCAATGGAATCAACTTTAACAGTTACAAAGAAAATGGAACTGAAGTTAAAAGGATAAATAACCACATGAAATGTTTCAAGTCTGCTTGGAAGAGACAATATTTGAATTGAGTCTTAAAAGATGAGGGGTATTTGTAAGAATAGGTGAATATAAGAAAGGACCTTCCAGAAGAGATAGTATGCTTATTATTATGGTAGGTCTATTGTGCTTAGCAAATGGTGATGACTTCAGTAAAATGACTTTAGAGGCATGTTAATGGCTTGGAGGAAGTGGACAAGAGTTTACATGGAGTTGGCAAAGGAACACTAGGCCAGAACTGTGGTAGAAGGGACTTCAGAGCTAAAATAAGAAATTTGACTCTAATTCTATAAGCAATAGGAGGCAAGAGAGGTTTTTAAGCAAGTGAATGACACGATTAGAGTTAATTATTAAGAAAATAGCTAGAGTCACTCAACATTACCAACTTGGTCAAGGGGTTCTGAGCCAAAAAGCTGTTCTAAGAACCTAGGCAAAAGATTATAAAGTTCAGAATTTGCCAAAAAAGATGGAGCAGAGGACTGGATTTAAGGTATTTCTGCTACAGATCCCACAATAAAAAGAGTGTTTAGACTTTAAAATGCTTTTAGAAGGAAGCAAAGTAAAATCATAATATGTGAATTTCATACGAAGATCTTTCAATTGAATTTTAGCTTTTACCAAAGAAGCATATATTAGAAGCATATATTAAATAGTCTCAATTTTTGGTCTGCCAGGTTATTTTTACATGATAAGAGTTTTCAAGAAAGAAGAATCTTTCCTTTCCAAAGAGTGATAATGTCCACTTTGACACCTCCCTAAATATCTCCAACATGAGCCAGTTGGTATAGACAAATCCAGGTCTTCAACAGCCATTGGAGCTTTTGATGCAAGACAAAAACAGTCCAATACGGAAGTGTCTGTTCCCATAGTGCTCGCCAAAGTCAAGGCTCAGCATAAGCTGCAGTTATTTTCCTGGGTTTTATGTGTTCAAGGGTATGATAATAAAAAAGAAAAACAAGTTCT
This sequence comes from Prionailurus viverrinus, assembly GCF_022837055.1. NCBI lineage: Eukaryota > Metazoa > Chordata > Mammalia > Carnivora > Felidae > Prionailurus > Prionailurus viverrinus. The sequence goes on along the minus strand of NC_062565.1, from coordinate 19,831,205 downwards.
CTGGTAAACCACATTTATAGGCTCCTGGACTGCAAAGTTCACAGCAAGGGTCTTTCTCTTTTGAAGTCAACATATTTCTTGAGAAACAGAAGAGTACAAGGTCTGTGGAAGACAGGAAGGAGGGTAAGAGAGCATGTGAAGTGTTCTGCACCTGGGGCTCATGGCTCTGTGGAGTACATGGAACTTCAAACCCAGAGGCAGGCTACAGAAGGCCTCTCTGAAATTATGGAACAACCATGGTGGATGCATGGATTTTTCTGGGGAAAGTGTTCGTTGCTTTCATCAGATTCTCCAGCTTTAAAGAGCTGACCTTTGAAGATAAGACTGGACACAAACTGTGACAATATAGATCAGTTTATGATAAGAACCAAAAGAGTGATTTACATCATAAGGTTTTGCTACTTCAGAAGATGTAATTAGTTTGTCTCAATGGACTTAGAGTCATCTCTTTAGTTATGTATATTTATAAAGTTTGTTTAAACAGCCACACAACTTTGGGCACGTTTGCCTCTCTGAGCCAGTTTTTTTCCATTACTACCTCCTAGGTTTGTTGTGATAATTTATATAGAACAGTTTGCACAATCCTTGGGAACGTTTTAATTACATATTTATGACAAATGCGGGTATGACATTTGTTATGCATGTGTATGCATAGTAGCTATAAATACAAAACTGAAGCTTAGTGAATTGTTGAGGATTAGTCATATTTTATTTATGATCATCTCTTGGAAGCTGAAGAAAGAAGATCAAGTAGCAAGAATGTTTATGTTTTGCAAGTACTGATTTTAAGAAGGCAAACGTTAGGTTCTGATGTTAACCACCTGTTGCCAAGCCATGAATGAAGAAGAATTTGAGTAAATGACAATCCCTAGTTGAGTAAATGACAATCTTTAGAGAGAGTGAGTCAAAGTGACAATTTTTAGGAGAATGTACAACCAATAAGGATCAGACCCCACTTCTGATGGCAAGGATTTTAAAAACATTCCATAAAAAAATTGAATCCTGGTCAAACCCAGGCTGCCGTTTTTCATATCCTGCTTGGTGAGTGATCCTGGAAACTTAATCTGATTCTTCAATTTCTCCCAACATAAGTAATTGAATTGTGGGTCAGGTGGGACCCTGTGTCAGCAAGCTATAATCAGGGTGTTTGGTCACTCCATGGCTTCCTTAACCAGCACACCAATCTGATTAAGGAGCCCAGTCTACAAAAGGGCCTTGCTTTAGGACACAGGCAACTTCTTTGTCCACTGACCTCCAATGATTAGGCCTCTGACTCAAGAGCTTGAGTTTTGAAGACTTAATGTAATTGGACGACCACGATGGGTCCCCTTTCTTTCTCCCAGTCTACCTCATCCCTCCATTATTTCCATGGCTAGCTTACAGGTTACCTAGAACACTTAATAATCCTTTTATTTGATTCCTTTGTACTGATGTATGTATATTTTCTCAGACAGCCTTTCCCTCTGACAGAAAAATATTTTGGTAAACAAAACAAAGCAACTCACCCACCAGACAAAGTGATTACTAAGTTGGAGATCTCGTTGGAAGATATTAGCCAGCCGTGAAGCAGAGACATATTTTTCTCCATGCTTTTTCATAATAGTGTTCATAAAGTCATATGTAAGTTGGATGGTGTGTGGTTAGAGCAGTGAGGAAGGAGAGAAAATGTGCTGGAAGGGAAAGAGCACCGGGCTGTGCTGTCAACAGACCGGGGCTGAGAGCCGGGCCACGGGTTACTTACTTGCTGTTATCATGGCGGACAATTTACTTCCTAGAAATGTCCTCTCTGTGAAACGTGGATGATGATGCCTGACAGGGCAATTCTAAGGGTTAAAGGTAAAGTGGGTAAAGTGCTTGGCCCCAGTGAACACAAGCACATTAAACGTGTTTTATTGTTTTGCTCATGTTCAATTCGTGTTCTACCTTAATGAAACTCCATATCAAGTACTTTATTTTTATGTAGGCAGCACATTTGCGTTAATCATTTGGTATGTGCCTAGTGGTAGGTGCTGGGACACAAGGGAATAAAGCAGAACCCCAACGTTCAAAGGCATAACAGTCTAATTGTTTGGGGGGGTGTTTGTGTACATGTTCAAAGAGTAGAGCATAATGAGTCCTTGCCTTGTTGAAAATATTATCTAAACGAAATGAAATCAGTGAGGTGGTATTTTCACTGTGCCTGGAGGACACAAAAATACATAGATAGCTCATAGTTAGGAATGGCGGTTATGGGAATTCTAAGAGGTGAATATTGAACTCTGAAATATACCAGGGGCACAAAAGTGATGAGCTGTGTTTGTGTGGTTAGTTTCCTCGTGGTATTCTCCTTCACATTTTCAGCAATAACTTAAAATTTGTCACGTTGGATTCTTCCTGAAGTCAATCTGACTTGAATTTTAGACCCAGGATCTCCCTTTTCACTTATTTCTTTTCAAAATACCAAGTTCCCCAAAAGATTGACAAGTTTTTAAAAAGATATAATTAGATTTTTCACAACAGGTTTGCTGCCAGAATACAGGTGTCATGAAAACCCCTGCTTAACCTAACCCAAAATGGGAAAGGAAAAGACTCATATCAATATCATCGTCACGGACACACAGATTTGGACAAGTCTGCCACTTCTGGTCATCTGATCTACAAATGTGGTTGACAAAAGAACTATCGAAAAATTTGAGAAGGAGGCTGCTGAGATGGGAAAGGGTCCTCTCAGGGAGGCCTCGGTCCTGGATAAACTGAAAGCTGAACATGGACATGATATCACCGTTGACATTTCCCTGTGGAAATTCGAGGCCAGCAAGTGTTATGTGACCACCGTCGTTGCCTCAGGACACAGAGACTTCATCAAGAACATTATTACTGCACATCTCAAGCTGACTGTGCTGTCCTGATTGTTGCTGTTCGTGTTGGTGAAGCAGGCATCTCCAAGAATGGGCAGACCCGTGAACATGTCCTTCTGGCTTACACTGGGTGTGAAACAACTCATTGTTGGTGTTCACAAAGTGAATTCCACTGAGCCACCCTCCAGCCAGAAGAGAGATGAGGAAATCGTTAGGAAGTCAGCACCTACCTTAAAAAAATTTGGCTACAATCCCAACATAGCAGTATTTGTGCCGATTTCTGGTTGAAACGGTGACAATAGGCTGGAGCTAAGTGCTAACATGCCTTGGTTCAGAGGATGGAAAGTCACCTATAAAGATGGCAATGCCAGTGGAACCATGCTCCTTGAAAGCCTGTATTGTATCCTGCTACCAACCCGTCCAAATGATAAGCCCTTGCGTCTCTCCCTCTAGGACATCTACAAATTTAGGGGCATTGGTACTGTCCTTATGGGTGAAATGGAGACTGGTGTTCTTAAATCCAGCATGGTGGTCCCCTTTGCTCGAGTCCATGTTATAACCGCAGTAAAGTCTGTGGAAATGTACCGTGAAGCTTTGCGTGAGGCTGTTCCTGGGGACAGCATGGGCTTCAATGTCAAGAACACATCTGTCAAAGATCTTATCATGCAATGTGGCTGGTGACAGCAAGCAGCTGGCTTCACAGCTCAGGTGATTATCCTGAACCATCCAGCCAAATCAGGGCTGGACATGCACGTGTGCTGCATCGTCACCCAGCTCACGTTGCTCGGAAGCTGGCTGAGCTGAAAGAGAATATTGACCGTAGTTCTAGAAAAAGTCTGGAAGATGGCCCCAAGTTCATGAAATCCGGTGACTCTGCCACTGTTGATATTGTGCTTGGCAAGCCTGTGCATGTTGAGAGCTCCTCTGACTATCCTCTGGGCTAATTTGCTGTTTGTGACACGAGACAGATGGTTTCTGGGGGTGTCATCAAAGAGTGGACAAGAAGGCAGCTGAAACTGGCAAGGCCACCAAGCCTGCCTAGAAAGCTCAGAAGGCTAAATGAATATCATTGCCACCACCTGCCACCCCAGTCTTAATCAGCAGTGGAAGAACGGTCTCAGAACTCTTTGTGCCAATTGGCCATTTAAGTTTAGTAGTAAAAGACTAGTTAGTGATAGCAATGCATCCTGAAACCTTCAGAAGGAAAGGAGGATGTTTTGGGGACCCATTAAGTTCGTGTGTGTGTGGCAGTTTTACGTTATTAATTTCTCAAATCAGTACTTTTTAATGGAAACAAGTTGACCAAAAGCTTGTCACAGAATTTTGAGACCCATTAAAACAAAAGTTTAATGAGAGAAAAAATTAAAAAAATAAAAGATATAAACAAATTTTGCTCTGCATCCCTCTTTTGCCTGCCTCCCCACCCCCAGTCTCCAGAAAACTTTTTGACATCCACTTTATAAAATAAGCAAGTAATTATCTGTTTGGGGGATGGAAAACAGAGGAGGTGGGAAGTGAAATGACTGGCCTACACTCCTGTTATTTAGGCATGGAAATTATTTGTTTAGTGATTTTGTCACAATCATAAAACAGTTTTTGCATTGTCTTGGACTCTTTGTGTATTTTGAAAGAGAAGAGTGCACTTAAAACATTCTTTTAATTCTTGGGAATTAAGTGTATATTTGGGGAGGGTGTGAAAGAGGCATTCTTGAAAGAAAAATGTTTTAAGCACAACTGGGAAGACATGTTAACACAGAAAAAGGAAAATGAATAAAAAATTTTACTTTAGAATTGAAAGAGATTTTAGAGCTTATCTTGTTTAACTTCCATGTGTGCAGATGAATGGCCTGGGTTTAAATGTCTTGCTCATAGAAGGTCACACAAACTGAGATGTTCTGACTTCTAGAATAGGGCTTTGCTCCCCTCCGTTATTATGAGGTGACATGGCAGGATGGTCTAATAAATATTGTCGTGTTGCTGTGACTGCTTGTGAGGGCAGGTTGTTTGTACAAACAAAGTTTACATAATACCTGATACAGAAATCCTAGTGCCCTGATGTAACTTTAATGATGATGCCTTTGCTCTCTAGTTTCATTTATTTTTTAATTTTTTTTAAGTTTATTTATTTATTTTGAGACAGAGAGAGAAAGCATGCATGAGCACAGGGTGGAAGGCAGAGAGGGAGAGAAAGAGAGGGGGAGAGAGAGAGAGAGAGAGAGAGAGAGAGAGAGAGAATCCCAAGTAGGCTCCATGCTGTCAGCACAGATGCTGATGTGGGAATAGATCCCACAAACCGTGAGATTATGACCTGAGCCAAAGTCAAGAGTTAGACGCTTAACCGACTGAGCCACTCTGGTGCCCCTGTAGCTCCATTTCATAAAAGGTCTCCTTGAAGGCACTAAATCCTGCTCTTCTGGAAGAGCTCATCCACCTCCCATGGGTAAACAATTCGCTTCTTTACAAATTTTGTTTACTCACAATCCATAAACAGAATAAATTCTGTTTTGTGTGATTGCTGTTACCACAAAATTAGACAGACTTCACTTGAATGAACAGTGGTAGACTGTTGATAACATGGGCATCAGTTCTGCATAGTGTCATAGAAAGGAAAAAAAAAGTTTGACCAAACATATTGGATTTACAGTTAAGTGACTATAATTATTTAATTGTGGTTACTCTGAATACTTCTGCAGTGATGGAAAGCTAGTGGTCACTATGGTTGGCTTAAAAATCAAGTAACCCATTCCATAGTTTATAGGTGAATGTTTCTGAGTTTTAAAAAAGTTTATCAGATAGAACAATTTGCATTGGTTTTACCATTATATTCACCAAAGCCATATTCTCTATATCTATACTTCGATACCTTCCTCAGCATTTGATCTTTAACTTCTCCAGAGACTGAATTTCAGGGTAAATTATACAAAAGTAAGTTTTGAAAGAAGCCAGTCAAGACCTAGATTTTGCTGTTTCTCAAACAAACTTTTCTTATTACTGTAGTTGAGGCTGGTGAGATTAGTCACTCTATTTTTAAAATATTTTTATAATTCAAGTTGTTTGGACTTATTCTTTTTTTGGAGGGTTTCTTTTCTTTTCCTTCCTTCCTTCCTTCCTTCCTTCCTTCCTTCCTTCCTTTTTTTTCAAACACAATATATGTGAAGAAGAAATAGTAATTGATGACCATTTATACCCACTTGCTTCACTCTGGAGAATTCTCTCACCTCCTCATCCATACCCTTACCAAAAGCAGCAGATGAAAGGAAATTTCCAACTGTATGTAAAATTTTGGGAATATTGCAACATACTGATGGATCTTCTATAAGTTTGAAGTGTCAGCTCTTTATTAAGACCAATTTATTAATACTTTTCTCTTAGGTCATATTTATGAGACCAGGTCTGCTTTTAGTGATATTACCAATATATACAAGGTACAGCTATATCACATCATCACATTGCACATCAGAAACACAAAACACACAACTCACTTTCATCTTCTCCAGGCCTCAGTTTCCTCATTTGTAAAGGAATGTGAGAAGGTGGAATGATTTTTTTTGTTTATTTATTTTGAGAGAGAGAGAGAGAGAGAGAGAGAGAATGTGCACATGACCAGGGGAGGGGCAGAGAGAGAGGGAGAGAATCCCAACCAGGCTCCATGCCACCAGCACAGAGCCCCATGCAGGACTTGAACTCACAAATTGTGAGATCATGACCTGAGCCAAAATCAAGAGTCAGGCGCCTAACTCACTAAGCCACCCAGGTGTCCTAGGGTGGAATGATTTCTAAGGTGATTTCCTACACAAACTTTTTACGAACGTATTCTTAACACATGAACTTCCTAGCAATCCTGACAGCAAAGAACACTCTTACCAGATTATTCCCAAATGTAACACTTTTTTTGTGGTTTATAATTTAAATATAAAAATGTGGATGATGTACATTCAGAAAGATTTAGGTTAACTTAGAAAATTATGGATGGATCTGCCATTTCCTATTTTAAATCCTTAACACAGTCAATCCACTGTGTGTTGTTTATTTCATGAAATGCCTTAATCCTTAAAGATCATAAGAGAATCAGAATATTCTTGTAATATTACTCTTCACAATTTAAAAACTTTGATTATGACTAGCTTTGTTCTTGTCTTTTAAGATTAAAGGGTCACAGATTTTTTTTTTTTTTTTATAATGTTTGCTTATTTTTGAGAGAGAGAGACAGAGTGCAAGCAGAGGAGGGGCAGAAAGAGAAAGAGAGAGACATAGAATCTGAAGCAGGCTTTGGGCTGTCTGCACAGAGCCCAACATGGGGGTCTAACTCACAAACCGTGAGATCATGACCTGAACCGAAGTTGGACGCCTAACTGACTGAGCCACCCAGGCGCCCCTGAAGGGTTGTATTTTTTTTTAAATGCCCTCACTATGCTGCACTCTTGCTGTCACGTGAGTATGATCTGGGGTGTTTCCATGGCCCTCCTCCAGCTTCATAATGGCCTCTTTTACAGATACGCAAGAAATTATTAGATTAATTTCCAGGCCTGGAGATGGTTCTGTATATTTTGAATTTTATGACCATAAGATGTTTGATGGACCTCCTATTCTATTTTCGTTGGCAACAGATGCAGTACATTGGGGTGCTGGAGAACTTAGAAGAAAAGCATCACATAGAAATATGCACTGAAACTAAAGCAGCGGCAATTTTAAAACAAATAGAACTCAATCCCTCTGTAGTTACTGTTTTAGAACTGATAAAACCTTTCATTTTGAAAATGAAGAGGAAAGTGAGGACATAAAGTATATTATGTGTACAAAATAAGTGAAATTTCCTTACTGCTAATCAGATAACTTGGAGTTTCTCCAACACCACGCCTTCCTTGTCAATTACCCCCTGACATTGATCAGCCTCTGTTTTTACATCTCCATGTTAAATACAAAGAGTTTCCAGCCTCTACTTTTTTTTTTTTTTTTCTTATCGGTGAAAATTCTAAGCAGACGTTGTCACAGTTGTTTGGATGCTTATTTATCTAAGCTCTTCTAAAACCCATGAAGGCAGAATTTGTTTCTTTCTTTCCGCTTTTTTCTTTGTATTCTTAATCCTAGCAAAGTGTCTGGCATGCAGCAGGAACTCAGGGAGGATCTAGTAAATATTTGCAGCAAGAAGTACTGTGTGCCCTGAACACTAACCGCCACTGACGTCTTTAATGTCAGGTTTGCTGGAAGGAGAGCTCACGTGCTAAGAATTAGGTTCATAAAAAGTTTGCGCAGGAAATAATCTTAGGAACTATTCCATCCTCTCACGCTATTTTACAGACGAGGAAACTGAGGCCTGGGAGAAGATGACAATGAGTTGTCTTTTTTGTGTTTCTGATCTACACATTTAAAATTAAAAAAAAAAATTAACGTTTACTTATTTTTGAGAGAGAGAGAGAGAGTGAGAGAGCGGGGGAAGGGCAGAGAGAGAGGGAGACACAGAATCTGAAGCAGGCTCCAGGCTCCGAGCTGTCAGCACAGAGCCTGATGCCGGGCTCGAATTCACCAACGGTGAGATCACGACCTGAGCCTAAGTCAGACGCTCAACCGACTGAGCCACCGAGGTGCTCCTGATCTGTACATTTTAACAGAGCATAAACAGTAATATTAACATATAACAAATTATATTCACAACAGAGCCGGATGATATAATTTCTCACATTTTCCCCAGCTTTCATGAGGCATTAATTCACAAATAAAACTCTTATATACAGGTGTACAATTTGATGATTTGGTATAGCTGTACATTGTGAAATGATGCCCACCATCAAGCTAATTAACACATCCATCGTCTCATATCGTTGAGCACCAACCGTATGGCTACTTACAAATCAGAACATTTTGCCTTTTAATAGCTTTATTGTGCTATCTGTTGGGTTGTCTCTGAGTGCTCAGGGTTGGGCTGGCTCGCAGATGGGAGTTATGATACAGTAGCCGCCGGGGGCTGTGGTGGTGGAGATGGAAGGGCTCAAGAGCCTTGAGCAACATGGCCAGTGGGAGCAGAGGTCCTTGTCTTCAGGGTCCTCCAAAATGAGGTCGATCTGAGGGGAGAACTAACCTGGAGATGGCAAACAGGTGGATCCTTGAAGGCTTGCAGCATGGAGACAGTTTCTACTTTTCTCTTCTGATCTGATATTTGCAAATAAGATGGAAACCAGAATATACTGGAATATCTAAGAAACCCAGCCAGACACAGGCCTGTTGTTTGTTCTGTCTGTAAGAGTCTCATTTGTATATATATATATATATGTATATATATATATATATGCAGAAAAATACATTGGGCTGGTTTGTGAATATTCTTTCTATTCTTACTGTTAGGATTAGAGATAGAAATGTGAAGGTGAAGACAAATTGAATTAAAATTTCCAAAGTCTCTGGGAGAAGTGAATGTGTACAATGTTGAAAACAGATATTCAAATAAGATTCTAAAATATCTTCCCCAGAGCTAAGAAAACAAAAACAAAATGAAACCCCCCCCAAACCCCCCAGTCTTATTCCTAAAAGACTCTTTTGAAGCAGGTGTTTTTGTCAAATAGTAAATCTATAACTAAATATTTCAAGGGTATGAAGATTCAGAAACATAGATATATTCTAAGAACTTTTTTTACTTGATTGGGTTCTGTCACAGCTCAGTTTTTGTTTTTGGCTACCATTTTATTCAGCAAATATATTCCAGAGTAACGTAAAATATGTCCATTTAGTTCATGAGTTTCTTGAAACAGTTGGTGTCTAAATAACTTTATTCTTGGCAGAAGCAACTTCCTGTTTTAAAAGAAAATAAGTTAAAAGGTCTTATAAGGAAGGCTCATACGTCTTCTTGGAAATCAAGTGTTTCTTACAAAACATTTTGATGTGTTTAGTACAGAGGAATTAGGAACATATGGGTCACATTTTCCTTAAAATGCACATGGTTTTTAAAAATTAAAGGGTAATGTTCTTGGTAAAATAGGTTTTGCCAAACCCAAACTGCTTAAAAAATTGTTCAAGATGTGTAGCAAGGCCAAAGGGCCCCAGGCTTCCACAGTCCTAATAATAGAATCAATCAGGAAAACCAGAATGAAGTCACTAAACTCATTTTAACAATCTCTTGAAAAAAACCAACAAAAATAAATCTCAATGTAGTAACAATCACAAGCAATTAGAATATAATAACTTTTATGCTCATACCGAATAAAACCCCAAGCTGGTAGTTAAAATCGTGCTAGGAATTCTGGAAAGTTGGCAGTGTACTTTGCTTGACTGAAATAATTGATTACATCTATAAAAATGGCGAAGAGACTAGAAGGGATTGCACAGATAAAGTACTTACCAGAAACGATTTAAGAATTTTACTGTGGTTGCTTAAGGAATAGAGGTTTATATGATTGTTTAAAACCCACACATTCTTTAGTAGAAAGATGTATGAAGAGGCAATGACCACAAAAATTTCATTAACCTGGTATTGAGTACTACTTGTCTTGTCTGGAACAGAGTCTATTAAATCGCCTAGTGATGTTCCCAGGGATGATGGGATAAAACGACTCCAGGACGTCAGACCTGAGGCTGTATATGTATATGGCCAGAATCAATTTGGTGTCCCATCAATTGTCAGCAAACAAATCTAAAAAGAATCCAAGTCTCTGCGCGTCAATATTTGCTTCTCTTAACTACTTATTTTGATGTGATATCTTGGTCTCGCACATAGTAGGGATCTGTTAGAAATGTACCGATTGGATTTGGTTTCTTTGCATGAGAATACCTCGCATCCTTTTTCAAGGTCTTCATTTTCCCTGCATGATCGGCCTCTGGGTATTATGAGTAAACCCTTAGGGTTTTCCTCTGCTGGTTGACTCATTGGTGTTTTAAGGAAAAAAAAAATACTGCAAAGCCTTAGAATAATAATAATAAAAAATCTTATTCTTCTCCAACTCAGACTGAATATAATCACCTCCAGCAAACGACAGAAACATTATGTTTACCAGTTGGGCAAGTTGAGCCAATAGTGCAAAGGTTCTGGAATCCTTCCAGTTTCCTCTTCTCTGCTCAAGATGCATGGCATTGTCTCCTGCTGAGAAGAATTCTAATTACTAGACAACGTGGGAACAGGGCAGACCGTATCAGCAGACTTCTGCATGGGACGTAGAGTTTGCAGAGACACAAAGTGCTCATAGAAATAACGCCAGTGTTCCTCTTTTTTTGTTTTACCAGTTCTCTAGGAAACTATATGTTTTGAAAGGGAACAGGACTGATGCATTTTAAGTCACAGGGAAGGATTTGGAAGGGTGTCTAGGTTGAGCCATAGGGGTTATGGTTGTATTATTGTGTGTATGCAGGGTGGAGGGTGTTACACTGACTTTCATCTACATCTAAGTGGGTAAGGAATTGTGTAAATGTGTCAGTGTGTATGTGTGTGTCGGGAGGGGACTTTGGCTTTATCAGAATTACTGGGTGATGTCAGGGAAAAGGTTATCTCAAAGGGCACTAAAAAGATACATATCAAGGCTAAGGATTCATTACTAAAAAAGTGATTTAAGAGGAGTGATCTAGTTCAGTTGATTAAGATTTCTAAGGGGAATGAACCTTCAGATGTCAAAGAAAAAATATTTTAATTAGAATATTTCCAAGAAGTCCCTCTCAGTGACATTGACACAAGCGTTTCATTTACTGTCCCACCCTTCCTGCTCTATTGCATCTGACTCTAGCCTCCTTTATCTTATTCAGTTTAAATCTTGGTCACAGCTCCCGAAAATGATTTCATTCTTACCAATGTGTCTTCATCCACTGTTTGCAAAACATTTCTCTGTGAAGATTTCCTTGATAATTCCAGCCCACTGGTGCCTCCCTCAGTTGTCTAAACTCATAATACTTTTATCATTTCTATGGTTTATTTGATGCATGCCAATATATTACATTTAATTTGTCTCCTTGTCCTCAATCGGGTAAGAGAATGTATGTTGTATATTTCTCTGCATTTCTTATAATATCTAGCACCTTCTGCATTAGAAGTACTCAATGAATATTTGTTGAGTGGATGAATCAGGTTCATGCATAAAAATATGCACATATAACCCTTGTAGGAAGGGACAAAAAAATAACAGAAGGCTTTAAAACGTATGAACCGGTTTTTTGTTCTGTTGCCCTAGCAACATTTTGTTGAAATTCTTCATATTGAGTCTAGTCATATTGTTTCTTGATTTCTTAGGGAAGTCCTGGCTTTCCAGTGAGTATGAATCCTTATCAACAGCTACCAACAGTGCACGAGATACACAATAGTCCTTCTATTCCACAAATGATTTTGATTTCATTTTGAGGGCCAGTCTCAACATGGCAACAGAGTTCATTGCAGTTAGTTTGGGATTTCCCTACATTCATTTTTCCCTGGAGTCGTATATGACTCTGAAGACGTTAAATAGTTCTATGGGTGTGAGCAGAAATGGCCCTTGGCCATTAATTTGGGGGTGTCATGGCTGAGATATCTTTGTCTACCCTGTCTCATTGGGTCTTGGGCTCTTTCTCTTAAGTCTGTGCTGTTTTTAGGGTCAAAGATTTACTCTGCTGTTTCTTCTCATGCTAGGTCACAGAAATCTCTAAGAGACTGATCCAATCTCATCACTCTATATTTGTTAGGGTTTCCATCTCTGGGGTTTTGCCTTCCTAAGGAAAAGGATCCTGGGATTCTTTTTGGAATGTCTTCTTTAACAATTCCCTTGAGAACTGTCTCCCTTTCTCTCATGTGTGTAGAGATGTATAAACCAATTTTATTATTTGTGAATATGGGATCAGAGCAGAATCTATTTTATTAAGTTTATTTATTTTTGAAAAAGAGAGAGAGTGTATGTACACACACGCTAGGGAGGGGAAGAGAGAGAGAGAGGGAGACAGAGAATCTCAAGTAGGCTCTGGATGTAAGTGCAGAGCTCAAACGCATGAACTATGAAATTGTGATCGGAGCCGAGATCAAGAGTTAGATGCTTAACCGACTGAGACACCCAGGCACCCCTCAGAGTAGAATCTTATTCTCCTCAAATATTTTGCTGTGATTATAACATTTCTTCCTGGATTTCATAGCATTGGTCTCAGGAGTTTTTGTTTTTGTTTTTTAAATAGTTCAGAGGCAGGAAATAACATATACTTAATGGTGTAAATTCTTGAGGAGGAGTAGGAATAAGGGCGGGTTAGACTTGCAAACTATTATGAGAATATATTGATTAGTATCTCAAAAGTGTGAATCCATTAAGTTTAATGGAATCCATTAAATTTAGGAAAGGGAAATAAGAGGTTTACTCAAGCTGTTTCTACCCATGCAAAATCATGGAGCCAGAATCAACGGTCTCTCCTAGGGCATTTAAAGAAACTGAAGGAATAGTTGGCTTGAAAGAGAAGTCTATACTAAAGGTATTGCCATGACCCAGGTAGCAGAGTAGAGTAGAGAAATCTGATGACTGACAGCAGATTAAGTGCGGTTAATGAGGCTATGTGTATTAGGACAACCAAGGTTAGGTGAGATGTGACCGTGACTTCCTTGGTCTCTTAGAGAATGGTAAGGATGCTTCTATAGCCAGTATATTTATAAAGGTTTTATAAAGAAAAAGAAGTCCAATTAAGAGCAAGCAAGTTGACATATAAGAATATTGAGGCTGTAACTGAGACCTTGTGTTTGGCAACTCATGACCACATTTTACCTGATCCTGGTGAGAAAGGTTTGGTATTCATTAAGAATTGTATCTGTGTTGGGATGCCTGAGTGGCTCAGTCAGTTGAACACCCGACTCTTGACTTGGGCTCAGGTCATGATCCCAAGGTCGTGGCATGGAGCTCGTGTCAGGCTCCATGTCAGGCTCCACTAAGCATGGAGACTGCTTGGCATTTTCTCTCTTTCTCTCTCTCTCTCTCTCTCTCTCTCTCTCTCTCTGCCCCTCTCCCTGGCTCACATATGGACTCCCTCTCTCTCTCTAAAGAATAAACAAAATAATAAATAATTGTATCTGTGTTATACATAGCTTAACTGGTTTCATAATAGTGTATGTGTAACATATAGATCCATACATTTGCTAGGTCTTACTGATTGAACTGGATAGATTTGTTCATGCACTGAAAACCAGTTCATGAGCAATGTTTATATGCATGATAAATTTGTGGTATTGGAGAAGAACCATGACAGGCAACATTTTTGTAGCCTTCATGGAACTAACATTTCGGAGCTAGTCTCTACGGTATTCTTTTGGCTTTGCTATATTAATTTCCTCCTTTTCAAGCCTCATTGGAAGAGTTTAGTAGACATATCTGGACCCAAGTTTGGACACTTGTTCATGATATTGGTGATTAGCCAGGGAATACCCTGACCCAATACATAAATAGGAGATGCTTCTAACTGGGTGCTTTATGGTATCCAGTCCAAAGGTATGAACCAACTGAAAACACCCAAATCTGACATTTACCAGCTGCGTGGTTTGAGCCTCTTCTTCCTATTTGATAGAGACCCTTCTCTTTGACTAAATCTCTTGGACCTATTTTGTAGGATCTCTGGGGTGGGGGGGGGCAGATTGAGATCATTTCAAAACTAGAAGGAGCTACATAAATATAAGATACGGTTACATGTTAATATAATGTAATAATATCTTTTCATAAGCAATAATTGCTAACTAAAATTATTTAAAGTAAGATGACAGCTTCTTTTTAAAATCACTTTTGCTTTTTATGGCCTCTGATAGAATTAACCTCAGAATTATCTCAAACTTATGTGCTCGGAAATATTCAAAATATAAAAACATGTGGTAGGATGCTTGAGTCATGTCTGTTAAGTTTACTATGCGGTGTACTAATTTCTCCGTTCAAGCTGCTACACATAATAATATCAAATCACATTATGATAGGAGATCCCAGAGCGGTGACTCTGCAAATGGTGATGGGGAGGGGATAAGGAAAGCAAGAATGTCCTGAATACTAAAAAGTTTCCCATTACCAGGCATTTGAGATGATGTAGATGAAACTTGGTTGGATGCACAACTAGAATTAAAAATAACTATGTTTCTTCGATTAAAGACATTAAAACATTGTAGACTTGTTGAAATCATAACCTTAGAGGTTTCTGACTTCTTACCTTTCTCCAAATATACTTTTAGGAAAAAAATCCTAAAATATGATATGGTCAAAATATTCACATTTCCTGACATCAGCGCTGTAACAAGGTTCCTAAACCCTCCTATTTGACTGAATTACTGAAGCCTTTCACTTTTTTTTTTTTTTGTCAGCTTCACAGATACCTTGGATATGCCCGTCCTCTCCTGCTTGTGTTTGGGCTAACCAATCTGCTAACGGGAAGAAATCAGAAATATTTCTCAGCTTTTGTTGTGTATATTTGAAGGCTTTTCTGGGATGCTCAAGAGACAGAAATGCCATCCCAGAAAGTGGACCCTGGGAAAGCTGTGAGAAAAGGTGGGATTTAGGTTGAGAAAACTTTAAGAGTTCAGCACGTGAAGCCCCAGTTGCTTAAACCTATAATGTTTGCTGCCTCTATTTAAATGGATAACTAGATCAAGGGACAAAGTCAAAGATTCCTGATATGTTCTAGTTCAATTCTCTGCTGTTTGATATTAGTTAAAAGTCTTTTAGCTGCAAGGGAATAAAACCCAACTGCTGCTGATTTAAGTAAAAACAAAGTAAAAGCAGGGTGTGGTGGTGAGGGGGGGCTCATTAGCACATGTCACCTCAATGCCAAGGCTAGTCTGTAGAGATGGCTGGATCCAAAGATGTGGGCAATATTAAAAGCATCAGTGGCTCTCTCCACTGAACTTTCTTGTGTGGTTTCATTTTTTTCCAACACGGTCTCCTTATAAAATGGCTACTCTCAACTCATACCCTTTAAGCTTAGTAAAGCCTAGCAGAAGAAGAAAATCTCTTTCATGATAGGTCCAGTGAAAGTTCTAGGGTTCAGTTTGGAATGAATTCATTCTGTGCTTCTCTCCAAACCCCTGTGGACAAAGAGATAGACTCTATTGGTTGGATCTGGGTCATGTTTTCACCTAGCTGGTGGGAAAGAAAAGTAAGGATGGCGGTGGTGGGGGTTGGGAGGAGGGGGTTTAGATGCCCAACCGCATGAACTGAGAGAAAAATCTAGGTACTGATATCCGGAGGAAGGATGGCTGGATAGCCAAAGATAAGAAATGCCCCTTTGGGTGTGTTTGTAAATTACATGAAAAACCAACACTGTCCTCATGAATTGACCATCTTCACATTTCTATTAATAATAAAAAAAAAAATCACAAAGAGACAAAAGACCAGAATCCAAGGGCCAGTGCTATTCCTTGAAAAGTTGGTACAAAACTGAAATCTGCTTCGAAAACCATAAAGTGCTATATTCGTTCAAGCTACATACATAAAGTGCTTTTAGTTGTTCATCTGCTATTAATTTTTATATGTACTTATAATAAATTCAAGTAATCATGAGATAATGCCTCTCTCATGATTATCTGATACTTTACAGAATTTTAAAGGAGACATATAATGAATCCTAGAGCACTGAATTACCTCATACCTTACAATATCTTGCAAGGAAAAAAAGTCTTGCTCTTCAAAATATCCTTCTGTCTTATTCTGTGACTGAGACTTATAGTCACCTGTGTAAATATGCCATTTGCTGCTTTAACAGTATGTGAAACACATGTGTAAATACATAAATATAGCAAATGAACACAGAACAACATATTGTTGAATTTCAGCTATGTAGAGCATTTCACATTTCTGTCAAATCTGGAAAATAGAGCATTAGCTTTGGAAGAAAATATATTTTGCTTGATTTTTTGTTACCAGTTTTTTATATAAGTATAAAAAAACTGATTGTGGCCCACTCTGTCGCTGGTTAGTTGTCACCTTGAATTTAGTCATTTAATATCCTTGGGTTAGTTTCCTAATCTGGAAATTTAAGAAATTTAATTGGATGCTATGTAAGGCTGCCACTAGCTCTAACATTTTATAATTCATGCAATCTCTGAAAATGCGAAATAATAAAACGTGTGCTTTGGAAGTGAACTAGTTAGATTGCCAAGGGCAGTGGCACATTTTTTTTTTTTTAAACCTGGGTCCCTAGGGGTGCTTGGGTGTTTCAGTTGGTTTAAGTCACGTCATGATCTGGTTGGTGGGTTCCAACCCTGGGGGCTCTGAAGCTGGCAGCAGGGAAGCCTGCTTGGGATTCTCTCTCTCTCTCTCTCTCTCTCTCTGCCTCCTCTCCTCTCAGGCTGTCTCTGTCTCTGTCTCCCTACAATAAATAAATAAACTTAAAAAAAACAAAACAAAACTGGATCTCTGCAACTCATGTGGTTACTTGATTCTGTCCAAACGGTTGTGAGAAACCCAGGGTCATTGTGTGCATACTTCTGTTGAAAGGTTTCGAGTCTCAGACGGTCCAGGAGCACCCACGTGGTTTTTAGACCGGAAGTTTGCTTCAGCTTTTCAGTCCAAGAGAAAGGCGGTCCCAGCCAGCTCAGGACAGGATTACAACGGGGAGCGCATTGTGATCTATTTGAAATGTTTCAAAAGCACAGGGTTGGTTTTCTGCAATTCCATTTTATTGAATTGGCTGCTCGTGGTACCCCAGATGTCAAAAGTTTTGCCCTCCTTTTCTGTTGCCACCTCCCTCTCCCTCCAAGGATAGGATTGCAAATCTGCCCGCTCCCTTCTCTTTTCTCACCACTTAATGGAATGGACTCTACATGCTGTTATCCAGGCACGGCCCTTTGAGAACATTTCCCAACCAGGGGAAACAAACAAACAAAATAACCAATAATAGGAATGGCTACAAGATATAATTAATTTTTCTGACTATTAACGCAGGAGGAAAATGTCTAATGGGTTGCAGATTTCTTCCTATTTGAATAGCGTGACCGTGACCAATTCAAAAGGAAACCCTCAGCCGAAGTTGCATTTCCGTAGATCCCCTGCATCAGGACAGAGCCTGGGTCTGGGTGATGCTTGCTTGCCTGGTGTCCTACGCATGGAAAGGGAAATGATGTACAAACCGGGAGGGTTCACAATGATCTGAAGAGAGCAGAGTTCTCTAACCATGATTAAGAATAAGGCAGCAAGACTCCACTTGTCCTGCTAACCGTTAAATATTTTTGGCTGTCTGCCAGCATCCTTCACTATTTCTTTGAAGCTTTCTTTTACTTACTACAGTAGAGTAATTAGAGAATACTTTTTCATCTTAACACACACACACACACACACACACACACACACACCCTAGTACGTTTTGCTCCAACATGTGCTTGCTAGAGTCATCCTTCCAGAAACCATCCATAGATGCTCTGCATCTAGGAAAGCTCTTAAGAGCAGGTGGCAAAGTATTGATTCCTTTGAGCCCCTCTGTTTCTGATTCTCTGTTTTTAAATGTTACCCTAATATATCTAAGATAGGTTCATCTATGATTGGGAGCTGATTACATTTTACAAAGAAACTTCCTCCCTGGAGACAATTAAAAATGGAATAAAACTCTCCTTATCTGGTCAGACAGGCAATTGTTAATTTTTGGCATTTTTGCATTTACCTGATTATAAGATTTTTTTTTTGGAAAGGTAAAAATTAAACATTTTTAAAAAGTTAAGCACAAAGCAGTTAACTCCTCTGGACAAGTATATATATATATATATATACTTCCCAGTATATATATACTGGGAAAGACTCTCTTTCAAAATATGGCCATCACCATGATTACATTGATTATATTAATTTTATTTTTTTAGAAGCCCAACAAGGCCATTTATTTTGTCTCCTTTTTTTCTCTCCAAGCTACTAAAATGATTGCAACCATCACCGTGGCTATCACCACAATAAGAAAATCCTGAGAAACAAAAGCATCCTCTCTTCTAGAATATTGTGGCTTCTGCATTAATATTCACTACATTGTTATTTTATTATGTTTGGATTTAATTCAATCAATAGTTTTTTGGGGGAAGTAAAAAAAGAGTAAAATAAGAAAGTGATTGAAGGTAACGTAATAATGTGTAGAGGAGAATATGTTTTTTTCTTATACAATTCTAAGTAAGCCATAGAATGTTTCGTATACTTGACTATTTATGATGTATAATAGGTTCATGTTGATCCCCAAACACATCATATGATAATGGTGACAAGTCTGACTTTTGTCATTAGACAAGACAGGTCCACATTATTAATTGCTACAGTTGTTCCAAGAGGAAACCTAAGTTCAGCACATCTCAGGGAGGGACAAAGAGTGGCCTTAAGGACCTTACTTCTCTGAAGGAGAAACTCCAGCTTTCTCTCCACCCCATGTGTATTCAGGTGTCTGAGAGATGGTCTGGCATTCTTACATGAATAAGTAAAGTGCAAGGTCATCTCTGGTGGAAGGAAGCTAGGCTACAGGAAAAATTCAGGGGAAATTCTGGGCTGTAACTCTCAGACTACCTAGGAAACAACTGCCAACTTTCTTCAGGGTCCCTAGGTATGGGAACGTGGCAACATTTTAACAAAACAAATTATACCTGTTGAAATTTGCTTGGAAAGGCACGCTACGGCACATTTGGTCTGGTAATTGTTAGTAGTCACTAACAATACTAACAACTAACAATAGTAGTAGACACTATTGCAGGGGTTGGCTACAGGCACAGTGAGAAGATGCCTACTGTTGGCAGCTGGCTGGGAATCAACCTGCTTTTATAGATATGTTCGTTAATGGCAATTTTCTCTGGCACTCAAGCCACTAAATTTGTGGCTTTCAAATTTCCAACATGGTTGATCATGATCACTATGGTGTCTTCCAGGGTGGTAACATGGACTCTGGTGATGAGATGAGGAAGGTGGCTGCATTTTGGGGGTCCGGGTTGGAAGGACAACGGCTCTATGTCCTACTTGCCTTCCTCAGGTTACGAGAGCAGGACTTCCATGAAAATTCAGGCAGGTGGGAGCAGACACAATACATCCCTGAATGATGTAACTTTTGGGTGGATGCAGTGCCTACAGTTCATGGCTTAGTACACTGTGTGTGGTTCGGACCCTCCACCAGGAAGGCCAGGAGAGCTCACAATAGGAAAAGTCAAGAAATGAGCATTGTTTTCATGTTTAACCACCAAGACAAAACCACCAAGAAATCATGTTTTTTAGCTGTAAAACAAAACAAACAAAACTAAAAATAGTATTCAGTTGCCACCCTTGAGATGTGTTTATACTTAAAAATATATTTTGGTGATATTTACCTGAAGTCAACAAAACCATTACAGCATTAGCATTTTTCAGGGCAGATAAATAGCTTCAAAGGTGACATTTTCTCAGTTAAAACCTTTCAATTAAAGTTTGAATTTTCATCATATTGGGTAAATTAAGAACTGTTTTGGTTGTAGCTATGTTGACACTGTCTACTGAAATCACGTTAACAAAATAAACACCAGAAACACTAAATACCAAGGGAACTTACCTCATAGATAGAGAGTGCAGGACACAAACTCAGCTCTCTCTGATTTTATTTTATTTTATTTTTTAAATATGAAATTTATTGTCAAATTGGTTTCCATACAACACCCAGTGCTCATCCCAACAGGTGCCCTCCTCGATGCCCATCACCCACCCACCCCTCCCTCCCACCCCCATCAACCCTCAGTTTGTTCTCAGTTTTTAAGAGTCTCTTATGTTTCGGCTCCCTCCCTCTCTGATTTTAAAATCGATCTTCTCCTCATCATACTATACACATGTGTGTAGGTGTGTGTAGTCCATAGTTCATGTTGCTGAAGTTGATTGGCTAAAACTTCATTTTGAATTTTTCCATTTCTGCCTGTGTATGATGTTGATTTATTACCTTCTTCTTTTGTGTTATCCTTCTGATTTGGTATCACATTGGTACTAGGCAGCTAACAGTTTTGTGGATGATTTCCTGCTTATTGGTTTTCTGTTACATTCATTTTGACTTACACAGTATGTATTATTTTATTCTTAGGTTTTTCAGTTTTACATTAGTATGCTTTTTTTAGCTTTTGAATTGAAAAATGCTTTCCTCTTTTTCCTCAGTCTTCATTCTTATTTCTTTTTCCTTTTTAAGTAAATATTTTTGAAGTATTAATTTATTACTAGGTATTACTTTAGCTGCATTTCACAGTTGTTTAAATAAGTACTTCCATTGTTTGGTTTCATTTATTTCAAGTTGGAAATATTTTATAATTTCCATTGTTATTTTCTTTTTAAACTAAGGAGTTATTTAAATGTGCTTGTTTAAATTTCCAAGTATAGAAACCTTTGTTTTCTCAGTGCTGAATTCCATTTTATGTTTCTTTGTCAGAGAATATGATCTCTGTGATATTGTTTTTCTAAATTTATATCTTAATTTATGACCAACTGAATGAGTCATATGTTCTGTAAATGCTCCATGTGAATTTGATAATAATGTATATTTTTATGATTAGTTCAGAATTTATTTAAGTTTAATGTATATATATACATTTTTATTGCAGATAAATTATATAGTATAAATATTTATGATTTTATTCTTAATTTATTTATAATTCCATCTTCTATATTCTTAATTTTTTCTCTGCTTCTGACAGAAATATACTAAAATATCCCACTCTGATTTTGTTGTTGTATTTTCCCCTCATAATTTTGTTAACTTTTGCTTTATATTTTTCAAAGTCATGTTGTTAAATGCATAAAACATGTAGTATTATTTATTTTAGTTTAATGTTTTCTTAACAATGAATTATACTTCAATGATTTTATAATCTGGTGATAAGAGGTATTAGAATTACTAGTTATAGGGGGCATCTGTGTGGCTCAGTTGGTTGACCATTCAACTCATGATCTTGCAGTTTGTGGGTTCAAGCCCGGGGTCAGGTTTTGCACTGACAGCATGAAGCCTGCTTGGGATTCTCTCTCTCCCTCTCTCTCCCCCTCTCCCACTTGTGTTCTCTCTCTCTCAGAATAAATAAACTTAAAAAAGATTAGTAGTTATAGTTAATTAGAATTAATTAGGATTTACCTGATAGATCTTTTTCTAGTCCTATATTTTTTAAAGTCTTTTTGATTTTGAGTTTTAAATATTTAATCTGATCTAATAGTAAATGATTTGTCTTTGTTTACCTTAATCCTAATTATTGCTGTGTTTGAATTTCTTTCATTTTATATTCTTTGCCTATTCTCCTCTCCTTCTTCTGACTCATGTTAGTTTGATAAAGTTTTTATGTTTCCTTTTGTCCTCATCCTGTAATAATTGAAAGCTATTAGTTGCATCTGTATTTTTTTTTTTACTATTTTTACTGTTTAAGTTTATTATTTATCTTCAATTTTTAACACATGCACTTAGCCATGAAATCTTTTAACAAATTCCAAACTTACTCAATAGTTTTAATTATTTCTCAAACCCAAAAAAGAACCTTAGAGTATTTTGGTGATCTGTTAAGCAAACTTCTCCCATTTTCTACTGCTTTTAAGAGTCTTTTTTTTTTTAATTTAAAAGTATAAACAGATATCATGATTCTATATTAAAGTATATTATTTATCAAACTTGTCAGCTTTTTTTCTTTTTTTTTTGAGAGAGAGAAAGAGAGAGAGAGAGAGAGAGAGCTCATGCACTTGTGCGTGAATTGGGGAGGGGTGGAGGGAGCCCCGTAGGAGAATCTTAAACAAGCTCAACACCCAGCAGAGCTAGATCTCATGACCAGGAGATCATGACCTGAGCTGAAATCAAGAGTCTCAAGAGTCTGACGCTTAACCAACTGAGCCACGCAGGTGCTCCTTGCCAGCTTATTCTGTCAAAATTTGTCCTCATCTTTGTTCCTTACATACATTTCTTTATCTGTATTAACTTGGCTTTGGAGTATCCATTAGTACTGAAGGTCTATGGGTGGTAGATTATTTTTATATGTCTAAAATGACTTATTTGAGGCTCATTTTGGAAGGCAGCTATGGTCACCACTATACCACCAATGCTGCACAGGGGGCTCATTTTGAGTAAGACTCATCTATTAAACATATCCTGACAATTATTTTCCAGCAGCATTTGAGGATACTATCCTATTGTTTCCTGGCATTTGTTGTTGATACAAAGCCAACTTGCTATTTCTTTGTAGTGTATCTTCTCTCTGATAGCATATGGAATTTTGCTTTTTCTCTTATTTTCTGTAGGTTCACTACAGTATTTCTAGTGGATTTATATTTATCTTCCTTGACTCTCTAAGTGCACTTCTTTTTTTTAATTTTTAATTTTCAAAATTTTTTAGGGGGGAAGGGGCAGAGATAGAGGGAGAGAGAGAATCCCAAGCAGGCTCCACACTACTAGTGTGGGGCCTGATGCAGGGCTGGAACTCACAAACCGTGAGATCATGAACTGAGCAGATATCAAGATTTGGACGCTTAACCATCCAATTCAGCCACTCAGGTGCCCCCAAATGTACTTCTGATCCCAGGTCTAACATATTTTTTTAAAAATTATTATTCCATATGGGGCGCCTGGGTGGCTCAGTCAGTTGGGCGTCCGACTTCAGCTCAGGTCATGATGTCGTAGTTCCTGGGTTCAAGCCCTGCGTTGGGCTCTGTGCTGACACCTCAGAGCCTGGAGCCTGCTTCAGATTCTGTGTCTCCCTCTCTCTGCCCCTCCCCTGCTCACATTCTGTCTCTCTCTCTCAAGGATAAATAAACAAAAAAAATTTAAATTATTATTCCATAAAATTATCATTTAATATCTCTTAAAAATTCTTCAAAATTTGCTGTTTCTGGTGTTTTTTGGGGGGAGGGGCATACTCTAGCCAAATACTTTAGTACCATTTATCAACTCATACATTCTTTCTTCAGGTGTGTCCAGTTCGGTCCAGTTATTTTGCCATTTGAAATCTTTAATTTTGAAATGTTTAATTTTGAAATATTTGTTGTCCAAACTGTCTTTATTTTTCATTTTCAAAACATCTATTTCTCAATCATCTATTTCTCCCTATATTTTATTATTGCCACCGTTTCTTCTTTTAAATGGATGTTGACACTCCATTCATTGTCCTAATCTAATTAAAGTCTTTGTTGGACTATGAAGACGAAGTTTTTCACATGCATTCATGTTTTGATGCTATTGATTAACTTGGTTGACTTTCTCAGTATTAGAATTCCTCATCGTGTGTTTTGATATTTTAGTCACAGACTGATTTTGAATGGAAGGTGATTTGGTTATTTGTGTCATTTCTCCCCCCACCCCTCCCTCTCAATCTCTTTTTCTTTCCTAATTCTTCTTTGTGTGGTGGGATCCTCTGACTAGTGGGATGCTTCTTTCCAGCTTTTCCAGCATTCCAGTCTCCAAGTCCAGAACTTGGCCTTACAGTGTCACTCTGGAGCTCTTCCCCGTGGTGGGTAGAGATATCACTGATCCAGTAGTCACCAAAGCAGCGTTGGTTTAGCACTAGCTCTGCTTGAGGAGGTGATCTTGTCCTCCGCCACCAAAGACACAGTCTAAACCAGCGGTCAGCAGCTAATTTTCGATTCAGCTTCCTTTTCGTAGCAAGGGATATTCTATCCCAGGATTTTGCCTCTAGCCATAAGGTGAGCTCTGTTCCTCAATCCATAGTGGCCCCATCGTGTTTCTCAATTTTGTGCAGGCACCCATCTCTTGGCCCCCTTGCTTTTCTTTATGCTGAAACTGAGTGGCTTCAGTCCTGCTCTCCACTGGGCTGCCTTCTGGCTTTACTCTACAGAGATGATTTTGAGCCATTATGTGCCTTTTTTTGTTTTTGCTTTTGTTTGTTTTTATATTTTATCTATCATTGACATGGGCTTAGAAGAGAGGATTGGTCAATATTTATTATTTTCTTCATACATTATATCATATCTAATAATTTATATTAGGAGCTTAGGCCTTTACCAACTTCACATCTGATTGCCAAAAATCTTCCAGGGGCACCTGGGTGGCTCAGTCGGTTAAGTGGCCGACTTCGGCTCAGGTCATGATCTCGCAGACCATGAGTTCAAGCCCCGCGTCGGGCTCTGTGCTGACAGCTCAGAGCCTGGAGCCTGTTTCAGATTCTGTGTCTCCCTCTCTCTCTGCCCCTCCCCTGTTCATGCTCTGTCTCTCTCTGTCTCAAAAATAAATAGATGTTAAAAAAAATAAAAAAAAAAACAAAACAAAAATCTTCCAGATTTGGAAAATAACCTTTTCAGCAAACAAGATGATAGCCCTTATGAAGGTATCCATTCCTCCAAATTCTAATATTTACAGATTGGCACAGGGTAAAATAAACAAGTTTTTTGAATTTAAAATCCTTCTTTCTTGACATAGTTCTGGACCTGGTAGGCTCTTCCCCATCATACAAATTAACATATATTTGGTATCTAGTACTCAGAAGTTTCATTGCTATGGTATTTATTCAGGAGGAGGGGAGAAGTCAATGTCCCTGTGATTATATCACGTTAACTACTTTTGATGACAAAGTGAATGGGCTTATTAAAATTATAGGGAAAAGAGTGAGACAACTGAAAAAGCAGAGAGAATACATATTTGTATTGAGCAGTTGGCACTTAACATCTTGAGGCTCAACTTATTCACGACATTAGCTCCGTTTCTAAAAACTTCAAGCTGCCAAGACTAATAGAGGCCACCCCAGAATAGTGGTACCAGAATTATGACAGTCCTCATTCCAAAGGTAATATACAATTTAAAAGTTAAAATCTTTTACATTATTTATTTATTTTTCCAGTATTTAACTTGCAGATTTATGGCCACATTATATCAATGAGAAAGCCCTTCCTCTGTTTATTTATAAACTAGATTTCATGGTATGGGAAAACGTCATGTGATAATGTACATTTATGAGCTGCATCTGGATTAATTCAAGGAAGAAATCCTTGGGTGTTGCTAAGATTCCTTAGATGTGGACATGGGTGAGGAGACTTCTGTGGGTGAGGAAAATAGCACCTGATTCTCTGAGCATGAACACTTTAATGTTACTGTCTCTTTTGCACTAACAATAGCCCCTCAAGCCAGTAACTACTGAGTTGGACGCAGTAGAGTTTTTAAACTCTAAAACCTTGCCCATTTTTAAGTTGACTTATTAGTTTCTTTGTTGTTGTTGTTGGTATTGAATTGCAGGAGTGCCTTACATATTTTGTAACTTGACACCTGTCAGATATATGGTTTACAAATGTTTTCTCCCATTCTACAGGCTACTCTTTCACTCTGTCAGTGGGCTAAACACTTGAATGGACATTTCTCCAAAGAAGATTCACAAATGGCCAAAGAGTATATGAAAAGATGCTTAGAGTCACTAATCATCAGGCAAATGCAAATCAAAACCACAAAGAGATATTACCTTATGCCTATCCCTCTACCCTCTTCCCCAACCAAAAAAAAAAAAAAAAAAAAGAAAAAAGAAAAAAGAAAAAGAAAAAGAAATGTTGGCAAGGATATGGAGAAATTGGAGCTTTTGTATACCGTGGGTAAGAATGCAAAGTGGTGCAGTCACTATAGAAAACAGTAGGTAGGTGCCTCAAACATTAAAAATAGAACTGCCATATGGGGGTGCCTGGGTGACTCAGTTGGTAAGCGTCAGACTTTGGCTCAAGTCACTATCTCGCCATTCGTGAGTTCGAGCCCCACGGCGGGCTCTGTGCTGACAGCTCAGAGCCTGGAGCCTGCTTCAGATTCTGTGTCTCCCCCTCTCTCTGTCCCTCCCCCTCTCACACTCTGTCTCTGTCTCTGTGTCTGTCTCTGTATCTCTCTCTCTCAAAAAATAAATAAACATTAAAAAAAAATAAAAAATCAAAAAAAGTACTGCCATATGATACAGTAATTCCACTTCTGGGTGTTTACCCAAAAGAATTGACACCAGGATATTGAAGAGATACTGTTCATAGCTGAAATGTAAAAGCAACCTAATGTCAATCCACAGATGAATAGATGAAAAAAATATGGTATATGTGTAAAAAGAAATATTATTCAGCCATTAAAAAGGATGGAATCTTATTATATGTCACCACATTGATAAACCTTGAGGACATTATCCTAAGTGAAGTAAGCCAATCTCAGATGGACACATACTGCATAATTCACTTATGCAAGGTATCTAGCATAGTCAAATATATAGAATCATAGAGTAGAATGGGGGTTTCCAGGGACTGAGGCAGAGTTGGAAATCAAACGTGGTTATTCAACTAGAATAAAGTTTCAGTTAAGCAAGATTAAAAAGTTTCTGAGATCTACTGTATAACATTGCACCTATAGCTAATAATACTTGAAAAACATTTGTTTAATGTTTATTTATTTTTGAGAGAGGGAGAGAGAGAGAGAGAAAGAGAGAGAGAGAATGACAATGGGAGGGGCAGAGAGGGGGGGACAGAGCATCTGAAGTGGGCTCTGTGCTGACAGCAGACAATCTGATGTGGGACTTGAACTCAAAAACTCATGAACCATGAGATCATGACCTGAGCCAAAGTTGGATGCTTAACCAACTGAGCCACCCAGGTGCCCCTATATTTAAAAAGTTTCTTTAAGATGGCATATCTCATGTTGTGTATTCTTAGCCCAACAACATAAAATTAAAAAAAAATCTCTATCTTGCAAAGTAGTTCTATCAAATGAGATTATTATACAGTTCCTGGTCTGTAGTATTATGAATAGTTTAAAAGACAAGTCTCTTCATCAAATTGGTGTGGGGAAAACTGGAGAGCAACATGCAAGGAGTGAAACTAGACCACTTTCTTACACGATACACAAAAATAAATTCAAAATGGATAAAAGACCCTAAATGTGAGACAGAAAGCCATCAAAATACAAAAGGAGAACACAGGCAGTGATTTCTTTGAATCAGCCCTAGCAACTGGATATGGCTCCAGAGGCAAGGGAAACAAAGGCAAAAATGAACTAATGGGACTTCATCAAGATAAAAAACTTCTGCACAGCAAAGAAAACAATCAACAAAACCAAAATGCAACTTTCAGAATGAGAGAAGACATTTGCAAATGACATATCAGATAAAGGGTTATTATCCCAAATCTATAAAAATTATCCAAGTCAACACCCACAAATAATCCAGTGAAGAAATGGGCAGAAGTCATGAATAGACACTTTTCCAAAGAAGACATTCTGATGTCTAACAGGCACATGAAAAGATGCTCAACATCACTCATCTGGGAAATACAAATCAAAACCACAATGAGAAAACAAATGTTGGGGTGATGTGGAGAAAGGGGAATCCTCTTGTGTTGTTTGTGGGAATGCCAACTGGTGCAACTACTCTGGAAAACAGTATGGAGTTTCCTCAAGAAACTAAAAAAAGAACTACCCTAGAATCCAGCAATTGCACTAGTAGGTGTTTACCAAAGGATACAAAAATAGTGATTTGAAGGGACACATGCACCTCAATGTTTATAGCAGCATTATCAGCAATAGCCAAATTATGGAAAGAGCACAAGTGATCATCAACTGATGAATGGATAAAGATGAGGTGGTCGTATATATATATATGTATATCTTCCATTGTATATATACAATGGAATGGACTATTACTCAGCCACCAAAAAGAATGAAATCTTGTCATGTGCAACAACGGGGATGGAACTAAAATGTATTATGCTAAGCAAAATAAGTCAGTCAGAGAAAGACAAATACCATATGACTTCACTCATGTGGTATTGAAGAAACTAAACAGATGAATATAATGAAAAAAAAAAGAGATGCAAATCATAAAACAAACTCTTAGCTCTCGAGAACAAGGGTTGCTGGACGGGAGGTGGGCGGGGGTATGGGATAAATGGGTGATGGGGATTAAGGAGGGCACTTGTGATGAGCGCCGGGTGGTATATACAAATGATGAATCACTAAATTCAACTCCTCCAGCGAATGTTACACTGTATGTTAACTACATGGTATTTAAATAAAAGCTTAAAAGAAACAAACAAAAAAATAAAAGTAAATACGTAAAAATTGTAAAGCAAAAAACAAACTCGCCACACCTCCCCGGCCTCAAGCAATGCCATTCTTCGCTTGTACTTGTTTTCCAAACTTGACCAGCAGAGAGACTGAGAGCTATTTATTTTCTTCTATTTAAGTCCTCATTTGTGGGAAACTTTTCTGACTCTAGATGTCCTCAAATGGCCAAACAGCAAAGGAAGGTACCAATTCCACGCAAAAGTTCTCACTAAAATGTATGCTGACATTTCTATTTTCTATGTTCATAGAATTGCCCATATGTCTCATTTATTTTTCTCTGTAAGTCTATTTAAGACTTCAAACATACTGTAACCATTGTTTCCTGTGTCACATCCATTTCCTGCACTACCTTGGCACATTAGTGGTCCCTTCCTATCAAGGGGGATGGCTGCTCTAGGCCTGACATGTACGAGCCTTAAAGCTGCATTGAGAGACGCTATCACTGTTTGCTGTTTTGCCTCCCATACACTGGTCCTTTTAGGTCAGCTTTATTTATATACCTACTGTGTGCTTAAAGCTCCTTTTCTCCTCACCCAAGGGTGAGAAGATTGGTTGAATGATCTCTACGAATCAGTAGATTTTTATAATTCCTCCAACAGACTTGTACATGAATTTAATACTCTTGGATGTTCTAGTCTCTCTTTTATTTATTTATTTATTTATTTATTATATTTATTTATTTATTTATTATTTATTTATTCTAAAATGGGTTCAGTTTTACTAAAAGCCCATTCTCCACAAACTTCTGAGCACAGTGTAGCTAGGCCAACACGGCATCTGCTTTTGAAGTCAGTGTGTTTCATATTAATTATTTTTAACCATACTTAGTCTCACGGAATTGAGAAAAGGAGGAGGGAAGAACCCAGGGGTGAGGGATGGGAGTGTGATAGACTATAATTTTAGAGAAATCCATGCAGGAGTTCCGTCTTCTTTAAAAATAACTTTAACATTAGCTTAAATCATTCACCACTTGTAAGAAATCCTCTCCTGGTGTCTGTTTGATGTAACAATGGCAAGATGATGCATTGTAGGCTCCCTCAACCAGAAATCTTGATGGTATTTTTGGCTCCATCATTGATTGACTGGTCTATAAGTAAACCAAAGTGATTGTCAATGCAAGCAGCAGAAATGGTTAGTATGTGGTCAATTCTAAAAGATACTGTTGTGAGGAATGAACATTGAGAGGGGATATTTAGTAGATTATTATGTCGTTGACAATAAATTATGAGCACAAGTGCACCTGAAGTAGTCTCAGGAATGTGTTTCACAGTTCTTTGTCTTAGTTCATTTGTGCTGCTCTAATACCGTAATTGCGTGGTTTATAAACCTACAGAAATTTAGGGGTGCCTGGGTGGCGCAGTCGGTTAAGTGTCCGACTTCAGCCAGGTCACGATCTCGAGGTCCGTGAGTTCCAGCCCCGTGTCAGGCTCTGGGCTGATGGCTCAGAGCCTGGAGCCTGTTTCCGATTCTGTGTCTCCCTCTCTCTCCGCCCCTCCCCCGTTCATGCTCTGTCTCTCTCTGTCCCAAAAATAAGCGTTGAAAAAAAAAAATTAAAAAAAAAAAAATAAACCTACAGAAATTTAATTCTCCCACTTCTGGAGGCCGGTGCCAGCATGGGTGGGTTCTGGTGAGAAACCTTTTCTGGGTTGCAGACTGTAGGCTTCTCATTGTGTCCTCACATGGTAGAGAGCAGAGAGAGGAAGCAAGCTCTCTCATTGACTCTTACAAAGGCACTAAATCCTATTCATGGGGGCTCTACCCTTCTGATCTCAACTAATCCTAATCTCCCCCTCCATCATATTGGAGGACAGGGTTTCAATATATGGATTTTGGAGGGACACAAACATTTAGTTGATAAAAGTGTTGTAAGTGTTTTAAGAAAGATGCCATCAATTATATGCCCCACACAGTATGAGTAGATAGAAAATGAACAAACCACATGTACTTTGAGGCTCATTTATGTCCGCGTTTGCTCCTACCATGAAGAGAACAATCTCTAGGATATAATGCTTTATATCACTTTATATACTTTATTATAAAGTATAACACTTTATAATGACTGAAAAATATGTTTCCAGGACTGGAACAATTTGAATGTGGATTTTTAACATTGAAACTCTGCCTCTGAATTTCTGGTGTAACACAGGAAAATTATTCTTGGCCAGGCACTGGAATTTCTTTGATAGCCTCATGGTTTTTCTGAAGATTAATTAGTTAAACATATACTCTTGACCATTTGATAGCTTGATCTTTGGAGATTTTATTTCCTTTATTAAAATATTGAATGAGGGGCGCCTGGGTGGCGCAGTCGGTTGAGCGTCCGACTTCAGCCAGGTCACGATCTCGCGGTCCGGGAGTTCGGGCCAGCGTCAGGCTCTGGGCTGATGGCTCGGAGCCTGGAGCCTGTTTCCGATTCTGTGTCTCCCTCTCTCTCTGCCCCTCCCCCGCTCATGCTCTGTCTCTCTCTGTCCCAAAATAAATAAAAACGTTGAAAAAAAAATTTTAAAAAAAATTAAATATTGAATGATACATTTTATGTGATCTACATTGAATATTATGAAAGATTTTCATACATGTGTTTAAGATATACAACTTTTCCCTGGACATTACACTTTAATTGTCTTACTGACTTAAGAAACCACTCGCCGAGGCAAATATTATTATGACCTTTTTCACAGAGAAATTTTATAAATGCAAAAGCCACTAAAATGATTTAAAATTTCCTCTTGGCTTCTGCTATTTCCTGTGACTGCCTTGGATCCTGAGAACAACCATACTGTCGAATCTAGCTACTAGAAAGTATAAAATGCATCATACACCTGTCCAGAAGAAGAAAGTCCTGAAATAATTCTTATGCTTTCTATCTATTGCTGTTCCTGTATTCTTTTATCTTTCCTTCCTTTTAAGAAAAAAAAAATAGTACTTTGGAACAAATTGATTTAGTAAGATAATGCATTGATCATACCCCTAGCCTGGGGTGAGAGCATAACTTCAAAAACAGTAATAACTAAGACAATCATCTCATTTTACTGAAATAAAACTGAAAATGTACACCCAACAAAAATCATCTGTGAGACTACTTTAGGTGCATTTGTGCTTGTACTTTATTCTCAATGACACAGTAATCTACTAAAGTTCCTCTCTCGATTTTTCTCTTTGCAATCTGGAAGAACAGATTCACCAGTGATTGTGCTCATTTATAAAAGCTTCCGAAACAAAATTGAACCCCAAGGCTGATAAGCTATAAAGATGCTGATCAGATATGAGCAGAATGGACCATGCTTTGGGGCTCGCTCAGCTAAAGATGGTTCTAGAAGACTGATGGCTTTATATACACAATTACAAACACCACAGCTCTGTCAGATGAATGGAAACTCGTGAAATATGGGGCTGGCCCTTTATTAAGTAAAGAATGACATTTTGTAAAATACTTCCTAAGATTTAGTAATTTTTTGGAGTTAATTAAATTCCCAATATTCTTTGGTAGAAAACATAATCAAAGGATCTTACAAGAAAGAACATCCAATCGCATATAAAACAGTAGTTCTATAGTTCTATAAAACAAAGACGAATTGATTTTTAATGGCTCAAGCTAAAGGAATGAACCTTGTCAAATTTATATAATTGTTACCCATAACCAGTAGAAGTCGTGATCAATAAGAAATTAGAAATATGCTTGTTCTTTTCAGAGTTTTCTCCAAAGAGAGGTTGGAATTTCCTTTCCTTTCCTTCCCTTTCCTTTCCTTTCCTTTCCTTTCCTTTCCTTTCCTTTTTTTCTTTCCTTTCCTTTTTTCTTTCCTTCCCTCTTCTTTTCTTTTCTTTTCTTTCTTTTCTTTTCTTTTCTTTTTTCTTTTCTTTTCCTTTTTTATTCTTTTCCATCACACAGACATCTAAAAATGTAGTTACACTGACATAATATATTAAAAACAAGATTGACCTTCAATCTGAGATTAGTGCATATTTATCAGGGATGGGGATGAGGCTTGGTTAGATTTGCTCTTGATCATTAGCTAGCTTCTATGACTTTTCACATTCATATTGTAAAAATAAGACCCTTGAATTTACATTTCTATAAATACTTTTTGCCAAATTGAAATTTTATTCATTGACTCAATGAATAAGTATGAATGCCAGTTTAAAATTTCTTGTGTTCTCCATATTTTGTTTCATGATTCTACCAATGAAACAATGTGAAAATCTACTATTACCGCTAGTGGCTTCTTTGTCTTTCCTGCTGTTAGTCTCTCTATGGAAAGGCTTTATGCCTAGTTCATTCTGAGTGCCCAGAGTTCTTATGGTTTCTCTTGGCTTCCCAACAAAATACACTAACTCAGATCCCATATTTATACAGATATCTAGATAGATGATAGATAGATGATAGGTAGATAGGTAGATGATAGATAGATAGATAGATAGATAGGAATTCACAAATAATATTCTTGTAGCAATAAGAAACTGAAGAATCATCAGGTCCTTGAAGCCCTGAAATTAACGAT
This sequence comes from Prionailurus viverrinus, assembly GCF_022837055.1. NCBI lineage: Eukaryota > Metazoa > Chordata > Mammalia > Carnivora > Felidae > Prionailurus > Prionailurus viverrinus. The sequence goes on along the minus strand of NC_062565.1, from coordinate 19,797,973 downwards.
TTGTGATAGTTTCAGAATACTTTGAACTAGGTGAGGAAAATTAGGTACATTCTAGTATATGTCTGAAAAGTGTTTTTCGAGAGGTATTAATTTGTCTTATTGATGTGCAAACTTAATTTGAATGAAAATATCAGAATAAGGATATCTAAGATGGACTGGCCCCTAATATTTTCAAGACCCCAGGCAGGAGTATACACGTGCAAGCCCGCATACTCTACATGTAAATATTTAAAGGTCATAAATCAAACTAACAAACTCTCAAATAAACATGTTCTACCCTCCTACCTTGACAAATGTAAGTTATAACAACCTGAAAGGCCAGATTTGAATTTGAATTCTAGAATCCCTAGGAGATCTGTGTGGCAAGATGATGCCCTGGAAGGGCCTCTGGCCTCTGCAACTCCCCTTCACCCCCTGTACCTCCCCCGCCATCCCCCTCCCCATGTCCTGGTCTCCTCTTCCCTCCCTCTAGCTGGTAGGGCACTACAAAACCCTCCAGGTGCTAGTGTGGAGATGACAGCCTGCATTCCAACCTCCATATATACCTCAAGCACTTACTAACGTTTTGGCACCTCTTAGGCCTAAGGATGCATACAGGTACCCCCCACTTTCCAAAAGTTTGCTTTATACCCATTTGCTTTTGCAAAAGACCTGTGTTAGTACCTGTATTCGCTAACCAGAAGAAATCTGAAAAGGATTTTTGCTTTTATTAAGAAAGCCGTTACTCTCTTAACATAGGCCTTTTGTGAAAGTAAAGTGGCCTAACAGGAACTTTTGGGAAGTAGGGGCTACCTTTTGCTTTATCCCATTTCAGCTTACAGAGGGTTTCATAGGAAGTCTCTACTTTCAGATATCAAGGGAAACCTCCGTATATTCCTGACGGGGTAAACTTAGGGAAGAAGAGATCAAGCGTTCTCATAATCTGAGCGACATAATTGAGACTTCCAGGATACCCAGTGTCATGCGTGTAGTCTAGGGGGTGGGGAAGGACTCTGAATAGCCAGACCCCTTTCTACGGGCTTCTTTCCAACAAGAGGGTGAGTGCCAGAGAAAATCCAGAAAAGGGGTTTCCAAAGCCCAGGACCCAGGGCAGGAGCACGTCTTTCTCACTTATGGAGATGATATTGATCCAAGTTCTCTATCATGCATTAAGGTGTAGGATTGAATTTGGGGCGTCTGGGTGGCTAACTTGAGCCTCTGGCTCTTGATTTTGGCTCAGGTCATGATCCCAGGGTTGTGGGATCAAGCCCCACATCAGGTTCCATACTGGGTGTGGAGTCTGCTTAAGATTGTCTTTCTCTCTCTATATATATCTCTCCCTCTGCCCCTCTCCCCTGCTCATGCTCTCTCTCTCTCTCTGAAATTAAAAAAAAAATTTAGGATCTAACTCACACAAAAGCATTTATCATTTTGTATCTATACCTTTTTATATGGAATTTTGAAAATAACGCTATATAAGTGAACAATGAAACTTAAAAATAATCAGCATCTAAATGGTGGGAAAATAGTTTGGGGAGTTACTTACACAGTTTGGGTACATTCATTTTCCAGGTGATACTTAAACTAGCTGTAGTTTGTTAGGAATAGGGGAATTGATGATAAATCTGTACTTGAGATTTGGAGGGCGTGTGAAGTAGACAATGATTCCTTCCCCAGAAGTCCACATCTTGGAGTGGGAATATGTTGCAAAGAGCAATTCAAGTCTCAGATGGAATTAATGTTGATAATCAGCTGGCTGTAAACGAAAATATTGTCCCATATTGTCCAAGTAATTACAACATAATCGCAAGGGTTCTTAACAGAAAAATAGGTCAGAGTGAAGCAGTGTAAGATCTGAGGACTCCAGCTGCCATTGTTATATTTGAAGACGAAGGAAGGGGTCAGGAGCCAAGGAATGTGGTAGTCTCTAAAAATTGGAAAATAGCAGAGAAACCGATTCTTCCCTGGAGCCTTCACAGAAGAATGCCAGCCCTACCAACACCTCGATTTTCAGTCCAGTGAAAACCATGCCAGGCTTCTGAGCTCCAGCATCCAGATAACAAATGTGTGGTTTTAAGTCATCAACAGCAGCAGTAGTAAACTAATACAACGGATAAATATCTCAGCCCAACGTGATGCATTGAAAAGCTCAGAACGTTACTGAAAACTCCTTATTAAAGTGTAAAATTAGGGACGCCTGGGTGGCTCAGCTGGTTAGGTGTCCAACTCTTGATTTCAGCTCAGATCACGATCTCACATTTTGTGAGTTCAAGCCCCCAGCCAGGCTCTGCGCTGGCAGCACGAGCTTGTTTGGGATTGTCTCTCTCCTCTCTCTCTGCCCCACCCCCACTTGTTCTCTCTCTCTCTCTCTCTCCAAATAAATAAACTTAACAAAAATAAAGTGTAGAATTAACATGTTCTAGGTTCTCAATTAACCTTTCTTAAAAATGAGGATTAATTTTCTTAAAAATATAAATGAATTTACAATTAGGGTAAAAAAAATGTTGTTAACTTCTTGGTACAAAATTATATTATGATGTGCTTAGCATAGTGTATGTATCTGCAAATTTAGTCTTGCGGTAGATGCTACATGCCGGTAGCCGAGAGATTAGTTGTGTTATTTGCATTGTAATCTGATGAAAAAAAAGAAGCAATGAGTTTAACCAAATAGAGAATGCAAAAGGAATTTCAGTAGTCTTCAGAAGGCCTCAAACTCAAATTGCAAAGTGGCCCAAGTCTTGAGCAAGAGTAATGACATGTGGGCATGCCACTATGATGCTCTGTGTACCTACAGATATTGGATTAAGATGAATTTTTCTTCTTTTCTTTTTTAACTGAGAAAAGGATTCCTAATGGATTTGTTCATGATATCTTGAATCACGAACTGAAGAAGAAGAAGGGTGTGTTAAATTTTTTATTAATGTTCCCATAGTTTATTAATTAGTAGAAGATTCTACATACTTAAATTGTTATTAGTTTTCCCTGAAAAGCTATTATTAAATCATATGTGTATATGGGTGTGTGTCTCCATATACAGGCAATTATATTGAGAACCATGGGGTTAAGGGAAGATAAAAAGCAAAATAACGACTTTCAATTTCTTCTTGACCTTGAATGTACTGAGGTTCCCGAAATAGCACAATATGCAGTGAACACAATAGTAATATAAAATGTAGATAAAAATGTGAAGCGGTGCAATCAAACAGATATTAGAATTTAAATCCATTTAAGACTTTATCCTCAAAATCATGTGTAAAAATCAGAGAATTCATATTAAAAGGAGCAGACGTAGTTCACCATCAAAGGCATTTCTTAAACTGATTTTCCTCACATCAGGTGGCTTTCTCTGGCCCTCCTCTCACTTTTTTTTTTTTTTTTAATCAAGCCTAAGGAAACCTATAGTGAAGTTCTCTAATAACAAAGTATAATGGGGCCTCCTACACCACTGTATGTTGAGGGCTGTCTATTCTATTTTTAAAAGTCTCCAGGGAAGGAGCTTCTAACTTCCTTGTGAATCTCTGACTTCGTACCTGGCAATCTTCCCCTCCCTGGGTCCCCAGGCTGGTCTTCCTCCCTTGCTTAAGAATTTATTATAGATCAAATTATTTTAGGGTTCTGAATATATTGTTATATTTAAACGATACTTTCCCCCAAAGGGGCTCAATTAAAAGAGTGCAGGATGTCTGTACAGTGGAGTGCTATCTCCCAAGAAAGGTGTTCAATTAATATAAATGGGGGAGATTCAGAGGATAAACACAAGTCAAAACCTCTCGGATGAACCCTTTCAAAAGTTTTGCAGCAACTGGAATGTGAGGTATGTCTTCTTTCTTCTGATTCTTCCTGGCGTTATGAAATTATGTGCTAGTGAAGGCAGATGATCCCAGCCCAAGTCCTGAGACTAACCTTGGCCACACTGTTGGTTAGTCAGAGGGCAATGATAGTGCTTCCTTACCTTATGTTTTTATGTGCATTAATTAATATTAGTATGGTATTTTCAAAGATATCAAATCTTATTAGGCTCTCTGAGTTTGATACTGTTATTACTCCTCAAGGTATTTTTATGGCCATTTTCCTTCAAAAATTAAATAAAACTGGAGAAGAGAATAGAGTTCTATTTTGTCATAAAATTATCCTGACATTCAGGAGGAGATATAAATATTGAAATTTTTCAAATGTCCCATATTTCTCTTAATGTTCTCTATTACCTTTATACTAACGTTATATCTTCAAAAAAATAGCAGCACGATATAACTTGGAATTTTTAAAAATACTTCTAATGTTGGGGCGCCTGGGTGGCTCAGTCGATTGAGCGGCCGACTTTGGCTCAGGTCAGGATCTCGCAGTCTGTGAGTTCAAGCCCCACATCGGGCTCTGTGCTGACAGCTCAGAGCCTGGAGCCTGTTTTGGATTCTGTGTCTCCCTCTCTCTGACCCTCCCCCGTTCATGCTCTGTCTCTCTCTGTCTCAAAAATAAAATAAATGTTAAAAAAAAATACTTCTAATGCTATTCAATACTATTCTTAAGTTAATGGAAATATCAGTTAGGCTCTCTAATGAATGTAAACAGTGAAAATGTTAACTTATGCACTTATGTTAACTATTTGCTGTTTACTTTGCTTTTGGGAAAAGGGATGTATCCATTTTGTGTTTTATGTTTTCTTGTAAATCATTTATAAAAGTTTTTAGATCAAAAAAAGATTAAGATTCTAATTTTTGTATTACATCTTTTTTATTAGAATGCACGTGAGAGCAGATTTTCAATTGATCTCACTTAAAAAAAATTTTTTTTAATGTTTATTTACTTCTGAGACACTGAGAGACAGAGCATGAGTGAGGGAGGGGCAGAGAGAGAGGGAGACACAGAATCCGAAGCAGGTTCCAGGCTCTGAAGGTGTCGGCACAGAGCCCGACATGGGGCTCGAACACACAAACTATGAGATCGTGACCTGAGCTGAAGTCGGATGCCAGACCGACTGGGCCACACAGGCACCCCTCAATCGATTTCACTTTTGAGGATTTCTCCTTATTCTTGTAAGAAAAGAAAGTTATCTTTGTGATGAGCAAGGTATTTTTGTCTGCCAATATGTTGGTAACTGGCTACTTTCAATACTGCAGGTCAACTTGTTTTCCCGTTTGCCATTTGTTTAGGGAAGGGATTTACAGTCCTGTTTGTCTACACTAAATGACTGAACTTATTAATGGAGCTCAAGGGAGAGTGGGGGATTTTTGCTGTTGTGTGGTTTGTCTTTTGTCTTCTGACATGCTCCCACAGAAACAGAACAAGTGTACTTCTCCATGTAAGTTTTCTTTTTAAAAATTTTTTTAACATTTATTCATTTTTGAGACAGAGAGAGACAGAGCATGAACGGGGGAAGGTCAGAGAGAGAGGGAGACACGGAATCGGAAACAGGCTCCAGGCTCAGAGCGGTCAGCCCAGAGCCTGACGCGGGGATCGAACTCACGGATGGCGAGATCATGACTTGAGCCGAAGTCGGATGCCCAACCGACTGAGCCACCCAGGCGCCCCCAAAATGCTTCATATTTCTTAATGAAATGTGTCACATTAGTGCAAAAGCTTCCCTTAGTCACTCTTCATATTATTCAAATACCTTTTATCTTTTTTTTTTTCAGTAATAACTGAACAGCTTCTGAACAGATTGTAATGGAGAAGCAGTGAGATGGGGGAAGAAGGAAATATTATTTGTATATTGTTTTATATAATTTACTTTATGCATTATGTGTGTGTGGGGGGTTAAATTTCTTAAAATAAATTGGTTCAAACTAAAGTCACAATTCTCAGTGGATTAATTGAGCAGTTGGAAAAGATATTATTTAATTTTTTTCCATTAGAATGCAATTTAAAAGGTATTCCTAATTGCAGTAAATTTTGAAATAAGACTATTTACAATACTTTATTTTGTTCACCTGATATTGTAACAGGTTAAAGAATGCTTTCTTCGTTGGCATGGTAACATGTCCTAGAAGAATAAATGTTGGTAAAAATCTCGTAATTTGTGCTATTAACCAAAATAATGTTTTAAAACCTTGTTTCCTTGTATTTGCTATGTCCTTAGATCTAAAAGAAATATTAAATTAGGGGTTTGTTAGTTTGGAATATGGACCCACGACAAGGTATGTGAACCTGCTTTAGAAAAAAAAGATCATTCTTAAATTTATGTGGATTTATTGCACATTTTTCTTTGAGGTGAGCAAAAGCAAGTCTGTTATTGCTGATACAACTTGAAAGCTTATTGAGGGAAATAAACACTTCCTTTATTTCTTAACAAAAAACTGATTTTAAATGTTGGGGTTAGAAACCTACTCAACATTTTTTTTCAACTGCTCTCGCTCTAATTCATAATTACAAGCTTATTCCAATCTCTGCATAATGAAACCACATTTTAGACCAACAGCTGTTATCTGCTTTTTCTGGTAGCCTTGGGGGCATGAATATTTTAATATTCATTTTCTATGTGCAGATAAACTAAATACTTCCTACTGGAAGTCTATCAAAGTAATCACAAAAATCTTAGTTGCTGTTCTTTCTTCCATGTAACTCATTTAAAAAAAAAAAACTGCTCACTTTATGCTCCATTTGCCATAAACCTGAAAGTGATTTTTTACAAAACATATAAAGAAGAATATAGGGAAATCCAGAAATATAACAGATCATGGGAAAGCGTAGAGCCATAGTGTTTTGGCGACCTGAACTTCCATTCTCTTCCATTTGTGCAGTCAGTTTAAGCCTCAGCAGTTTGCTTATGGCAAATATTTTTTAAAATAACTGGTTTTGTGTTAAAGGCTGTGATTTTCACTTATTGAAATGGTATTAGGTCTTATATGGAAATGATATGGCCTAAAGGTAGATCACCCCACCACCCCCAATCTTCCAGCATAAACTTACACACACCGTTGTAATGCAGCATACGACATATGGCAACTTTCGGTTCGGGATGGGCAGTGAATTAATAGAAAAATTAAAGTTCTATAGCCCAGTAAAATCTAAAAGTGAAGCAGCACATAGAAGGGTGGTGTGAGAACTCTCGAGGAAAATAGAAATAGATGAATTTGTAGCTAGAGTTGAGAAGTCAATATTGGGAATGGTTCAGATGGATTCTTCCTATTTTTTAAAAATGTCTATTTACTTATTTTTGACAGAGAGAGTCAGAGAGCGCATGTACAGGCAGGAGAGGGGCAGAGAGAGAAAGAGAGAAAGAATCCCAGGCAGGCTCCACACTGTCAGTGCAGAGCCCAACACAGGGCTCAAACTCACAAACCGTGAGATCATGACCTTGAGCTGAAATCAAGAGTCGGATGCTCAATCAGCTGTACCACCCAGGCGCCCCATGATTCTTCCTATATTTATGTCTGTAGGTAGATATTTTCACCTGTCTGCATTTCAGAAGAATATTACTACTTCTATAAGCAATATTTTTGTGTGGAAAACAATCTGTGCCTTTAGGTCAAGATCAAATTATCTCATTAATGTTAAACCATGACGATCTAAACATATTTGGGGTCTGAGCACCATGATGGAAAAATAATGCCAGGAGGAGAAAAAGCCACATAAAATGCTCTATGTAATGTTTTTCTAGTTACAAGGACCAAGTTCTTCTGTGAAAGCTTATTTGGCTTTAGTGAGCACATATGTGATGATGTCCTACATGATCTTTCTTTCTGACTTTATGTTCTTGGCTCTCGGGATAACAGAACACAAACACTCAGGCTCTGGGTTTTTCAGAAACAGAGGCTTCTCCCTCTTTTTTAAAAGTGGATACATTTGGTAGGTCTTGATGGTGAGAAGAGATAAAAACTTCTCATCCTTTCCAGTGCCTGTAACAGCTAAGATTTTCGTGCTCATCTCTACTTTGTACATTCCTCCACTCTCCTTGGGCTCGTCTCTTTCTTTCTCCTTCTTCTCCTTCTCCTCCTCCTCCTCCTCCTTCTTCCTCTTTGTCTCCTTCTCCTTCTCCTCCCCTCCTCCTCTTCCTCTTTCTTCTTCTTCTTCTTCTTCTTCTTCTTTTCCTTCTTTTTTATTGTGACTTAAGAAGTCCCTTCTAAATATCAGAAAAATTCCACTTCTCTTTAGCCTATTTCTCATTGTTGTTTCTTTGTCTTCATGTCTTAACAGACACTTGCCTTTCCCTCCACCATTTTCAATGGAGTCCCAGCTTCTTCAAAGATCCCACCAGAATCCTGCCCTTTCCCCCTACATCCCTTATTTTTCAAAGTCCCTCAAGTGTCTCTCTACCCACTGAAGATTATCACTGCTGCCCTGTAGGGCTTCCCACATTTGGTTTTTATATTCTTAAGGATATTCCTAACATTTACCAAGCAATTGCTCTGTGCTGATGTGCTACTAAACACTTTGCATGCCTTCCTTCCTTCATTTATTCCCGTCCTTTAGAGGTCTGCTGTTATTATTTCCATGATGTAATGGAGGGGAATGAAATGTACTGGGGTTGAATAACTTGTGCAAAGACAAACAGCAGTGAAGTGGTTGTTTAAGTGGTATAGCTAGGAGGCAAAGCTGGGTCCCGTCCAGAACTCAGGCTGTCAGTCGTTATGAGCACACGAGTGTGTTTACTCTCCATCTTTGTCAGTGACACTGGCGTTCTTACTGTCAGTTCATCAAGTGCTGTGAATTCCTAGCTTCAACATTCCGGCACTCAGCTTTCCTGTACAGGTGCCATAACTCCGGGACTGCACACAATAGTCCAGCCCTGGGCTCTTCACAAGCATGGGGTCTTGGTCTGCCATTCTCCCTCTGTTCACCTCCACTGAACCTGCTTCTCAGTGTCTGTCTCTCATCCTCATGACCCACATCCCCTCTCATTTTGCCCACCTTTTCACTTCCTTTGACTATGTCACCTTCTCCCACCTGAACACTCTGGCAACCTCAAGCTTTGATGCTTCTTACCCATCGGTCTAGATTCCTAAAGTCTCTTGTTTTTTAATGAGCCTTCAGTATCAAGCCCCCATCTAAAATAATTCCAGAAATTACTCTACTCATGCCTCTCTTTAGATTACTAGAAACAAAGAAACGATTCCCAGGGTATCCTGTGACTTTAAATTCTGTTTCCAAGAAGATGTGCCTCCCGCTGCAGTTTGGCACTTGCTGCTTCTTGGAACTTCTTCTTCTTATCCCCTTTGAGTCCTTGTTGCTTTCTCCTTAGGCCTCATTCCAAACCTGCTTTCATTTTTTTCTCTTTCTCCCAAGCCAAGCTTCATCTCAGCAGGGATCCACTGTAACCTTCTCCCAACCGTCCCTGGCTCGGTGTTAAGATCTTACCGCATCCTGTCCACAGTGGCACTTGTCCCCCTCATATATGCTAAGTTTTGCCCAGTTTTTATTTTGGGACATTTTACTCTGAGGCTCATTTGTTTCCTTTACCACATTTTAAGACTTTCTTATTCCAAGAAAGACTTGCCTTCATCCTTGCCCTCAAGCATACTTGGGCTTTCCTTTCTTAAAAAGTTCTTCACTTGACAGGCTGCCTCATGTAGCCACGATGGGATTTCATTTTCCCTTGACCGCTTGCTGTTCTACAATCTTTTTTTAAATAATATTTATTTATTTTTGGGAGAGAGAGAGAGAGAGAGAGAGAGAGAGAGAAAGCAGGGGAGAAACAGAGAGAGAGGGAGACAGAATCCGACGTAGGCTCCGGGCTCTGAGCTGTCAGCACAGAGCCCGACGCGGGGCTGGAACCACGAACCAGGAGTTCATGACCTGAGCTGAAGTTGGACGCTTAACCGACTGAGCCACCCAGGCACCCCTGTTGTTCCACAGTCTTAAATAAATGTCCTTAACTCCCTGGGTCTGTCCTCAAACAATCCTGTTTCTTTAATTCCTTAAAATGTGACTTGCACACCCCGAATTTTGCTGAAATGCAGTCATCCATGAATATTTTTGCTCAATATTTCTTTTGTTCTCGTTGCTGACGTCTCTGTGAAATTTGGTAAGCTGCAACTTCTTAACTAAAACATGTTCTTTTCTTGACTTTCGTAACATTATTAAAGTTTGCTCCTCCCGGCTTTGGCCAATCTCTTCTGTTTATCCTTTAATGTTTTTTAAACATTAATCCTAGGAGCTCCCATTTTTTATTTTTATAATAATTATCTCCTAGTTCGGCTTTAAACGGCCCTGTGATATTCATTTAAAAAAAAAATCACGGTTTCCATGCCCGACTCTCTAGTTACACAGGACACATTTTCACTTGGTTTTCAAGCCACCATTTCTTCGAGGTCTAGAATTGAAATCATTCAGAAATCATACTTTATTCAATTATTGCTTTCCAGGATGTAGCAACTGCCTGCTACTTGATAGGCACTCATATAGTTTCGTTTAATAGTACTAGGAATGCACATTATCGAGAAGCTACTCTACTGTCCTATAGACAATACGATAGGCACTTTAGATATTGCATTTAATATTCTCAAAAGTCCTTCAAGGGCAGGCTCGAGGAAACCCCTAATGACTGTTTACCCCAACCTTTACCCACAATTCCTTTCTCTGAAGTCACGTTCCAGCCAGGGATGGCCCAGTGCCACCATTCTGGATAATAAAGTATGAGTGAAAGTTTAAAGGGGCGGTCTTCCAGAGAAGCTTTGGCTTTTTCTCAGCTCCAATGCCTCTTTTCCCCCTTTTGCCCTTTCCCTTGCTGCTTTCCATGTTAGAACATGGATGTACTAACTAGAGATACTGCAGCCGTCTGGTGAATAAGAAATGCAGATAAACCTGGGTCTCTAGTGGCGTCTAGTTTCTCTTCCCTCAGATGCTACATTTTAGGTCAGGGGTATCAACGTTCTCCAGGTAACTATACTCAGCTCTTGTATTCATCTTGTTTCACACCCCCCAGCTTCTCATATTTGGATTTCTGCTTTAATTTCGTGACTCATCTGATTTCAGTCTCTCCCCACACCGCTTCATGGTGGTTACGACGGCCACGCTAACCTTACTTACAGAGTTCTGAAGTAATGTTAAGAATACAGATGGAGGTGTTCGTTAGTGCTACAGTGGTGATCATATTGCAATACCCAAAAGTACATCCTGTAAATGTATCCAATCAGCACATCATACACCGAAAACTTACATGATGTTGTAGGTTAATTATATCTGAATAAAATATTACATGTAATAAAATGTGTGGATGCCCCTAGCCAAAAAATGCTGCTTTACACTTACATAGAGCTGCTATACAAATTTATACAGAACTTATATAGTGTTTATTAATTGATTAATTATGCTATTTAATCTTGATTAAACTATGCAAAGTGTATTTTATTATCATCATTACTGAGAAACTGAGACTTACAAATGGCCAAACCCATACCCACCACCAGTAAGTGGCTGACTTAGAAATAGAATTCAGGTCCCATGACTCAGGATTAAGTGCTTTTAAAACCAAATTTCTCTTCTCACACTGCTTTGCAATTTATTTTTGGGCTCAAGAGCCTGCTGGAGTTACCAACACTGTGACATATTGAGTGCATTTTAAGTAAATTTTCCCAGAACCTTTCTCCTTTCTCCACATGTAACTTTTTTTCCTTGACTCTCCAACATAACTCCCTCATGTTAGTCAGACTAGTTTAAATATAGTTTCTCAAGTCTGTTTATGCTGTTTTTCTGCTTGATATCAGTACTGTAAGCTTGGCTCAAATTCCACCTCATCCATATAACTTTTTTATTTTCAACCTAACTAATTTGGGCTACTCTTTTTATATTTATGTAAAATTTCTTAGCAATTGACCTTAAACTCTCTTATATTACTTTCTAATAGTTTTATGCGTTGCTTATTTATTTATTTATTTATGAGAGAGAGAGAGAGAGAGAGAGAGAGAGAGAGAGAGAGAGAGAGAGACGTGTGTGGACAAGTGGGGAAGGGGCAGAGGGAGAGGGAGAGAATCTTAACCCATGCCCAGTGTAAGCATGACTCAGGGCTTGATCTCATGACCATGAGATCATGACTTGAGCCAAAATCAAGAATCAGACACTTAACTGACCGAGCCACCCAGGTGCCTCAAAGTTATAGATTCATTTAGATCATGTGCTTGAGGACAGGGACTATGAGTACTTTACTATAGCCTGATAGCATTCTAAATCCAATGCACAGGCCTGAAAGAAACATGCTAAGAATCACTGAACACACCATTTCTTGATTCCTCCTCCCTCCCTCTCTCTCTTTTCCTCCCTCCCTCCCTTGCTTCCTTCTTTCCTTCCTTCCTTTCTCACCCCCTACCTCCTTCTCTCTTTTTTCTTCTTTCATTCTTTTTATTTCATCATTTGAACTGCTGAGTGATGAATGAATTACGAATATCCTACCTTTTCTTACCGTTGTCACATGCAAACTACCTGATAAATCATGAACCATATCAGCTGACTTCAGCCTTCTGTGATCTATTTTGTTTCTGTTGTTCCATTGAGTCAAATCCATTGCCCCAATTTTTACTACAGTCTTTTAAAATAAATGAATACATACATCAGGAAAGAAACAGATATAACAAGCCCCTCCCAGTATTACATGTAGATGTCCATATTTCCCACCCCTCACTGTTGCAGTTAGATATTTGAAACAGAAGAGAATTGAAAACAGAGAAGCAGGACCAACTATAGAATGCTATCATAAAAAGGCTCATCCAGCTTGGATGTGCTCCGTATTAAACGTATTGTGAGTACATTTCTAAGATGGTTTTGAGTTCCAGAAAATTACTTGGGGACATCACATACCCATTCACTTTATTGCATAGGCACATAAAATGGTGTGTGGAAAACTGGGTTGTCCTAGGACAATCGTGTGTTGAGTTCCAGCTCTGTCTCTGATGACTTATGTGACTTGAGATGACTATCTTTTGTTTTTTATTAGATTTAACAAACATTTATCAAGCATTAACTCTGTGTAAGGTGATGCATAGGACAAGGTGCAGTGAGACATTCAGGCACAAGCAAAACATTTCTATAGAGGCAGATGGTAAAAGTGTCAGAAAATAGATGCTATGCAGGCAATCATCATGCTAAGACAGAGAGAAGTTAATATAACACAATGGACTGATTTAAATATTTGCTAATTTGACCACCCATGGCCAGATCCCATGTTGGAAGCAATATGGCTTCCTTCAACGCTGGCAGCTTTATTGTCACATGAGGTCAAGTTACTGCCTATTTTGATAGCATCATGATGGTTTCCATTTTCCTGTCTTTTTGGTGGAAAGGTGTTTATTTGCCTCATGTTTTCAGTTAGGTATTTTAATTAAGACTTTATGATCTCCAAATGCCCAGAGAGCCACCTTTGTTTTCCATCTTTTTCTCTTGCATACTCATGCTAATTAAACTCACTAAGCCTTTGACTTGGACCTTAGACCTTTAGGAGTTCATGAAACCCTTAAAAGTATATGAGAAATTTCCAAGCGTATGTATATGTATGTTATTCTGGAAAGAGTATCCAGTATTTTCCATCCCTTTATCCAAAAGGTTTGTGGTTCTACAAACATTTTAAGGATTACTACTTCAAGGAGCAATTTTCCATGTTTGCCCAGCAGCAGCTGGGATATTTCTCAGTTTTACTGGATATTAGCCATTGCTTCAGCATGTTTGTTAGCACGTGGTCACACATATGCATACTTACGGAAATTCATTGCCACAGTATTTATTATGACTGTGCTATCTCATATTTTATCACTTGGATTGTTCATATACATGGTGGGTGTGACCAACACAATTGCCTTCTTAATCCTATATGAAGGAGATGTGGGAGTGTTTTCTCCCTTCTCAAATCCAGGGCAGTCTAAAGGTCAGCCTGTCCTTCACACGTCAGCTGGAGTCTAAAGGTATGGAGGCAATCACAGTGACTACTTGTGAGCAGTCTTGACATCTGGAAGCAAGTTAGGTAGCAGAGTTTGGAAACTCTGGATTGGCCTAGAAGTCTTTGATTGAGGGTGAGGAGCCTACTAATCTGCATCCAATAGGACTTTGTCTTTTGGAGCTCTGTCTGACCTCAGGCGAAGGAGTCCCCACTGCATTGCATCCAGAAATGTTGATTTCAAGATGCCTATTGGGCATCCAGTGGAGATTTTGATTAGGCAGTTGAAAATATGAGATTAGATCTTAGGAGGAAGTCTGCACTGGTGATCTAAAATCCAGTGTCCTCATCCTATAAAACCAATGGACTAAGTGACATCAATTAGGTACTAAGCATTAATAAACAGAGGTCTGAAGACCTTTTCTGAATATCCCTGGGGACCTTCTGAACGAGTCTACTTGAAGGATCCTGTATGTGTTCAACATCCAGGAGTAAGGACATAATGAAGGTACAGCAAAAGTACCTGAACTGTCACCCCCCCTCCCCCCATAGCTTGCTTTATTCTCTCTCCCACTTTCCTGTATTTAGCTTTAATAGCATAATGCAACCCTCACCCTGGTTTGTGAGGAAGTCTTTGTCTTGATGTATCTCTATGGCCCTGATCCTTTTGTGCTAACTTCCTCTTTCTCTGTGGGATGGCTAACTGCAGAATCATCTCATTGACCTACACATTGTGGCCATTTCCCACTCTATCTTGTGCTCTCTCTAAGAGAATGGGGCAATCTGCTACTGAATGGAGGCCTCAGGCTTTGAGTTCATGCACAGTTCCTAATGCTGGACACTACAGGGCCATTCACTCTGACATCTGTTTACTTCCAAGGCTCTCCACCCTTAGGATATTTCAGGGGCATACTTTAACTGAAAGATCAATTTGTTTTTCATTCATCCCTGGAATGACCTCCTTCTAGACTCCACAAAAAAGTTTTAAAACCACAGGGGCAGCCAAATCTCCAATGGGTCTAGTGTTTGCTGGTGGAACAAATAGCACACAGACCTTCAATCAGCCCAAGCTTCTCTTTCCTTTCAGAAAGGACATTAATTTTTCAAGATACTCGATTTCTACAAAGTGAAGGTTAAAACTGATTATTTCTAGATTACAATGTTTCTAGAGAGTTTGTTAAACTGTCTCAATGTAGTGATCTCATATTGTGTTATGGATATTTGGCTTTCTGGCTTATCCAGTCCTGCAAGATAGTGTCCCCGATTTCCCTCTCCTTTTCCAAAAATTATCACAATACTTGATGTCTTGATTTACTTTCTTGTGCACTACAAATCTAACAGACAGGTGTTCATAGAATCTCAGGTGTTACTGAGAATTTCTCCTTAAATCCAAAGTCTTAGGTTATTGCCCCAAAATATAACCCATGCAAAGTTGAGCTGCTTGTATAATAACTTACTCATTATCACATTCAAAAGAAACACCAGTCTGGAAATTTAAATCTAGATCATAGAACATATATTAAATGGTGATTATATTGCATAATACAGAGTAGGTCAGCTTAAAAGTCCTATGCCCAATTTTCCCAAAGTTTGCAAGTGAAGTGTTTTCTTGATAATTGTGCAATAAGAAGAATAATTAAACTTTCCCAAACAAAAACAAAAGTGAAACAGAAAGCATTAAAACCAATGAAATGTAATAGGTAATGTTTATGTGGCTGCTGTAGTCATTCATAACTGTCCATTAAAAATTTTGTTTCCAATTTTCAGTCTTTTTGTTCTGAGTGATTAGTGGTATATTGAGCAAATGTGATACATTTCCATTTAAGAAAATGCATGTTATGTTAAACACTTTTTACCAGTTTCTACTGGGTGAAAAATTCCATTTGAAAATCACATCTTTAGAATTTTGTTTCTATTTCTATATTATTGCCATCAAAAGTTTTCAATATTTTCACTCTGTGAAAATGGGCAATGACAACTTGAGCCCAATTGTCACTCAAATTTATAAGAAATTAACACTTAGAGATGAACTACATTTGTACTGGTTTATCTCCCAAAGTCTCTGGAATCATTTCTTTATGTTGGATCTTAGCAACAATGGAAAGTCCTTATATCCAATCTCTTACCACTTTCTCTTCTGTTTCTTGCTTAGTGTACCCATATTATTTTTTCCTCTCATCCAACAAATACTACTTCTTCCCTGCTTAATGACTGCTGTCCACTAGGTTACTGCAAAGATATGATATCAGATTGTGAGCTAGGTGGATAGTGAGGCAGTAGAATAGTAGTGAGGATAGTGCAAGAGGAAAAGCCATAGCTTTATGGAAACTTGTGGGCAATGAGAAATTGAATATGAATTAAAGAGACAAAATTAATTGGAGTGGGCACAAGAAGTCTGAAGTAAATGCCAACAATTATATCTTTGATGAGGGAATTAATATATTGCTGTGGTCCACAAATTCTTGGCATCACTCCAGGTGTGGTATGTATCACCTTGAGTCTGGACTCTGCTTGATCAGTAGCATGAATGCGGCCATGTCAGTTTCTAGGCCCAGGCCTTAAGAAACTGGTAGCTTCCACTTCCTGTCTCTTGGGACTGTGACTTAAAATCCAGCCACCATATTGGGAGGAAGCCTAATAAGCCCATGCAAAGGCTACATGTGGGTGTTCTGATCAATAGCTCCAGTGGAGGCTCCCGCTGACAACCAGCATCAACCACAGACACATGTATGAATGGACCACCATATGACTCCAGTCCCCATCTGGTCAAGTACTTGTAGCCTCCCCCGTTGACTGCCCAGATATCACAGAGCAGAGGCAAGGTGCAGCTAATGCACCCTTTCCTTAATTCTTACTCACAAAATTTGCGAGCACAATAAGGTGGTGGTTGTTTGACACCACTAAGTATGGAGAGATTTAGCTACTTATTTTTTATGTAGAAACAGTAATGGAAACAACCGGTATCAGGAATAAGTATGCCACAACTGTTCAAACCCTATCTTCTTTTAATTGATATAAGTCATCTGAAAATCTCAAGTATGCTGCTGTAGGTCAAAAATGAGTGATTTGAGCTCCTAGATGTAGCAACTTGCAAATGTTTGACTCTGAACAGATGCGATTCCCTTTGAATAAGAAGAACTTATTCTAAAAATTGTTAAATTGTAAATAGATTTTCAAGCATGAGGTTATTTCTTTGATGGTGACCTTGTCACCACTTCTAAACGTTTTTGATAAGGGGATCTTTTAAAATCAGTAGACTGCAGCTTGTGGCTGAGGTATCTAGATAGTTTAGGTGGCCAGCTTTGAACTCCTTTATCGTGGTGAAGTTGAAAGAAATGGCTTTACTTCTACCAGTAGGGTCTTCTGCCAAATTTAACTTGTACATTTCTAAATCACTTACATATTTTAAAGGATTAAAATTAAAGATGAGATTAAAAACGTTCCTCTTGGCTTCAAAGGGAGAACCAAAATCTCCACAGAGCCTAACTGACAACCTCCTTTGCTGTTTGAGAAAGGGGGAGGGGGAAACAAGGATTTGACATTTTTTTGTTTTTCTTCTTCTTAACCTCTTGTTTTCCAGCCAGGGTTGTTCTGGCGCAAACATTAGGATGTTGAGATAAACTGTGATGTTTACCTTAGCTTTACTCAAACCTAGGGTGACATTTAAGAAATTGATACTGAATATTTGTCCATTTCTGAACTTGGCTCTGACTCTAGTCCTTAGGAAGGTGGTTAATTTGACATGTTGTGGCAGAATTAATTTTGTTGCCATAACAGTAACTTTCCCCTAATAAATTTTTCTCTCTAGAGATTTCAACACTTCAAAAGATGATACAGCATACCTTTTGCAAACCGGAGGATGATAAGGTTTCGTGTAGGCAATGGAGCCAGTGATTACTTCTGAACCCCAGCATGTAATTATGGAAGAAAGATGGGGGGGCTTTCAACATGTTTCTGGTAGCAACACTGAAGGTGGGGAGAAATGTCAAGTCGGGGTTGAGGTTCAAAGTTAGGAGCTGGCTTCCAGCTCTGCAGCTGCTATAATTACACAATTCTGTACATTGGAACCATTTATCTTCTGCCAACTGTGGTAATTAATTTTGTCTTTAGTCAGTGGAAGGGGGATTGATCTTCTCTTTATGAAAAAGTTTCTCACGCAAATGTTTTCCAGTGTTGAAATGTCAAATGGCTTTTCTCCTGTTTTACAGGTACTTACTGGAATCTGAGCTCACGCGTCTCTGAATCCATGACTAATGCAAGTCAGAACCAAGTTTATTGATGACGGCCCTTTTCCTCCTTAGGGATCAAAGTTTTCCAATGTATATACTGATTACGGCTCTCAAATTAGCTCTAAGCCTATTTGCATGTAATGCAAGAATCGCTACCTATGCAGGTAAGCGCCTGTTCGTTGCATAAACAAGAAGTATAATGTTTTGCAGGTTTCCATTTTCTTTAAAACCTTCTTGTAAATGTACAGTCCCCATGCTTAACAGAATTATTTAACCCAAATGCATCCCAGTGGACTTGTAGAGTAAAGTTAGCATTTAAAAAGGGCTTGTCACTGGGCAGCTGTATCTCAGTTCCAGCAAACTTGGGTCGTACCTTCGAACATTCTACCTCCCAAAGTTCGCTTGGTCTAATATGAGAGCATACGAAAGCATTTTGATGTAATTTTCCTGCTGTGAGTGGAGATATGATTATGAAAAAAATAAAAGAGGGAGGGAGAAGAGTTTTAAAGGACATGGGGGAAATGTTTATGAGCTGAATTATAAGCTATATTTTGTTTTTTACAGAAAATCACTGTGAATTAAAAACAGTATAGCATTTTCGTTTGATTTTTTTTTTCCTGGGTGTTCAAAGTTTTTGAACGGCAACTGTAAAAGATCACAATGGTTGAACGAAACTGAAATTCACCTGTGAATTTATCCTAAGAAATTAAAGAAATCAAACAATATGGGTGATTGGCCAAATGGGACTGGGCTTGAGGATAAAGCGAAATTTGAGAGTGGCTGGGGGTGAGATATCGTGATGAGAGGATAAAATTGAGCGAAAGTTTAATTTTACATTTTTTTTTCCCTGAAAATTTCCGTGAACTTCTATGTATACTTCTATCTAGCATGGTGTACAAATTTCAGACCTGGAAGGGTAACCATTTCAGTGCTTGTACTTCTCTAACAGTAACGTGAATATGAATCTTCTGGGGATCTTGGTTCTGATTCAGGGGGTCTGGGTTGAGGCTTGAGATTCTGCATTTCCAGAATGCTTCCTGGAACCACACTTTGAGCACCAAGGGTCTTGTCCCCTCTCTACTTCGCCTTCTGTCTACAGATGAACATAATGAGGGTAGAGATACTGAGTTTCCCAAGGTGGCACAGGTACTTAATGGCAAGGGTGTGAGGAAGACCAGGTCTTCTGGTTCCCCCAGTCCACTATTTTACTCATGGAACCAGAATTGTCCAGTCTGGTTCTCTTGGTGAGAAGCTATAAACATCTCAATGCTCTTTGCAGAATATCCTTAAACATTCAAATGCTGAATTCATATTACACAACTCTGTGCTCAGTCAGGTAGCATCTTATAACAGACTCTAGTGACGGAGGTCAATTATTTAATTTGAGCAGTGAACGTGTCAATTAGCTCAAGAACAGGTCCAGAGTTTATGCATACTGAAGGTTACATAATTTGAGGAGTTCTCTTTAAGAAAAGTATCCAAGGTTACAAATAAAAATTAATGGGAAAATTATTTAGTTAGAATATTTATTTAGAATGGGAAAAGAAATGGAAGAAGAAATCCCAACAAGTAACTAGAACATTAGAGGAGATTTATGCCTCTGTCTTCTGAGATCCTTTAGGAAATTTACCATAAATATTTACAAAAAATGCTTCCTATTTGCAGCCTAGAACTTACTCCCAGTTCTGTCAAGAGCCTGCACCAGTGAGTGGTCTTAAAGCTCAACCTTCATTAACTTCATAGTAAAGCTACTTCTGATCTGAGGTGAAGTTTGAGAATCAATGCTGTCTCCATAAATTGGGCTACAGGGGCCTCAGGTGATGTTCTAAGGGGTCCCTAAGACCCATTCCAAATTCATTTCATGGAGGGAATAATCAATGTGTTCATCCTCCACAAGACTAGACCTCTTGAGATTGTTATCTAGACATATTCTACCATTAGTATCATAAAGGATATTATGTAAATGCTCATTCAGCTTCATTGCTTACTCAGAAGGCAGAAAGAGAAGCCAATGGAAAACCTAGGGAGGCAAGAGAAAGTCAAACAACTCTAGCAATTGTACCAGCTTTAGAACTTTCTGTCATCTGAGCTCTATTGTTTCCACTGTATTCTTTTATCACCCCAGTTATGACCCATTTCTTGCTCCTTTGCTAATGTTCAACACTTTAGGTCAGCAGGATATTTCTAAGTCACTGAAACTATAGCATTAAACTGTAAAACGTATAACCAAAATATTGACGAAAACAATACGCGTGTGTTATAGCACTTCTGAATGGTCTCAGAAATTCCTATTCTGAATTTAAAACTACCTTAGGTTTACTTTTTTAAGGCACAAAACTCTGTTTCAAAAGACATTTGCTCTGTTTTACTTTCCTATACTAGATAATCCCCCTTGTACTACAGTTTAGCAGGGTTTCAGCACAAAAATATGATGAAGCTAAAATTATCAAAGACCATGATGGATGTTTAGAAACCTTCTGAGAGAAAAAGCTAAGAACGTTACACATTTCTTTGGTATTGATATTATATGATGAATCATAATAATACATTTCAAGACCTTAATCTTGTCTGTTTGTATTTATTTCACTGGGATATGTAGTTTTGTTATATTCAGTGTTTATG
Source organism: Prionailurus viverrinus (assembly GCF_022837055.1). Classification (NCBI taxonomy): domain Eukaryota; kingdom Metazoa; phylum Chordata; class Mammalia; order Carnivora; family Felidae; genus Prionailurus; species Prionailurus viverrinus. Next base: position 19,777,348 of record NC_062565.1, on the reverse strand, counting down.
TCGGTTATGGTGGATGTTATAGCACATACATATAAAATTGATTTACGGTTGAGGATGATTTATTCAAACTAGACAAACACCCACATTAATTTATACTATGAAAATCAGCTTTGATTTTCTTTTTGTAGCCAACTTGGAAAAAAAAATCTGGTGAATCATTTAGTCTCAGAGTTTGCTTTATGAGCGATTTTCTCTGGGAAAAGAAGGGGGGACCTTCTGCTAAATTGGGGATCTGGGTAACCAAGCATCTCTAGGAGGAACAAAGGAAAAGAACAGAGGGGCTAATTGTTTAATTAGTAAATGTCTGCTTGGTTAATGACATATTAATGAGTTTTTAAGACCGTCACATCATTTACCATAAAAGACCCATGTGCCTATCCCTGGATGTACTGTATAATTAAGTAATGTGGCCCAGAGGAGTTAATCATTTAAAACCCTGTCATCTTTCTCAAGTTTTCAGATAGAAAAGCCAGCACAGAAGGCACCTGCCAGGTAGAGTCAGGGTGGCACATAATTTTGAACTAAATTGTCTCTGTGCAACGGTTACACAGTCAGATGTCTGCCCAGAAGCAGAATTTTTTTTTTCTTTTGACAACTGAGAGAGCTGCTAAGATACTGATGTTTGCTCCTTGGCAGTGAGAGTGTGAGTTTGCAGAAGAGGGGCCATTTGAGCTGCTTTTGAGTACTTAAAAGAGTAGAGAGGCTCAGAGGACTTGATAATTCTCGAATTGTGCTATCCAATATGGTAGCCACTTGTCACATGTAGCTGTTTAAATTTCAGTTAACTAAGATTAAATAAAATCAGAAATTCATTCTCTAAATCACATTAACTACATGTCCACTGCTCAAAAGCCACATGTGTGTAGTGTCTCCTTTATGGGCAGCATAGACATAGAACATTCCCGTCATCACAAGGAGCACTCTTGCACTGTGCAGCTGCTGAATGCAAATAGTGGGAGCTGGGAGGACAGCATTAAATAGCATTCACCTCACTTCTACCTCCCCCCTCTAAGAGCTGGAGAGAGAGTGCATTCTGCAAACCCAGAAGGTCAGCCCAATGCTACGTGACTAGTTCATATCCTTCTTTCATGGGCAGGATCCACATCAGAACACTTGCAGCCATGTGTTTAGACTAGAAAGTGAAAATTGACCTTACCACAGCATACACAATTTGGGGGATATAAATTATGCCCCTATTGGTAAATTATAGAGCTTAGTACCACAATGAGCGCTATGGAATTTTCAAGCCCAGCTCCTTGTTCTAACCTGCTTTGCTCAGATCCTGCAGATCGGCTCGTTTCACACCAACACGATGGAGTACAAGTCAGAAACTGCAATCCCGCTGCTCCCGCACATGTCAGTGTGGTTTTCCCTTGAGTTAAATCCTGTGTCTAGAAACATTTGAATGTCTTAATTTTCTTGGACTTTCCTCATAAATAGGAGTTGTCCAAATGGGTTAAACAATTGACACACCATTCCCTTTTCCTAAGACTCTGACCTACCATCTGATTTCTTTTTTTTAAATTTTTTAAATGTTTATTTATTTTTGAGAGAGAGAGAGAGAGAGAGAGAGAGAGAGAGAGCATGAGTGGGGGGAGGGGCAGAGAGAGAGGTAGACCCAGAATCCAAAACAGGCTCCAGGCTCCCAACTGACAGCACAGAGCTGGACGCGGGGCTCGAACTCACGGACCGTGAGATCATGACCTGGGCTGCAGTCAGCAGCTTAACCGACTAAGCCACCCAGGTGCCCTCTACCATCATTAATTTTTCCTTCTGTCATACCTCTTTGCTCTCTCCTCAGCCCCTATTATTCTAAATATGGTGGCTATTTGGGGGTCATTATAGACTTAATATCCTGTGAATGGTGATTATGCACGTAAGCAAGTGCCACCCTATGCAGCTGGGGAGCTACGCCAGTGCGTTATCAGAGTAGAACTGCTGGAGACTCTCTCCTTGATCTGCTGGTTCATGTTAAAATTCATGTTATAGCCCATGACCCCTGCATTATGAGCCTTTTGCTGGTGCTATGTCATATTGGTGCTGCTTCCCCAACAAACCTGACACACAGGCTTCAAATACTTTAGGCTGAGAGTGTCTCACAGCTCCCCAGATTCGCAGAAATCACAGAAGCTTTCTAACTCCTAGGGCTCCAACACTTTCTTTGTGTCATTGGCAGTGAAAGGACATCAGTCAACTCACTTTCAAAACTATAGCCTACCTACCATCTGATTTTCTTTTTTCTTTTTTTTAGTTTTTTAAAAATGTTTATTTATTTTTGAGCTAGAGAGACAGAGAGAGAGAGAGAGAGGGAGCATGAGTGGGGGGAAGGGCAGAGAGAGAAACGGAGACACAGAATCTGAAACAGGCTCCGGGCTCTGAGGTGAGAGCACAGAGTCCAACGCGGGGCTCGAACTCACAAACCATGAGATCATGACCTGAGCTGAAGTCAGACGCTTGTGGCTGAGAGAAGCCATCCATCCTTGTGGCCGAGAGAAGTCCTACAAGAACTATCGTGCAAACATCAAACACGTTACCGTAAAATCCACATTGTATTCTTCCTCTTTCACATCAGGTGGGGTAGATCATTGCTCACATATGTTCACTGTCTCCTCACTTCATCCATGGGAAGAGTATAGTTTTTCTGCCTCAGGCCCTGTGACTTCTTTTGTCTCATGGTGGATGGAGTGTTCTTTCCCACCCTTGATTTGGGTCTTGGCCGCATGTTTTACTTTGATCAAATGGATGTTATCAGATGTTATTCTAGCAGAAGCATAAACTGTGCTTGCTAACACGGGCTTGCAATCTTACGCTCTACCTTTCATCACAAGAGGAATATGCTTTGAGTAGCTTTTCCAAGAGGATGAAGAACACATGGAACAAGCTGGACCCAACCTGAAGTGTAGACTCAAACTTAGCTGAGGCCCAGCCTGGATCAACTCAACTGCAGCTGGCCTGCAGATACGTGAACGACAAATAAGTGCTTAGTTTTGTATGTCACGGAGATTCAGGATCTGTCCATAGCCGAGACATCAGCTAGACTCTTCCTTTTAATTATCAGTAGGACAATACTGGTTCTGTGTGAAACAGTCTTATGGCAGCTAGAGCTACCCTGCCACGATGGTCTGATCTTTCTGACCTTTATGCTCTAATGGTTATGGGACACCTGGAGCCAGAGCGGAGGAAGTACTTGCCTATTCAGTCCATCTTTATATAATGACTGTGATAGAAGATAGAAGATAGTTTTGAGTCAGGTATGAAATGCAGAATTGGGCCATGGTCCTGGTTATTGTTGAGCCCATAGGTGCTGATATGGTTGTGGAAACCATTGGAGAAGTTTATATATACACTGTTTTCGCTCTTTTCAGGGCCACGGTGCAGTTGAAAGTCCCTACTCTTCTTGAAGTCATCCTTGACCAATTGCTTGGTTTTCACAATAACTTGCAAACAGAGGTGACATATGTTATGTGTTACTTCTGGGATGAAGCCCTGTCTACCAGTGTTCAATTTACCTTCATGTTTCCCTTGCTATTGTGACTGGCCACTTTCCACATGGTGGAGGATGGTGCTATGGAAGCCAAATTCAGAGCTGATGGGTGTTTAGCATGAAATGAAATTATACATTTGCAGCTATAACCACTGAATTTGTTTTTCTTGCTAAAGCACTATAACCTAACCTATCCTGACTCTTGTAATTCCTTGTATTCAAGATGATTGAAATCTAGTAAAGGGGATTAGACAGATGGCTATCCAAAGCAATGAGACAGCACCATATTTACAGTTCAAAATAGATTTTATCTGAATGCTGAAAAAGGGAAATTGTTTCTGACCAAGGTGATCAGGAAAGACATGATCAGAGATGAATAACTGAGCAGTCATTTGCATATGATAAGATCTGGATAGACACGCGGTGGGAGGCTTTGGGTGGAGATGAAATGGGAATAGAGCAGAAGAGCCTAAGGCAAGTTTCAAACATGGCGAGCCCACAGATGAGCTGGCAGTCAGGCCCTTTAAAGCAGGGTCACTGCACATAGATCAGCAGGCTTTCAGTGCAGCATCTTATGCTGTGGCCTCAGTATAAAGGCCAACTAATAGAAAAAACCAGATAAGTAGACCAAGGCAGAGGATGGGAGAGCCTTGAATGCCAGTCAAAGAAATTTGACCTGTGTTTTGTGGGCAATGAGAATCATCAATGTGTTATATGTGGGGAGGGCATCACATCAGAGCAATGTTTTAAGACTGAGCATGATGGACAAGGGGGAAAAAAAAAAGAAAGAAAGGTGTTTCTAGAACTTTCTATCCGTCTGGCTTTGGCGAGATGGTCCACTGCAATGATTAGAGAGTAAGATGATGAGAGGCTGAAATAAGACTCAGGAAATGGGAATATAGAGATGTACATGCACTTCTAGAGGGAAATGAGTATCACATGGTTGTTAGTGTATAGCCTCAACCATTTACAGGCTGTGTAATCTTAGGCAAATCACTACTTAACCACCCTGAGCCCCAGAGTCATTACGTGCAAAATGGTGATAATATGAGTACACATTTCACAGACATCTTGAGGGGAGTAAATGAGAAAATGTATTCATTCCACTCTAGCGCACATAGTAAGTCTCCAGTAATTGGAAGTTACTATTATTTAAAATAATGGCTATTTTGTTTTTTTCCAAAGAGTATTACAGTTAATTTTTTTTCTATTAAGCATTAAACTTGTTGTTTCTGTGTGATATTTCTTTAGAATAGAAAGACAAACTTCCTCAGAATGTTAAGCTATCAAAATAAAAATGAAAAAAAAAAAAGCACTTTTCTGTTATTTCAATATCACCCTTCCATTAGACCAGAAACACCAAGTAAGCATGACCATCAAGGCAGTTTTTTCGTGCAGTTGGTAATTCCTTTGAAGGCCCGGAGGGAGGTTGGTAGGGAAGAATACTGAATAGGAAAGCAAACAAGATTAGGTCAGCACCCAATCTCCCTTTGGGGGGGATTCACAGAACTGTTTTTGTTTGAATAAGCAAAGCTTTTGCAAAAGTTTGGTTTGTTTCTCACTGAATCCAAAGTTGTTTCCCTGTCCTTCAGCTAATATTTTAAAAGGTAAAGCAAATATTCAAAAAAAAAAAAAGGTAAAGTGGCATTTTAAGTAGAAAGTAGAAAAATTCATTTTCAAAAGTTCAAGAAAGTCAGCAAAAATAGTAACGCTTTCTTTAGCTGTATAAACTAAAAATTGGTGAGTTACAGCAGCGTCTCTGTGCCTGTTCTCTGCCAGGATCTATTGTGGACACATATATTCCCTTCATCGAAATCAATAAGGAAGTTATTATTGGATTTTACAAATGAAGAAAGAAAGATTTGAGAAATTTAAGAGGCTGACATAAAAATATGATTTCATTCAACACAGATTTATGACTATTTACTTTATGGCAGACCCTGTTCAAAACATTACGAGATGTCCTTGACCAGGACACAGATATTTATTTCCAACAATTTGAAGCTTCATGGTGAAAAGATAAGTAAATAAGGAAATAGTGTCAAGAGGGCTTTGATAGCCATACTCCCAAGGGAAGTCTCCTTGGATACAGTGACCTCAAAGTTAAATCTTGCTGGAGACTAAGGGTTAGCATCTGTTAGGGCGAGAGGGCAGGACACCAGGGGAAAAGTCTGCGGTCATATGCCACCTTATGCTGTCTGGTCTTTTTCTTGCAGGTTTTATCAGAGTCTGGTAAACCCTTAACCCTCCACCACAACCATCTTGATCTAAGGCATTATTATTCCTACTGGGGTTGTTGTCATTGTCTCTTGCTTGGCGTCCCTGTTTCTGGCCCTGTACCCCAAGTCTATTCTAACACTACCAGAGTGATCCTGTTAGAATGTAGGTCAGATCAAATCACTCTGCTTAAAAGTTCCTATGTTTTCCACTCATTCAGAAAAATGAAGTGTCCAATCTGTTTATCTTATATGGTTTTACTGAATCTACCTTACCTTCTTCCATTCAGTTCATAGCACCCTTAACTCTCTGATCTCACCTCCCATGGCTCTTCACTCTTCACTCTGTTGTACAGGCTTCCTTACTGTTCCTAAGGCACATACCTGTCCCTAGCGTATGCTCGCACCCCAGGACCTTGCACGTGCTACTCTTTCCACATACGATGCTTTCCTCTCTGACCTCCTTAAGGTGTTTACTTAAATGTCACCTTCTCAGTGAGGTGAATATGCTCTGTGTAAAGTTGTAACCCATAGTTGTGCCTATCCCAATATCCCCTACCTCCCTTTCATCTATTTTACCACTTAGCACACTTAGATTTTACTGATTCATCTTGTTTGTTTTCTATCTGCACCACCACTCGCAATCCCAACATGTAAGATTCACAAGGGAAGGCATGTTCATCTTTTGGCTCATTGCTGTATCTGGCATAGAATGGTTTCCCACTAATTATTTCTTAACGAAATAAATCCATACATCTGGATACAACTGGAACAGTTACAAATGCCTTCTGAGATGAGCTTTCATTTCTTTATTAGTACAAAGAGGAAACACTGGTGTCTTTTGGGTGTCAGTATGTATGAAGGGGTTAGCCTAACAGGTAACCACAAATACAAAGTAATACTAAATGTTATAACCTAAGGGGTAGCAGGGAAAACTCAGGAAGTTCAGGTCTATAATTGTTACTCTGAAAGCCAGAAATAAGAGTCAAATGCTAATATCATAATTCAAATGGGTAAGCGGTTTTAATAAATATAAATAGGTTCTTTGCTTCCAGTAGTTTCTTTGCTTCCTTTTCATAATAGAATACAAAAGCTATTTGTACTGTTCTTAAAGTGTTATCAGGAAACCCCATGACCCTTCTCAGTGAGGCTCTGATGCTTAATTTTTGGTTTCTTTTCCAGCTAGAACTCATCTTTGTCATTTACTCAAAGTGGCTTAAGAAAAACAGCTTATTGGCTCACTTTATTTAAACAGTTGTAGTAGGACTAGATTTAACCATAGTGTGATCTAGGAGCTGAGAGGATACCATCAGAACTCTCTTTTTCCCCACGTCACAGCTCTGACTTCTCCATGGACTGGTCTCAATCTCAGACGGTTATTGTCCTCATGGTGACAAGATGGCTGCAGTGGCAATAGCCTAACTACCTTCAACGTGGCAGCAATGAGGAAGTAACTTTTCTAGTAGTGTTGTCAAAACTGGACAATCACTCTGATTTGACCAGCTTGACTTACTTGCCACCACGATCCCGGTCTAGGGAACATGTAACATAGTGATTGGCTCCCCTGTGGGTCAACACTGAGATTGTATGAACTGATGATGAGTTAGAGGCCAAAGCAAATCAGTGTCTGTACCAGAATAAGGTCACTGGGATGCTTCAAGGGCAAACCACATACTCTTTGTTTTCTTCCAGAATTTTCTGTAGGTATTTTTTTCTGCAATCAGTGCTTAGATTTTATATAAAAACTAACAAAATGATAGCACATATGATGACACATTTTGTCTATTTTACACTAAGTTTTATCATATTTTAAGAATATTAGTCATGACATATAAACATCAGAAATTGCCAAGCAGATAATTTAGAGCTATTACTTCATGAGAATTTAATGAAGTTTTTTGTTAATGGAAACTTCTCTGATGATGATAGACAGATGAGACATGGATGGAGAGGTAGATAGGTAGATAACACGTCTATAGGGCTTACTTTATGCCAATTTTAAATGCCATTACCTTCCATACACACACAAATATATACGTAAAGTTTATTTAGGTTAAGAGAGAGAGAGCAAACACATGCACATGTGGGGGAGGGGCAGAGAGAGAGAGGGAGAGAGAGAATCCTAAGCAGTTTGGTGTCATCAGCACAGACCCCACGCAGGACTCCATCTCATGAACCATGAGATCATGACCCGAGCCCAAACCAAGAGCCAGATGCTTAACTGACTCAGCCACCCAGACTCCCTATAAATATATAATTTTAAAATCCACAGGGCTCCTGGATGGCTCAGTTGGTTAAGAGTCCAACTCTTGAATTCGGCTCAGGTCTTGATCTCACTTTTGTTTGTAAGTTGGAGCCTCGCCTTGGGCTCTATGCTGACAGTGTGGCACCTGCTTGGGATTCTCTCCCTCCCTCTTCTCTCTGCCCTCTCCCTCACTCTCTCACTCTTTTTCTCACAAAATAAATAAACTTAAAAAAATATTCCTGAAGGAAGAAAAACAATAAACCAAGAGTCCTCTGTCAAAACTGTCAACGTGAAGGGCAAATAAAAAAGATAAATAAAATTTGCTTAGTCCTCACAACAACTTAAAATAAGTGCAGTTCTTTTTAAAGACTTTTTAAAAATGTTTACTTATTTATTTTGAGAGAGAGGGCAGGGAGGGGCAGGGAGAGAAGGATAAAGAGAGATTCCCAAGCAGGGTCCACACTGTCAGTGCAGAGCCCCACACGGGGCTCAAACCCACGAACCATGAGATCATGACCTGGGCCCAAATCAGGAGTTGGATGCCTAACTGATTGAGCCACCCAGGTGCCCTGGGAAGTGCATATTTTAATCCTCATTTTTTCTTCCATGGGGCAAGTCTTTGTTTACAGGTCTTTTTCTTTCCTGATAAAGGGATATCACTCTACAAGGAAATTAAGAGTTGTTGAGACATCCTAAGATATACCAAAGGGCTGTAAATCAGACCCTGTTCACGGTCACCTCAGCTGCTGAAACTCTGACCCATCGGTACTCACCTACCCCCTCAGTGATTCCCCAGCAGCATGAACACACCATGCACTGTGTAGACAAACACCTGGGAGGAAGGGCATCTGCATATGATTTCAAAACTATTGAGTCCGATGCTTTCTAGGCATGTGAATTTTTCCTTGGGAATGAGAACTACAACATAATCCCAAGCACCAAACACTAGTAAAGCCGTTTAACATGATGGCAGTATTTCTTTTCTTGTGTTTGGCAGTGTTTTTTATTTATCCAGCTTCCTCGTGTGTCAGCACTTCCCCCCATGACATAAAATCAAGAAAAGTTAAAGTTTTCGGAATAATCCCAAACTGAAGGAATCAGTAAGTGAGAAAATTATATCAGCCTCAATGGCTGTCTCTACCAGGAGCCAATTCCACTGACTTGTGGTATTCACACAAAGGGAACATATTTTGCATGATTTGACTTCCAAGCAGTGATTATCCCTCGCAGGCTGTTTGTTTTTCCAAGTGGTCCTGCTGATTAGAGGCTCTGAGTGAAATCTGTGGTGGTTGATAACCTAGCTACCTTGGCTTTCTGCTACATTAAACCCTTTTGGTCTGCTTTAAATGGGCAGCGCTGACGCCTGTAGACTTTCTCTGCCTTCAGAAGCTGGATTTCTTTTCCAAGAATTTGGTTCTTCAGGTCGTCAAGAAGTATATGATATGCGTTGGCAGAGTTAATAGAAGAATGCAACTTTTGAGATTACAAGGCCTCGGTAGAGTATCATGTATTCCTTGGTTTCGTCGTTGAAGTTTTGAATAATTCAGTAAGCAATGAATGTTATTCATTATCCCCATCTTCAACACAACTGATGTGGCATCTCTCAAATTCTATTTTAAGGCATAAGTGTCCCATTCGGTGCCCCATATTAGAGAACAGGGTAGGGTTGAAAAAAAATGCTAGGGTATCGATTCTGGGTAACTCAGTTGGTTAAGCAACTGACTCTTGATTTTGGCTCAGGTCATGATCTCGTGGTTCATGAGATCGAGCCCCGTGTCGGACTCGGCTCTGCACTGATGGTGTGGAGCCTACTTGGAATTCTCTCTCTCTCTCTCTCTCTCTCTCTCTCTGCCCTTCTTCTGCTCACACTCTCTCAAAAAAGAAAAAGTCGAAACTTGTATTTGCATACCAAAGCCTTGAAACATCATTCAGCATCTTTAAAAGTTATGTAGCCAGGAACGCCTCCCCCCCCCCCCCCCCGCCCCGCCCCGAATATGACAGCTTTTATCATTCCTCGGAACTTAATTTCCATAGAGCACACATTGCAAAGTGCTAATTTTATGAATGGTTATTTGAGCCATGAGTGGGTCCTGTTTGCAGGATGCTCACCTCTGTAACATTGTAGGACACAGGAGATTCAGGGTTTGCAAAAAGACAATTAAAATCTAGGTCTTTGATCTTATTTTCCTTGCTCTCAGTCAGAGGTTGGAAAAAAGCCACATAAAGGGCCACATAATAAATATTTTTTGGCTTTGTGAGCCATATGGTCTCTGTCACACCTACTCAGTTTTACCCTTGCAGCACAAAGGCAGCCACAGACAATATGGAAACCTGAACAAGTATGACTGAAATGTGGATTTCATATAATTTTCACATATCAAGAAATATTCTTTGGACTTTTTTCCAACATTTAAAAATATATAAACCATTCTGAGCTCACAGGCTATGAAAAAGCAGTTAGGAGGCAGGATTTGCTGACCCTGCTCTAATCTTAAATTGGTAAGTGAGATGATATCTATGTTTTTACTCACACTACCCAGAAGGATCTCCCATATTAATGTTCTTTTTACTTTCCTTTTGTGCTTTTTAAAAAATTCTGGAGAAACAAGTTTGTAGATTTATCACCTTGCAAATCTACCCACCCCTCAATGCTCGGTTTAAGTTTTACAGCTCAGTTAAGCTTTTTCTTTACAGTTTATTTCATACTGATGTCTTTCTACCCTGAACTCTTCAGAACAAGGCAGGTTGGGCCACATCAGCCCAACTTCTCCTCTGATGCTTTGCAACACCTTTTGCTTTGCTATGTACATTTTAAAGAATAAAAGTTTTATAGTCTAGAGATTTTTTAAAAGCCCTTTTAGGGCAGAGATCTATCTATTTTGTGTTACTTTATAGCAACCCTTCTGAACCACATTACTGCAAATTGGGCATTGATTGAGCAATCAACATACCGGTAGGAGAACAGACAATGCACAAATCATACAAGAATGTAGGGATATTGTGATGTGTATATTTAGAGTTAGCACTCAATTGTCTGCATATTCACTATGGGAAATAGTAATTTATGGGAACTGGTTGTAGGAGTGCTATTATGTTTGGAGTAGTATGATTTATTTTCAGGTATACATGCAATGAAAAGGTCAATTGCCTTGTCTTTTCTTTTCATTCAGTCATCATTCATTCATTCATTCATTCTGTAAGTGGTTGTCAAGTTCCAATACTGCAGGTCCCAATACCAAAGCAGATCTGAGTGTCACTTTCATTGCCAAAACAGATCAACTCTAAATCCAGCTTCTGCTGAGTCAGCATCTGAAACATCTCTCTGTCTGTCTGTGTCTCTCTCTCTCATCAGCCCTATCCTCACCCTACTCCTGTCCCCACGAGACCCTCATTACCACTTGACTCAACTCTTGGTCTGTCCATGTCTTCCATGCTGTATGTGGTTGTCAGAGTGATACTTTTTATACCAAAAAAGTTATCATTAAGCTATCTCTAGCTTCCTATTTAGAACTGTTTAGTGATCCCCATAGATGAGGGATGTATAGACGTCTCAGGATAATGAGGCTTCCTGTGGAAAGGTCCCAGGCTTCCTCCGCAGTCTCAAATATTAGCATGCTAGGGCAGCCATAACAGAGTACCGCAGACTGGGGGACATAAACAACAGAATTTTGTTGGGTCTGTAGTATGGAAGTTTAAGATCAAGGTGTCCACAGGCTTGGTTTCTCCTGGGGCCTTGATCCTTGTCTGGCAAGTGTTCTGTGTCTTCACAGGATCTTTGCTATGTGTGCATGCATCTTGGAATCTCCCTGTGTGTCCTATCTCGCTCTTTTTTAAATTAAATTATTATTATTATTATTATTTTATTTTTTAGAGAGAGAGAGAGAAAGCATGAGCAGGGGAGAGGGGCAGAGGGAGAGAGAGAGAATCTCAAGCAGGCTCCACTCTTAGCACGAAGCCCGATGCGAGGCCTGATCCCACGACCCTGGTATTCATGACCTGACCTGAAACCAAGAGTTGGATGTTCAATTGACTGAGCCACCCAGGGACCCCCCTAATCTCTTCTTGTAAGGACCCACGTCATACTGGATTAGGGTCCACCCAAACAGTCTCATTTTATCTCACTCACCTCTTTAAAAGTTCTATCTCCAAGTACAGTCTCATTCTGAGGTATTGGGTGTTAGGGCTCCAATGTATGAATTTTGGGCAGACATAGTTCATCCCATATCACATCTCTAACTTTCTTCCTTCTCCCTGGATAGCACCATTCATTTCTGTATTGAACCAGAGAGTTCTATACCTCCTGCTTTGTTCAATCTGTTTCCTTTATGTGAGAGAGATTTTTCCTATCCTACTCTTTCTTGCCTAATGAACACTGATGATATTTAAAGATTTAGTTTAGACACATGCCTTTCATTATTGTCTTTCCTGACCTCCTAGTGTTTATGGAGACCTTCAAGTATAATACGTGTAACATGCATTATACTAATATGGGTGTGTCTGTGCCCTGTATCTAAACTGTGAACCAGAGTCCATGTTTTGTCACTGCTCAATGGAATTTTGCTGAATGAATGACTTATAAAGTCTTTATTGACTCTTGGGGCACCAGCGTGGCTCACTTGGTTAAGCGTCCTACTTCAGCCCAGGTCATGATCTCACACTCTGTGAGTTCAAGCACCGTGTCTGTGCTGACAGCTCAGAGCCTGGAGCCTGCTTTGGATTCTGTGTCTCCCTCTCTCTTTGCCCCTCCCCTGCTCATGCTCTGTCTCTCTCTGTCTCAAAAATAAATAAAAACATTAAAAAAATTTTTTTTAATCTTTGTTGACTCTTTAATTTTAGTTGGTGGGATAAATGGCTGGATAATAGACAATGGGAAAGGCTGTAATCCATGGATTAGAAAAGCAATATCTGTGAAGATACCTATACTACCGGGATAAACTCAAAGCACAGCCAGATGTTATCTAAGAACCTTCTCAAAATTAGCATTATAGGTACTGCATAGAAATGCACACAAACTAAACCAGAGAACTTACTTTCAGCTGAACAATTATTCTAATTTTATTTACAATAAAAGAATTTCAGTAAAAGTTTTACTTTTTTAATCACTTAAGAATGTTCTGGAGTCTGTTTTCCTTCTTTCTTTTTTTTCTCCCTCATACATACACAGAGCTAGCTTTTCCCTAATATCCCGACAATTTTCTTACTGAGAAAATAGATAATTATTCTTATTCTATGTTAGACTTTTACTTGGTTCCTTGGGACTTATACATAGGACTTTCTTTGGGGAGAAAATGTTTTGTTACATGAAACTTCGAGGACAAAACTGTATCTAATTCCTAGTGAAATATATAGTAACGTTCTATAGAAGCTCATAAGCAGATGGGAGCTGAAAGAATTCTTATAAAATTACCATATATTTAGCAAAATTAGACAAATATTTAAGAAACTACTACCAAAAAAGATACTACTTTTTTTTAATAGATGTTAGACAAGCAAAATAGATTCAGATCCATGTGACAATAGTTCCTTAGATGTTCCACTCCACAAGTTGTTCTGTGGTTTTCTCTGTTTTCTGACATGTTAGTTTTTAAAAATAAACAATGAATTATAGTTTATTATCAACTAGACTGGACAGCAAACTCTAAACAAGAATGATGAACTAATGCATCTCAAAGGAGAGAAAGTCCCTGCCTGCTGGTATGACTATATCCAGGTGGATAAGTTACCTACGTGTCTTTGGAATATTTTCAAGTCATGTCATTAAAAATGGCAACGCTATACACATACCTGAGAGTTTTGTCCGTTGGTTAGGTTTCTTTTTTAAAAAAAAAATGTTTATTTATTTTTGAAAGAGAGAGACAGGGTGTGAGCTGGGGAGAGGAAGAGAGATAGACACAGAGAGAGAGAGAGAGAGAGAGAGAGAAAGAGAGAGAGAGACAGAACCCCAAGCAGGCTCCAGGCTCTGAGCTGTCAGCACAGAGCCCAACATGGGGCTCGAACTTACCAACCAAACCATGAGGTCATGACTTGAGCTGAATTTGGACACTTAACTCACTGAGCCACCCAGACACCCTGGGTAGGTTTTTAATAATTAGTAAATCCATTAATTTATTCCTTCAGTCATTCAGGGCATATTTCAGCAGAATCTGCTGTGCGCTGGGAACTTTGTTACATTAACCACAGGGTTCCTTATTGGATGTAGTTATTTACTCATTAATTTCATAATAGGGTTTCACAAGAAAATTCTTAACACATCTGGTGAGGGCCTTTCCACTTGAAAAAAAAAAAAAAAAAAAAAAAGCTAAACTTTTAACCTGACTGAAAATGTATCACCAAAGTGCTCAGCTTCTGGCATAAACCAGAGACTATGTATAAACACATCATAAAAATAGCTAAAACAAGAGCAGAGAGCCCAGAAGGCTAAACTTGTCTTTTAGATCCAGTCATGGTGATAACCCAAGCAGGGCCCACAAGGGCCAGAGGATAAAGCAAACTGAACCAGACTTCAAGTCAACAAACATTTATTGAACTCGAGTTCCGCATCAGACACTGTGATAGTTGCTTTTGGGGATACACATATGAGTGAAACATCTTATCTGCCCTTAAGGAATTTATAAGGGAAGACGCAGATATACAGAACTGCCACGAAAGGCAGGATGCATTATGTGCTCAAATGGAGATACAACAAAAGTATTCAGGGCACATGCAAGAGAAAGTGGTTAATCTTTATCATAAATATCAGAGAAGGCTTCCCACAAAGGGTGGGGCTTGAACTGTGCCTGTAAGATTAGATGTGGTTTTGAGAGGCAGACAGTAGGGGGAAGAGCCAAGTAAACAACTAAGAAAAGTCATGAAGAAGAAAATCGCAGTGTGTAGCCTTTAGGGTTGGATCAGAGAAACAGATCCATGAGGCATGGGAGCTGGTTAGGTAGTGGAGGGGCGGACAGTTGCTCAGTGTCTGGGAGCTTGAAGCCCACGGGGTGGGTGGGCAGGAAGAAAAGATGGGTGTGAAGTAGGAGGAGCATGGATAAATTGGAACTCCTAAAGTTGTATGGAGTCCCACAAGGACCAAGTGGAACCCACTATCTCTCAGTCTTCGTCTCTGAGGATGGAGACAACCAGCTGGAGAAGTGGGAGCCATTCTTTATGAAGTTAAATATGCACCGGCCCCAGGTGTGGGCTTGAGGAGGAAAGCAGGAAGCAGGTCAGTAAGGAGGTAAGCAGCTCTACCCAGTTGCTTCCCCAGCCAACCAGCTGAGACACAAGATGTTTTCTCTGCAACAGCAGCCAATGCCCTCACACAGTGCTGCAGCATTCCAAGGACGTGGACCCCCATTTCACGTTTCTATTCTAAATCTTGTTCAAAGGGCCTCTTATGCTCTCCTCCCCACCCAGAACTGGGAAGTGAAGGGAATCTTGGGAAACACAATTTCAGTTTACCTAACCTGACATATTGTCTTTCACTTGGTCCCATAAAGCCAAAACACACAGGATTATATTCCCCCTGTTCATGTATTACCAAATATTTGGCCTTTCCAGAGGCCAAATAGTTTCCTTAGGAAATTACAGAAAATACCCATCAGACTGAAAGAAACTTATTCATTCATTCATTCATTCATTCATTGGCTAAAGATCAATCAGCTTGTTCGTTATGGTCCCAAGCACTGGAAATTAACACATGGCAGAGACTAGAATTAAAGAGTTGTATTAAGTTGATTCTTTTATCTCTTACTGTGGGGATTTGTTTTTGCCATTACAAAATGTATAGAGAGATCCATTCTTCACTTTTGCCCAGCGGCTTACAAACTCCAGATACTCCAGAGCTCTCGCGTACGGCTGTAGAACAATCTAGACTTGAGCCCCTGAAAATACAATGTTGAAACAAATGGGACAGATAATAGGTCAAATGATTCCTTTTTTGATGGCAAAAGACTTCTGTTTCCTCTCCCTAGAAATACATGTGCATCTGGGTAGTGTCCTGCTTTGGGAGACACCTTGAAGGAAAGGTGACTTCTTTGTTTGAAACTAACAACCATCACATGAGACAAACAAATTAAGTACAGTTATTTTTCAAAGAACACAAATTAAGTGTTCGAAGAGTTTGCATTTTCTCCTTGCATTGTGTTGCTCATGAAGAAAGAAGTTTGAAAGGATGGATAAAACACCATCAGAACAAAAGCTGGAAGTAAACGAAACTAAATTAAAATAGACACCATCTGTGATTCATGCATCCTCACAGGTGGGTTACCGATTTTATGCAACTTCACATCCGGCATCGTGTCTCCAAAAACAAAAACTACATTTCTGGTAGCTCTGAAATTCAGAGGGGAAAGAAGGTGATTTGGAAGTCCATGCTAATGTGACCTCCAAAAGAAGGGATTGAATCTGCACTTCAAGGTCAACGATGACATTTGAAAGGAGTTGACAATATGTAGAAAATTAGTGCTGAACTCAAAGTTGGCTTTATTACTCTTCCGATTTGAAGTAAAAATTAACTCCAGCGACTCTAGAGCCTGATTCTGGGCTATTGTTTTCTACATGTTTTAGAATTCAACGTGCTATTTCCAAGAGCCTAGTGAAAGAGCACAAGAGTTTGACTCTAAATCTTGGAGTCCTGAGCAGTACTGCTGTGATAGGCTAAAATAACTGCTAATCCCTCATGTTCGAACAGACTTTATGAAGTGATTTCACATCAAAGATCTTTTTTGATATAACTATTATATGGCATATCTTCCATTTTATGGACAGTGTGAGTTTTTTGATGTGTAAGATGAGCTGAAATAGGGAAAGTGACAGGAAATTTACAGACCAATGGAATAATATTCCACAATGGGGTATTCTTTATAATTATCTTGGCTCAATAGCACCATCCAAAGTTCTTAAATCATCAACAATGCCATTTTTACTGTAGAGGATAAGAGTTATGTTCCTTTGACTCTTTAAATTTTCTTCCTTGACAAAAGTGATCTACCTCTCTAGCCAACCTGTCTCGATGATCCATAACGTTGCTCGCCTGGTGCCAGATGGATGTGATAGAGGGCTCCTAAAAGGCTCTTGGTACGAGGAAAGTGTTGCTTACATGTAATGGGAATCTTGTGAGATTTAAAGTGGGAAGATGCTAGTTTGAGTCATTAATAACCTAATTCAGCTGGATTTACTTTTATGCTGTTAACATTGCTATTTTGGTGTATGTAACTTTTGACTAACAATTTTTTCAGATTTCAAATGATATTCATTTTTAATAGCACGGCTTACTATTTAATATTGCATCTATGTCAAAAGGACATTGCCCTAATCTGTTTCCATCGAGAACCTTAAAACAGGCACTTTTGTTCTGCAGTGACAAAAGAGTTATTTATTCCTCCTTCCTGATCTAACGAACCACAAAATCTAGTCATTTCTTATCACTCCAACCATCACTTTTTGCTTATAGCTGGCACTCAGTCAAAACAGTACAAAAGCCCAAAAAACCAAGAACAAAACAGTCCGGAGTGTGACCAGGGTAGTTACATGACTGAAACCAAATCTCTGCCATCTACATACCAGATTTCTCACCCTGAGTGCCCTAAGGGTCCATCAAAATTAGGATGCCTAGAAAAGAAGCCATTTTGTTCAGAGTCAAAGCTGTACTTTCTCTGTAAAGCTAATTCTTCTATCGATCATGGTGTCATCATCCGTTGATTCTTCTAAGGTAGCAACTTGGGAGTCATCCTTAACTTCAAGCTTTATCAATTACCCTGTGGTGTCAAATCAGAAATGTTATTTCAAATCCAACCTCTCCAATTTGTTCTAAGTCTGGGTCCTAGGATTCTGTGCCGGTGAAGCTCCTCTTTATTTATTGCTTGGATACTACAGCATTTTTCCAACTGGTTTCTTTGTCATCAATCTCTCACGATGCTGGTTCCCATGGTTGCCAATTACTTTCCTTTAATTAAATTAAATTAATTAATTTTTATAAGTACCATATGAGTAATACAGAATGTATGGGGGTTCCAAATAGGCAGTGATGACTTCTCTCATAGATAATAAAAGCAGGAATCTTAAAGGAGGTGCCTTTTGAGTTGGACCTTGAAGGATCACTTACCATCTCTTGACAAAGGTAGATTGGAGATCAATTACAAGTGACTGAAGATTTTAGAATAGGAGAGTAATACCATTAGAAAACCCTTCAGGAAGATTAAAGTGGTGGCTGGAGTCAGATGGAGTAGGAAGGAGATGATTTTTCAGATAAAAATGAAGTTAGGACACTAGTTTATTTATTTTTTTTTACTGAGGTATACTTGCCATATAACATTATATTAATTTCAGGTATACATCCTAATGATTCAGTATTTGTATACAATGCAAAATGATCACCTCAAGAAGTATAGTTAACATCCATCACCACACATAGTTACGTATTTTTTTCTTGTGATGAGAATTTTTTTTTAAAATTGTTTTAATGTTTCTTTATTATTGAGACACAGAGAGAGACAGAGCATGAGCATGGGAGGGGCAGAGAGAGGGGACACACAACCCGAAGCAGGTTCCAGGCTCTGGGCCATCAGCACAGAGTCCGACGTGGAGCTCGAACTCACAAACCTTGAGATCATGACCTGAGTGGAAGTCGGACACTTAACCGACTGAGCCACCCAGGTGCCCCGTGATGAGAATTTTTAAGATCTACTTACTCAGCAACTTTCAAATATGAAATACAGTATTTTTCGCCATAGTCCCCAAGCTGTATATTACATCCCTATGGCTTCTTTGTTCTTTATAATTGGAAGTTTGTACCTTTTCGTCCTCTTCACCCATTTTGGCCACACACAGTGCACTTTAATTTTACGGGGGGTACTTTGCACGGAATGGATGTTCTTTCAAAGAATTCTCTGCTTCCCTATTCAAGCTAACCTGGCTTATGAACTGTTTAGCAGAGAACAACGGCCCTTCAGAAACTAGCTCATGAACTGGGTTCAGAAAAATTGGAGCAATGATCATGGGGGTTATGTACATAAAAGAGGGAGGGGCTTCAGGCGTTGGTAAAATGAGGAAGGCTATTAATGATATTAATAATGCAAAACAATGGATCTAAACTGAGATTGAAATCTAGGAGAACCTGGGTTTGCGCTGGGATCTGGCGTATACAGGATCAAGAAAGAGCATTCAAGAGTGGGGTTGTATATAGCAGGACCTTTTTGGGTGGCTTTCTGCTATCACTCTCACACACTCATCATTAGGTTTAGCCACACAATTTTTAAAATTTATTTTTTATGTTTTTATTTTAGTTTTGAGAGAGACACAGCAAGCAGGGGAGGGGCAGAGAGAGAGACACACACACGCACACAGAATCTGAAGCAGGCTCCAAGGGCTGAACTGTTGGCACAGAGCCTGACGCGGGTCTCAGTATTACTGGTGGTGAGATCGTGACCTGAGCCAACCTAGGCGCCCCACAATTTCTTAATATAACTTGAGCACCTCATGTATCCACCGTAGACGAGACAGTATAGAATGCCCTAGGATTATGAAGATGAGTAACCCAAGACTGCAATTCTATTATTATCATTATTTATTTTATTTGCAATTCTATTATTTACACTAAGATATTTTGAAACTACTTGAGGCATAAAAGTTTAATGCTGTTATAGATTTCCTATTGTTTGTAAGCGTTATCAATATAAATTTACTCTCTTTACTCAACTTAGTGTTTTTCTTGTTAACAAAACAGGTATTTATTTATGAACTTATGCATGCAGCAAATATTTACTGAATTCTGATTACGTTCCAGATACTGTGATAGGGCCCGAGGACAGGCTTACAAACAAAACATGCTGTCAGGGAAGATAGTCATTACTACAAATAACACTGATATCAGTATTTTTTAAAGCGTTTTTTAAAGTTTATTTATTTATTTGAGAGAGAGTGAGAGAGAGAGAAAGAGAGAGAGAGAGAGAGAGAGAGAATGAGTGGGGAGAGACAGAGAGAGGGAGAGAGAGGAAATCCCAAACAGGCTCTGGGGCTCAAACTCACAAACCAGTGAAATCATGACCTGAGCCAAAATCAAGAGTTGGATGTTTAACCAACTGAGCCATGCAGGCGCCCCCAATGTCAATATTTTAACCCTGTGTTATTTGGGTGGTGGTGTGGAGAGGGAAAAGGGAGTTGTACTCTAGGGCCTTGTGTATGATATTTTCTTGTGATATTTCACTTTTTAAATGTTAGGAATAAAACATTAGATTGTTATTTTCAGTGATTTCTGAGGGTCTTTGCCTTGGAAAGGAAGAATTTAGACCTTTCACTTCTATTTAACTATTTTGTCTAATCTACATTTGTCATCCTGATTTATACTTTTTTTTAAAAAAAATTAATGTTTATTTATTTTTGAGAGACAGAGAGACAGAGTGTGAACAGGGGAGGGGCAGAGAGAGAGGGAGACACAGAATCTGAGGCAGATCCAGGCTCCAAACTGTCAGCACAGAGCCCGATGTGGCGCTCGAAACCATGAACAATGCGATCATGACCTGAGCCAAAGTTAGACACCTAACCAACACCCTGGCGCCCCTGATTTGTACTTCTTTTAATGCTTAATTTCTCGTGTCTTCTATTTTCTACAATTTGAAAGGTAGCTACCCTTTTTCTCATTCTATCAGCTGCTATTTTTATCTTTGCCCAGAGAACTTTAAAACTTTATGTAATTGTCATGGTGGGGAACAAAGTAATATGTCTTCACTCCTGCTTTGAAAAAATGAAACATTCAGTGCTTTTTTTTTCCCTTCCCCCCCCCTTTTTTTAATCTTTACTTTTGAGAGAGAGAGAGAGAGAGAGAGAGTGAGTGGGGGAGGGGCAGAGAGAGAGGGAGACACAGAATCCGAAGCAGGCTCCAGGCTCTGAGCTGTCAGCACAGAGCCCGACATGGGGCTCGAACTCACAGACTGTGAGATCGTGACCTGAGCTGAAGTCGGACGCCCAACCGACTGCACCACCCAGGTGCCCCTCCTTTTCCCTTTAATGTAAGGCTTGGTTAATGTATCCTAGAGCCTGATGTGTGTGTGTGTGTGTGTGTGTGTGTGTGTGTGTGGTAGTCCCAACCTGTTTATAAGACTAAAACAGGCATTTAGTCTTAGGTGATCAGCAAATCCTTCCTCGCCATTCCAGGAGTAATCTTTTTCTCTCCAATGGCAGAGAACATCTTCTTATATTAAATCATGGCCAAACAAAACAAAACAACTCTTTCATAAGAAGTTAAGTGAGGTAAAGATATTTTTGTTTCCCTTCTGATAATCAGAAAATCAAATGTGTTCAGGCCATTGCATGTATGTATTCACTTATCGTTAATGAAAACTGCTGTATTGTGGATAGTCACCAATGGAATCATAATGTCCATTTTCTCTATAATAGGCATTTAAAAATTGAGTGAGAAAATAGTGGCTTAATTTAAAATATGAGATAATTTAGAATATGGCTCTTGAGACTCCAATGGTACAAAGGAAGGCATACCATTAGGGATTGGAAATCCTAAATTGAGGTCAAGGCTAAGGTGTGAACAAGAGGATGCAGACAGGTTTAAAAGACCAAGGCTGGTGTTCAGTCTTAGAGCCACTTAGGGCAACAAATGCTTTTCTCGTCATCCCAGAGTGCTTAGCATCGGCAAATGGCAAAATGGCAGCTTTTACCCTGGAGTCTTTTCACGACTGGAAAGGCCTTATAGATCATCTTGTCTGAGCACGTAGAGCAATGGGGGTCCAGAATGGCTGAGCTCATTAGCTGTGGAAGCTGGACCAGAGACCGTGCTGTCTGCTGTCAGCTCTGACTTCTTTCCATTGCCTCCACTTGCCTCTCATCTTAATCCCAAATTTGTGATTAAATGGCAAACATGGGAGATTTCACTGAAAAACTAGACCACTTCCATGTGGATCAACTAATGTGAAACTCTGACAATTCTTCTATCAAGAAACCAGTGTGATAAATTCACCTTCCTCTCCTAACATTAGCTAATCAAAACACTTTTAACTTATTGAAAGTATTCACAGTTTCTAAGAGAAGCCCATGAGGATCATACATCCTAAGCAATCACAATATTTGAACAATATGTTCTTTTCATGTAAACAAACCCGTGCAGGTTGTCATGTCAGTGACAACTTTTCCCCACGAACATAATTGTTTGGCCTCTATTTGATACATTGGGGCATCATGTTTTCAGGACTACATTTCATTTCCCTTTGATGGAGTAATGATACTGCACATTAGCCTTTCTCCTCGAAAACACTCATGGAAAGACATTTTAACCTACATTAGCAGCATCTTTAGATAGCCATAATGCTTTTTCAAGATAAATAAGCAAACCTCTCTGGAGCTGAGGCATAACAGTGCTCCTAAAACAGACACATACAATGATCTGGTCTTTCTTTTCTGAATACAGATAAGGCATGTTATCTGATAAAGAATACCTTCCCAAAAGAAACGAGGGAAATCTTAAGTATACTTTTAATAAGTGTAAGTATACTTATAAATCTTAAAGGTATACTGTATCATATGAAAACCCTCTTAAAGTCATAGCTTTTCAATTTTTTTTAATGTTTTTATTTGTTTTTGAGAGAGAGAGAGACAGAGCACGAGCAGGGGAGGGGCAAAGAGAGGGGGAGACACAGAATCCGAAGTGGACTCCAGGCTCTGAGCTGTCAGCACAGAGCCTGACATGGGGCCCTGACTGGTGAACTGAGAAATAGATCATGACCTGAGCCAAAGTCAGATGCCCGACTGAGTGAGCCACCCAGGGGCCCCCAGAATCATAGCTTTTTAAAAACACTCTGTGTCCTTGGCTCTCAGCCAAAGATCACTGCAGGAAGTTGAAGAGAAGCACGGTTGTCAAACTGATTTTTCTGTTTTTGCAGGGATGTCCGCATTCACTATTGCACATCCTGAGAGTAATCGTGGGTGTCCCCAGTAGAAGGCAATCCAGTGAATAGAATTTGGTGATACAACTTGTGTGGTGCATAGTGCTAGGAACCTGTTCAGAAATACACCTGTGGCAGTGTAAATTCACAACAGTGAAGTGAGCCAGCTCTGACTTAGGGAACTCTCACAACAAATTGCAGGCCAGCTGCCGGGAAGGGAGTCAGGGTGGTGGGTGAATCAGGGGTACTCTGGAAATCCATGTGGAATGAGCAAAACTCAGAAGGGAGAGTGGAATCCTTAAAGAGCTACCAGCAGAGAAACGAATGCTGGAAGGCATTTTTTTTTTTTTTTATGAAATCAAAGCTTTAATGAGCTATAAGAAAGCAAATCCCAAGAGCCCTAGGAGTTTTGTAAATAAAGAGACCAGACTTCCTGTGGGAGCACAGCTAGAAGATAACTTCCCATTTAGAGGTGCCCCAGCAATCACATCTTACGTGCAAAGTTAGCCTGTCTGGACCCATCGTGCTCTCCATTTTTCAAAGGGGAGGAGACACCGCTTGAAAACGTATTCCCAGTCGTGTTGCCTGGAATGTGATCCATTAGAGATTTATTTCGATATCTAAGCACATGTGCCATGGGAGATTAAAAGTGAATAATCAGTCATTTACCTTAATGTGAATGAATTAGGTGGCTTCTTGGTAATATCTAAGTGAGCTGCAAGGAAGGAATAAAAGTGTTCTCGAAAAATAGGTAAGACAGAGTGAGGCAGCAGGGAGCAGTGCAAGAGGACCCCCACCTCTGTCCCCTGAAACATCAGCTAGGGAGCCAGAAGAGAAATTAAGACCTTAGGGAAAGAGCTGAGGGAGAGAGGTGGGAGGGGTCTACACTGACAACATGTGACTCAGTGGGCTGCCTAGAATCCTCCTGGTCTACAAATACAGTCTTCCTGCCCCACCCAAGTGTGGCAATAATAAAGCTCTTGCTTTATTCTCTGCTCTAACCCCCTCAACCAAGTCATTTTTTCCCCCTGCCATGTGATAATGTTCTCTGTTGATAACACATCAGTGGACAGTCTTCTGGCATTGAGCCATGACATATGTAAAAAGCAGAAGCAACGTGTTGAGATAGTTTAGGTCTCATGTTATTGTCAGTCCCCAGAAGATTACTGCCCCTGTCTTTCAGGTACTTGGCTATCAAGAGTAGGAATAAAATCCATTTTTAATATTGAAAGATCATCCCTGGTGCCTCCCCACCCCTCCATACAACAGAAGCATAAAGCCTGGCATAAAGACATATTTGAAACAAAAAGCTAACTACCCAGGGGTCGTGTCAGGCACCTGAATGCCTGACCTAAAAGCCTGTGACCTTTGCTTATGCATCTGTTCCTCCAGCACTCAGATATTGACATCTGATGTTGACCTCTGATGTTGACATCAGATGTTCCCATGTCAAAAAAAAAAAAAAAAAAAGGAAAAAAGAAAAGGAGGATTAGGTATTAATAAAAGAAAAGTACCAGTGTTGAAGGCCAGCACTGTGGCCTTTTAATACTTACTAAAATAAGCACATGCAATAGATTATATTACCCTCCTCCCCACCCCGCCACCCCTCTATATAGAAGAGGGAACGAAGGCTCAAAGCAGGAAAACAACCTGGCTGTGATCATACATTTGATGAGAGTCAGTGAGAGCACCAAACTTATATTCTTGCCGTGAGATGAAAATGTCTCTGATGCTCATCTGACAGCCATTTTCTCACACTCTGATTTATGATCTATAATGGTACAAGCCATTGTAAAACACAATCCAATGTACAGTTGTAAGGAACTAACACAGAGTGCCAATCAATAGTAAAGAAGGAATACAATAAAATATTCTAATTGGTATTCATGAAAAATAACAGATCTATCAAGATATTCCATTATTGCTTCCAAGGTTATATTGCATGGTTTTTGGTGATTTCTTACTTTTTATGTCAATTTTCTATAATGCATTTTAAATCAAAATACAAGCGAACCCCTTTTCCAAAAACGGTATTAACCTCAGATACCCTTCCCCTTTGTTTCAATAGAGACATGAGATGAATAAAATATGATGTTTAGCAAACTCTGATTTTATTTGCTTCAAGTACTGGAAACATTATTGGTAAGAACAAAGTCTCTACTGTTCTGCTAAGTTCTAATTCTTAAATATAAAATTTCCAATTATTCATGAGTCATTTTCTTTTTTCTTAATTTTTCAGTTACCACCTTAGGGCAAATCCTACTATGTGGGGATTTAGAATTAGTATTATTTAAATAACCTTAGGAACCATGAGTGATTCCTTATAGGTTATGTGATATACTTGCATCTTTAAGTGCCACATGAATCAAGTTAATCACAAAGTCAAATATGTAAAATTCAGATTCTATTTTGCTGTGTAGACAATTACAAAGACAGGAATATAAAAGGAAAAAGAGACAGCCGTTGAAAAAGCAAACTGGAACACCCCTTTCATGAATCCTTTTGTACGCCTGACACTGGCAGTTGGGGCTTCCTGATATGGTATTTGATGTCAAAATTGATGGGGAAACCCCACATTTTACTGCCAATACTTGTTTTGTTTGGAGAGGTTCTTCTTTTAACGGTACGGCTGTACTATCAAATGAAAGCATGTCTGTCCTTTCCTATTCTTAGAACAATTAGAAGAATGTTGAATTTATGGCCATTACCCAATGGCGTAGCATTCTGCTTTAAACAAAATGTCTTTATTCTTTGACTAGTTGGATAATAACTAAGGCAATGAAACATAATGAATACTGTCTTTATTTTTTCTCTGAAGGTGCACCGGGAACATGGGCTTTTAGGAAATGCACATCCTTGGGACATCCTGCTAAAACGGGCAGTGGAATGAGCTGGGGTCCAGGAGTCAGAGGTCCTGGACCTCCAACCAACAAATGACTTTGAAAGGGGCTCTCATAATGCTTATCATCTCCCTACCTAACTTTTCACCCTATAGACAGAGTGAGAAAGAGAGTGAGGAGTTGAAGAGATTCTTTCTGGGTCTAAACATTTGGGTTTCACAGTAGATAGAGTAAGGAAAGTGATGTCTCATTTTTAATCCCATTATTAAAAAAAAAAGGCAAAATTGGAGAGTAGAGATATGGTCATTGTTTTTATTCTTATGATAGAAAACAAAGTGATTGTTTTTTTATTAATTGCTCAGAATTGGAAATCACATTTCTTCAGGGCCCGGGTGGCTCAGTCGGTCAAATATCTGACTCTTGGTTTCAGCTCAGGTCATGGTCTCATGGTTTTGTGGGTTCAAGCCCAGCATCGGGCTCTGGGCTGATGTGCAGAGCCTGCTTGGGATTCTCTCTCTCTCCCTCTATCTTTACCTCTCCCCTGTTCATGCTGTCTCTCTCTCTCTCTCTCTCTCAAAATAAATAAACTAATAAATAAATAAATAAATAAATAAATAGAAAATCATATTTCTTCAATTAACCAGGAATGGCGGGTAGGCCAGTTTGCCCTTTGGCGAGAAGGCATTGCATGGTGTTTGGGATGTGGGTCCTGCATGCAGGGCCGCTGGTGTTGGAATCCCAGCTTCACCCCTCTCACAGGCCATGAACTTAGTATATCTCCTAATGTCACCCACAAGAACTTGCTTGCTGAACACAGCATATTTCTTTGTTCTGAGGGGCATTAGTAGACTGAAGATAGATCTAGCCATATTCTGAAGGAATAACCCTAGATTCCACATCTGGGAGCATCTGTTCTAGTCCTGAGGTCCTGACTTTACAGAAGACTTTGGGTAAATTGTTCTGTCTCAAACAGATAGCTTTTGTCTCTCTGAACACCATTTGGGAAATATCATTTCATGATATCCGTGATGAGAACGCATTATGTCATTGAAACACAATATATAGACTTCAAAGTAGCTACCAACCTGTCCCAGGATATCATCCCAGGATTCACGTTTCCTTTTCAGCTCTGGGCTTTTATATACAAGCACCGCAAAACTAAGTTCACAGCGGCAACACAATTAGCAAGCTCTCTGAAAAACTGCCTCCGTTTGTGGCTGCTAATGTATTTGCTATAGATTTTAGTGACAGAAATAGTGATATTAATGTCGTCAACATCCATGTCACTGCTTGAAGGCATCATGTAAGCCAAAAGGTTACATTTTAAATTATGAAAGGCTGAGTTTAAAAAAAAGTCCTTCATTTTTCTGACTTGTCACATTAGAGTTTAAGATTATGTTATAGGTGCTCAGAATTAATCATAACATGTTAGCCTAGGTAAAAATAAAATATAATATGGGAAGTCCATATTGTTGATTTAAAATATTTTATTTATTTAAAAAAAATTTTTAATGTTTATTTATTTTTTAGAGAGAGACATAGTGTGAGTGGGGTTGGGGCAGAGAGAGAGGGAGACACAGAATCTGAAGCAGGCTGCAGGCTCCAAGCTGTCAGCACAGAGCCTGATGTGGGGCTCGAGCTCATGAACCATGAGATCATGACCTGAGCTGAAGTCGGATGCTTAACCGACTGAGCCATCCAGGCACCCCTGATTTAAAATATTTTAAATGTTATGCTATGGGCTAGATACGTTGATATCAGTAGAAGTATATATAAAATAAACTGCCATTTTATGAATAACCTCTATGTTTAGCCAGATAACGTTGTGTTTCTCATCAAGCATATTTTAATTAGGGCAGATTTCTCTGTAATGAAATTCTAAATAATATAAGAATACAAATTTTAGGAAAATGGATCTTTTAATTAATCAAATCAGCATATACACAGATGTATATATGTATGCAGGAAGTATACACATTTCATATTTACTAGGTACCCAACCATTTAATGTTCCAAACAACCTTATGGAGGTGATATTCTATGCCCACTTTAAAGATGAGAAAACAGTCTTAGAGATTAAATAACTTGTCCAAGATCACACAACTACAAAGTGGTAGCCTGAGGGTAAAACGAAGGGTTGTCAGCCTCTAAAATCACTACCTACCCTTACATATGCTTCCCCTCCAGACTCCTAACTATAGTCATAACTAATTCTTAACTGTTATTTTTTTATTGTTATATTTTTATTCTTAACTGTTTATTTTTTATTCTCTTAATGTAGAATACTGTTGGTTGGGACTTTTTGTTTGTTTGGTTTGGGTTTTTGTTTTTTGTTGTTGTTGTTTTGTTTGTTTTCTGGGTTTTTGTTTTGTTTTGTTTTGCTTTGGTTTGTTTTCAGGATAGGATTGAAAAGTAGTGCCGACGGATCCTTCCAGCGGCATGAGTAGATGTCGTAGGGCTGGCACTAATAATTTTCTAGGGATACCGGAAAGCTGAAATTATCTTCTGTCTTCCTGTTGATTGTCTTCGTTATACTAGCATAATGAGCTGAACGCAAAGATTCCTTATTTTATCCCTCCGATAGCCATAGAGAAGGTATTAAAATATATGAGTCATTGGTCTGTGAGACCTACCGTGCTTTAAAAATACTAAAAATGGGACCCAAATATTTAATTTCATTTAATTAACTAATTAATTATTTTTTTAAAAAGTTTATCCATCTATTTTGAGACAGAGAGAGAGAGAGAGAGAGAGAGAGATGCGGGAGGGGCAGAGAAAGAAGGAGAGAGAGAGAATCCCAAGTATTTACTCCATTGTCAGCAGAGAGCCCAATGTGGGGCTTGAACTCAAGAACCTTGAGATCATGACTGGAACCAAAATCAAGAGTCAGAAGCTTAACCGACTGAGCCACCCAGGTGCCCTCAAATGTGTTATCAAGTAGGATAATTTTAAACACCTGAAGCAGAAATCTTGCTATCTGTGGTTAGATTCCTGCCTGAGAACTTTCTTTTTCATGTGCTTGTTTAGGTTAAGTCCATTTTCCACTCACCCCCACATTAAATACTTTGAGATCATATTTCTGCATTGGCAGGAATTCTTTTCAAAGATTCAAATTTGCAAAAAGCTGTCCACCACTTAATAGTTTACAACCTAAGTATTTATTCATGGGTTCATTTTATGTGCTTATTCATTTATCAAATATTTACTAAGTACCTATGGCAGGTTAAGCATCCTGTTAGATGCTAGGAATAGATAGGACTAGAAATTGATACATTTCTGTTACTTAGAATTACACATCTCTTTAAAATCTAGGTCACCTACACAGAAATGTTGAGAAACCATTGAAGGCCTTGTTTTAATACGTAGTTAGCATCATAATAGCTGATGCTATCTCCAGTAAGAAAACCCACTTGTATGACATTATGGAATCTAGACCGATCTGTTTTATTGAGGATTGAGATTTGGCTTTATTTGTCTTAAAAATCAGTGCAAAGTGTTTGTTTGCTTTGTCTTTTCAGCACTGGCCAAAGACAAATCGGAAGCTATACGTGAGAAAACAGAAATACTTCAGTTGTTTTGGCCCCAGTTACATTTAATTTACATTTAATTCATGTTTCAGGTCAAGATCTAGTGAGCAAAGAATGAAAGATGTTTCAGCACCCTAACTGGATTCTTACATTGGATGCTATTTACTCTTAATGGGATTATGGCTTGGAATGAGGTGAGTTCAGAGAATCAGAGGTTTTGATTGTATTGTTTTATTAAACAACTCGGCTATTTAAAGAATGCGTGGAGCTTCAGAGTTTAATCAGTCCATAGTGGGAGAAAAATCATTTGTGGAACAGTTCAAATGCCAATGACTTTAGTATTTTCCAGCACTGGAAAAAAAAAAAAAAAAGTAACAGTAAATGCATACTATTAGGCCTTTAACCGGAATTCTTCTGAAATTCCCAGAAACTGAACAAGAGATCAAGCATATTTTGTGGGCTACTTTCTGAGGCCAATCAAACAATAATGGCGATTGTAGCATTTGGCATCTAAACGGTATTAACTTTTGGCTGTTGCATCAGTTTTATTAAATTCAATGAGATTTTTGTTATACAGAACTTGCCAAAGAAAATTTGCATACCAGAAAGAAAGTAGTCATGGAATTTATTCATTAGCTTTTTTACCCAGGAAAGGTCTACAAATGCAAAGGTTTGATTTTGGATGGAGTTCATTTGGATGTGTCACTGGGAAGGGTATCTTTGCTTTGCAGGCTGTCTACATTTGGAAGAATCCAGCCCCATTGATTTTCTTTGTTCTTTGCTGATCTACAATGGGATATGGTGGTCTGCAAGGCCAGATAGCCAAAGAATTTCACCATTTCAAGGGCTGTTATAGGCCTACAGTTCCAGATCAACCTGATCTTGGCAGAGTTGCCAAGGAAATAGTTTTATAGGTATTTCATTTTTTACCATGAACGACATAAAAGCATTTTTTGCTTCTGTGTGTTCTCGATCATTGCATTTCACTCCTAATTAAATCCCTCACCTCACTGCTGATGTTAAGAATGAAGGGAGGCATGATTTTAGCCTTTGGGTTTTGTTGATCGATTTAAAAGTGACAAGGTTTTTGTTAGTTATACTGACTGACCCTTAAATTACTATTTAAAAAAAAAATGCTGATTTCAGAAGTGGCTTGGAAAAAACCAAAGGTATTTCTGATGCTTTGTGGTTGAATGGACTTCAAGATCTGTCCATTAATACTCATCTTACCCAATTCAGTTTAGAATATAATGCTCCCCCTTTCCGGAAGTAACATCAGCTCAGCGATATGTCACAGTGATAATATGTTTCATTTATGAAAATTATATTTGTCTGGAAAAATAACCTTTTTTTCCTCCCCAAGTTTGTTTCGGTCATTAGGTTTGTCGTGATACCTCAGGTCTTGTGAAGGTGAACCTTATTGAGCAATCTTGGCTGCATCCAGGGTCTCTCCTTCTGGAGGAAGATAGAATCAGGAGGCAGAGAAGATCGGCAGGCTTAGAAGAGAGCTCAAGGCTGAATTCCAGGCCTTTCAGTGGAGTCAAAAGACAGAATGAAGAAAATGTAATGATTCTTACTCTCACTCAGGCTTGGGTACCGGCGCCCCAGGTCCTGGCTCGTGTTTTCTGGCCCTTAGTGCACTCAGCTGCTGGAACTAGACAAGACAAAGACAAAGGACATTCCGAAGCAGAGTCTGAAACTCCATCGAGTATGATAGAGCAGACGGATTCACAAAATCCAGGTTTTGAAGGAGGTTCGACATTATTTTTCTATTTGCTTCTGTAACTGAAAACGGCAGTGTAAATTGGGGCAAGCGTGTGTGTGATGAGTTCAGAGGGACTGAATATTCTCAGAGATGTTGGTATGCCTCAGACTTCTAAGCGATTCCCAAGTACAGCGCACTGTTTGCAACCCCCTGGTCTTCAATTTGTCTCCCGATAATAAATAATGTAAATAATGGTAAAATTAAATGAAAGCCCATTTTGCAACAAAACAAACAAACCCCTAAACATTAAAATGACAGAAGAGTCCCCAAACAGAGTAGAAAGCCCTGGAGTGGTGGTCTCACCGTGGTAAAACTAAATCATCGGTACAAGCAGGTCCTAATAAACCATTCAGCGTGATAAAGGGGCGCTATTATGTTACAAAGCCCAGAAGGCCCTGCTACTACCACGAAGTGAATAGGTTAAAAGACTTTAAATGAGATTGGCACACTTTCCACAGCAAAAATGCAGGGCTACGGGAAGATAATATGCCTTTACTAATGTATACAATAGGACACTAATACCAATTAGAAGGATCTGTGATGTTAGACAATCTGGTTTGTCTCATTGGAAAACTAGGGGGGGTGTGTGCATAGCCAGAAAGAAAACATATTTCACAGAAGTGATCTTAAAAAGAGTCTTCTTGGGTAATGACTTAAATTCTCCTGTTGAATAGAAGCTTCCAAAAGAAAAAAGTAATGGATAGGTTAGTGTTCATTTATTAACTTTTCAGTACCGCCGATGTCCCAGGTACCGTGCTAAGTACTGGTACCCTTCAAAAAGTTACCACGCTTGTTTGCAATGTGCTCTGTGACACATCAGGCCCAGAAGTGGCAGATATTTATTCCTTTATGTCGTTAGTGGAAGACCCGTGCAAGGTTTCAACATAAAAGGCTATTCTTTCAAACAGGTTTGCAACGCCAGTGATTTGACATGCCTCTTACTTTTGCCTGTGTGACTCTAACCACTTCCTGACCTTTAGCTCTGGGAATTAAGAAAAAAAGACAAATAAAAGAGAAATAAAGTTGAAGAAACAGTACCATTTACAAACCTGAGATGTTATTCTTGTGCAACATTATGCAGTAGGTTAGACACGGTCACTGCCTCGCTGATCACTAAAAATAATTGTTACAAATACTACTTGAATGAGCAGACGTTGAATTCCTTATACTATTGGAAAGTAAAATCAGATATGAAATATTCCATATCATTTTGACATAATCTCCTGGCTCCTAGAACCCTGGCCCTGTGGTACACTCATGCTTTCAATTATATTACTAAGTAGTCACACGCTAATGCCTGATGGAAAATGATCCTTTATTCTCCGGGTACCCTGTCCTATTGTTTTCTAAATGGGTTTCAGGAATACAGATTCGAACTTGAATGGAAAAATGCTATTTACGGTCTTGCGCTCTTTCTCTGTGTGCTTTCTCACATAATATAAAGATAGACGCTATTGTTTATTTTTTCATTGGGGCCTTTTAATAGTTGAAGAAACTTTTTAATAGTTGAAGAAACACTTAATGACAAACTTTGCAGGTATGACTCACAACATTGTCAGACTTCTCTTCCGGCAAAAGTTGGTGCCATTGACATTTCCTCCTAAGGAGATTCTTCCATTTGGTTTCTTGGGGGCGTGCTAACGGGAGTAGGTTTTGCAATGGATTCAATGTGCTAATACCCCTGCCCTTGTTTGATGAGCTTGCGATTAATTCTTTAGTTTGCTCTCCCAAACAGCAGTGCTTGTGTGTACACGTGTGCGCATGCACTTGTGTATGCATATTTGTGTGTGTATATGTCGGGGGGAGTGGAGTTAAGGGGCGAGTTCACCAGACTACCATTGATTGTTCCTCTCCCTTTGCAACTGGCACAACTGTAAAGTGCTTACAATATGGTATGAAGCGGTAGGCAGGGGTTCTCTTCCAATTCATACAAGGGTAAATCCTTAGGAAGAAACATATTTCTATTATTATTTTTTTTTTATCATAAGCCACTAGCTTTGTGAGTTTAGCTGATCATTGAACAACAGGATGCCCTGTGCACGTAGATTTGATTTTGGATGGTTTTTGGCATGACCTTTGTTCACGCAACCTGTAACTAGTTTAATACGGTCGACTAAAGTTGACAGGCTTTGCCCAGTTCCAATGGTCAAAGGTTATCTCTATGAATGGGCTTGCTAATTACAATTTTATATTTATCAGGTTTAAAATAGCACACAACTAGAAGCAGCTGGTAGAAGCCTTTCCAAGTTCCTAGGATGATATGGGAAGATCACAACTGACAAACGCAAAGCAAAAAACAAAATGAAACAAATAAACAAGCAGACAGAAAAGTAAAAAATAAGTAAACAAGACTAGCAGTGATCCTATTACTGGGATCTGGAAAGGGGCCTTGAGAACTATGAGGATGATGCACCTGGGCTGAAAAAGCAAGCATGGTCCAGTGTTAATAAAGATAATTCCCTTCAGGGTGGGGAGAATCATTTTCAAGTACGTTTTGGATATCTTCTCTGTGAAGCTAAAAGGTTAATGATAGAGGGAAATCAGCCATTGAAACTTGACAAGAAAATACCCTGCCTCAACAGTTATATACTTGGCCACGTTCTCTTTCTTTTGTGCAAATTAAAGAAAGATATTCTGCACTAAATAAGTGTTTAAAATATATTATCTGTGTCAGTTAAAATTATTTCCATTGACGGCAGGCCTAATCCACATTCAAACCTAAAACTAGGGAACATCCTAGACTCTCTTGTAAGGAAATAGCAAAAAATGTAGACCATGTGTTCTATCATAGCTACCTCATTATTATAAAAATCATCTAACATTAGGAAAAAAGTTTCATATAGTCTGACTAGGCAGGCTTAACACTGTCATGGTTGAAAGGCTCTTCATGGCACAGGAAAACACTTTCAACGTCATCAATGGACTGTGAGCTTCATGGAGGCAGGCTCCGCCTTGGTTTCCTTCTCCATTGGCACCTGGCAAACTCCTGGTATGATAAATATTTGCTGACTATCATTAGTAAATAATGATTAAATGTGCCCGAGTACAAAATGGTACAGAGAGCATCATTTCAAGTATATTTACTACCGGGAAAAATTGTTGGTCAACGGAGCCTCCTCTAGCCCCTTGTTAGGGTGGACACATAGGGTGGAAAATTTCCATGTATGGCTAGTGGACAGAGGTGAGGGGGTCTGGAGCTCGAGTTTGCAACAGGAGGGACAGACTACCAGGGCATGCTGTGCACTCTATCACCACACCACACTTAGCACATTTTTGCAGTTATATGTAGATCAATCTAGAATGTAAAGCTCTTCAAGTGCGCTGTTGCAGACAAGGCAATCGGACGTTTGTGAAACCCCATCAACTGTAACAAGACCCTGCAAACTAGTGGGGGGGGGGGATGGCTTGCGGGGCATTACTTTTGTCGTAGAAACAGGTCTTATATCTGGATTCATGCTATGGATGAAATGTTTGTGCTCCCCCAAATTAATAGGTTGAAGCCTTAACCTCCAATCTATGAATCTGACTCCTCTAGGTATATCATGCGATATTTGGAGATAAGGCCTGTGTGCAGGTGGTAAGTTAAAGTCATAAGGGCAGGGAGGCTGTGGTCCCATAGGATCAGTGTCCTTGTAAGAAGAGACACCGGAGATCCTTCTCTCTGCACGCGTGTTCTGAGGAGCGGCCTCGGGGGGACAGGAAGAGAGCAGCTGTCGTCAAGCCAAGAAGAGAACTGTCATCAGAAACTGAACCTGCAGACACTTTGGTCTTGGACGTTGAGGTTCTAGAACTGCGAGAATATACATTCCTGTTATCTGAGCCCCGCCCCACCCCCCGCCCCGGTCTGTGGTATTTTGTTACGGCAGCCCGAGAAGATCGAGACAGTTAATTAGTAATCTGTGCCAAGGTAGGCAGGACCTTAACTTTATTCACCCTGAATATTTCCTAAATCCTGAAATCCAGCATCCTGGCTGAGGTCTCAGGCCCTGGTGCCTGCGTTCCGGGTACTGTGCAGCATGGGGTCTCTTACTCCATAAAGAATGGCTTAGTTGCTGGTTACTGACCAGAGGCATTGGGAACAGAATGCAAGTAGGTGTGCAACTTGAGTTTCTCTTCTTTCTAACTTTGGGACATTGAGCGTTTATGTCTGTTTCTTAGTTTTCTCAATGACACTTGCCTTTTCTGTATCATGGGGGGTCCTGGGAGGATCAAATAGGATCGTGAGACTGCTTTGTTTAGCATGAACGCCATATAAATGTAAGGGATTTATTTTTTTAATGTTTATTTATTTTTGAGAGAGAGACAGAGACAGAGTAAGAGTAGGGGAGAGGCAGAGACAGAGGAGACACAGAATCTGAAGTAGGCTCCAGGCTCTTAGCTGTTAGCACAGAACCCGACGCGGGGCTGGAACCCATGAACCATGAGATTATGACCTGGGCCAAAGTCAGACGTTTAACTGACTGAGGCACCCAGGCTCCTCTAAATGTAAGGGATTTACTAAAAGGTGCCATTCGGACTTAGGAATGGAAGGCCCCCAACTAAGTGAACATGATTCAGAGGACCCGCTTAGCTTACTCCAGCCATGCTTCTCAAGAGGATTCCCTGGGGACAAGGGCAGGTACCACTGGAGCCTAAGCCCCAACTTCTGCACGTGGATCCGGGTACCCGAAACCCTGAATTCCCTACCTGATGAGTCCCTAACTTTCAGAAACGGCCTTGGCTTCTTCCACCAGCCCTACCTTCCCAGTCGGCACACCAAATGGCACACTTCTAGGTCTGAGGGGTGCACAAGAGATGAGGGTTTGGGGAAGGGTGCGTGGGCAGACCTTGGACTTGCAGGCTGAGGTATGCACAGGGTGTGTAAGTGTGTGCATGTCTGTGGGGGGTGCATGGTGTGTGTGGCCCCTTATGGACCAGAGAGGGAAGGGAAAGGGGAAGACCAGGACTGGGGCAGGACTGTGGTTTGTGGTAAAAGGTATGTTGCCCCTTTGTCCTCTTTGTCAGGCCCTGAAAACGTTAGGGTGAGTCTACATGAATCCTACATTCAGCCTAACTGTGTGATTTGGGGCTAATCAATTTGTATATCTGGCTCTTAATTGCCTTGGATTATTAGAAAATGATACAATTGGAAACTCTGTGTCTGCAGATTTGGATACATAAAACCTGTGAGTGTTCTAGTTCTGCCTCTATTTTGTACTGCTAAAATTCTGGCTTAGATATTAATTTCTAAACTCGTTTATAAAATTCGTACACACATTGGGGTGCCTGTGTGGCTCGGTTGGTTGGGTGTCTGACTCTTGACTTCAGCTCATGTCTTGATCTCAGGGTCATGAGATCAAGCCCTGCATCGGGCTCTGTGCTGGGTGTGGAGCCTCCTTGACATTCTCTCTCTCTCTCTCTCTCTCTCTCTCTCTCACCCAGCCCCTCTCCCCCTACCCTCTATCTCTCTCAAAAAATAAAAAAAATAAAAACAATTCATGCACACAATGATTTTACTGGCTTTTCAATATCCATGTCAGTAGCATGTATCAAAGTTATCTTTTCTGGTTTTTAGATCTTTCAATGGCTTTTATAAATGGTCTTCCTTCTATGTTACCCAATATGGCTTTCTCTTGTTTCATTTCTCAGATTCTATAATTAGTATTGAGAATTTTTTTATCATATATCTTTTTCATTTTTATCAGTTCTCATTACATCTGGCTCTTATTTTAAAAAAATAAATATTTTTTCTGCTTAATTCATATTTCACCTCTGCTTTTAAATTTTAATAAAATTGGTGGCTATATTTAACATAGTCTATGGTATAGTTTGCTTGTGCCACAGATGAGGGTAATACACTCAAAACTTGAGCTTTGAAGGGGTGAGTCGAGACGGAATTTTCCAGTTAATTTGGTTGCAATGATTGGGGATATTTTATGAATAAAATTATCACATAATCAAAAAATGTTTTAAATGGGTAACTTTGTTTTAACTTCAATTGACATAAGGGAGTCTATGAGTTGGCCTAAGATTCATAGCATTTTCTCTCTAGGAGAATCCCGAGAGGTCAGTTTATAAACAAGTAATTATTGAACACACCCAAGAGAATCTGGATCTTATTCCCAGATCTGCCATTAAGCAAATTGCTTAATACCCTTGTCTTCATTTGTACAAGGTTGTGCTGAGGATAAAGTTAGAGACAATAGATGAAGCCATGCCTTAGAAAGCCAGAAGACTCTGCCGTTATAATTTGTCAGATTAATAATAATAACATTATCACATAATGCTCCTAATGCATAATTTACAAGATGCAAAACTGAATTATATTTTCCTCGTGAAAATTTGTTATAAGGTTAAAGGCTCTATTGTTGTGTACGTCATGGGGTATTGTGATTGGCTTAACGGGAACCACTCTGTCCCCCATTCACATGATAGATGAACACTACACTGGTAAAGAAACTACATTTTTTTTTATTGTTGCTCGTTAAGACTACAAATAACAGTACAAATGAAATAATGAAATGAATAATACATGTGTGATGTTGGCTAATGATCTTATACACTCATATCGGAAAAGGTAACGATGCTGAGCGTCCACGGCCGGGCCACGCGGCTCACATTTGAATCCCAGCCTCACTACCCAGGAGAGGCATAGTCTTGGGCAAATTCTTAACCTCTTCATGTCTGTTTCATTATCTACCGACTGTGGATAATAACAGCATCTGTCCCTGGACAGCTGTTAGAGATAAGTAAGCTAATATGTGTAAAAGGTCCCTAGTGCTTGGCACATAGTAGTAGGTCTAGAAATGTTAATGTTTCATGATTAACAAATTTGAAAATAATTGTCCTCAGTAGACCTCAAAATTTCACGATGGAAAAATGCTTAAACTGTGCTAAAATATACACAATATAAAATTTACCAGTTTAACCATTATTTTTTAAGTTTATTTATTTTTGAGAGAAAGAGAGAGAGAGCGAGCTTGTGCACAGAAACAAGGAAGAGCAGAGAAAGAAGGAGGTGCAGAATCCAAAACAGGCTCCAGGCACCAAGCTGGCAGCACAGAGCTCAACATGGGGCTCGAACTCACGAACCGTGAGATTGTGACCTGAGCCAAAGTTGGACAAGTAACCAAGTGAACCACCCAGGTGCCCCCAGTTTAACCATACCAGTGGCATTAAGTACATTCACAGTATTGTGCAACTGTTACCTCCGTCTATCTCTAGAACCCTTCCATCATTCTCAAGTGAAGCTCTGTACCCATTAAACAATGACTCCCGTTGTCCCCTCCCCCAGCTCCTGGCAACCACCCTCTATTCTCTGTCTCTGTGAATCCAATGACTGTAGGTATATCACACAGTGTTCGTTATTTTGATAGTAACCACCTTAATGTGTGGGAAGTGGAATTTCATTGTGGTTTTGAGTTGCATTTCTCTGACGACTGATGTTGAATGTCTTTTCATGTGTTTTTCAACTACTTATAGATCCTCTTGGGAGAAATGGCTATTTGAGCTCTTTGCCCATTTTTAAAGATCAGCTGCTTTGTGTTTTGTGGTTGACTTGTAAAGACCTCAACATACTTAACTGAGAAAATGCTTCAGTTATCAAGGTGCGAGTAAGGTCTGAGAAAATTCTGTTCAGTAGGCGATAGTATTAATTCTAAGTTCTTGCATTAGAGTGCATAAATATTGCAAAACAAATATTTTAACAGGTATACTTTCTTTTTGTCTGCATTCAGATTCACTTCCTTTGACAAACATTTTACACAGATCTTATCTGATAGCTTGCCTTGATTTGTGATCATTTTGAACGCTTAGCCAAAATTAGATGCTACAAAATAAAGCCTTTCAGCATTCATTTCATTCTTATATGGCCTATATATTTGCCCAATAACATTTTCCATCAAAAGATTCTTTTAGCTGGTTGATGAGATATTACAAAGAGCAATTTCAGAATTTCAAATTTTAATCTTGTACAGCATGTTCCTTCTCATGTTAAAATTCATTCAGCCTCTTCTCTATTTGTGTGGGGACACATTTCCATGACATTGCATGTTCAAGAATTACAATTTGAAAAAAGCTGCAAAATCTTATATACCCTGCTCGGTCAGCTACATAGGAAAACATGACTTGCTCTTTGTGTTAGAGAAGCTAACTGTCTACAGTACCAGGTGGAGTGGGTTGATGAGGAGGAATGTGGAAAAGTCAATCATTATAGGGAAATAGAGCAACAAAGACTTAGGAATATCCCATTCATGGTAGTAAACAGCAAGATAAACCATCTGTTTTCTAGCTTGGCCTCATAGCGTGTTCCAATCCCGGAAATCCCACCCTTTTCGGAGTGGTGATGTCTTTAGAGACTAAAGTTGAGTACCAAAGTAGTATAGATGTTTTCAATAAGAGGAGATTCAGGAGACAGGTTTATGACAATAGGGCAGGTATAGAGATTAAAGCTGGAATGAGAAAAAAAGGCAAAGTGAGTTGTAAACATTACTCTAAAAATGAGCCAGATTTACAACTAGGAATTTCAGATTTATCAAATTGAGCGATAGAACTTCATGACCTAATTCAGAAGTGGAGACAGACTAAGAAAGAGTGAACCAAGTGTGTTCAGCAGCTTCTTCGCTAGGACATGTCCGTCCTCAAAGGGTTAGGATCAATGCTTTGAATGACATCACTTTGGCCGGTGTGGACTGGCCCCCGGCCCATGGTGAAATGTGTCCTTAGACACTGAGAAGCTTCTGAAGGGAGAATGTGGCACCCACATCTGGTAACGGCTTCCAATGTTCTTGGAGAAATGTTCAACTTCTTCACTTTACCTTTGTTTCTAAGAAGTGTTGCCAACCATATATTTACAAAAGAAGCTGAATTTTAATTATTTTCTTTTTTCATAGGAGTTGCTTCAG
Source organism: Prionailurus viverrinus (assembly GCF_022837055.1). Classification (NCBI taxonomy): domain Eukaryota; kingdom Metazoa; phylum Chordata; class Mammalia; order Carnivora; family Felidae; genus Prionailurus; species Prionailurus viverrinus. The sequence goes on along the minus strand of NC_062565.1, from coordinate 19,737,522 downwards.
ATAGCCTCAATAATTTTATAGTTACTTAGAACTACCCAAGTTGGCCTCAAAACCAGAAAAATAAAATTCAGGCCATTCTCACGGATTTTCCAGAAGCTTTCCTGAAAGAAATTTGAATGTAGACTTTGTTATATTATCAATGCTAATTTTTAGCCCATGAGAAAAAAAGCAAAGTGCTCTGTGGTATTCATATATTACTATACTTCATTATTGATTTGAAACTAGATGTAGAAAATCTGTCGCCAGTGTAGACTGATTTTATGCAAGCCACGAAAACATCCATCAGACAGAAACTTGATTCTAATAGAAACACCCGGTGGCCAACAGCAGACCAGAGATCTTTCAGGTTTTAGGGATGAAAATGTAGTGGAAGAAATGTGATATGTGGCTTGTTGCATTTAAATCATTGTGCTCAAGAAAAACTATCCTCCTCATTCCAGAACACACATTTTCCTTAGCTGATAAATCACTAAGCTTTAGTCATTGTAACTTGACCAACATTATATGTATATATATATTTTTTTTCTTTTCTTTTTTTTGTTTTTTTGTTTTTTTGTTTTGTCCTCTCGGTAAACCTGTTTGGAAAGTTTCAGCAGCTGACTCTGGTGTTGTACCCATCAATGTATTCAGCTTTGCAATACTTGTGAAAAGCAAAAGAAATACGGTTTTCAAATGTGGGGAGATCTGACTTTGTGGATGTATTTTCCCAAGGGCTTGTCAATTATTTAAAAGCCTCAGGAGGCAGTTTTACAGATATGTGTGACAATCAACCTAGATCTATAAGTCGTCAGCCTGTTTGCTTAGAATTTGCTGAGGGTAGCTTTTACATTGATTAGCCAAGCGAAAGGAAGGGAAGGGTGTGTGTAACATGGCCGTGCCCCCCGAGCCAGGACGGCTGCAGTGAGAGCAAGAGAAGTAGTAAGACTCAAGAAAGATCAGGAGGTAAGGACTGAACTTTCTGTTTGACTGTAAACAGGTGAGCGAATGAGAAGGACTCAGTATTCATAGGAGGGTGTCCAGCTTGGATGAACTGGTGGGAGAATTGGTACTATTTCCGAAAATAGGCAACATGCCTGGGAGAATGATGAGCCCCGTTGCTTATCTGCTGCGTTTGAGGCGCTTGTGAGATGAGACAGAGCTTTCCAACTGGCCTGCTAATAAGCAGATCTGAAGCTCATAAGAAAGATCTGATCGGGAGGAGAACATCTGGGCCTCAATAGCTAGTGAATGGTAAATAGAGTCTTGGGAATGATGAGGTCATCCAGGAGAATATATACAGAAGAAACAGAAATGGTCCAGGGAAGCACCCAAGAACGTCATTACCTAAGGGACAGCGGAACAAGAGCCTTAAAGACACAGAGAAGGTAAGAGGCTGGAAAAGAGGACAAAAACCGAAAGTGGAGGTTTAAAATATAAGAACTATAATCGTCCAGGTTTTAGAAAACATAATGCCAAGTTAGATAGCACAGAGAATAACATATTCTTGACCCAAAGGCAACAAGGGGTTCCTTTTCCTGTGTGAATCAGGGATGTATGAAAACCCTTGCTTGCTGGATAAATCAGAGGAACCACTTACCACGTTTCTTAAAGCCACAACGCGAAGCATGTGTTGAGTGTAACTGGTAAGTCATGAATGAATGAATGATTTTTTTTCTATCTTATTTTAAATATTTATGTTTGAGAGAGAGGAAGAGAAAGAGCGAGATAGAGGAAGCACACAAGCAGGGGAAGGCCGGGGGCAGGGGGGAACCTGAGGCAGGCTCTTAGCTGACCGCAAACAACCCATTGCGGGGCTCAAACCCACGAACTGTGAGACCATGACCCGGGTCCAAGTCGGTCGCTCAACCGACTGAGCCACCCTGGCATCCCAGGAGTTGTTTTTGAAAGAAGCCATAATTGACCAGTCTGGTGGAGCACACGTGTGGCCTACACACACTTTCTTCTTGTAAGGAAGTTACATTCAGGTGGAGAAGACAGTCTCGTGCAGAAAAGACCCACACAGTGTGGAATGTCCTGGGACCCATGCGTGAGGAGTGGCTTTCGGAGCGTTTTGATGAAGATGATGCTGAGCATGATGAATGAGAAGCACTTATCTCACCCCCGGGGGAGTTAGTCTCACCAACAAGGGATGTCGGAGGAGTGTCTGCGGAGCCATCACCCCACTGCTCCTTTGAGTGCTTTGCAATCTTTGGGGACCCTGGGGGCCTGCTTTGGCCCCACCTTCCGCCTGATATGCTTGTGGCACTCAACAGGAGTATGTTCTCTTTCCCCGCCGTGAAATCTCACAGCCTGAGCTGCAATACTTCTACTCAGGCAGCTGGGTATTCATCCCAAGGTCAAATGACTCTGCAGTCGGACAGAAATTTGACTGCATGCCCTTGTGTAAGTCGGTTTTGTTTGTTTGTTTGTTTTTTATTTAGGAAGGGTATATGAGTGCTTTGGGGACCACTTGAATATCCTTAGCAACATTCCTAGTTTCATAACTTTGGTGTCCCTCAGCATTCTACTGGAGGGTCTGGATTTGGGCATAACAGTTAAAAGTATAATGTGAGAGGATTTTTATCCCCTTGTTATCACACCTTCAAATGAAAGACTGTCTATCTTGCAGGAGCCATCTTTTCTTTAAGTATTTGCTGCTTTTTCAGATGGCTGCAGTTCTATTTTTCATGAGCACAGTTGATTTAGACCTTTCGAAGTCTTAAACACAGGAAATGTTATGGTAACATACAACTTCCTGTTTAAAGTTTAATTTTCAAGCAACCCTAATTTTTCTCTGCCAATGCAGAGATGGATAGTTAATAGAGACACTGTCAACTAGCCTAAGAGATAACATATTGTTAGACTCGTCAAGAAAATTCTACTAATTATAATTCTTTTGGAATAGATGCATATTTTTATTCATAGAATAATACACTTTCACCCACAGAAGGTAAGGCCGGAGGACCTTGATCTCTACCACGCTTTCTACTTTGAGTTCAGAGACTCAAGAAGGAGAAAGGAGAGAGGGAACAAGAGTAGTTGGGGAGAGCCATTGAACTTGATGCAGTCTTGGTCATGAGAAAGTAGAGAGGGAAGGGTGGAAGGCTGGGTAGGGGGAGACTCAGACGGCATTGCGGCACTGAGAACGTCTCGGGGAGGAAGGTGAGAGTCTCAGAGCAAATATTTTCCATTAGAGCAGGAATGGCCTTGCTGTAGTATGGCTGACGTGCTCAGCATTGGGTGAGAGAAATCTGGGTGAGTGTGTTCTTGGAGGGGACAGTGCAGCGAGGCCTGAGGGTATGGCAGCTAGAATATGCCATCCAACTGCACTTCTGACAGCAGGTTCTCTCTTGAACGCGCCTGGCCGTCATACAGCTGGAAACCTCGCTTTACTATTCCCTTTACTCTGCTACATGGAGAGTGGAGAGTGTAATCTCCTTGCACTTCCAAGAGCTTTATGGGAGGCAGTTTGAAAGCTACTGGCCTGTATAAAACACTGACAAATGATGGACTGCCCCATTCATTTATTTAAGAGATACTCATTGAGCATCTATTGTGGGTGCTAGGCACTAGGAATATAAAACAAACATGATCCCTACTCTCAGGCAATTTATGGTCTAGAGCAAGAAACCGACTATGTATAAAGAAACAAAAGCATAGACAAAATAGCTCAGAAACTGAGTTATAAATTATGATAAATGATGGGAAGGAAATAAATATTTTGATAATAGCAGGGAACGCATACTGAAAATTTATTATGACTGCATTATATATATTATTACATTGCTTAAATCTTACATTGGCCCTCTAAGATGGACACTATTATCCTGACTATATTTCAGACGCAGACCGAGAGATGCTGTCTTGGCTAAGGTCCCACAGCTCCTAAGTGACAGAACAATGTTTCAGCTCAGGTGGCCTGACTCCTTAGCCTTCACTCTTAACAATTAGCTATGAATTGTCCTTATTCTCTCCCCCCCCAAGCACACAGATATGAGATGTCTACTCTGATGACCCGGAGGGAGTGACTATTCACTGGTCACGGGTGTCTTCTGGGTGATATTCAGCTGAGGCCTAATGGTAGGAAGGAATAGCCATGCAAATATCTGGGGACAAGGAAATAAGATTCATTTGTTCAGATAGTCATTCTTGTGTGCCCGTGATGCGCTAGGTTGTTCACCGGTAGCATAGAAGTGAACCGTCTCAGTCTTCCGGATCTTCCTTCCTTGTGGATGACTCAGGCAGTTAAAAGCAAACAATACCGTTTGTCATGATGAGACGAACTATGAAGAAAATAGAGCTGGGTAAGCAGTACAGAGTGGGGAGAAAGGGGCTCTGTGGACTATTTGAAATAGAGTTGTCTTTGTATGGGCAGCATAGAAGTAGTGGAAAATCAGTGCTTTCTGGGTGAAGCCATCACAGTGACTCTCGGGATTCATGAATAAATGCCCCAGCTCGCTCTTTCTTGATTGAGATAGCTCTAAGATGCATGTTCTACATTGTCTTTCTGAGTTTTCCAGCAGGATTAGGCTCCAAATGTCTACAGAGGAATATTATTTGATAAAGCACGCTACCATGCCTCCTACCCCATCCCATTTCCTACCTCTACAATAAAGTACCCTTGAATCCTTGTCTGGGTTTCCTAGACTAAAAAAGTAAGCGGTAGAGGTGCTCTTGATTTTGTCTCAGGTCAGGATCTCCCCGTTTGTGAGTTCGAGCCCCACATCAGGCTCTGTGCTGACAGCGTGGAGCCCGCTTGGGATTCTCTCTATCCCTCTCTCTCTTCTCTTCCCCTGTTCATGTTCCTCTCTCTCTTTCTCTCTCTCTCTCAAAATAAAAAACTTAAAAAAAAAAAGAGTAAGTGATACATTTGAAAAGAATCCATAAACATTCAGACTATTTTTCTTCAGTTTTTCCTGAACGGAAATAAGAAATTCTGGAGTGTTTCCAATATTCATTAGCCTCCCAATATCATTTTCTATGGAAGGAGAAAGCTTATCCCACAGAAGCTTCACTGGCGGCAGAAAAATGGAGAGACGCACCTGTGCTTGTTGGCCTTTCTTGGCCCGTCGCCCCTCACCTCTGTGCCCTGCACGGCCTGGTTACAGGCATATGCAGCACAGAGCCCAGTTGTTCCCCGGCAGAGGCCCTGCCTTCCACATCTGGGAATATGCATTGGCATATGTGTGAAGTGTAAAATACTTTCCTTGATGTGTCACGTTAAATTCGCTCAGCTACAAACTCTGGAATTTTAGTAGAAGAGCATTTTGACCCCCTTCTATCCACCCATTGGTGAAGGAGGACTCCCCTGACGTAAATATTACAAGGATGACTGTACATGCAACATCCAAGTCTGGAAAGCTGAGAGTCACAGCAGTTCATTAGTCCCATAGCTTCACAGTCTGGGGAAGGAGAACGCTAATTACCGTGAGGAGCCACGCGGAGGTTGCCCTCGGCAGTAAAGTGAACCAGAAGGGGCTGTGGGTATCCGGCTTTGTAGTAAGAAGAGGGTGAGGAGACTCTGGCTTCCTGCAGGTGATTGTGACTGCCTTGTTTGAACAATTTGTGGGCTGGCAGAGAAGTAAAACCCATTAGATTGAGGACCTTGCAGAGTGCAGTGGACCTAGCCACTGGGGGCACTTGCTGGAGGGGGGGTACCCTTGTCCATTAGGGGCAGGGGTAGGCCCTTGGGGCCTTGTGAAACTCAAAGATGTCAGATAAGTACATGAATTTTTTTTTAAATGTTTATTTATTTTTGAGGGTGGGGAGGGGCACAGGGAGATAGAGTATCCCAAGCAGGCTCTGTGCTGTAGGTGCAGAGCCTGACGCGGGGCTTGAACTCACGAACTATAAGATCATGACCTGAGCCAAAGTCCAATGCTTCACTGAGCCACCCAGTCTTGCCAAGTACATGATATTTTAAAACTTAACGATACTGTGACCTATTACAAGTTTGTTTGAGCTGTAACAACTCAAATGAAAGTAAACTACATTTATTAGAATATTAGCTTAAATGTGGTGAAGTGTAACTTCAAAAAGTTTAGGTGGAAAATTTAATTTTTTTTCCATATTTGTTAAATTGTTTTAAAGCAAGTCACTGTGGGGAAGGTGGTTGATTTTGCACTTTAATGGGAAGCGCTTTTTTTTTTTTAATTTTTTTTTAATGTTTATTTATTTCTGAGACAGAGAGAGAGAGCATGAGCAGGGAAGGGGCAGAGAGAGGGAGACACAGAATCTGAAATAGGCTCCAGGCTCTGAGCTGTCAGGACAGAGCCCGACGTGGGGCTCAAACTCACAAACCATGAGATCATGACCTGAGCCGAAGTCAGTTGCTCAACTGACTGAGCCACTCAGGTGCCCCTGATTTTTTTTTTATATATATATATAAAGAAGATGGAGTTTTACTTGTAAATATTTCATATTGTAGGTAATCATGAAATTCTGTGTTTTCTAATTTTAGGCTAAAGATCCATAAAGATTAGAGTCTATGACAGTGAGAGATTGTATAGAGCCTCCAGGGATGTTTCAGATATAAGAAAGTGTAGTGAGCCTGTCTATATAACTGATCACACCTCAACTTGGCTGCTTATTCAGAAATCAATGCCACACACAGATAGAGTGGTACAATTTCTTTTTGTTTTTAATGTTTTAAAACATTTATTTATTTTTGAGAGAGACAGACAAAGCACGAGCAGGGGAGGGGCAGAGAGAGAGGGAGACACAGAATCCAAAGCAGGCTCCAGGCTCTGAGCTGTCAGCACAGAGCCCGATGCGGGGCTCGAACCCACAAACTGTGAGATCATGACCTGAACCAAAGTTGGTGCCTCAACCAACTGAGGCACCCAGGTGCCCCAGAGTGGTACAATTTCTGATGAGAAGGGGGTGGGATAAAAGATGGGCTGTAGGTATTTGGTGGATTTAGGTTTTAGATTTACATATGACAATTAAAATGGATGTTCCAGTATTTTCCAGTGGGGAGGGAAAGGATGTCTGGGTAATCATCCCCACTGCATTAGTTTATTTGCATTGAGAAGTACATTAGGAGAGGGAGAGATTGTGATAAAAATTAGCCATTGCTTCAAAGTCTTTACCCCAATGTTATAATCATATGAAGTTGTGCTGTCTGAGTTTTTTGAAAAGGCATCTGGATACGGTGCCTATGGTTTTAATCTGATAAATCTAATGATTCTCTGATAAAGTGGTAACTAATGTGTCATCACACCCAGAAAAGCCAATTGTCAAGAAATATCAATCCCCTTTCCTCTCCCTCTTCGTTTCAATAGATCCTGACTTCCACAGCCTTTCCTATACCTATTGGAAGTATAGGGTTATTTTAAAATATTTTCATCCATTTCATTTTACACAAGTTCCAGGTAACCCAACGTGCAACTCCAGCTGTCCCTAACTGTGCATAACAAATGCGTTTCTGAGAAGTTATAAATTGCATGATACTTAAAATGCACTCAGAAAACTAATTATTTGAAGGCATACTGTGGTGAATTCTTTTGTAATTCCACTGTTATGTAGGTTTGTGCAACCGTGGATTGGATTTTATTAAAAGAGGGCATTCTCAGTACCAGCACGGATGAGGGAAATAATTCACAGTAGACTATAAATGTTCAGTGGAAGTAATTGAAGTGCAGAGTATTTAAATAGCAAAAGGAAACTTTCACCTTTCAAAGATGTTTAAACACCTGCTGGTAGCACAAAGGAAACAAAGTCAAGCTCAGGTTTACAGTCACCTTTCCCGATTTTGAAAACGTATCTTTCTCATTGGGCTTGTCTGTAGTCCTTGCAAAGCAGGAGATTGCCCGTACCACCGTTCAGATAAAGACTTTTTTTTTTTTTTAACTTTTAATGCTTAATTTTGACAGAGAGCGAGAAGTAGTGGGGAAGGAGCAGAGAGGCCTAAGCAGGCTCTATGCTGTCAGTGCAAAGCCCGACATGGGGCTTGAACCCACAAACCATGATATCATGACCTGATCCAAAGTCGGATGCTCAATCTACTGAACCACCCAGGCAACTCTAGATAAAGAAGTTTTTAAAGAAGGCTTCTTTTCACTCAGGGCAGAAAAATAAAGCCATGCTTCACTTTCTAAAATGGCAACTAAAAGAATCCTTTAAAGTTTATTGGTCACATTGTTATTATTTCACTCCCATTTTATTGACAAAATTTATGAGTTGTGGCAATTAGGTTGCAAAATACTTTAAGAAGTAGCAACAAGCACTTTCAGAACTTTGCTTACAAAAGGCCTGAAAGCTATTAACTAATCTGTACAAGGTTATAATGAATGACACCTGATTTAGGGAACATGGTTTTAAAACTCTATCATGACATCTTTTTATATTTATCTGACTAGTAGAATGCAAGAAATAGAAACAAATTATAATTGTAACCTAAGGGATCATTTTGTCTGCAAGTTTTTTAAATTTAAAATTTCTTTCTCAAGGAGAATATATCAATCCATTCAACAAATAATCATTTATTTTTCTGCCCTGTCATTTGTTACATACGGTGGATCACACAATGATCAATACGGCATGGTACCTACCTTCGGAAAGCATGCAAAAAGAAGTCTAGCTGCAAAAAGAAAGCACACACAAATGACAAAGTTTTACTGCTATTAGGAGCTGTAGATAGAATGCCAGAGAAGGGAGAAATTGCCTACATCTGCAAGAAATGGAAAAGAGTTCCCACATCTGTGGGGGGAAGCATTCCCAATGGAGAACATCCTATGGGCACAGCCTTAAGAGACACACGTAAGGGTCCTCCAGAGAGTGTGGCTGGTTCCATTTCATGGAAGAACAAGTAGGTGTGAATGGGAAAACGGGAAGGAAATTCAGATCACATCGGGCCTTGAATGCCAGGGTGAACAATTTGCACACCTTTCAGTGCAGTGGTAAAGGATTTTGAACTGGCAAGGATAATGGGTAAACGTGTATTTCAAGAAAATTAATTTACACGGTGTATGACATAGAGGCAGAGGGGAAAAAAAAGAGGGAGGCTCAGAGGCGAGGAGACAAATGAGAGATGTCACGGTCACCCAGGTGTGAGCAAATGAGAACTTGAAGGGGGGGCAGGCAGATGAGTGCAGGATAAACATCCAAAGAATTTTAAGTGTGAAGTCACAGATAAAGCATGTTGTAGGGGAGGTGGAGGGGGAAGCTAAAGGCATTTACGCATGCATCCCCATGCCTGGGAGAGTGAAAATGGCGTGGCCTGAACGGACATGGATAAAACAGGGCTAGAGACAGGCTTGGGAATCAAAGAGTAATCTTACAAATTTGTAATCTTGGGTCATGTGCCCTGCAGAATGATTGATGTAGATGTTTCATACTTGCTGTAAAAAATAATGATTTGTATAATTTATCACCCAAGCATTTATAGATTTAGATAGTTTTTTCTTTCTAAAACTAGAGAAGGATTTATTTAATTTGCTGACTTACATTGTGGGAATGTGGCAATTCCCAAATATGGGGAACTAACGTTATTACTCTTCACAGATCTTTGCTACCACTCAATGCCCCGACCCCTAGCAACTAAACTCTTTCATTAGAGAAAATAATAAAATGAGTATAAATCACCTTCTGGGATTTGAAACTCAGTAATTATGTGATATGGCCTCTCATTTTAGAGTGTAGATCAAAAAAAAAAGAAGTTGTGAAGCCACCAAAAGTGTTTATTTGGGGTCTTAGGTATTGCCACCCAGGAGGCATAGAGTTGACAGAAGTAGAAGTCCGGCTCCAAATTGCCAGCAGGGAGGGCAGGTTACAAAGACAAAGAACCAAATAGTTGTTACATAACTTGTTTTGAGATAATGATTAGTGCTGCTGACAGAGCTTAAAGTAACTAATACGCTATGACCATTTAGCTAACAGGTGTTACATTTTCTCTACTTACACCCAAAGTAGAGGGCTGTTTTCCAGAAAGTAGAGTTGCAACTGACAAGTTGCAATTGACAAAAGAAAAATTCATGGGTCTAACAACTGAAACAGGAGATGTATAGGCTTTACTTCCTCCGCTTCAGTTTGGAATCTTCTTTCATAAGAGTTATTTAAAACATATGCCTAGGAAGTACACAGAATAAGAGGATGATGTACTCAAGAGATACTTCATTAGGAAAGGATCACCAAAAAATTTCTGTAAAGGGACTAATTTTGGTTTCTCTGATTTTTTTTTGATGAGTGAAAAATAGAATATAAGATTAAAAGTATTGATTACAAATGTAACATTTGGATATAGAATTATCCATAAATTTGCTTATCATTAATGTTGCTGTGGTAAGTCTAAACACTGGCATATGTGGACATGTCACTGAACAAAATAGTCAAGAAAATATCCATTTTTTTTTCATGGATATCCATATCAATATCCATTTTTTTCAGCAAAAAGCCCAAGGAGCAATTTTAAAAGGTTGGCTAAGCAAATTTAAAAAGCATATTAATATTTTTAGACACCCCTGTGTATAACTCCGGCACAACTGAGTAAATCAGAAGTTCTGGGATTATGTTTATTCACTTACATGGGCTAAAATACAGATTAATCATTATTGATTGTGATAGACTATCTTTGTCCTTTTCTTTACATTTCCTTTTATTTCCTCTTATTCTCTCATTTTTACTGTAGCAGCCAAGGGTAGGCTATCCCAAAATGTGCCACTTTGGTATATTGATAATTTTAAGTAAAAGTTACTTAAGAAACAACAGGTGCAAGGATACTCAGATTCTCCTCTGTCCCCGTGAAAGCACGAAACAAACCTCCAATACGAACCACACCTCCCTCTACTAAGTAAAAAGCCATCCTTATCAGTAGAGATAAGGGCTTTAAAGCCAAGAAAGCTAAAGAAACAAATGTTGGTACTTTTTTTCTAATCTATTACCTCTGTCCAAATTCTGCTTAGAATTCCTTCCTGAGGCTCCCAGCCATCTTTTCTTTAGCCTGTCAATTCCCCACAAATTTATTGTCCCTTTGTCTAAAGAGTATAAAAACTGCCTGCCTTGGTCATTTCTTTGGGTCTCAATTTCATTATTGGGTCTCCATGTGCACATAATAAAACATGGGTATTTTTCGTCCCATTTATTTGTCTCATGTAAATTTAATTCTTAGTCCAGCTGGAAGACCTTAAGGGTAGAGAAAGAATTGTTTTCTTCCCTTCATCACTGTCTTTTTTTTTTTTTTTTTTTTTTTGGTAGTGATTGTGGACTAACTTCACATGCTCGGATTCTATCACTGGCTCTCTTTTGCAGGGAATGGATGCAAGTTATAGGAATTTCCTAAGCTCAGCCCTGATCCATAGACCATGTAGTACTGCCTACTCTGAGCCATTTCACTAAACTCTCTGGGCCACATGACTGACATTTATAAGATTTCCTAAGCAACCTTGCGGTATTAAGACAGTGCCCCTCTGAGCAGATTAAGGAGGACACTTGTTGGGATGAGCACCGGCTGTTGAATATAGTTGTGGAATCACTTTACCGTGCACCTGAAACGAACTGTATGTTAACTAACCGGGACTTAAATGAAAACTTAAAAAAAAAAAAAAAGACAGTGCCCCCTGAGTAATGTATTTTATGATAACTGATACAAATGCCCCTATGCGGTACAGCTGGCTTGGGACATCTTTGGGGTTCCTCAGAAGTCACAGCTATTTCATGGAGAGAATATGGAAACATGATCACTTACTCACTTTGGGACTCTTCTGTTAACATTGCATTAAAGTTAATGAAAACAAGACCTCACTTATTAAGTGCTTAGCTTTTTGTAGTAAGTACCAAAAAAAGAAAAAGAAAAAGAAAAAGAAGAAAGAAAAACAACACCTACTGTAACCTGAAAAGCTTCCCAACTATTCTCTCATTGTGTGAAATGCATTATGTTCTATAGATAATGTATTTTGTTGCTGAAGTGCAGTTGATCTTACCAAACATAATTCAATGAATGTAATGCCATTTTTTCTGCTGTTTCCACTATACTTTATACAGAAAGAAAAGTGTGAGACTGACTCAATTCTGCCATGATTAAAACTTAATTCCATATATTAATAGCTGTTGTATTCTATTAAATCTGGTAGAAAAGATTTATACTACCATTTATTTCCATTCTTAATCGTTAGGATGAAATAGAACACATCAGTACGCTTCTTAAAATACCCTTGGATTATGAATTAAATACAAGCTTACAACTTAAAAAAAAGGTACAGGATGATGTTTTTAAACATTATAAAATTATAGTAATAATTTTAATTATAACAAAATTATAAAATTAACACCGTTAGTGGTTGAAACAGTGAGAATCTAAGGTTTGATTTTTTTTTCTTTCTCCATCTCTTTCCTTCTTTCCCTGAAAATCATTCCACACTCTTTCATAATGTGATGTAGTATATTCTAGAAGTAATAAATATCACATTATTTAGCTCTTACTTAGGTAACAAATGAAAATAATTGCACTCAGACTTAGACACATTGAAGAAAAATAATGGAGTTATAACAGGCACATATCATTTTTTTTTTCAACTTTTAAAATTTTGAGGGGTGCCTGGGTGGCTCAGTGGGTTAAGCGCCCAACTTCAGCTCAGGTCATGATCTCACAGTTCGTGAGTTCGAGCCCTGCGTCGGGCTCTGTGCTGACCGCTCAGAGCCTGGAGCCTGCTTCTGATTGTCTCCCTCTGCCCCTCCCCCATCCACACACTCTCTTTCTCTCTCTCTCTTTCAAAAAGTAAATAAACATTTAAAAAAAAATTAAAAATAAATAAATGAATAAATAAATAAATAAAAATAAATAAAATTTTGAGATAACTGTAGATTCACAGGCAGCGTGAGATGTAATCCACACGGGACCCATGTACTCTTTACCCCATTTCCCCCAGAGGTACATCTTAGAACAAGATAATACACTCTTTTTTTTTTTAAGTTTATTTATTTATTTGAGAGAGAGAATGCGTGCGTGTTTGTGTGTGTGTGTGTGTGTGTGTATGTGTGTGTGCGCGCGCGTATGAGTGGGGGAGGCACAGAGAGAGAGGGAGAGAGAATCCCAAGCAGGAGGGAATCCCAAGATCTACATACGTTAGATTACATAGTAGACTACATATGTTAAAAGCTCATTAAAGGATATTCTGATTTTGGGATGCCTGGGTGGCTCAGTAGTTTGAGCATCTGACACTCGATTTTGGCTCAGGTCATGATCTTGCAGTTTGTGAGATCCAGCCCGTGTGAGGTTCTGTACTGGCAGCACCGAAACCTGCTTGGGATTCTCTCTCTCTCCCTTTGTTTCTGTCCCTCCACCACTCATGCGCTCGCTCTCTCTCTCTCTCTCTCTCTGTCTCTCAAAATAATTTAATAATCTTTTTTAAAATTTTTTTTAACATTTATTTATTTTTTGAGACAGAGAGAGACGGAGCACGAACAGGGGAGGGTCAGAGAGAGGGAGACACAGAATCCGAAGCAGGCTCCAGGCTCTGAGCTGTCAGCACAGAGCCTGACGCTGGGCTCGAACTCACGGATTGTGAGATCATGACCTGAGCCGAAGTCGGTGGCTTAACCGACTGAGCCACCTCGGCGCCCCAATAATTTAATAATCTTAAAAAAATACTTTGACTTTGCTGTTGGAGGGCTAAGTAGAGCATAGCAACTGCAATCTGCCAATGAGGAGATTGAGGACATCACTATTTTGACACAGAGAGGTAAATCTCTCAGTCAATAGATGTAAGCTACTGGGGGTGGGTGTGGGGAAAGGAAAGACTCCTCTGGGGGAAAATAACAAAGAAGGGAAGAAATGAGATATAGGAAATTTGCAAATTCAGTATTTATACAAGAGATTAGGAACCCTCAAAAGTCAATCAGCATTTCGACAATTAGTTTCAAGTTTCAGAAGTGTGCTCAGGTCTGAGCTACATGCAGTAAAGAGGTCCTGCCTACCAGGCAGCTCTGAATGGTCCAGTATGCCAGGTGGGGTGAAAAGCAGAGAACCCAACCTAGCTTCAACCCAATGCCGCAAAAACATATACTCAAATATTTTTAGGACCACCATTTAATAAACTACAGGAAAAGAGAAAAACACTAAAATTGTCCATGTCACATATCTATTGCTTCTTTAGTCATAAGAGATACTACGTTTTTTTTTTTTTTTTTTAGAATGACATAATTACATACAACATTTCATCTTTTGTGGGGAATATATCAGTTTGAATTTTCACTGCATACCAAAAAAAAATTTTTTTCACTGCATACCAAGAAAATAAAAATAAACTATATGGATTTGTTTTTCTCTCTTCAAAAAATAAATCAGAGAGAACACTTTCTATGAAATCATCCAGTTCTTTCTACGCGCCCAGGCTCTTTCTAGCTTCCTACGTTGTTATCCTTAGCGTGTGGTTTCAATTTTCAAGATTTCCTCATAGTTCAGGATGGCTGCTGGAGATCTGGGTATCACATCCACATTGAAGACCCCTGGAAGGTAGAAGCAAAAGGAAAAAACAAAACAAAACAAAGCAAAGCAAACACACGTTAAACAAAAAGCATGACCAAAGTGAGCTCCCTTTTTTTTAAAGAACTTTTTCTTTTCTAAAGTTTTTTTAAGTTTAAACCCCTTTTTAAAAGTTTATAGCACCTGCAGAATGACCAATAACTTAAGCTGTGGATTAGGAGTTAGCCATTTGTTTACATCCAGCTGCAAGATATCCAAAGGGGGCACAATGTGTCCATAGTTCAGTTACTAAGGAGAAAGAGGTAATGGCTATTGAATGGGCAGCCAGTATCTCTGACAATGGGGATGCAAGTTTTCTCAGAATTTTGTTATTACATATCTATCCTTGCTCAGAACCAGAAATAGCCACCTGTACTGAATGGTTAATACTCTGTTGACACATATATAAGATCAATACAGTTTAAAAAGAAATACAATTTTACATTTTCAAAATTCATCTAGTTTCTGCATGTTCTGATTTGACTTTCAACAAAGGTAACAATGGCTCTTGGATTTTTAACAATCCACTTCCTGTTAAGTGCAGCAGCATGAAGTTTCATTTTAGAAACTCGGAAAAAAAATATAAAAAGCTTTTGTGTGTTTGTGGTTTGCATTAAGTAAGTGAAGACTGTATTTTTCCATTGATTATTGGACATTGTTCAAGCAATTGAATTATAACACTCTCATCTATCATGTAACATATTTGGATTTCTAGGAGAGAAGTCCAAGTACAGAGAGACAATGGATAAATATAAATTTTAAAATAACCAAGGAGCAAAATCAAATCCACAAATAAGAAAAATAACAATCACCTGATTGTTATGGGCCATCTGAATATAGTTTTCTAGATATTGTTCACTCTGAATAGACAAAAAATCAAATAACTTCTACTGGGTAGGAAAAATGCCAGCAAGATCTAAATCTTAATCAAATGTTGTTGAGATCTCTATAGCTGGGGGCTGGCTTTAGAGGAACATTCAGAAAGTTAGTATTATTTTTTTTTTTCCAGGTCTGAAATGTTGCTTTAAAGACTTCACGCAGGAAATAATTATATTCAATAATTTCATATTGCTAGAGAGTCAAAGACAGTAACAAATACGTCTGTCCTCTTTCCAAATAAAGAATAATATCTTCATTGATTGACAAAAGCGATTCTTCTGAGCGTGGATTATGCCTTTAGGCCCTAGGACGATGACTTTTTAGTGTCTACATACAAACTTTAGTTGAAATCATGGCCCCAATTGACAGGACTTTTAAATTAGAGCGCCCACAGGCCACTTTGCTACATTGTACATCGTCATTTTCTTCTACATTGAATTAATTTTCAATCAACATTCTTTAAAAAAATGAGCAAGAGTAGAAACTGGCAACCAATACTCTAACGTTATTTCAAATCCCGAAGCACAAAGATTAATTAAGAACCAATTAATACAGAGACTATACGTCAAAAGAAGATAGAGAAGATAAGATGAGGTCAAGATAAAGTCGTTTTTGTTTTCGTTTGAAGCTTAGATAGATCACAAATATGAAATTGAGGAGAAAATAGAAGATATTAAATGGCTAAGTCTGCATTATTTTTAATAAATACAAATATAAAGTATCTTTGATGTTGGTACTCATAAAATCATCAGAGAAGAGAAAGCAGAAGCATTTAAGAAATCCTCCTGTACTTTCGTAGGAAATCAGCATAGTGGAGAAGAGTGTAGACGTTGGAGCGAAGCCACCTGGGCTCAAATCTGGCTCCACCTGTGTGATTTGGGGCAAGTGTCTTAACCTCTTTGTGCCTCGGTTTCCTTACTTGCAAATGTGCTCTTAATTCTGATGTACAGAGTCTTTGTGAGAACTGAATGAGACATCCACGTGAAGTGTCCCGAAAAGAACTTGGAATATAGTAACACTCAACAAATATTATTCTTGTTATTAATTAATTCCAAAATACGGATTTAATGGGAACTATGTAAAAGTATTATGTGACATTGAAGGGACTGTACTGCCTTCAGAAGGAGTAGATTTATTACTGTTGTATTACAATTTTAATTAATTTTAATTTAACTTAACCATACTTGAGGCGAGTCTGAGTAACATAGTATCCTCTTGTCACACTTAGACAAACACATGAGAAAATAGTCCGGTGTTATTTCAGCGAGTTCACTTCTATATTGCTCTTGTTTGTCAAAGACAAGTGCACAGATTAAAGTGCAAAACTGGGGAACGGTGTCTCAGATGGGGGCGTCTAGCATGCCACAAAATGGAACATGCACCCTTGATTGCAAAAATGTATGGCCAAGCTGTTATAGTTTTAAAAGGAGGAAACAAAAGAATTTAGAAGGTAGTGCATCGAGGCAAATTGGGTAAAAATGAGATTGAAGTGTAAAAGAAAACAGCATATGTGAACAGAAATGATTAAATCTTTAAACATTAATGGGCTGCAGAAAACCCAACCAGCTGACATTCTGTCTTCACAAGAAGAGCATTGGACTGAACACTGTGGAGATCCGAATTGTTTTGTCATTGAGCTGTGTGCGTAGATGGGTCATCTCTCTGAACTCGGTGTTTTGTTTTTGTTTTTTTTTTCAACCTATAAACAAGACTATTTCACTTGATAATTTCTAAGATTTAATATTTCCACTGGAAAAGAAAAAAGAAAACAGAATTGTTGGTGTGTAATCATATCCTTGCTTCTTCCCCTTTTTTCTTGAAGGACAGCAGTCTTGAAGATGATCTTTCCAGATTTCTGACTTCATAAATGACCCTTCAAAAGCAGCGAGGCTATTTCCCTCACCAAGAGCTTTAGGAATATAAGGGTGGTGGTAAGAGGTGGGGCTGGGCGTTATCAGAAGGATCCGGAGCATCAAGGCATATGCTGTGTTAACTCACTATACAGACGATCTACGTCAGACCAGCAGTGGCTCTGGGTCTGATCTGTAAAGAAACGCAGCTCCCTGGAGCCAGTTAATAGACAAGCCATATTCATACATCACTACGTTTACGGGTGTAAAGCCGGGAAGGACTTTTCTCTCTGAGTTACTTTGGCTCGGGAATACACTGATGCCTAATTATAAAGCATGTAATTTTAGGGCAGCAAAACCACATGTCCAACCACACTTGCCTTTGCATCTGGCATGTCCTTGATTTATGTGTCTTCTCTCTTCCCCTCCTGGTACTCGATGCTGTCTAGCTGCCTCCTTACACCTTCCCTTCCTAAGCTGTTGCTCGTGAAAATCTGAGTGTGGGTAAAAGTGAATTTCAGTTCTTCTACTTTCCTCTTTTGTTAGTGTTGCTAAATTTGGTCAGCCATTCAAAAGGTATTTACTGCATTTTGTCTTTCCAATACTATTTGAGTTGTGCCAAGAGCTTTATCTTGAGTTGAAATGTGGAAGAGGAGGAGTAAGTCACTAAAAGTAAAGAAAAGGAGGAAGAGGGCTGCCGGGGTGGCTCAGTCGGTTGAGCGTCCGACTTTGGCTCAGGTCACGATCTGGCAGTCTGTGAGTTCGAGCCCCATGTCGGGCTCTGCGATGACAGCCCAGAGCCTGGAATGTGCTTCAGATTCTGTGTCTTCCTCTCTGTCTGCCCCTCCCCTGCTCACATTCTCTCTCTCTCTCTCTTTCAAAAATAAATAAACTTTAAAAAAAGAAAAAGAGGAAGAGCTCACTGTACTGAAGAAACAGTGCAAGGTAGGAAGCTGCAAGGAAGGTTTGAGAAAAGGAAAATTAGATACGGAGGCAGGAGAATGGAGGGTGAGAGAGAGAGTGATAGAACATGAATGAAAGAGTCAGAAGAGGGTCGTCTGGGTGGCTCAGTCGGTTGAGACTCTGACTTGGGCTCAGGTAATGATCTTGCGGTTTGTGAGTTCGAGCCTCGTGTTGGGCTCCCTGCTATCAGCACAGAGCCATCTTCAGATCCTCTGTCTCCCTCTCTCTGCCCCTCCCATGCTTGTGTGCTCTCTGTCTCTCAAAAAAAACAAACAAACAAACAAAAAAAAAAACACAAAAAAACAACCAGGAAACAGAGACTTATAAGTCATGTGAAAAAAGTTCCAAGATTAACAGAAAACCACTCAAGAACTTTAAGCAGTGGAGTGACACAATCAGATCTGGTTTTTTTAAGTCTCTCTGGCTGGGAAGAAGAGAATAAATGGCAGGTGGGGAGGGAATGGGCAAGGGCAGTTGCAGGGAGGCCAGCTGATGTGACATTGCAGTTTTTCAGGAGAGAAGTGAGAACTCGAGCTAGTTTGGTCTAGAGTTTGGCACGATAGCAGAGAAAAATGGATATTTTTGAGGAGCCTTTAGATGGTTAAATCAGTAACGCTGGACAGATCAGATGTTATAAGCATCGAATTTAACTTCGCCTTGTGTGATAACTTTCAATCATCACTGAGCAGATGTATAGTCTCTTAATTTTGTTTTATCTGGTTTATTTGCTTTGTTGGGAGGAATTTCTGGAAGCTGCAAAGTCCTAGTGAGGGTGAAGTGACTACCAACACTGTGAATGAGTCATGCTTTTTCTGACTCAGGTGGAAATACTGAAGTGCTGTTGTGACCATGGAACCCCTTCCATGGTGCCTGACGTAGCACAGGTGATTGGTGATGCCCTCAAGGCACAGGGAGGTGGGAAACTGAGGAAGAAGTAAAAAGCTAGGAGAGTGAAAGAAGGAATTAAGGTTTTTCCAGCGAATTAAAAGGGACTAAAGGGACTAAATGGGTCACTTGCCTACATGAAATACTTATTGATTCCTTCTATTGTTGTATTTAAGACATATTCGATCATTTTTGAAAAATCTTGAAATGTCCCTAAGAGTGAATATGAAACCATTTTTTTACATCCAGTTGAGCAACTTAACTGGTGTTTAATAACTATGTCATCTCAGCACACCATACAGTTGAACTGCAAAGGTTATTTCCTATAAAGACGGCACTCAAAGGCACATTTAGCTCAGCTTTTTATATTTGTTGTGTCATTAATATTAGTGATGTTGCTTTTTTGACCGTTCAATAACCAATGATTTTCATGGAGTTTGCTGTTGCAATCCTGGCTCTCACAATTGAATGTGAACATTTTAATTAACTGTTACTAAAAGAAGATAAAGGTGAGTATAAGTAATATTAAACACTAAATATATATATTTCATCTAAAATATATATATATTATAGACTATATATATATATATATATATATATATATGATGAAAATTCTTTTCCTGAGTTTGTGTGAGGAATAGAGAATGAGATATGAGACTGTGTTAAGATATGTTTCTTCTTTTATGTTTATTTATTTATTTTGAAGGGGAGGCAGGGGCAGAGAGAGGGAGAGAGAAAATCCCAAGCAGGGTCGGTGCTTTCAGCACAAAGCGTGACACAGGGCTTGATCTCACGAACCATGGGATCATGACCTGAGCCGAAATCAAGAATTGGACATTTAACTGACTAAACCACCCACTCACCCCAAGATATGTTTCCTTCTATGCATTAGTGTACTGTGTACAATGGTGAACATATAAACTTAACAACTGATAGTCCAGATGAACTGAGTTTCTCTCCAATTTGAGAATGTGTATAATCAGTTAACAAAAATTCTAGCTGATTCCTATTACTGACTTAGAATTAGTTTTAGTGTAATATTACATTTGTATAAGTTTTTAAAAAGTTACAGATTTTTTTGTTCCTATAGTTCTTATGTGCCTATAAAATCATAAACATTATAAATAATAAATAAAAACCATAAAACTGTGATTCAAATCAGTACAAAACTATGAAAGCGATAGTACTTGGATTGTTAAGACTGATCCATCATGGCAGATGATGTTTTGCTGAGGCTAAAGCATGTTTTGCATTGTGAACATGGAATCAGATGCTGATGCAGAAGTTCTTTCTACTTTGTTGTGCTCCTATTTGTCAGTAGTGGATCGATTCTCTCTCTCTTTTGATCTGTTCAAACTACTATGGGACCTAAACCTTTGTTCTGGGTCACAATGCCTTTAGCTATCACTTGGGGCTAATGAATAAGTTCCGTAGTAAGTGTACCTCTGTTCTTTCTCTTCTAACTGTGGCAATGAAGGTGAAAATATATGTTGCCAATGAGCTCTTCAATGCAGACAAAAATGAAAGTCAAATGAGTGTGGTGAATTAGAAGTCAAGTGAAGAAAATGTTGTAGGGAATTGGGGTTGATTAACTGTATCATCTCATTAGATAAATGCTGAGAATTGGCTGCTGATTTCAGAATGTGGAGATTGTCATAGACCCTGAGCCATTTTTGTAGAATAGACAAGGGAGTGATAAAACTTGAATGCAGTGACTATGCCAGAGAATAGGAAGGGGCAATTTAGGGACAGAAAATACAGACAATTCTTTGGAAGTATTTACGGTAAAGTGATCAGAGAAAGAGTTGACTCCTGAAGGGGGCTAAGGAGAACAGTGTTTTATGAAACTGGGCATACCAGCATGTTTGCATGTTTAGTGGAGAGGGAAATAATTCAGTAGAGAGGGAAGACTTGATGATGCAGGAAAGAGAGAGGGTAGAATCTAGAACAATGACTTTGAGTGGGCTTGAGGGAAGGGTATCTGGAGTACAAAATGGAGGGGTTGGCTCTAGGTGGGGTCATTGATAATTCACTCCTGGTAGCAGAAGGAAAAGCAAAGGATATGCCAAGACAATGTAGCTGGTGAGCAGATGTGGATGTTCTCTGAGTGATTCAATTTCTAAAGTGAAACCTCAAACCAGGTCATCAGTGAAGAGTGAGGATGGGGGAGGTTGTGTGAGAGGGTGAAGATCAAAGAGAATTTATTAAAAGGGTTGGCTTGGAGAGGTCGAGAACGAATGGGCCACGATGGGGGATTTGGGTTCATAACTGGGCAATATTAAAGACACAGCTGAGTTCCGTAGGTATCAATTTAATGTAGGGATTGGTCAACGTTTTCTATAACAAGCCAAACAGGAAATATTTAGTCTTTGTGGTCCGTATGGTCATCTCTGCTATTGCAGTGTGGAAGTTGCCATAGACAACATATAAAGTGGAGCTGCAATGGGCCACCCATAAGCTGGGACAGTGAGAGATCTCCTCCCTTCTTTAGGGCTCAACTCAAATGCCAGTACCTTATTGAAGTGTTGTGTGGCTTTCTTGGATACGGTCAGTCGGGCTTCCTTTTATGGTCCCACCTTGATCCACACCTTTGTGCTATATCTTTCACTTGCACTGGAAGTGCTGGAACTGGTTTGCATTGGCTTGAGGGACCTGATTGATTAAATTTTCAGGAATTCTGTGAATTGATTAATGAAATATTGGCAGCTTGAAATCAGTCATGGTGAGAGTATTTATAGCACAGAAATTGGTAAAGAGTACAAATCAGGGTCTTTCTGACCTCCAAGAACCAGTTGTTAACCATTCAGCTGTAATTAACTGGTTTACATCACCGTCTCCCCATCAGGCCCAATTTCTGAAGAATAATGACTGTGTTCACTATGTAACTAGTTTCTCTCTTCTCTCCAAACTACAAGATTGTGGTGTATATAGTACATGTCAAAACTTGTCAAATAAATTTTTAACTGTTTTACTTTTTCCCTCATTAAAAATTCAAATTCACAAAAGTTCTTCCAGTGTAATTATATACCCCCAAATCAGCAAAGTGTACCAACCCATACCTACCAGGACTAAGGAAGGAAGACATTAGGTGTTTATGAGATTAACCTCACATTAGATCAGACTTTTTTCTATTACAGATTTTTTTCTTTCTGAATTGGCTTTGATTTTAATCTCTTATTGCCCAACTGGCTCTATCACCTTTTTGCCTGGACATACACTGTGCCTCACATCTCTGTTGACATGGTTCACAGTCTTTAAGAACATGGGGTTTGGAGCCAGAATACCTCCTGACATCGGGCAAGTACTAAGCATGTCTGCAGGACTAAAATGGTACGTATTTTGTAGAGTTGCTATGTGGTTTAAATGAATTAATCCATATAAGATACTTAGGGCAGTGCCTTAGCTATGTTAGAGCTAATTATCATTATTAAGAGGTCACCAATCTCCCAGGATTCTACTTTGCTGGTCTAAAAGTCCATCCTTTACAAAGCATCCAGAGAGATCTTTGGCAAACATAAATCAGATCACATGATTCCTCTGCTTGAAAACCACTGACTATTTCATTATTCTGGGAATAAAAATCTAATTTCTTTTTCAAGTCCTACAGTCCTTACATGATCTGTCCCTGTGACTCCTTCTCAGTCTCTTTGTACCAAGCTCCTCTGCTTTCCCTAATGCTTTACAGATATGGTCTCCTTCCTCTCCTTGAATGATCCAGGCTTTCCTTCTACGAAGGCTCTTGCCCCTCCCTTTGTCCGTAACAGTTTCTTCCTAGTTGTGTCATCATTCAGATCTTGGTCCAGAGGTCCCCTCTCCTGACACATGTCTCCTGAGCACTCTTTCCAAAGGAGCTCAATCAACCCTCATTACTCTCTGTCACATCTTCCTGTTCTACGGTCTTTATGCCATTTATCCATATCTCAAATTGTTGTGTTTATTTATATTTATTTGCTTCCTTTGTCTTCGTTTTATTTCCAACTGGATGTAAGTTCCAGGAAAGTAATATTTATATTACCTATATTTTTCACTGCTGCAGGATTTAAACAATTATTACTGGATCAATAAGTGATAGGGATAAATGAATATATTATCTTGTTCTAATCTGAGAACCCCACTGATCAGTTTGTGCTATTTTAATGAATAACATCACTGTCCATCCATTGCAGGAGCCAGAAATCTCGGTGTCATTCTTAACTTCTGCTTATCCCTCATCATCCAAATAATCAACCTTTATGTTATGTCCATTCTGATCTGAACATCACTCATGAATCTTCTACTTCCTTCTAACTAGAATTATTTTATTTGTTTGGATTTGAGTGGTCATTATCTCCGATCTTAATCAGCTTCAATCTATTCCCCTCACAGTAGCCTGAATAAACTTGCCAAATCACAATTCTGCTTGTGTCCCTTCATTGTTTAAAACCCTTTAATATTAAAACGGTAACACGGTGTAGCAGCATTATTAGTACCCAACCCACTCCATGTCTTTGTTTGCCCATCTGAGTTGCCTACAGTTGGGGACAGTTTCTGGCAACCGTAAACTTCTGATAGCTTCCCATATCAGGTATGTGATCTCTCTCTCTTTCTTTCTATGTGAGGGCTTTCTCTGGTACCCTCAAAGCTCAAAGCTTGCTCAAAGCTCAACAAACTCTCTGGTGTGACCCTCAAACAGTGAGGGATGGATCAATGGATGAATGTCCCAGCCATCCCGGCTTCCACGGCCTTCAGTGAGATGATTCTCAGGTCACTGGAGGCTACCATTCCCCATGGTATACCTATTGCCCATAGGTATACCCAGCTCATTAACACATATTTTTCTGGATTTTCTTATTTCCCCATCTCTTCCTCACTTGTACATCCTGAAATCAACTTTTAAATAAACTACCTGTAGCCAAGGCCTTGTCTCAGAGTCTGTTCTTGGGAAAAAACATACTATGAATTATGGCTTGTAATATACCCCACAATGGGGCCTTTACTACCCTCTCTGGGCTATTTTCCTCAGTTAACCACCCACTGCTTACCCACACCAATCTTGGCTTTTGGGCCATACTAATTCCTTAAGTATATGATGCTTTTTCTAACTTTTTGTGCTTTTGCATACTTTTGCTTACACCTTAAATGCTACCTTCATCCACCAGTGGCTAACCACGTGCTTTGTTCAAAGTGTTCAATGAATAATCTTACAAATAACTAGAGTCTAAAATTTATTCCCGTTCATAGGCTTCTGCAGACGGGTCAAATTATTTGTTTATTTTTACATAATATGTTATGGGACAATTGCTAAAGATCTGAGAAGATACAAAAGAAGAATAGCAACATACAGTAAACTTTAAAATTCCAGATACATATTTTTCTGCTTTTTAATCAGCTTTGAATTAACCAGGTGCAAGCTATCAACTATGTTCATTTGGAAATAATAGAACATCCAGCTCTCCGGAGAATAAATTTGTTTGAATAACATGAGTTTTTAATAAGCCAATACTTACTGCAATTTTTCTTTTTATAATAAGTCAAGTTTTTTTTTATGGCGGATTATCACATTATTATTCTTAATATGGCCTTTTTGCCAAAAATGTTCCCTGAAACCAGCATCTGCTTGGTTTTAATAAATATTTAAGTTGTACCAGCAACAGCCAAAGTGCTGATAGAATTAAACTCATTATGCTTTTATTTTACTACAATACTCTTAGCAAGAGATGTATCTGATCCTGAGCATATAATTAGGGCATTTGAAGTAATCCATGCTTTAACATGATTTGAGACGATAAATACCACTTACAGAAAACATGTTCCTGTGCCTTGCACTGTTACTCCTTTTCCCTTGTTCAGAACTTATTGTTCAGAACTCAGAGAACTATTTCATTGTTGCCTGCACTGGAATGAATACCTGTGTTTCCATGCCCCCTGCGTTTCTTCTTTTTTTTTTTTATTTTTTATTTTTTTTTTTAAATTTTTTTTTTTTTTTTTTTCAACGTTTATTCATTTTTGGGACAGAGAGAGACAGAGCATGAATGGGGGAGGGGCAGAGAGAGGGAGACACAGAATCGGAAACAGGCTCCAGGCTCTGAGCCATCAGCCCAGAGCCTGACGCGGGGCTCGAACTCACGGACCGCGAGATCATGACCTGGCTGAAGTCGGACGCTTAACCGACTGCGCCACCCAGGCGCCCCATCCCCTGCGTTTCTTCTTCACAATCTATTTTAAACATTGATAATTATGTCTTTAATGGCTCTCTTCTCCACTAGGCTACAAACTAAACTGCATCTGTTTTTTCCATCACTGTATCCTTGGTTCTTAGCACAGCACCTGATGCATAGTCAGTACTCAACAAATGTTTGAAACTTCCTCCAGAATGCATCTATGCTTGTTTTTCTAGCATACTTAGAACTTCAGTTGATAATTTCATTCATCTATATACTCATCCATTTTTGTACTCTATAAACTTCATTGATCTCCTGGTATATGCTGATGGATTAGGCCAAGCACTAGTTAGTGCCTTAGAAATAAAAGACAGAATCTCTGTCTCTCTCTCTCTCTTTTAAAGAAGGGAAACAGAGAGGTAAAAGATAATTAAAATATAATAAAGTAAGGAAGAAAGCCAAGATAAATAAAAAAAAAAAAAAGACCTGTTTCTAACTTCTTGTTTCTCCCTCCTGGTTCTACTCTACAGGTTGAATATCATTTTCGTTTTCATCGTGGTTTATGGTTCAGAGTAAATGACAATGACTAACTGCTATGCACAGGTAAAATAGGAAAAAGAAGGAGTACTTTGCTGAGACATTTCACAAAGAGTCAGAATAACGGTGACATAGTCCAGCCTATTTTCATGGGCAGAGGTCACCAAAGTGGCTTTACCTTATCAGTGGTACCCAGAGTGTGCTCTAGGAGTCAGCACCTGGGAAGCTGTTAGAAATGCAAATCCTAGGCCCCTCCCCAGACCTATTGAGTCAGAGACTCCAGGGGTGGGGCTCAGCAGTCCGTGTCTTAATAAATTCTCCCAGAGACTGTGATGTCCATATGTTGAAGAACCACTGGTCTAGATGTTAGTCCTCCAACTTCCCCAGTGCAGATCTCCACCATTTGCATGTACCAAATCTGGAGTCAAACCTACCTTAGCTCTGGTTCCTGAGGCACCGGGTTGAGTCTGACAGTTGCACAGCCTGTGGAATGGCGTGATGTGAGATCACTAGCTGACCTCTTTAGGGGCAAGCTTGCAGCCAGAATAATCCTTCATGTCCTGTCCTGACTGCCTCCTAGCTTCCTGTTTTCTCCCCTCTCTTTCGTGTCACCAGGGTCTTGGAGGTGAGCCCTTTTATGTCATATACATACTTAATTAGTGGCAAGGAGAGCAGAAATCACTAGTTTAAGAGAAAAGCAGTAGAAATTTAGAAAACATTTAGTAGCAGATATTTTCAGCAAATAGGATAAGTCAACAAGCAGAATAAGCATAAGTCAGTGACGTGAATGTGAACCCTTTTAAGGCCATTTCTTTACTTTGTCAACTTCAGGGTTCGTTAATATAACTGTAACCCATAACATCTTAAGAATATGTAGCTATAATCAAAATGGGAATACACACATTTGTATACATCAACACAGATTCCTTACTTTCCAGAATATCCAGTACACACACACACACTATTTTTGTTCTTTAATATATAGTGTTATTTCAAAATGTATTTATGAGTTAGTTTTAAGATTTTTATAATTGTTTGCTTTGTAATGGGCGGCCTAAAAATTTTTAAATTTTATCACTCGGGAAATTCTGACTTTTCCTTTATTGTTCAGTTGTGATTTTTCAGAGAGGAAAGGCTTGCTGTTTTCCAACTCAAAGAAAATAGAGTTATTATATTGTTCTATTTTGTATACCTTCTCAAAAACAGTTAAGTAGTTTTTGAAAATTAGAATAGTGAAAGTATGGGAAATATTTCAGTGAAAAACATCTTACTCTGCCCTTATGTGAGCATTTACTATTTACTAGGACATGATTTAAGGTTGAAAATTAATGTTAATGCTCTCTGGAGGGCACAAGTGCTTCCATAAAGACAGTTGGAATTTCTTAGGAAATTCCAGCAAATATCAATTTGTGAATCAATCATTCCATAAATGTTTTAGAAACACCAATATGCAAGACACAACCCTAGATCCCAGAGTGGAATTGAAGTAACACTTAAATTGAATGGATAAATATACATGAGAAGCCAAGTTATGATATCAATTTAATGATGGCTTGCTTTTGTATATCTTATTTAAATTATCTTCTTTCAACCTATGATGTAGAAAGGGAAAGAATTATTATCTTCATTTTCAAATAGTAGAATTGAGGCTGAGAATTGCAAATATCAAGTATCAAGTGCCTTTCCCAAGGTCATGAATCCCTATGCCAAATAGCAAAGCTATGATGAAGACTATCTCTTTGGTCTCCTGTTACAGAACTTGTTCTATGACTTCATGTTGCCTCTTATAAGAAACAAACAAAAGAAACAGCAACAACAACAACAGCTAAGAGATGGTGCATGACAGATTTGTGAGTGAATAATACAGTTATATCTGCGAAATGCTTTTTTGTGGCAGTGATTGGGAACTACTTCTATGAAGGAGAGAATGATGCATCCGGTCTTGGACCAACTGATCTAAGAGTAAAAGAGTCAAGTCTTTGGGAAAAAGATGTAGGGAAGCCCCCAGTGGATCAATAGTCTACAATGGACGAATGCACTCTTAGACTTTGATGGCAATCCTAACCTTGCCTAGTCCTAGCCATTTATTTGCAGACTCTCGTTAGTTGCCAAGTTCTAGTATGGTTCAACCTTGAGGGCCACATTAATGCTAATGAAGTGCAGTCAGTTCCAGACAGCTTTGTTTTTCTACAATTAAAACAATAAGGCAGTGATTCTCAGTCAGAATCTCTTGGGACTTTGTCCCTGGATGTTATTTGGTGGTTCTAATTATTTTTAAAATAAGGACTAAGACTTTTCTTCCCCACATGAGATCAAATCATGTGGCTTTGGTCTACGTGCATTTTATATGGCTCTGCACGGTGAAAAGTAGTGCTGTTGGTGAGCATAAAAGCAATCAGACTCGATTACCGTTAAAATTGGACTCTGAAGAGAGTCCATGAATAATGCTCAGGACTCCTGAAACGCTTGGTGTGCCCCTCCTTCTTTCTTCAGAACACAGGGCATTAGACAGTAGATGGCAGTGTGAGATGGGGAATTTAAGCCTTGGCAAGGATTTGCTTGAAACTAGCTCAGTAAAAATGGCTTTTTGACTTGGAAGCATTTATTAAATGAACCTTCCATCAGAGTTTTGTCTGGCAGCCAGGAACCCACCCTGGAAGGTGCTGGCAACCCACAGGTATGGGTGTGTGTAACTGCTTTGTTTGAACTGGGTCCATTGCCCTGCTCGGAAGGAAGGTGGGGAGTGTCTGTGTACAATTCATTGTCACAGAGCCAAGCAAACTGCCACTCAACCCTCTTGGCACCCTCGTGCCCCCTGGAGAAGTTTGCACCCTCCTTACACCTTTCAGGGAAAGTGATCGTGTTTAAATGTGTAAGTAGAAGCTTTGATAGATACAAAAGGTTAATGGTGTTTCAGGTTTTTCTGTAATGTTCTTCCTGTTGTCCCAAACCTCTTAAAAATCAGAGGCAGGGAGTGAGGGGATTTCCAAACCCAAAGCAAACTATTTCATGGAAGAATTTCTCAGACCAGCTGAAAGGATATTATTCCCCATGGCCTATCAAATGATGGATTCTATTTAGAATTGTAAGGAATCCTGGAAAATAAGAGAGGGCTGAAGGTGAGTCGGGCTTCCTTTCCATTACAGACTCTGAGCAGAAGCAGAATTTGATATCTATAATTAGTTTCCTAAATTTGTATCCCTCTAGAACACTTTGTAATAAGAAATTGTATTTTAATCAGGGAAGAAATAGCTAAAAACATTTGATTTACTCAACATTTTACTTAATAGAAAAGAGGTCAATAATTCTGTGAGGATCCTTGTTCTATATGCAGTAATTACAGGATTAAAATAAACCACATGATCAGGCTATTGTAAAATTAGTAATTTTTCTGCGTCAAGGACTGATGTAAAACTACAGCTCCTTAATTTTAGGTGTAACTTCTAACTGGTGAAATTGCAGCTCCTGTGTGATATAATATTCATTACGTGACCTTGCTAAGCTCCACTTTTCTCAACTATAATATAGAAATAATAAAAGTACTTACTGGACTGTATAGTAAGCCCTGACCATTATAATAAGCCTGGTACAACAAATATTAGCCATTGCTGTTTCCTAGATACTGATGAGTATAGGTGTCTTTTCAAACAATTTTCTTTTCACTTCCCCAAATAGCTAAAAAATATAGTGAATACTACTAGTAGCCCCCCCTCCCAAACAAAATTAGATAGGTAGATCTGCTTAAAATAGAATGCATACCAAAGGAAGTGCTGGGAAATTTGGGATAATGTGTAAGAACAGTAATTAAAAAAATTTTTTTAATGTTTATTTTTGAGAGAGAGAGAGAGAGAGAGAGAGAGAGAGAGAGAGAGAAACAGTGTGAGCAAGAGAGGGGCAGAGAAAGAGGGAGACAGAGAATCTAAAGCAGGCTCCAGGCTCTGAGCTGTCAGCACAGAGCCCGATGTGAGGCTCGAACCCACGAACTGTGAGATCATGATCGGAGCTGAAGTTGGATGTTTAAGCAACTGAGTCACTCATGCGACCCTATAAGAATAATAACTTTAAACACTGTGTTTAAAAGAAGAAAAATAGAATGTTATGTAAGACTTCACAGTTGTATGTGTGCGTGTGTGTGTGAGAGAGAGTGTTAGAAAGAACGAGAGAGTAAGAATGTGTACATGTATTTCAGTTCATTACTTAACCAATGCTTTGGTTAACTGGTGACAAGGGTACATTTTCAGGAAGAAGGGAAAATAAAGGCATGAGAATAAAGTATTTGCCTGAAGTCACAGAAACTTTTTCCTTTTAATAGGCAGAACCTCTTTATTATCATGTGAAAATGGGGAACAGAGCTTGAAGGACCAGTGTTTGGGCATGAAAATGGTAGTCACTTAAGTGAAACTGAACATTTCTTTTGAGTAAAACGTTCAGTGAGCAGAATTGGCATTTATCAAGAGGAAAAGTTAAGTTCCGAGGAGTTGTGTTGAAGTATCGAGAAGTTCTTGGCCAACTACACCACTTCTTACTTTTTTTGTATTTTCAAGTTGTTTTTTTCATTTTGTTTGGTGTTATTTAAAAGAACCTTTCCAAGGCAACATAGTTGAGTTCTTCTCCTGGCTCTGCCTTTTCCAAGCTTTGGAATCGTGGGCAAATTGCTAAATGCATCTCTGTCTTCGCCTGCAATCATATAAAATAATAAAATCTCAGGTTCTTGGGAGATGAAATTAGTAAATGCACAGAACAGCCGCCAGCTCTGTGTCAGGATAGGGTAAGTCCTCATTTAATGAAAGCCAGAGAAAAGGATCATTTGACTTGACAGTCAAATTAGAAAACTATGGAATAGAATTATGGCCATAAGAAGCTTAGAATTAATCAAAACCCCTTATTTTACAGATAAGGAAAATAATGCCTAGAAAGATTAAGTGAAGATGATAACACTGTATCAGTATTAGGATTCTCCAGAAAAACCGAGCCAGTAGGAGATATAAATTGATGATAGATAAACACATAGAAGATAGAGCTAAAGATCTATGATAAGACATTGGCTTACCTGATTATAGTATGGTGTAGTTTCTAGTATGAAAGCCAGAAGGCTTGAGACCAAGGAAGAGCCCATGTTTCTATTTGAGTCTGAAGCTGGGAAAAAAAACCCAGCTCAAAAGGCAGGCAAGAAGAATCCCCATTTATTAGTGGAAGGGTCAGCCATTTTGTCCTATTCAAGCCTCCAAGTGATTGGATAAAGTCCACTCACTTCAGAAAGGAAAATCAGCTTTACTCAGTCCACCAATTCAAATACTGGTTTCATCCAGAAACACCCTCCCAGACACAGCCAAATAATGTTTGCTCGAATATCTGGGCACTGTGTGGCTCAGTCAAGTAGACACAAAATTAATCATCACGCTGATGTAAACCTAGCATGTAATAATATTTAAGCTCTTAAAGCAATCAGCTCTAGGAAAATTGAAGAGAGTCCTTGTTGTCCTATTTGCTGAATTATATAACTTTGGTATTTTATCCTCAACAAGTTTAGACTTTTCTTTAAAATAAATTCAAATTCTCAGGCTTTAAAAATGTTACTTTGTTAATAACTTCCCTGGAATTTTTGTTTCTGATATATGGCCTTAAAACAAAGCAGTTCCACATGTATACAGCCAGTCATAAAATCATGGCTTCCCTTAAAATTCCCTATTCCTGGTATTGTCTCTGCCTTAAAGTGACTTAAAGAGGGAGTAGTATATTGAATTCTTTACCTGCTAAGATTCTGGTCACCAATTCTAATATGTATGTGAGTGGTTTCTCCACACCAACAAGTAACTCAGTTTGACCCTATCCGCCCAGAGATAGTGTCAGATCCTACAGGTAAAGGGCTCAGTCCCCTAAGACTACTCTCTGCTTGGGGTGCCAACTGCTAGCCCAGGTTGTCACCTGTGCTTCTGACCAACTGGCTACAAATCAGAAGTTCCCAGGACCCCTGTCTTGTGTTTGATTAATTTGCTAGAGTGGTTCATGGAGGATATTAAAGGATTAATAGTCAGATGAAAAGATGCATAGGCAAGGTAAATGGGGAGGGGGCGCTGAGCTTCCATACCTCTACAAGGGCACCACTGGAAGCCCTCCAAACTCTACCCTTCTGGGTTTTTATTGAGGGTTCATTACATAGGCATAATTAATTAAATCATTGGCCATTGGTAACTGATGCAACTTCCAGCCCCTCTTTCTTCCCCCAGCAGTCATGGGGCCGGGACTGAAAGTTGCAACTTTTTAGTTGTTGGTTCTCTTGGCAACCAGCCCCCATCTTTAAGTGCAGTCCGAAAGTCACCTTATTAACACAACAGAAGACACCTTTATCCCTCTCATCACTGAGGGAATTCCGAGAGGTTTAGGAACCCTGTGCCAGAAATGGGACAAATAAATATGTATTTCTTATAAATCACAATGCCACCCTTGCCATAGGGAAAACTCCGAATTGGTTATCTGCCCTGAGAGAACTCTGGGATGTGAGTCTAGACAAATGAATCTCAGTACTTTGCTTTGAGAACCCCATTCACCAGTAGGAAATGAATGGAAAAGGAAGTGAGTTTGGATCTGCCAGGGGAATTAAAGCCTTTGGTGATATTTGGGCAGAAGGAATCTGAGCTGAAGACAAAAACGGCAAAGAAGATCACCTATATTATCAAAGAAAAGCAGAGATTGATGTGTAGGGTATATGTAACTGAAGGGCTTTGGTGCACCTCAGGGCATTGAACTTAACTCTAGATTCTTTTGGGGAAAGAAATCCAGGGTCACATGGCTAACATAAGATGATTTCACTTGGGAAGAGTGATGGCCAAGGTGTATGCAAAAATTACCGAAATATTTTCTTCTCTTTTCCTTCTCAACTCGTGTCAGGAGTTATGTTGTGGTTACTAGGCTGTATACTTCCACTTAAAAAAAAAGTATTGGTACACTTTAAGAATTTTTAATTATTCATACTTTTTCTATGTTATTGTTCCTATTGATAATAAAATGAATTGAAAGTCTAAATTAATAAATAGCTTGGCATTTTGAAATTTTTGATCATGTTTCTGTTTAATTTGAAGATTCATTACAATAAAGGTTATCAATGGAAATTCATCCGAAATGTTTATCTTATGATTGATATTTTATCTTATGGGTGATGTTTAATTTAACCTATTAGAAGTATCTAAGTATCTGTACTATGTTTTTTGCTATTCATTTTAATTCCAATTATTGTTAATTTGAATGATATTAATTTTTTTTGGATCTCATAAACAATACAAATAATTTTTGGATCTCCAAACAATACAAATAATCAAATAAATAAAATTTGAATTTATTAAAAAAAATTACCCCCCCTTAGTATATCCTTAAATTAGCTTACTAAAATACTTCAGAGTAAATCTTTGAATTATATTAAGTACTTTTTAGTTGAAATTATTTAAACTGAGACAGTTATAAGGGTGACACTTTTTTCCCACTAATATGCATTTGCTTCCTAAATCAATGCTGTCCATTAAATATATGCACTTAAAATCAACTTCATTGGACATGTAAATCAAATGGTGGATGCCATAAATTATATAAATATTTATATAATCATACTTTTCCTTATACATAATATATTATTTATTTATATTTATATTATAAATATAATTATAATATTATAATTATTTATTATTTATTATTTATTATTTATATTATTGACTTACAAGTTTCAAAGTGTTTTCACTAGGTTTTCTCAGGAATATTATTGCCTACTTAAAATGAGTCATCATTTTTTCCGAACTCCAGATTTAAAACAGTGGGTATGACATTGTTTCTGACTTCAAGAAACTTAGGTTCTTCTGCTGTAGACAGAGAAGCAAAGAAATATTATGATCTGAAAAGACCAACATTATCATTGAATATAAATCACATAATGTAGACACAGAGGAGTAAGCTTCAAATTCTGCGTGGAGGAATGGAGACGAATCAAGGAAGACTTTGAAGATAATTTAGTACTTTGCGTTGAATTGGAAAAGATTAAGAATTGTTCAGGATGGACAATTGTGGAAGTGTATTCCATGGTGAGGGACTAGCAAGGGTGGAGAGGCATGCAAACAGACAGGATACTAGAAAGATTAGGTAGGTATTAGGAAACAAAGGTAGAAAGTGGCAATTTAAATCTGCGGAGAGGAGAGAGAAGATCAAAGCCAGGTAGTGAAGGACTTTACAAATTATTCTAGATATTTACAGCTAGAAGAGATTATACTCTCATTTATCTTTCAGCAATTCTTTTTTTTTATTTATTTTTTAAAAAAAAATTTCTTTTTTCAACGTTTATTTATTTTTGGGACAGAGAGAGACAGAGCATGAACGGGGAGGGGCAGAGAGAGAGGCAGACACAGAATCGGAAACAGGCTCCAGGCTCTGAGCCATCAGCCCAGAGCCCGACGCGGGGCTCGAACTCACAGACCGCGAGATCGTGACCTGGCTGAAGTCGGACGCTCAACCAACTGCGCCACCCAGGCGCCCCTATCTTTCAGCAATTCTAAGAAGTAAGAAATGCAAATGATCTCAAGTGTACGAACGATCACCTGACCAAGGAATATCCAATTGGAGATTAGTCTTCTGGTTTCTGATTCTGTGCATTTAAACTACATTGCCAACAATCCTGGGTTTATTTGAACCAATGTTCCAGTAAGTCAAATAATAAAGAGTTAGTTGCAAGAGGGAAGGATTTTGGTTTATTCTGTTTACTGCTCCATCCACAATTCCGAAAGCAGTGACCATTTCAAAATTGGTGGAACTGATGAATAGCAAGCATTTATTGAGTGCTTATAAAGTACCAGATGTTCTTTTAAATATCTTTACTTAAGGCTTAAAGGATTAAAGCACTATTAGAGAGTTGCGTTACATTTTGGTGCATTATTTTACAAATTATTGCAGGACAAGGAAAGCGTAATATGATAAAGAAAGCTCTGGATAATATAACCAAAGGGTTCCCAAAAGACACATTTTATAGAGAAGAAAAGATTTATTTAGAGAGTGAAACTTGTCTTCAAATACTTGAAAACCCATCATGTAAAAGATGTAGAGCTATCTTGGAGAATAATCTCCAGAGAGTTTATCTGGGGTCAGTATGTGTGTATTTCAAGGAGTTATATTTTGATTTAATATTTGTAAGAATTTTCTAAACTTTCTGACAATTCAATTTAACCAACCATACAACAAATGAGCCTGGGATGAACTAAGCTTCTGTTTACTCATGATATTCACGCAAAAGCTTGAGGGTCCATTGATCCTATAGAATAGATTCATTCTTTGAATGACAGATTAAGCTATTTGATATCCAAGGTTTATAAGTCTACTAGGAAGCTGGTAAACCAGTTGGATTATTGAATTCAAGATTGTAGAGAACCAGTCTATTAACATGTATGTTTAAAAGCAGTTGGCCTGTTTCAAATCAGCTTGGAACACCAATTAAAGAAAAAAAAAATCTCTTTGGCCTTTTCTCAATGTCTTTTCCAAGTCAAAGCAGATTATTCACAGTTTCCTTTAATGTCTGCTGTTCTGTTTATGAGGAATGACTCAAGGGAAGTTTTTCTTTAATTCAAAACAAACAGATTGCTTACATGTTGAATGGCTGGCTGATAGTTACATGTTTCCTGAGAACGTTTACCACTTGTCAGGTGTTATATTACCTGAACTTTTGGTGACTCACGAGGAGGGACAGACCTCAGTTCATGAACTCTCGCTGCTGACATTCAAATCACTCTTTGGGCTGACTATGAATTTTCTGAGAGAAAAAAAGTCCTTCGTAAAGCATCATGAACAACTGGTAGTTTAGGAAACCATTGAATTGCAGAGTGGACTCTCGTGTCTTAGGATATTGATAAGGGAATGGTTACACCTTTGTATCTGGAGCATCTCCTGCAGGATGCTCTGAATAACAGAGCCATGTTATTTTTTCTGAGGAGATATCTGGAGTAAAGGTTAAAATATCAAGTTTGGATGAGAACTTCTTTCTTTCTGTCTTCTCATTTGAAATATTATTTCACAGGCTACTGCTAGCCTGCTCCCATTCTTAACCGAAAGTGATGCAAGCTAAAAAAAAGGATGCTATTAAATCACATGAACACCTCAGAGATGGTGACCCTAGGCACCCCTTCTTCTGTTCTTTTCCACACACACTGTGAAATGTAGAATTCAGGATGCTGTGGTCAGCCCAGCTAAACTAGAATACTGATAGTTGTTTTTTCTTACTGATAGAGGGTGGAGAGCAGAACCAGAGAAGTGGGCGGGCCTCATGGTTTGAGACTGTCTGACTTAAAGGTAACAACCTTTTTCATTGCTCCAGGTAAGCTCTGTTGGACATTTTTAATGTTTTTTGTTTTGTTTTGTGTTGTTTTTGTTTTTTTACCTGGAAATCCAATTTGTACGTAAGAAAATTTTAAATTCCTAAATCTCTTCCTTTTTAAACTCTAATCAGGATATAAAGAGGAAAAATATCAACCTTTGATTTTATAATTAACTTAAAAAAAAAAAAAACAAAAAAACCTGAGGGGCGCCTGGGTGGCTCAGCTGGTTAAGTGTCTGACTTCAGCTCAGGTCATGATCTCCCAGTCTGTGAGTTCGAGCCCCACGTTGGTCTCTGTGCTGACCGCTCGGAGCCTGGAGCCTGCTTCAGATTCTGTGTCTCCCTCTCTCTCTGCCCCTCCCCTGCTCATTCTCTGTCTCAAAAATAAATAAAAACATTAAAAACATTAAAAAAAACCTGAAAAGGCTTCTAGTTGGATTAATTAGTTCGTATAAGCAGAAACTATACACTCTTAGGTCATCAGAGTAGTGGGCTTAGGGCCACATGATTATATTAAAGGGTTACGGTGGAGTTTGGAGAAGCCATCTCCTGAGCGCAAAGATTAGAAAATTAGCAATCCTTTAAAGTAGGTATTTCCTCAATAGGATTTCTGTGAGCGTATTCTTCATTCACTGGTTCCTACAAATAATCTCCTTTATGTTTTAGATATTCTGTGACTATGTGGAGGTTAGAATCTTGGCTTTCTGCCTCAAAAGGGGTTGATAATAGGTGTAGCCTGGCTTTTGTGGGGAGGGGACATTCTTTAGTGAGTACAGTTTCTCTGAAGTTCAGAACTGTTAGCAAAGGGTGAGGTGGATAGAGCAGGGAGCACGGATTCAGGATACACGGGTCCCCATGTCTCTCCTGCCACTAACAGCCAGTGTGACAGGATATAAATCACTATCTCTCTAGGCTAGTTTTTTCATCAGTAAAAATTTAAAAGTGGGCCTAGATGACTTTGAATCTACTTGAGAGCTTTAACATCTATGTTTCTATATTAACAATTTTTTTTTTTTTGAAAAGCAGCAAAGCCACCCCTTCAGAATAGAATGCATTCTATGGCCTTTACAAAAAGGAATCAAAGAATGTGCTTATATTTAAATCAAATTTCAAACAAATGATGTCGTTCCGAGTAGTAAAGTCCTATCAAAACAATTAACTTTGGAGATAAATTTCCTAAGATTTGTTTTGAGGGTCTTTTGTTTTGTTTTCACATTTTAAGTAAAACATACTAGTACAAAAATGAAGAAAGTTAATGCCCTTTCAGATCATGTTATTTGTCGAAGTTGTGACTGAGGCTTGACAGTTTCCTAAGGTTTTCTGCTTTAGCCAGTTTTAGAGTTTTGTTGGCTTGTTTATTTCAGATTTATTCTCCAAGGCTCTTCCTTCTGAAGAGGAAAAACATGGAAATGAGTAGATAATTATCCAGATAATTCCCTTGCCTTCCTAAATGTTATAGTGATTTCTCCTATTGTCTTACTTTTTCAAATATGCCAATGATTTATCCTGAACCTCACTTTTTCTGCTATGGAGCCAAAAGCATCCTTTGGTACTAGCTGAAAGGGTGCCTCTCTGACCTGTGCTTTCTGAAGGAAGCCACACTGCATGGCTTTAAACGAAAATGTTTAACATGTATAACATGTTTAACAAATGTGTTTAAATGTACAACACTGTGCATGGTTTGGCCTGAGAAATAATTAATAAGCAGGTGGCCTTCCATAACTTTCTCTGGGAACTTTTTGAGCCTCTTATATGGCTTTATTTCTTTGTCAATTTAAGTCAGTTTCTTTCTGTTCCCAAATCCCCAATTCTTCTTTGGTAGTAAACTGTCACTCAGGTGTATGGTCTCTTTTGCAGAACAAGAGGATCACCTGTATGTTGTGATGGGTTTGAGTCACCTGGCATTCTGTCACCCTTATCTCATTCTAACACCGCTGAACTTTCTCTTCCTGAATTTGCCTTAATTCACTCTGAGTTCACATTCTGGCTCACTGCATCTGTTTTCACTTGCTGTTTTCACTGTTTTGAGAACAAAATAATAGTTCCGATCCCCATAGGGGTCAATTACCTTCACTGTGTTCACCATCACATATTTCATTTCCAATCCAAACTGCCATTTGCACTTGGCTTGTTCACGTCATGGTTAAGAGAGGCAATGTGGATTGGAGTCAGAAGGGAGGCAAATATTTTGAATAGATTTATACAAATCCATCAGCGCACCTGGAAAAACTGTATAGCACAGTGGACAGAACGTAGGTATTAGAATCCGAAACTAGCATTCAAATCTAGGCTTTGCTACTTGTTAACCATTTGACCTTAGATGGTCACATAACCACTATAAACTCATTTTTTCATGTATAATATGTAGGCAATAATAACAATGTTACTGGGGTGCCTGGGTAGCTCAGTTGGTTAAGCATCCAACTCTGGATTTAGGTTCAGGTCACGATTTCGCAGTTCGTGAGATCGAGCTCCACATCAGGCTCTGTGCTGACAACATAGAGTCTGCTTGGGATTTTCTCTCCTTCTCTCTCTGCTCCTCCCTGCCCCCCCCCCCATCTCAAAATAATAAACAACAACAACACTAAAAAAAAAAAAGATTTTATTGGATTGTTATATGGAACAGAGATAATAGGTAACATATTCAAAGCGCTTGGCACTTGAGAGACAGGTACTACATAAATACTACTTATTATTAATACCAACAAAAAAGTTGATTATATTAACATTATTTGTGAGCCAATAGCACAGTGCATGGGACACATGAAAGAAGTGTAATTGTAACTCTTCACCTTTCCTCATCTTCAGCTCTGCCTACTCTCCAAAGTCCAACACTTCAGCAAGCTACTCAAAGCTCTTCTCAACTTGTCAAAGATTGGCTCTTGGCCAGTATGTCCAGCTTCCACTCTTTCTCTCGCTCTCCCAGTCTGCATCTTGCATTCACCCAAGCTGTTCACATCCATATGCCTCCTTGTGTCCTCTTGGGCTGAAGACACACCAGTCCAAGGTGAATTTTATTCTTTTTAAGACCCAACAAAAATGTGACCTTCCTTGTGGAGTCTTCCTTGGCCTTCCCTTCTACCTCATCCTCATGGGAAGGGTGCTTTATTGAAAACACACAGCCCAGTAAGTCTTTAATAAATATTGGTGGAGGTTTCAGCTAGCAAGACCTGTGTCTTAGGTGTCTTTTGTGGGAGAGGAAGGAGAGAATTCCAGCTCCATTACTTACTAGCTGTGTGACTTGGGTATGTTCAGAATCTGTTTTCACGTCTCCAAGTGGAGGCTCTCAATGACTTGTCTAAGTGAGCTAATATGCATGAAGCAGTTGGCTCATAATAAATGATTACTTTTCCAACATGATGACAGTGGCACTTCTACATGATGGTGTAGGTGCCTGTTACTGGATTTGAGCTCACAAGGCCTGGGCTAACACTTCCCGTATTACTGTAATGCTATTACAATCACAGTGTGTACCAACTATCAGCTGAGTGCATGTATCATGCATGTCTTTCTTTCTTCCAGAAATCTTGCCTCACTGAGGGCTCCCAGGGATTCCAGCTAAAATCTAGGGGCCCATATCCTCACTGTTTCAACTCAGCATTGCTTCTAAGCTCAGTGTCCTCTGTACTTTTGCATTTTTGGTGGCTTTTGCTATCCTTAAAATTAGCATGAGAAAGTTTAAAACATTCCCCATATTTCCTTTTATTTTGCCCCATTTTCTCCAGTGGCAGGGATCTCTTTTGTGGTTCTCTAAACGGGACTCATATATCTAACTGTATACCTTCCACTTGATGGAAAACTAGTAAGCTGCATTGGAGAAACAAAATTCAAAACAAAAACAAAAACAAAAACAACAGGCTGATTGATGGGCTCATTATAATAGAGGATACATTTTTGGAATAGATTGGGCTGAAAGATAATAATTCTGTCTTTTGCAGTTTGGCTTGGTGAGTTTTATGGTATCGCTTTGCCTTTTATAACAACAGGGAGATCACTGATCTAGGGGGAGCATATGTGGAAACAAGGAAACAAGGAAAATATCCGCTAAGAAAATCCAGGAAATCTATAAAAGATGTTATATACACAGTTTGTCTCTGGTCCTGACGTGTTCATTCACTGGAATTGGGTCACACGTTTGGGGGATGTCAGAATGTCTTTCTCATGAGTGGAATTAATATAAGAGCTGGAGCTCTGAAAACCTAGGTAGTTTCCACTTGTATATTTGTCGTCAAAGGACCTGAGTTGATTCAATTAATTATGCCCCCCCGCTGAGTTCCATTTCCATTTGAAGCCACATGGCAAAGCTGTAAATGATACGTGCAAATAAGGATCCATCTCTGGGGAAAGGCTTCTTATAGGGACGCCTGCGCTAGCCTTGAGTGGCCAACCATGTGCTAAGCTGGGTTTCAGGGCTGCGACCTGAAGAAAGGGACCTTGTCTTGTCTTCTCTCTTCTTTTTTGATATTAGGGTCAACATCTTCCATTTTACATATACTTGAAAAACAAAGCAAGATGTGATAAAATGCATTTCTATTAAGATGAAACGGCAAGATTGCCTATTTCAGGAGTTCCACCGGAGGTGTATTCTGTTCTATTTTAATAATGCTGCAGTATGTACCAGAAGGTCTTTACGTGCACTCAGGTGTCATGAACAATCAAGCCTGGACTCAAATCTCTCTAGTTATTGTTGCATTTCAATTAAAACCGTATTTCAGAAAAACGGGATAGGAGTGTGTTTTAACCTCAAAATGATTCATTATGTGCCCCTCCATGGAGAAATATTTTTGAAGACTCAACTAAAATTTTACATCAGAAACAAACAAAATTGAATGCTCAGTGACTATCTTTTTACATGCTCCGTGGGTCTTTCTTTTGATTTTTTGGTTTTAGACAGTGCATCTAATCATGACGAAGAGGCTCCGACTTTCAGTTTCCTTTTGATCTGCAAACTCAAATAAATAGCACCATCCTGCAGGTAGTTCACTGGGGCCCAATACTGGCCTAGATTTGTCACTGAAGCTTAGGACAGAATGTGGCTTAATTCATAGCACGTGCCATAGTGGGCTCTATGTAGGCCAGGCAAACTGGGGTTCAAACCCAGGTCTGCTCCTGGGAAACTCTGAAAACTTGATCCATATTTTATGTCTTCAGGTTTCACTTTTACTACCATAACAGGGTATGTCAATGCCTGCCCTGTGGAGTGACTTTGAGAATCAAATATTTTATGGGACACAAAGATCTTCAACTGTGCCGGGCATATGGTACCGTGTGTGGTCCCTGGACCAGCAGCATGAGCATCCCTTGAGAACTTGTCACAAATGCACATTCCTGGCCACACACCAGATTTACTGAATCAGAATCATATTTTAATAAGTCTTCTAGAAGATTATCATGTATGCTCTAGTTTGAGAAATTGGCATAGTGTCTAATAAACTATCCAAGGACATTTGCTGATTCTCATAAACTGTGATTTGGAATTATTCTAGAAACTCAGTAAATGAGGTGAGTCATGCTTTTTTAAAGAACACTCTTACAAATATAGAATCTTCCAGCATAAATAAAAATATCTAATAATTACTGACAGCTTATTATCTTCTAGAGCCTGTGAGAGGTGAAGAAGTACCGATTATTTTCCTCAATCACAATAACCTCAAGAGACAGACTCTATTAGCCATCACATGTTACCTTAGCTAGGATGACAGGGGTTAACTCAACACATGTGGAGGTAGGTCTCTGCTTCAAACAAACTTCAGAAACGTTATGCTTAACTACAGTTAGACTAGTACTCTGTGGGGGTACTTTGGTGGCTCAGTCAGTTAAGCGTCCGACTTTGGCTCAGGTCATGATCTCACAGTTCGTGAGTTCAAGATCCGTGTCGGGCTCTGTGCTGACAGCTCAGGGCTCAGAGCCTGGAGCCTGCTTCAGATTCTGTGTCTCCCTCTTTCTCTGCCCCTTCACTGCTTGTGACCTTTCTGTCTCCCAAAAATAAATAAATAAATTTAATTAAAAAAAGAAAGAAAAGAAAAGCACTTTATGCAGTCAACCTGATCATAAAATTTCATTTTGATAAAATTGCTGAGCAGACATTCACAACTCTATTCCACTGCTTTTAAATTTTAGTTATTTAATTTATAATTTTTCAAAACAACTTTATTGAGGTATAATGGATATACAAAAATGCACATATTTAACGTATACCATTTAATGTGTTTGGATATATGTATACATCCATGAAGCCATCACCACAATCAAGATAAAAGACGTATCCACCTCCAAAAGTTTTGTTGTGCCCATTTTTTTTAAGTTTATTTATTTTGAGAGAGAGAGAGAGAGAGAGAGAGAGCATGTGAGTCGGGGTAGGGCAGAGAGATGGAGAGAGAGAGAGAATCCTAAGCAGGCTCCTCGCTGTCAGGACAGAGCCCAATGTGGGCTTTGAACTCACGAACTGTGAGACCATGACCTGAGCTGAAACCAAGAGTCAGATGCTCAACTGACTGAGCCACCCTGGAGACCGTCTCTGAACAAATTTTTAAAGGCACAGTATAATATTGTCATTATATTCCAATTTCTTAAAACAAGTCAGTTCTATAAAAAGTCTTCTTCTCAATCTATATTGTATGTCAGTGTTTACATAACACACAAACATATATTTATATGCATGTTTTATATATATTTACGTGTGTGTGTGCATGTATGTATATATAAACTTCCTGAGGGCAGAAATAACATTTATCTTACTCATCCATTATACTTCTGTGCTTAGAACAGTGTCTGGCACATAAGTGCATGATTTGAAATCAATAATTACTACTTTACTGAATGAATGAGTAAATGAATGCACCTCTACTAGTCCTGGTTAAAAAAACAAAAACAAAAACAAAAACAAACAACCATATCATGAAAAACTTGCAGCTTTACAAGCCAATATCTTTGTTTCTCGTCCTGTTCGACTGAAGCAATTATGGATGAATCTCTATTTAGAAAGCAGGTATATTCATTTTAGTATTTTTAACATTAATATGACTAACCCACTCACAAGTCATTAGATCAATGTGACATTTCATTCAGCTTTAATCACGAAGATGTAAGTTTTGAGGTTGAAAAGGACCTTAGAGAACGTCTAATCTCTCATTTTGCAAGGTGGGAGTTTGGGCCCAGGAGTGAAGTGACTTGTTCAAGGTCAAACGCTGGCTAGGGGTGAGGCCAGAAGCAGTGCTGGAAATCCAGGTTGGCTGATTCCTGATCCAACACTTTCTTACTCTAGACTCTATTCATATAACTGCACCCGGCTCTGGCCAGGTTGGGCATGTAATACATGAAATGCAGTCACACACTACCCTCCTACAATCCCACATGTCTTAAGATGGAAAAATTCAAATGTAGTTTTTTTTTTAATGATTATTTTTGAGAGAGAGAGAGAGGGAGGGAGGGAGACAGAGTCCATGGGGGAGGGGCAGAGAGAGAGGGAAATAGAGGG
This sequence comes from Prionailurus viverrinus, assembly GCF_022837055.1. Taxonomy (NCBI): domain Eukaryota; kingdom Metazoa; phylum Chordata; class Mammalia; order Carnivora; family Felidae; genus Prionailurus; species Prionailurus viverrinus. Next base: position 19,694,015 of record NC_062565.1, on the reverse strand, counting down.
TCTGAAGCAGGCTCCACACTGACAGTGGAGAGCCTGATGTGAGGTTGGGACTCACCAACCATGAGATCATGACCTGAGCTAAAGTCAAATGCTTAATCAGCTGAGCCACCCAGGCACCCCGATGCAATTTTCTTCTAAACTGGCTTTGCCCCTAATAAGTTGTGTACTCGTCAACAAGTTAGCATCACTGTGCCTCAATTTCTTCATCTCTAAATCTTGGAAAAATAACAGTACCAGCTTCACAAGATTGCTATGAGGTTTACAGGAGATTAAATGTGTACACTCTTTAGAACAGTGCAGGCCCCTAGGGAAGCTCTTTGCAGGGGTTAATCCTTACTCGTATTATGTTCAGGTGGAGGTAAAGCTTGTTAGTTGGCCATTTTCTCCTGAGCTGGAGTGATGAACAGGTAAAGGGAAAGCCACTCTGAAGGATGAGTTTTCGTAGAATGCAGACCAGCAAAGTCTGGGGAGTATTAGCTCATGTTATTTATTGGAAGTGTGTGACCTGGGCAAATGTGAGTAGGTACAATTGAACAGGCTGCATGGAATGACCTAACTTCATAGGAAAAGTTTTGGATTTTAAGCCCAAATTCCATTTGGAATGATCAGTTCACATAAAAGCGATGCTTATGTTCAACATTACATAGTTGATACCTAGAGAAGAGAAGTCGTAAGTAGGTGTGCAGTTTGTGATGAAGAAAACAAAGGTGAACCCTGCTTAAGAAAATAGTTATACTCTTAAAAACCTGTCAATAAATGAAATCTTCAAAAACAATCAAGCTTTAAGTATTTCTGTGAAACTGCTCATTGCTAGAAAAAAATCATAGTGGAAATGTAGTCTATCGTTTTCTCCCTATTCTAGAGCTAAATCAAATTGAATCTGTTTGGGCAGATTATAAAAGCACCGTATATATAGCATCACAAAAGTGTGTAAGTATATATTATAGGTATATAATTCATACAGTGTTATGTAGATTTCATTGTCCATATATGCGTACAGACACATGTATGTATGTCTGTGTTTGTGTCAAATTTTAAAATGCATTCAAGCCTATTACAACATAAATTCCTTAAGTGAGCAGAAACAATGAGTTCATGTTAGTCGCTGATCACTAAGCACTTAGATTTACAGTAAATGTACCAGACTGATCAGGTAGAATTGGAAGGCAGCAGACTAAAGCACTCTGGTGGCATTTGTCATGCCACTATATTCTCCTAATTAGGGGACTGTAACTACTTCAGCCATTTACAGGATGGTCAATAAAAGGCATTTGTACCAGAAGAACTCTACAATGGAAAATATACTTTGAACATAAAATGGTTGGTCAGAGGGGTGCCTTGGTGGCTCGGTAGATTAAGCGACTGACTTTTGACTTTGGCTCAGGTCATGATCTCACGGTTTGTGGATTTGAGCCCTGCACTGGGCTCTGCACTGACAATGAGGAGCCTGCTTGGGATTCTCTCTCTCTCTCTCTCTCTCTCTCTGCTCCTACCCTGTGCTCGCTCGCTCGCACTCTCTCTCTCTCTCTCAAAATAAATAAATAAACTTGAAAAAAAGGTTGGTCAGAATATGGCTTCATTCTTTTTCTTAAAAGAAAAAGAGACAAAATAGGTTTTCTTGTTGGTTTGTTTTAGGCTTTGATTCTGTGTAGAAATTGGACTCTCTTTTGAGGACCCAGAAAAATGCACCTTCATTTCTCCTAGGAAGGTCATGTTTACATTCCCAGACAGAGAGAAAAGACTTTTCTTGACGGCTGCCCTCTGCAGCCCCAGCACAAAACGAAAACTTGAAGATTGGTTCTGCAGCTTCCATTCAAAGAAAGGAATTGTCAATTATCCATAATTAATATTTACTGAGGACTCACAGGGGTTGCAGCAGGTAAGAGGGAGTGTCAAACACGCCCACAAAAAGTTATGTTATTTCAAGTTAAATACAGATTTGACTGCAATGCTTTCCCACTGGTACCATACTTTTTCATTCCTTTAGAAATCTAGTTATATATTTTTAAAGAAGGGTTGACTGTATATCCTTTAACTTGTTTCTTTTTTACTTCTCCCTGCGGCAAAAAGAAGCAGCGACAACAAAAATAAAAGTTTTTATGATCCTGCTGAATCAAGATACTAAAACATGAGTTAAATGAAGAGGCGTGGAGGTTTTAATGAAGAAAAATAAAACAATTTAAGCGTTGCCAGGTGGAAAATGAAACAATCTCTTTATATGGAATGTGTAGAAGGGGACGAGGCACATAGATGCCTGGGAAGACAGTTTCCAATGTCAGGAATTTTTTGCCATGGTCTTTGATCTGCAGTCCAATTTTAGTCTTGGTCTGAAAGAACAAAAATGAAGTGGAAAACTATTACTTGTTCTAATGAAAAAAATCTCAGTGAACCAAGACTGACTATGGAAAAACAATCCAGGAAAAAGGGTGTTGATTCAAAAAACCAAACAAGCCTTAAAAACAAAAGTCAAAACAAAACAAAATCCACCCCCCCCACACACACACAGAAACTAACCCCAAACATCGCTGCCACCGAATACTTAATGTGCTGTTCATCTAATATTATACTATTATTTTATATCTTCTTGAATACCTTTTTTTTTCCTTTGAATGAGTAGGACTTTTCTCTCTGTGAGAATTACTATTAGTTCCATCTGATAACTTTACTATTCATGTAATCCAACTTCCAAAATTATGTACCAATCATCTGCCTAAGAATGTGGTCCATGAAAATGTTTGCCATTGAGACTTTGCTGTTAGAATATATTCTGACTTACTAGGCACCTGGGTGGCTCAGTCGGTTAAGCATCCGCTTCTTGATTTCAGCTCAGGTCATGATCTCAGGGTTCTGTAAGATGGAATTGAGCCTTGCATCAGGGGATTTTCTCTCTCCCTTTCTCTGTGCCCCTTCCCAGCTTGTGTGCTTTCTCTCTCTCTCTCTCTCAAAATAAGTAAATAAACATTAAAAAAAGAGAATAAATTCTTACTTTGTTGCATGGACTGCCTTTCAAAAAAATTTTTATTTTAGAAAGAAAGAGAGTAGGGGAGAGGATCAGAGGGAGAGAGAAAGAATCTCAAGCAGGCACCACACTCAGCGTGGAGCCAAATGTGGGGCTTAGTCCCATGACCCTGGAATAGCGACCAGAGCCAAAATCAAGAGTTGGACACTCAACTGACTGAGCCACCCAGGTGCCTCATGAACAGATTTTATAAGTGAAAACCACATTGATGTTTAAGAAAAAGAGATATTAGTGTTTTTGCTTCCTTTTGCCTCATAGTAGACAAAGTTGACTTGGGAGGATAGGTTTTTAACCCCAGATAGGATAAATAGGAATTTTGGATAATATAGGACCTGGTTGAAGAAGAGGAAGAAGAAGAAGAAGAAGAAGAAGAAGAAGAAGAAGAAGAAGAAGGGGAAGGAGGAGGGGAAGGGGAAGGGGAAGGAGGAGGGGGAGAAGTTGCCTGGGTTCAAAAACATGAAAGGGAAATAAATCTTCAGTTGCTAGAAATGAAAACGAAATCCAGAGTCTGAGAAGTGAGCCATAGGTTGGGTTATTTCAAACGTGTCAGGTTGGGTGTTTTTTCTTAGGTGTTTGGGTTTAAATATCAATGGATATTGGGGTTTAAGCCACTCTATGTAACAAGGAAGGGCTATTTTCTCTCTTAACTGGGATCAAAACACCAAATCTAATGTATGCAGAAGTCTCTGGGAAACCAATATCCACCATTATACATAGACAGAAACAGAGTCCTCTGTGAGAAATTAGAACTTTCAGCCAATTGTGAGAACAGGTGAATACACTTGGTAACATGGCCAAGAAACAAAAACTATAAACTAAAACTAAAATCCAAATGAAAACTAAAAACCATATGCAACCCATAAGAAAATGCATACTCTTGGGACTACAAGTAATAGAGAAATCTGAAAGGGAACTTAAATAATAATATTAAAAATATTCATACGGGGTGACTGGCTGGCTCAGTCATTTAAGCGTCTGACTTTGGCTCAGGTCTTGATCTCACAGTTCATGGGTTCTAGTCCCACATCGGGATCTGTGCTGACAGCTCAGAGCCTAGAGCCTGCTTCGGATTCTATGTCTCCCTCTCTCTCTGCTCCTCCCCAACTCATGCTCACTCGCTCTCTCTCTCAAAAATAAACACTTAAAAAATGTTCATAGATTAAGTACTGGATGCTATAGGTGTTATGGAAACAGAGAAAGCACATTGGAAAGTAATCCAAATAGAAATATTAAGAGTGAATTTAAATTAAAAGTAAGAGTAAATTAAGACATTAAATATATTAAGAGTAAATAAGACATTAAGAATAAAATTAAGAGTAAATTAGACATTAAATACATTCCTTTTTTTGGAAGATGGTTGGAGTAATGGAAACTAAGCTACTATTTAGTGAAGATTGGCCCCTACTCAAGAGACCACCATTTTCTCAATGGGGGTTTTCACCTTAATTCTTTATAAAATCATTTAGGCAACAATTTTCTTTAAATAGTTTCTTTCCTTTATAGCCTTCAAATACTAATGTTTCTAAAGGCAAATAGCAATGTTTCTAAAGGACAAGAAGAGAGTCAGAAGTCAGAAGATGATGGTTCCTTTTTCTTCTCTCCCACTGCTGGTTTTCAGTCCTGGGTTTGATTTTACCATATAATTTCATGAATACTTGCAAGAGGACATGAGACTCATGTGTCAGAGACAAAGGACTTTAGTATTCACAACACAACAAAAAGCAAAAGTATCAGTATATCTGCATCAGTTCTCCCTTACCCTCAAGTTACATGAGGTGCTGAGGAGGGTCTGGATATGTCTCTGCCATGCAGCAGGTTGTATTACAGGAGAGGAACCGGAGGCTTAGTGAACCTACAACTTTGTAGCAAGCAGGAAGCAGTCCCGCTTTGTCCTGAGGGGGAAATGTTGTAATATCCCTTAAGGCTTCTCACAGCAAACATGGTCCTGTGTGATAGTCCTGGTAGGGTGGTCAGAGTTTTGCATTCTCAGCATACCCAGCAAGATGTATGGGACCTCAAGAGACCCATGCAGGAGTGTCTCCCACAGCCGGAACATCACTTAACCACTCAAACTCTCGGTGCCTTGGTTCTCACATTGGTTAAATGATGCAGTAGAAATTCGTTACCTCCCCAAATTGTATTAGCTTTAACATTTTACAAACCTTTGTTGACTGAAGTTTTCATTCTGATAGAAAGGACATGGGTTGGAACCGAGAATGCCATCTCAGGTTTCTGACACAGTGTCGGAAAGAGATAAGCATTCATAAGGTGACAGATGTAGTAAGAAAGGGGATGGGATCAAATATTTAAAAAACACATTAGTACAATTAGTGAGGTCAAAGTCATCAAGATTTGAATCAAAATTTTTAAAAGCAGGAAGTGATGAATTTATTTTCATCTCATTTTTGATTTGGATATATGTACTCTGCTAAATTATTGACACAGAATATTATTTCCTTTGGGACCAGAAGACTAACCTGTTCATTACTCTGATTAGTCTATTTTGTTTAACGTGGGACAAAAGTATAGATATTTCACTTTGCGATGCTAGGCTTTATCCAGTGATTTTTTTCACCGTTTGTTCGCAGGATCCACACAATTTGTTTTTTCACAACTTTAGAACTTACAGGTTCATGCCACCATCTTTTGTTATCTTGATGGCCCACTTCACTTACCATGAGTCAAGAGGGCCTTTCTGTCTTAAGAAGAGAGCTTTCATTGTTCCATATCACATACACACACCCTTACTTCACCACTCAGTGCCAAAATTGTCAGCCTTTTCTCCAGACTGATAATTCAGTGGGACTTGGGTTACGATGAAGCATTTCTTACAGGTTCAGGGTGGCCCCTTCGTTCTGATCTTCTCTGAGAACCGAGTATGATCTCTTTCTGTATTCTGCAATGCTTTGAAAACACGTTCAAGAGCCTATTACTCATAAATTCTTCACACATTGTTTTTCTGTTCCTTTCTAATAAACAAGGGAACTGAAATAAAGCAAATCTCTTGACACTGCATGTCCTTGTGCTATTAATAAGCCCATTTCTCTAGAAAAGGTTTCTGTACCACCCGCGTTCAGATCTATATTGCAATCAATGTTAAACACCTCCTTCTAAAATAGCTGCACTGTGTGCAGGTTCTTCTTTCCTGAGCTTTCTCTGTTTGTTGTTGTTTTTCTTAAGGCACGTATGGTCGGTCTGCTTTCACTACCCTGAATCCTCATTTTGCTACTATGTTCACTCTAAGCGACCATAATGTCATTTTCCCCGGACATCAATAAATCTGATATATTTTGACTACTTATCTTGCAGGCAATAAATATCCTTTTGCAAAGCGCATTTCATGAATTAGCTCAAATTACATTTGGACTGCGTCAGAGCTGCAGAGAAAGGTGCCAAACATTTCATACAACACACCATTGTATTTAACTTCAGGGGAGAGCAAAACTTGAGTCCCTCGTTAAAAGTAAAGGTGAAAAGCTTCAATTTTTTTTTAACAACATCAAGTCATTTGTTTTAATTTATGTGTCACTTTTATTAAAGGATTTCATGGTGATATATATTCCTTGAAGTTTAGGGGTGAATCAAAATGAACCTATGTATTTATTAAGTATATACAATACATCTTTTGGATGGCTTATTGTCCACCATGGATTATACACTATTAACAGGAAAATGGAAAATTGGGAAACATTAGTACAAGCTGTGGCTTTAGCACTCCATACTTTGCCTCCTTGTATGTCTGTCTTCTCTTCATTTATTTGATGTTTCCTTCCCATCACAGACCACTTTAGTTGACAACACTGTGATAGTAAAGTTATCTGCCTGTTGGAAATTTAAAACTTGCTCTCATGATTTGTTTCACCACAGAAGGGCCTAATACTTTCTCCCAACCAACTTGTGTACATGACTACCACAGAAATGTTGTGAGAAATTCTCTTATGAATAAAATGTGGCTTCTGAATCTGGGGGAGATGAATATCCTATCGTTCTCTCAAATCACTGATTTTTCTAGTTTATCTTTTTCTGAGAACTGGAGCCCTCAAACCAAAGTGTTAGCCAGTAGGCATTTCCAGAGAAGAGGGATTCAAATTTGAGCTCTCCATGATGTGTTATGTACTTTCTGGAATTCATAAGACTTTTATAATCAGGATTGTTTTTTTCTCCTCTCTAACCATGACCCTCATAGATAATGACAGTCCTGGGACATCCAACTTGGATTCTCTTTCCAGACACGGTGAAAAGCAAGCATAAAAACTTGGATGATTTTATTATGGTTCAAGCAAAAAATTGCATACTGTGTGTGTGGTTTTTTCCCCAAAAGATCAATGAAAATTTGTTGAGCATCTAGCATATTAAAAATACTGTGTTCATTGCTGAAGAGGAATCTAAGTACATGTAATACATGGTTCTATTCGCCACCAACTTTTCCAGGCATGGGAGAAGGGGTCAGAAGCCTTTTATACTGTGGCTATATTTGGGGCCTGTCCTTCTATTCTGGGAAGAATAAACCAGTCATATGGATGTGAGACATTGATTATCCATCTAATTGAAGAACTCTGCTGAAGAAAATGATATTCACAGTAGAAGTTGCTATGTACTATGCCCATGTTAAGCATCACTGCATGTCATTTGGAAAACAAAACAAAACAAACAAACAAACAGCAACAACAACAACAAAAAAAACAGTGATGACCAAAGCCTACAGTCAGAGATATTTGCAATAGGTCATTAATAAACTTGACTGTTATTATGTAAAATTCATTGGAGATCTTTGACATAATCTCTTGCTGACTTTTTATTTCTGGTATAATTATTATTAAATAAACTGGATGGTTTTTATTCATTTTCTATTATCTACAGCTGTTTATATAAAAATTCTTTCTTATTTCTTTTTACAAGTTTGAAAGAACTCACAGATAAAGACTACTTAGCCTGGATATTTCCATTTGGCAAGTATATTAATTAATGGCAGCCTCAACTCCATTTGTAGACAAAGGACTATTCAGACTTGCCATTTCTTCTTGTGTTAGTTTTTGTAATTGTGTTTTTCCAGGAATCTGCCAATTTAATCAAAATTTTCAAACTTATTGGCACAAAAGTGTTCACAATATTTTACCTTTAAAATGTTTAAAATATCCATAGGGTTGTTGTGGTGTTCTCTTTCATTTCTGATATTGGTAATGTAGTTCTTCTGTCTCTTTTATTTTATCAATCTTGTTGTGGCTTTATCACTTTTTTATTGCTTTCATTTTCTTTGGATTTAATGTGGTGCATCCTTTTCTACTTTTTAATATAAATATTTAGACAAATGATTTCATCCTTTCCTTTGGTAACCACCATAAATGCATTTATAAAACACAATATTCATATCCACATGTTTATTATATATTAATATACTAAATACCATGGAATATATATTTGCTTACATATTTATCTAGTAGAACTATTTATATATGTTTTTATGTATTTGCATTTTATATAAATGCATATTTTAGTGAAGACTCAAACCCATTGCCTAATTATCCCTATGAAAAAGTATTATAAAACACAAAAATTTAAAAATACATAATATGTCAAAACTTGTGTAACACAAGGGGAACTTTTATTTTTGTCCATCAAGAATGGAGTTGCCTTCAGTCACGCTGCAGTATTGGTATGACTTTCCAACCTTAACTCCAGAGATTACAAGGTGTTTACTACGGTGGTCCTTAACTCCTTGGTGGGTTCTGAAACAATATGTTTCTTTCCAAAGTCCTGCAAAACTGCTGAAAATTCCACTCTGATTTTTCAGAATGTCTTGGTTTAGCTTCTTAACCTCCTGCCACGCTGCTGTAGTATTCGGTAAAGGCCTTGAAGAAAAGTCACTTCTTTACTCCTCCTGTTTCTCCAGGATCTTGGCCTCTCATTTCCAGGCTTCCTTGGACACCTTGATTTCCAATTTTTGTCTCTCCATTATTCTGAGACTGACAGCACTCGGCTGGCCTTTGTGCCTTCTGGCCCAGCTCCTATACTCAGATTTTCACCTTTCACCCGAAGCCAAGAATCAGCAAATGCCCACGTTGAAACCAGTGCAAGAAGTAGGCTCATGTTTTCCTGGTTTCCTTCTCTCCAACACCTTGTCTTCTCAATTCCTGGTTGTCTCAGGAGCTTTTTGATGCCTTCAAACTTAAGATTTATGCTTTATCTGACTATTTTAATTTTTCTTAGTAGGGGCATCCTTGTACTGTCCTGTGCTAAACATAGCCAGTAGTGGAAACCCTGGTGTGGCTAACAATATTTTTCACTTAGCTTTTCTGAGTGGTATTTGTAGTGTTAGGTCTTTTTTTAATTAGCAAAAGTGGTTTTATTGCCTTATAATAGGATGAATACTGTGTTACACATGATAATAGTGAACATATACTATCTACGTGAATAGAAAATGTCTAGAAAACTTATTATGGGTACATTTCAAAATATGATATATCTTGACATTAATAAAATCACTATCTATGTATATCAAACTATTCTAGTTATAGACTTAATTTTATGAAAACTAATTTTTATTAAAAAACACATATAAACTTTTATTTGGAGTTATTATTGTTGAAACAATTATTAGTATTAACAAGCTTTGTTACTATTCCAGCATCACTTTTATTTTTATTTCTCATTTTTTAAAAATGTTTGTTAGAAAAAAGAGGTTATAATGGAAGAGAGCCAAAGCATAAGAGACTCTTAAAAACTGAGAACAAACTGAGGGTTGATGGGGGGTGGGAGGGAGGGGAGGGTGGGTGATGGGTATTGAGGAGGGCACCTTTTGGGATGAGCACTGGCTGTTGTATAGAAACCAATTTGACAATAAACTTCGTATACTGAAAAAAAAAGGAAAAAAATAAAAATATTTGTTTGTTTATTTTGAGAGAGAGAGAAAAAGAGGGGGGGAAAGGGGCAGAGAGAGAGGGGAAAACAGAGAATCCCAAGCAGGCCCTGCACTGTCAGTGAACCATGAGATCATGATCTGAACTGAGATCAAGGGTTGGTTACTTAACCAACTGAGCCACCCCGGCACCCCTACTCCGGCATCACTTTTAGTAAGCAGTCTCATATCTCAATTATTACACATGTGTCATGTTGATATGCAAGTTATTTATTGTTTATTTATTATATGCAATCACTATTTATGGCATTTAATATGCCATATTAACATGACAGATTAGGAATAATAGGAAATACTTCAATCCCTGATTTTTAGTATAATCCTATTAAGTCTACTTTACCTATAATCTGTCACAGGCTCATCAACAAGTTTTGACAGTCTTAGAAAAGTGATAATGGAAAAATCAGATTTTCAAGCCAACTAGGTCTGAACCTGGGATTTGGAAGTAAGGACCTAGTGAAAAAAGATTAAACAGCCCCATGTTAATTCATCCAATAGTAAAGCCCTACTGCCTTTGTTTGAAAAATATTGATAGAAACTGATGGGTGGAAAGAGAAACATGGAAACTGGATAGATCAACTCATGAAGCTAGGCTCATTCATTAGACAGATGTAAATAAAAGTTATACTGTTTATATGTGCTGCCTGGTTTACTTCAGATATGTTTTTATGTTAATATTTTTTGAGTTTTTCCGTTTACATTATACTGGAAAAAATTGATGTTAAAATATTACCTGTACGAATAGAAAATTTGGGGTGGCCCTATGCATTCAATTGTCCCCTTAAGCTACTTCAATATCACTACAGGTCCATGGCTCTGTGCTCACACATACTTGAGTTCATTCATCAACACACATCCCCTCATTTTGCCATTTCATTTGATATCACTGGGGAAAATGTTAGCAGTATAACTATTAACAGAGCTTCCATGGCATTTCAAGTAAAGCCCGCACATCATTACTGCCATTTGTGCGCCAAATAAACCAATACTGATACGTTATGGAGCATCTGCTCCGTACAGGACACCATGCAGACACGAGGGGACAATAAAGAGAGGCACTTAAGTGTTGCTTAGGGACCTATGCATGTTCAATATTCACATCAAAACCCTGTCTTGGCTCAGAAGGAGATTAGAATCTAGTATCCAGATTTGCATCTTTGATTTTACATATCCTTTCTCCTCCCCAACATGTGGTGTCATTCTCTATTGCCCAAGAGAAGCAGAGAACTGAGGCCATTAACTTCAATTTTGTCTAAATCACGAGGTTGATTTCTTTCACCTCATTTGTACATTGAAGGCCTGAGCACAAGGGGGATGTGTAGAGAAGTGGCAGCCATGATTTTGTCATCGAAAGGGGTAAAAGAGGTTTTCTACTTTCACCGAGTAAACAGGTATGTATGAGAAAGAAGCAGCTTACTGATCATTTCTTGGTTCCCTCCACCTCATTGACTGCTGATCTGTGTAAATTTCCACTCTACCTGAGGGGGGAAAATGGCTTCCCGTTTATAAAGCTACTTCCACTATTGTAAAATTGTAGTCAGAATAATTTAGGGAAAAAAAAGAAAAGAAAAGAAAAAAAAAGAAATGACAAAGAATGAGTTTATTGGGTAGTAAGAAGGGGAGCCTTTCTCCTTGTGCATCTTTCTTCTTGTGCATCTCTGACTGCTGGACAAGCCTGATAAAACCACTGGAGAGGTGGGGGAAGTCAATCTGGTAACCAGCTTTTCCTCTAATGTCTATTCAAACCCTAAAAGCATCCCCTGAAGCTATTCTCCACTTTCATTGTCCTCTCAATGAAGGACATCCCGAAATCAGAGTCTCTGAGAAAACCAAAGAGAGAGTTTGGGCCTCATGGGCTGGAACAGGAAGGCTTTAATGGACAGAGATGGCTATTCACCATGTCAATATCTAAGAAGTAAAGGCCAAGGGTATGCTGATGTTAGAGGCAGTCAGTGAATTTGAGATGATCCGGCAAGTGACATTTTTGTGAATTCAGATTTTTTCTTTATTAATTTGAATTGTTGGTAGATGACGAACAAACAAATGAAAGTGTGAGGAGCACAGATGAAGGGCAAGCTAGCTTGTGAAGTTTCTGTGGCAGATGAGAGATGTAGCCTAGTTTAAGTATTTACCTAATATTTAATTTAATAAACATGCGAACGGAGCTTAACTGGTGCCATGTTCTGTTCTAAGTACTCCGCAAATATTAACTAATAACTCCAAAAGATTGGGTTTTGTTATTGCCCCTATTTATAAGAAGGTGACTGATGAATCAAGAGATTGAGTAGCTTCTCCAAGGTACATGACCAGAAAGTTGCAGAGCCGGGTTTGAGCTGGACAGACCACCGCTAGTCTCTGTGGACTTTGAATCACTATACTACACCTCAAGAAGAACCAGTTAACCAAAAGTTAGGGGATAAACTTTGGGTTCAAGGAGAACAGAGACAACTTCTAGAGGACTAACCATGTTGAGAGAATTAGCTCAGCTTTGGGCTTGGGAGTGGGAAAAGGCTGGAATCCCCAAAGAAGAATCATCAAGCATGAGATGTAGAGGGAGGGTGTGAAATCAGATGTGCCTGCAAAGGGGGCCCACCTAAGGAACAATATGAAACCGAGTACCTACCACATACCTAATTGGCACAGACCTCGAATCTCTGGTATTTTGACCTTGGACTGATTTCAGGTAAGTGTTTGTGGGAGGAGCACGGCAAGAGAGGTAGAAACAAGAGTGAACGCTCCAAACCAAACAAGTACAATCTGGGAAAGAATCACCCCTCCCTGACCTTGGAGAGGAGTAGTGAGGCAGGAGCTAGTGAAAGGCCCTAGGAACTGTTCAAGGTCCCTTCTGTGATGGGTCTCTGATGCACATTTCTTATTAGGTGACCCTCCCTGGCTATTTTCCCCTATGCACTCTTCCCTACTGCCTCATCCATTTAAACTACTCTCCTAGGTCCTATGGCTTTCTTCTACATTAAAAACTATTCAGCCCCCCAAAGACCTTCACTCCCATCTACGGAGCCTGACCTTGGCATACAGGCCACCTTGTTTACTTTTTTAGACAAAGATATGGATACTTAATATGTGTGTGTGTGTGTGTGTGTGTGTGTGTGTGTTTCACCTTAGGAAGACAGGAGTGAAACTAAACCCACTGAATACAAAAGATAAATGTATGGCAGTTGGCCGCGCAAATAATAGCAACAAAACAACAATGTCATTTATATTATCATTACTATTGCCATTACTATTGTTACTATATTATTATTTACAGCTAACTTTATGAATACTTACTAAAATGCATCAGATACTTCACAGTTAATGTTTACAATAACCCCAGGTGATAGGCATATTCCTCATATTTCAGATAAGGAGACAGAAACTAAAATAGTTTAAATAACCAGCTGAGGATGGGAAGTGGAAAACCAAGATTTGAACTCAGATCTACCATATTCCAAAGTCTTTGGTCTCAACCATTGAGTTATACTAGGTTAGATGTGAATTTAATCTGGGAATCATAAGAATCCATGCCCAAGAGATACCTGTTGTTAAGTAAAATTATTTATTATTCCTATTCTGTGTATCAAATTTTCAGCATTGCTGAAACAATGGTGAGAATTACCTAGGTTCAAATTAGGCATTGTATATGAAAATGAAAACTATAAAGTATAAATAATGACCAAATATGGCAACAATGGGTTGATAGTGGCTATGGAAGGCAGGCACATGGTAGACATCCACATACCCATATCTTATGCATAAATACCTATATCTCATGCACATACCTATATATCTTATGCACGTACCTATATCTTATGCATACATACCTATAGCTCATGCACATACCTATATATCTTATGCATGTACCTATATCTTATGCATACATACCTATATCTTATGCACACACCTATACATATTATGCACATACCTATATCTTACGCACATACCTATGTCTTATGCATACGTACCTATATCTTATGCACACATACACCATCATCAAGTGACAACTTGCCTGTGTGGCTCAGCAAGTCATCCATCATCAGTCAATTAGTAACACGTAAATCCACGTGCGATCCATACACCTTAAGTACTACTGCGGGTAAAATGGACAAATAGCAAGCAAAATTTTAATGGAGTATAAGACTAAGAACAGATAGCCAATGAACAGGGAAAAGGAGAATGTAAACTTCCAAAAAAGATTTCCTAACAAACTAACTGGCAAAAACTTTGGGAAGAATGTGACGGACAGTTGATTTAACTAATTCAGAAGAAAAATTTTGAGAGAGTTTAAATTACTATGTGATTTAAATAAATGAGAAACTCTTGGACCTCATGGTTTTCTTATCAGTAATAGGCAGTGATTAACTTTGAACAACCCAACTGATCATTGTATAGTTTATCCTTTCCTCTAATTTAGAGTGTTTGGATGATTCCATTTTAGGTCCAAATCAGCATACTCTATTTTATTTACTTATTTTATTCATTCATTCATTCATTCATTCATTGAATTAACTCAAGAGTTAAAAATTCTGTAAGTCCAAGTAGAAACATACAAAATCCAGTGGCAATTTTTATAAAAATGATTTTTATTAATAACTTTCATTTTCTGGAGCAGAACTTGAAATTTTAGTTAGCACTTATCAGAGACCTGGCACCAAAGGTCATTTACGTGTGTCCTGTCCAGCTCCTTTCCTAGTGAATCGCCTACCAATAAACTTGACTTCCTTAGGCAAAGGTCAGATGTATGCGATACAGGCCTCAGAAATCCACACAGCAAATAAGCCATGAATCCTTGATTCTGTAGCTTGACAAGCTGAACCAATCTAGTGAAGCCCTTGCTTTCCTCCTAACAACCATTTTCACTTGCCACTTTCCTCCTGTCTCCCCTCTTGTGGGTGAGGTAAAATGTCTTTCAAAGCAGAAAGTAGCTTTCAGATTGTTTTCTGGCAAACCCGGTAAATCTAACAAATTTTGACTGATGTTGGCTAAGAGCAGCATGTGAATCGGAAGAGTTTTAAAAAGGGATTTTGCAATTAGCATGTGGCCCTGTTTTCTTCCAGCAGGTAGTAAAAAGAGAAACATCTAACAGCGGGGGTCATATCTCACCAAATATCAAGCAGACCGAATTACTCGTTAGAATCTCGGCTTCCCTTTAAGTCTGGGGGAGATCTTGTAAGTTTCCCTCCTGGGCACGGAGAGAATGTTCCTGTTCCCAGGGAGAAGGGAAGGCCCTGGTGACTGTCGCTTTGCCCAGGGCTCACTGTGAGGCAGGCAGGCAGCCAGCCAGCCCTCATGTAAGGCCTACTGCGGAGGTGTGAGTGCTGCGGGAGCCTGCCGCGAATACACAGACAAGGACAGATCTGGAAGCTGCATGTGGAACTTTATTCCTTGTAATTCTAAATGGTGTTTCTTTGATTCTTAAAATCCCCTTCTGAAAATGTGGTGAGTCATTACCTCTGACCGTGGCTTGTCTGTTGGTACACTGTGAAACTGTTTGAATCATGGAGGAGCAAAGAAATCAGTGCCATTTTGGTTTTAATTAAATTTTGAAAAAGATGCAAACACATCCTGCTTCTTCCTTCCATCAGGGATCCTACAATTATTAAATTAGGCTAGTGGTGTCTACTTTCAGAATCATGAATTTTTACCAGCAGATAATTTCTCTTTTCTATTGTGGGATATTTTCTTGGTGCATTATACGGCTATCATCTTTGGCAGAGCTAATCTGGTTTTCTTCAGCCACAGTTCTGCTCGTTAATCCATTTATGGATTTTTACATAGTTTCTCCTTGGAAGGTGGGTGAGTGTATACCTCTGAGGTTTTCTTGCAAGCCACTTAGTAGAGCTGATTCTGTTTTTTTTTTTCCTCTGTCCGTAGTATGTGTTTGAACCACTCTTGCGTGCTAGCCTTTTGAAAATTCATTTTAGGGCCAGGCTGGGATGGTGTTAGGTGAATGTATTCATATACAATAAACATATCTACAAAAAGTTTTGTACCTTTAGCTCAAATTAATTGCCTTTTTTTAAAACAACTTTTCCTTACCCATTCATCAGTTGATGGACATTTAGTCTCTTTCCATAATTTGGCTATTGTTGAAAGCACTGCTAGGAAAAATGGGTGACAGGCATTGGGGAGGGCACTCCATTGTTGGGATGAGCAATGGGTGTTGTATGTAAGCCAATTCGACAATAAATTATATTTGTAAAAAATAATAAAAATAACTTTTCCTTCTTGGCTTGAAATTTATCCACACATTATGTATTTTTTTCCCTATGTTTAGTGCCTTTCTAAGCACAGTGAAGGATACACAAATATGCACACACACACACACACACACACACAGACAAACTGAAAAATGTACCATTTTTGAATTCTACTAAATGTTTAGAGAACAATTAACATCAATCCTTATTAAACTCTTCCAAAACAAAAACAAAAACAAAAAGAAGGGGTAATTGGATAGCTCACTCGGTAGAGCATGTGACTCTTGATCTCGAGGGTCATGGTTTGAGCTCTATGTTGGATATAGAGATTACTAAAAACAACAACCAAAAACAAACAAACAAACAAAAAAATGAAAGCAGAAATACTTCTTAACTTTATGAAGTCAACATTAATTTGAAACCAAAGCCAGACAAAGATATAACAAGACAATAAACTGCATACCCATATCCCTTATGAATAGAGATGCAGAAATCCTCAAGAGAATACTAGCAAACAGGTTACAAGGGCATGTTAAAAGGATCATAACCCATGAGCAAGTGGGACTTGTCCCAGGAATGCACGGATATCTCAACGTACAAACATCAATCAATATAATTCACCACATGAATAGAGATGAAGGAAAATAATCTTGTGGCCATCTAAATTGATGCAGAAAAAGCACCTGACAGAATCCAACACCCTTCATGATAGAAAACACTTAACAAACTAGGTATAGAAAGGAACTTCTTAAACATCATAAAGGGAATTTATGAAAAACACACAGCTAATGTCACACTTAATAGGGAAAGAGTAGAAGTTTTCCCCCAAAGATCAGGAACAAGACAAAGATATCCACTTTGGCCAGTTCTATTCAACAGTTACTGGAAGTTCTAGCCAGGTAAATTAAGCAAGAAAATAAAGTAAAATCTCACGAACCGTGAGATCATGACCTGAGCCAAAACCAAGAACCAGATTCTTAACCGACTGAGCCATCCAGGCACCCCAATAGGTAGCATTTCTTAAATGGATAAACAACTTAAGGTATATCCATGGAATGGAATATTGCTCAGCCATAAAAAGGACTAAAGTATTGATACATGACACAAATGGATGAAATGAAATAGAATTTTTCTTGAACCAGATAGTGATGATGTTTGTGCAACATGGTGAATACATTAGGATGTACTTAATTGTGTACTTTGAAAGCTAAAAGGGTGAGTTTTATGTTATGTGAATTTTTACTCAATTAAAAATAATGTTAAAAATAGTATCATCATTCTTGAGTGATTCACAGTTTAGTTGAGAAGGAGATAAAGCAAACATGCATCAAAAATCAAGTGGAAGGGGGCGCCTGGGTGGCACAGTCGGTTGAGCATCCGACTTCAGCCAGGTCACTATCTCGAGGTCCGTGAGTTCGAGCCCCGCATCGGGCTCTGGGCTGATGGCTCAGAGCCTGGAGCCTGTTTCCGATTCTGTGTCTCCCTCTCTCTCTGCCCCTCCCCCGTTCATGCCCTGTCTCTCTCTGTCCCAAAAATAAAAATAAATGTTGAAAAAAAAAATCAAGTGGAGGCTGTCCTCACTTTCCCTGGCAATGTGGATCCATAATATGGCTGTGGAAACTGAAACTATGCAAAAAGATCTTTGGATTTTTTATATTTCAGCTTTGCTGAGGTGTAATTGACATATAGAAATTTTATATTTAAGGTGAACATAGTGATGATTTAATATATGTATAAGTTGTGGAATGATCACCGCAATCAAGCTAGTTAACGTATCCATCAGCTCCTATAGGTACATGCATGTGGTGAGAATACTTAAGACTTACTTTCAGGGGATGCCTGGATGGCTCAGTCGGTTAAGCCTCCAACTCTTGATTTTGGCTCAGGTCATCATCTCCTGGCTTGTGAGTTTGAGCCCAGCATCAGGCTGTGCACTGACAGTGGGGAGCCTGCTTGGGATTCTCTCTCTCTCCCTCTCTCTGTCTGCCACTCCCACTCTCTGTCTCTCTTTAAATAAACTAAAAAAGAAAAAAAAGATCCACTTTCAGTAAATTTCAAGTATGTAATAGTTTTGTTTTCTGTAGTTATCATACTGTAAATTAGATTGCTAGAACTTAAATTTATCTTGAATAACTGAAACTTTGCACAATTCAAACAACATCCTCCTATTTTCCCTTCTTCCTACTTCTGGCAATCACCATTTCCTTTAGAAGATATATTTGGAAGTGGAATTACTGGATCATAGACTTGTTCTATTTTTAGTTTTCTTGAGGTAACTCCATGCTATTTTCGATAATGGCTGTACGAATTTACATTCCCACCAACAGCGTACAAGAGATCCTTTTTTCCCACATTTTCATCAATACTATCTATTGTCTTTTTGGTCATGGCCATTCTTACAGGGGTGAGGCAATATCTCCTTGTAGTTTTGATCTGTATTTCCCTGAAGATTAGTGATGTTGAACACCTTTTCATGTATCTTATTTTGAGAAATGCCAATTTAGGTACTTATCCCATTTATTTCTTTTCTTTTTTTAAATGTTTATTTATTTATTTTGAGAGAGGGAGAGAGAAAAGCATGAGTGGGGAGGGGCAGAGAAAGAGGGAGAGAGAAGATCCCAATTAGGCTCTGTGATGTCAGTGCAGAGCCTGACATGGGGCTCAATCCCACAAACCATAAGATCACGACCTGAGCTGAAATCTAGAGTTGGGTGCTTAACCGACTGAGCCACCCAGGCTCCCCAGTATTTACCCCATTTCTAAATTGAGGTGGTTTCTGTTTGTTTTGCTATTTAGGTGAGTATATGTATACTAGATATATCAGATATGTAATTTGCAAGTATTTTTTCCTATTCTGTAAGTTGCATTTTCACTCTTGATTTTTTCCTTTGTGGAACATGCAACGATATTTTACTAAGCAATGAAAAAATTTAACATTGTCCCATAGTATTAAAACATTTTGTTAAAATATTAAAATCTTTTGCACCGTGTGAATAAATGAAAAATTAGTAAAACTAATAATTAGTACAGCATAACTGAAACATTAAAATATTGTGAACTAAAGTGTCTTATTTCTTAATAAAAAAGTATCAGGGCACCTGGTGGCTCAGTCTGTAAAGCGTCTGACTTTGGCTCAGGTCATGATCTTGTAGTTCATGTGTTCAAGTCCTGCTTTGGGCTCTGTGCTGACAGCTCAGAGCCTGGATCCCGCTTCGGATTCTTTGTCTCCCTCTCTCTGTTCCTCCTCCATTTGCACTCTGTCTCGCTGTCTCTCTCCCAAAAATAAAGAATAAAAAAAAATAAAAAAATGCATCAAGAGTAGTTTGGCCAATGCTTGCCTTATTTTCTTAGCATAACTTCTGCTATGCAACACCCATTCTTTCTATGCTGTGGCAAATCGTCATGCTTCTTTCCAGGTTTGGATCAATTTCTGATATTTTATTATTTATTTATTTATTTATTTATTTATTTATTTTTCAACGTTTACTTATTTTTAGGACAGAGAGAGACAGAGCATGAACGGGAGAGGGGCAGAGAGAGAGGGAGACACAGAATCCGAAACAGGCTCCAGGCTCTGAGCCATCAGCCCAGAGCCCGACGCGGGGCTCGAACTCAACGGACCGCGAGATCGTGACCTGGCTGAAGTCGGACGCTCAACCGACTGCGCCACCCAGGCGCCCCAATCTTTTATATTTTCAACGTCATAAAATGTCTGTGAGGTTTTGTTTGTTAGTTTTATGTTAATAAATTCACCGCTAAGTTCCTCTGACTGCGTATCTAGACTCTCTTGAGAAACAACACTGTCAAGGATTCCCAGGGTCAGCTGTTTCTTCTATTAACTCCATTTACATGTGATTCTCCTTTCACTCCCAGTGTTACCACCTTTCATTTCTTTGCTACATTTTCATCTTTGTTGGTCAGTTCTGTGTTGATTATTCATTTTTGCAAAGTGTCACTTGACTTATCACTAGGACACAAGGAAGCAACCCGACAATTATGCTTTACTGTCTGTCTGTGAACTTATGACAAATGCATCGTGACCAGTCACCAACAGACTTTGAAGGAAATAACAGAACTTATTACTGATCACAATGTACATCTATCATTTATATATTGATGTGTGAACTAAAGAGTTAGCAGCAAATTTTTACTTTATGCAATTACAGTTAACATGCTGTGGTAACTAAACTTGGAACTATATTTGGGGAAAATTGGTATTATTTAAGTAAAACCATGATGATTTTACTTTGAGCATAGTGGCACCATGAAAACAGAGGACTACATGTTCTAAAATTGTGCAATATTGAGTAACACTGCAATAGAATTTTACAGATTGGATTAATGATGAGTTGGGTTTATATAAGGATTAAAGTGTTCTTTTAGGCCAATATTTATAAACATAGGCAATAAAGGAGGGAAGAAGCATGGTATAAGTGGGTCAGAGGGAAGATTTTCCTGAATACACCAGAGAGTACAGTCCTTACCAATGGATAGGCAGGAATAGGACAGACTGTGGCAGGATTTGAAATTTAGGCAAATTTATACATTGAAAAGAAAAAACTGAAATGAGAAAATCATGGTTAATAGAGGCAGAAAAACCAGAGTTTTTACTTAGACTTTGTTACATATCCCATTTCTAATCTTTCGTAAATCATGGAAATTGGTTTCCTCATTTGCACAATGAAGGTAATCCTCCTTAATCCAAATGGCTGAGGATTGAAGTCCTTGAAAGCAGATAAAAACTTAGAACTGTATTCATTCTTCAAACAGCATTTAGTGAGTGCCTGCTTTAGGACAAACTGGGCTAAGTATTTCTATCACAGAGATGATAGGAGATTGTCTTTCTCTCTAAGAGTTAAGAGATAAGAGGAGCAAATAGATGTTTAAACACAAAAATTACTGAGCAATCTGGTACTGCTTTAAAGAAATTAATAGTGAATGGTTGAACAGGATACAATAATGCTAAAATATTATAGCATTTTAGGAAGAAATCTATGGTAACTCCTTGCAGGGTGAGTTAAAAAGGATGGATGTCTAATTTTAGTGATGACTTTATAGCTCCTGTTTACTGATCCAAGGTCTAGGATCAAACCAATGGAGTGAGGCACTGAAAGGTACTGAGGAAACATTTGGAGTTAAGAAGGTCAAGATTTTGAAAGTCCAGAGTATTCCTTGAGTCATCTACAT
This sequence comes from Prionailurus viverrinus, assembly GCF_022837055.1. Taxonomy (NCBI): domain Eukaryota; kingdom Metazoa; phylum Chordata; class Mammalia; order Carnivora; family Felidae; genus Prionailurus; species Prionailurus viverrinus. The sequence continues at coordinate 19,672,696 of NC_062565.1, read as the reverse complement.
ATACAGTAAAGTTCCCAAGAATGATGGCAAGATTAATCTTCATTTATAAAGGTATTCTATATGAGAATAAGTCCTTGATAATTAAGGGAGTTGACTTCAATCCTTGATTGGTTATCATAGCCTAGAATATAGATTCCCAAGAAGCAGCAAATATGTTCATTACCTATCGCATGTTGCTTTAGTGCTTCCCAAACTTAATGTGCATAAAAATCACTTGGAATCTTTTAAAACGCAAATTCAGAATCTATAGATGGCTTCTGGTAATATTCACATTTTAATAATATGAATTCATTGTTGGGTACATAAGTTTTAATAATTGTTATATTTTTTTGATGTATTGATCACTTTATCATTATGCAATGACCTTCTTTCTCTGTTTACCATTTTTAGGTTAAAGACTATTTTGTCTGATGTAACTACAGCCACCCCTGCTTTTTGTGGTTACCATTTGCTTGAAATGTCTTATCCCTCACTCTCAGTCTATATATCTCTTTAAGGCTAAAGTGGATCTTTTGTAAGCAGCATATTGTTAGGTCTTGTTTTTGTGTCCTTTTGTCCATTCTATGTCTATTTTAGGAGAATTTAAGTCACATTTAAAGTAATTACTGATAGCTGAGAACTTACTATTGACATTTTGTTCTTGTTTTCTGGTTTTTTTGTAGATCAATTTTTCCTTGTTTCTTACCCTACTGTCTTTGTGTTTTGATGTCTTTGGTATCATTATACTTTGAGGTCTTTATTCTTTCGTGTAAACACTACAGGATTTTCCCTTGTGGTTACCGTGAGGCTTCCATAAACCATCTTAACCTATGATATCTTATTGTATTTAAACTTATAAAAACTTAATTTTGATAGAATTCATAAACTTTATACTTTTACTTTTTTTTCCCTTTCACATTTTAGGTTATTGCTATTAGAGTTTACATAGCTTTTAAACTGTGTAATTAATAACAGATTATTGTAGTTGTAGTCAGTTTTACTATGTTCATTTTTTTTAATGTTTAAATTATAGTTGTATGTTCTGCACCACATCATTATTACCATATTGCAGAATCCAACTATGAATATAAATTTATCCTTATCAGTGATATTTATGTTACCTTTCTTATGGTTTTATGATGTTTATTAGCATTCTTTTACTCCTACTAAGGAACCCCCTTTAGCATTTCTCATAAGGCAGGCCTGGTCATAGTGAATTCCCTCAAGTTTTGTTTGTTTGGGGAAGACTTAATGCCTCCTTTCTTTCTAAAGGACAACTTTGCTGGGTATAGAATTCTTGATTGACAGATATTTTCTTTCAGTATTTTGAATATGTTATCAATTCCCTCCTGGCCTAAAAAGTTTCTGTTGAGAAATCTGCCTGAAATCTGCCTCAATTCTTATGGTGTTCCCGTGTATATAATTTCTCTTTTCTTTCTTTGCTCTTAACAGTTTTTCTTTATCTTGACTTTCGACAATTTAATTATAATATGCCTTGGTGTGATCCTATTTGAGTTCCACCTATTTACGATTCTTTGCACTTCATGGATTTGGATGTCCGTTTTGTTTCCTAGATTTGAGAAGTTTTTAACCATTATTAGTTTAAATATACTTTCTGTCGGTTTATCTTTCTATTCTTCTTCTTCAATTCCCATATGATAATACTGTTTCTTTTCATTGTGTCTTATAATTCCCATAGGCTCTTAAAATTCTTTTTCATTCTTTTTATCCATTTTGTTCTGACTGGGTAATTTCAAGTGTCTTATCCTCTAGGTCCCCAATTCTTTTTTTTTTTCTGCATAATCAAGTCTATTTGAAATTTTTTTAATGTTTATTCATTTTTGACAGACAGAAAGAGCACGAGTTGGGGTGGGGCATAAAGAGAGGGAGACACAGAATACAAAGGAGCTTCCAGGCTCTGAGCCATCAGCAAAGAGCCCAATGTGGGACTCGAACCCAAGGACTGTGAGATCATGACCTGAGCTGAACTCAGATGCTTAACCAACTGAGCCACCCAGGTACCCCTAATCAAGTTTACTTCTGAAACTCTATTGAATTCTTCAGTTCAGTTATTATATTTTGACTCTAGGATTTCTGTTTTTTTTTTTTTTTTATGGTTGCCACTTATTTGTCAAACTTCTCATTAGTTTTAATGCATTATTTTTTCATTTTATTTATTGTCTGTCTGTTTTCTTATAGTTCACTATAACTTAACTTCATTAAGGAGATTATTCTGAATCCTTTGTTTCACAGTTTATAGATTTTCATTTTGTTAGAGTCAGTTATTGGAGCTTCATTAGTTTCCTTTGGTAGTATATTTACCTGATTTTTTTTTGCAATCCTTGAATCCTTATGTTGGTATCTGTACATTTGAGTAATGGGGTTGCTCTTGTAGACTTTATAGATTTGCTTTGGCAGGCAGGTCTTCACCAGTCAGCTCAGTTTCAGTTCTGGGTATGTTTGCTGGTAACATCTTTGGGCAGGTGGGGCCTGCTATTATGATCTATTTTTGGTTGAGGCAACTATTCAAGCTCTGAGGAAAGGGATAGTGGGGTGTGCCACTGACTGAGAACACTTGGATAGGACTGCTGGCTTGGTTTCAACCCAAGTGAGGCTGTAGGATGGGCTCAGTGATAGCCTGGATTTTCTGGTCAGACTTACTAGATGGTTTAGACTGGGTACTATAGTCACTAATAGATGGGGCTATGATATAGCTTCCCTGTCCTGGCAGGGAAGCAAGTTCCAGACTGAGTTCTTCACATGAGCAAGGCTGCTGATTGAAATTACTATTTGGACACTGCAGGTGTGAACATGGATCCATCTACCATGATCAGTCACTCACAATGTTGAGTGGGGGAGCTGGTTGTCCCTCCTGGGTTCTCTTTTCCTGCTGGAAGAAATGGCGGCTCAGGGAAGACCTGTTGGCATGGTGTTATGCTGGCCTTGTGGGTGGCAATGCAGTCAACATGTAGCTGCTTTTTTTACTCTTCTGATGCAGTCAGTCTCGGTCTCTGTTGTTGCTTCAGTCTCACTCCCATCAGTGGTGTCTTGTTCTTGAATAGTTGTTAGTTGTTCTTCTTGTGGGGGGGAAGCAAAGTCTGTAATGACATATGTCACCATCTTGGTGGCATTACACCTTCTTATTAATTTTTTACTCTAGGAAAATTCTGAGAAATGGAAACTAATAAGAGATATGGGAGTTACTGTAATTCTGCATTCTTATTGCCAAATTATATTAATTGGCTATTATATTCTTCTATTGAAATAAATAAGGTTATTTATTGATTACTATAATCTTTTAAATGTTTGCTGATTTAATGGGTCACAAGTTATAACCTGGTTTATTTTAATTTGCCTATGATTCTTTGATCACTAAAGAGATTAGACAATTGTTCACAATCAAAATGCAATTCCATGAGCTGTGGAATCAGATTACTTGAGTTCCAATCCTGACTCTGCCATTTACTAGATGATATATTTGGGACATTACATAAATTCTTTGTGGCTCTTTCTTGCTTTGTAAAATTTAAATATTTATGGCACCTGTCATGTGGATATTCTGAGTTTTAAACCAAATAACTTATGTAAAGGCCTTATAATAGTGGTTACAGCATATAAATAGTCAATAGTTAGTAGTAGTAGTAGTTATACTTTCAGTCATAAATGGTCTATTTGTGCCTTTTTTATGTGCATTTTTTAAGAAAAAAATGTTTATGTATTTTTGAGAGAGAGAGAGAGAGAGAGAGAGATAAAGACAGAGTGTGGTGGGGGGATGGGCAGAGAGAGAAGGAGACGCAGAATCTGAAGTAGGGTCCAGGCTCCAAGCTGTCATCACAGACCCTGATGCAGAGCTTGACCTCACAACCCGTGAAATCATGACCTGAGGTGAAGTTGGGTCTGACACTCAACTGACTGAACCACCCAGGTGCTCCCTTTATGTGCAATTATTACTGAAAGTGTCAATACTAAAATACTCACAGGTCAAGGATGCAAACAATAATTTAGGTCTATATTGCCCAATACTGTAGCCACTAGTCACATGTGACAATTTAACTAATTAAAACACAATAAAATAAAAAAAAAATAAGTTCTTATGTCATGCCAACCACATGTCAAATGGCAGTAGCAACACATGACTAGTGGCTATTGTGTTGGACAGTGCAGATTTAGAGACGTTTTCATTATCATAGAATGTTCTATGGACAGTGCTGATCTAGACAATTCAGATTATCAAGATTAAAGTGTCTTTTGAACCTTGAATTATCCAATAATTTACCTTGAATCCTTACTTTACTTTGCTACTTTAGTTTTGGCATATGTTTACAGTTCTGTTATTTGAAATTTTCAGATGTATTTCTTTAGTTTCTTAAAGTAACTGGTAATGACATAACAAAGTGAATCACAGGGTGTTAGGAATGGGAACTTATGCAATATTTGCATAAGAAGAATCAAGGGAAACTGAAATGCTAGAGAGAATGTTTTGCAATTTTCATAGGAACTGTAATGGAAAGACAATAATAAACCAGACTATTTCTATTTATTATTTTTCCAATAATAAACTTTTATAATAAAATTTTAAAGTGTTTAAAATTAGTTTCTCTATTATTTGTATATTCTTTATAATTACCAAATAGTGATTTCTTACATATAGTTAACCCACAAACAAGTTTACCAAGCAGCAATAAAATTGATATTATTAGATGTAATCTAACAGGCTACAAGTGTTATTTTTAAAATAATAATAACTGTACTTGCCTAAGTACTTGAGGTAACAGACCAAAAAGTACTACATAATAAACTGAGTGAAATAAACTTTAGAAATAATTAAAACAAAAAAAGAATACATTATTTAAAATTTTTGGTTTTCTAAGGTATTGATTTTTACTAGAACTCTTAGGGTTGGAAAATGGGTCATTTACCAATCAAAGAAAACTTAACTACATTTGAAATTAAATCTTGACCTTTAAGTAAGTTTTGGAATCATATGGCCTCCATATTATTTATTAGATGTACATAGATTAAGAAAAACAGAATATTAGTAAAAACCAAAATGCTATAGAGATTCAAAAGAGGAAGCTTTCCAAGTCATTTGAGAGAATCAAAAAGTAATATATGGAGCAGCTCACATTAGAAATGGACCTTAAAGGATGGGAAGCATATTCCTATGAAATTTAAGAATGTCATTATAAACTCATGACTTTTCACATACTGATGTTATGTCATCCATTTCAAATATTATGCTTTTTGGCTGGTGGAAACCCCATCTTTGGCCAGTGGGGACACTTCACCTTGCTTCCGTGTCCTAGAACACAACTCTATTAATCTTCCATGGCTTTTCTGCTTTCCTAACAAGATGTCCAAGCTTATCTTAAATATGTCTTGCCCTAGACATAGAATAATAATAGGCAGTTTTTTTTTAATCTGACATAGTGAGAAAAAGTTTTGGAAGGTAGAGGAAGGCAGACAAATGTTGAGGGAGGAGTTGCTTCTGTATGTCTCCCTGAAGGAGTAGAGAGTGGGTAGATTAAAGACAGCGTGGTTGTAGGTAATTGGTTCTAAAAACTGTAGGTGATGATGAACCATCTTATCATTATCATTTAACATTTTTAAACAGACTTTTGTCTTGATTGTGTGTGAAATTTTAAGAAGGCAGATTTAAAGATCACATGTTAGAGGAGAAGAAACTATTAAGAAATTAATTACAAGATTATTACAATAAATGCTGTGAAAGATGATGAAGACTGCAGTAGAACTGGGGAAAGATGGTATAGATGTGAGAGATGTTTTAAAGGTAAAATCCACAATACTTGACTACTGATTGAATATAGGAGTTTGGAAAAATGAAGAGTTCAAACATGAAAGAAATCTATGGCCTGGAAGCACAGGAAAGCCAGGAAGAGCAATTAGACTTGTGAGAACCCTAACATTTGGGACATATCAAAGCAGGTAGGTATCTAAATATCAATGTCCAGAAAGCAATTGGAAACTTAAGTCTAAAGCTGAAGAGAGAAAAGAGACAGAAATTTGGCAATCTCTGTTATTGAGATTGCAATAAATCCATTAAGGAGGTGTTAATTTAAGAGACTGCACAAAGAGGGAAAAGACGGCTTAATAGAGAATCTTGCATAGTCCTTATCATTTATGGAGAATGAAGAGTAGAAGGAATTGTTGAAAGGGACAAAGAAAAAGACTTCATAGAATCAAGAAGAATGAAGATAACTTGGTAGTATGCAAACTAAGAAATGAGGGAGTTCTCTCAAGGATGAGGCAGTACTCAACTGAAAGAGTAAACAGAAGAGGAATTGGGAAAAACCCATTTTATTTTGAAATTGTGTACTCATCGACCCAATGAAGGGTGCAATAAAAGTGAAATATCTTTCATACGTGGGCATGACCAAGAATGGGTGGTACTTGGGTTAAGAGCTAAGAGGTTGAAGTCTAGAAATCCTTGTAGCCAAACAGAAACTGACAGATGATGTGTCTTGGATGGTTTATCATGAGAGTGAGGAATGAGGCGTGAACAACAGCCAAAGGCTAGTTCCAGGATATCAGCAGGTGATCAAGAGCTACAGACAAGGTAGACATGTGCAAATTCCCAAGGCAAGGAGTAGATAGACTAACAAATGTCAAGAGCTGAGACACACCATTACCAGGTGGCATGATTGGAAATTCTGTGGTTGTTCTTCAGTGCCACTTCTCAGTGGAAGCTTGTGGTCCTTATGCACCATACTAGAAGTGGTGGAGAGGATTTGAACTCAGGGAGCAGATAAGACAAGCTGGACTTAGCTGGATTGAGGACTTCTGCAAGAAGTTTTACAGTGAGGGAAGGAAGAGATAGTTACTTCAGGGTGAAGTAGGATCAAGGACAGACATTTTTTTTATGAGGTTGGAGGAACGTTGAACATGTGTATATGCAGAGGAAAATGGTTCTGGAAAACAGGAGGAGATATAAAAGTGGGAACAGGAGAAAATAAGTTTGGAAAGAGAGAGAAGAAAAAACAACAAAACAAACAGAAAAACATAACCCAAACCAGTTTAATTTCCCAAAAATTGGGCACTGTTTTCTCATTTTGTTTCTGAGATGCTTGATGATTACTATGCCACAGGACCTGATTTATGAGTAGACTCAAAGTTTATTTTAGTAGAATCAACTGGCAACAGTTTTATATTTCAGATGAAATACAGGAAGATTTTTTTTAAATAATGATTTTAAAATAGTACTCTTATTAGGAAAACGTAATTTTTATTGAAGTAAAGTTAACACACAAAGTTATATTAGTTTCAGATATACAACATCATGACTTGACAATTCTATACATTACTCAATGTTCGCCATAAATATAGTCAACATCTGTCATCATACATGATTACAATATTATTGACTATATTCCCTATGCTTCACATTTTGTCTCTATGACTTATTTATTTTACAACTGGAAGTTTGTACCTTTTAAAACCTTTATCTATTTTACCCCTTCCCCCACTACCTCCCTTCTGGCAACCACCAGTTTGTTTTCTATATTCAAGAGTATGGGGGCGCCTGGGTGGCTCAGTCGGTTAAGCATCTGACTCTTGGTTTTGGCTCAGGTCATGATCTCATGGTTCATGAGTTAGCGCTGGTGTTTGGCTCTGTACTGACAATGAGGAGCCTGGTTGGGATTCCTTCTCTCTCTGCCCTTTCCTCTTTCTCTCTCAAAAATAAATAAATAAACATTTAATTTAGAAATTCTGTTTTTTGTTTGTTGTTTATTTGTTTTGTTTTTCATATCCACATGTAAGTGAAATAATGTGGTGTTCATGTTTCTCTGTCTTATTTCACTTAGCATTATGCCCTCTAGGTTCATCCATGTTGTCGCCAATGGCAAGACCTCACTCTTTTTTTTAATGACTGAGTATTATTCCATTACCACATCTTCTTTATCTATTCATCCATCTATGGACACGTGGTTTGCTTTCATATATTGCTACTGTAAATAAAGCTGCTGCAATAAACATAGTGGTGCATATATCTTTTCAAATTAGTGTTTTCATTTCCTCTAGGTAAATACCCCATAGTGACGTTACTAGATCATACGGTATTGGTTTTTAATTTTTTGAGAAACCTTCATACTGTTTTCCACAGGAAGATTTTTATTGACAAAGATGTCACCGATTGCTCCTTATTTTTAGGAGAAGCATTTTTGGCTGATTTTACAGTGGTGATAGTGGTTTTGCAATGAACCAGCCATATTGTCTTATTCAATTTCCCTATAGGCTGTGGGCATGACTTTTCCTGTATAGTGTCTAGAAACATTGTTATACTTTGTGGCCATGAAAGAGAATAAAGGGAACTGTCCTTGTGAGAGACTTAAAATGTCAACTCACCTCAAGATCAGAATGTTTTAGCCACCAAGCTGTTTTTTTGTTGAGAAGTGGGTAGGCACACTTTCGTGACCACATTTTCATGAGCCCTGAATATGTTAACCAGAATCATTATTTAGTGGGTATACAATTCCCAATTTAGTTAATTAAATGTTATATTCATTTACTTGAATCATATCTTCCATAGGGAACTTCACAGACCATTCCTTCTTGACACTGGATTTTAACTTAACCATCTTAGAAATGACTGTCTCCAATTAGATTGAAATATTTACCTATCCAGTTAGGAAGGAATGCAATGCTGGAAAATGTTTGGCAGGAATGCAAATGCTGGAAAATATTTTCACCAACAAGAATTACCTTTTTTTCTCTTAAATGCAGCATCCCATGTACCATATGTTTCCGTCCTGAATGTGTGAGAGAGAAAACTCTATTTTATTTGTTTTTTCCACTGGGTCAGTTATGTTCCAAGAGAATCCTAGAATCAAAAATTACTCGTTAGAAAGACAACAGTTGTATAAATTTTCTTCAGCAGGTGTATAAAATCCATTGAGGAAGGTGATGACCTCAGAAACCTCTTAAACTATCTGGTAATCTATAGGAACTCAGAAAGGATAAAAAACAAAAGCTTGAATGGGGCTGTCTTCTCCCACTCACTTTCCTCCTTTCTGTTCAGTCAGTTTGAGCTGAAGCTGCTCGTGGGGTTAATTCCTTGACTGTTCTGTCAAATGTTAGGCTCCAGTACACATACTTGTGTATATATGAACAACTGTTTTTTAATAACCTGCCAAGAAGCTATAATCTTCCATTGCAGTCCCCTTGGGATTTAATTAGAATGGTTTTCCACAGCCTGACATGTTTATGGGGCATAGGTAAAGAGACAGTTCATAAAACTGTCAATTTTCTGAGAAATTAAAGAAAAATTGGGCTGCTTAGTGCTTTGGCAATTCTGTGCTGCTGATACTAGCATTGCAAGCAATGAAATCAAAGGAAACATAACAAGATACTGATGCATTAGATATGGGTGGGTTAAAAATAATGTACAAGGGCATTTGTCAATTTGAATGCATAAGGAGGCAAGTGGAGAAAGCAGAACGGAAACTGGACTAGCCTGACTTTGGGGTGTTTGGGAACAAGGAGGTAAACACTGAGCAACAGTTTATTTGCATCCAGAAGATTTATAATTTTGTCTGATAGACTAGATGAAGAAATGAGTTCTTGAGAAAAAGTAGAGTCTCCCTAGGGAAATTGTAATGTGATAAGCAGTGCTTTGATTTGAAGATTCTTCATTTGAAATATCTTTCCTCCTTTAGCTAAAAATTCTTAATCGGATATAGACTCTAAATTAAGAATCAAGTCTGTTGGAACAAATAAACCAAAGATACCTTGGTGAAGCCTCTGTTCACACTCCATCATGTTGCCTAAAAAAAAAATCCAACAACAATGACAAAACTGTAAAACGATGGAATAAGTACAAAATATGTCATTCTAGAAGAAGTCCAACATTGAGTGCTGTCAAAATGTCTGTGGTATGAGTAACAGTAATCACCCTGTATGTGCTAACAACACCCAACCTAACAAATCACTGGCAGGGCTCTTCTGAAGATGGTGACATCCTGAATGCTATCACTCAGAACAGAGCTAGGGCTGGTAGAAGGTAAAGTTGGAACCTGGATGTCACCGTGACATTCTTACCTTGACCCTGGAGAGCTCCATCCCTACCATCTGGGAGTCCAGTTCATAGTCTACGAGTTTTATTTATGCATCCACTTCCTGATTTATTGCTTTAGTGCTGTGTTCCAGGCATTGTGCAAAGGACTTGGGGTTCAAAGTGAACTACACATAGCCCTATTTATACAGTGGAAGGTCATAGGCTTTGGATTCAAGATTCTGACTCTGCCACTTACTAGCTATATGACTTTGGTTACTCGCCTTCATGCTACCCAGTTTATCCCAGGAAAAATGAGGAAAGTATTACTTATCTTATAGTTGGATAGATAACTTGAAGCATATTAGTTTTATCTTCTTTTCTTGTTCCTCAAGATGTCCTAAGTTCATAGATGTAGACACAATAAAAAAAAGAAGATTATAGTGTTAATTAATAAATGCTTAACAGAGGTATACATTGGATCTCATAGGGGAATAAAGGATGGGTTCTTCCTGGGATGTTGAGGAAGTTTTTGCAAAGGAAGTAATATTTGAACAGCATTAAAAAAAAAAAAACTTTTTCAAATGGAGACTATGGAGAAGGAAGTTTTCAGATAATCAAGGGAACATAAGTCACCTCATGTTTCTGAAACACAGTGTGCATGTGCACACGCCTGTGCGTGTACTTGTATGTGTTCATATACCAGTGCAGGTGAGGGTGGGGAAGTGGCCGAACAGACAAGCACCAGACATTGAAGATAGGTAGGGTTCCCAGGGTAAAAGCTCTTACGCATTAACACTTTATTCTACTGGGATGAAAAGCCACCAAAGAATCTTAATCGGTAGGGTTAGAGGAAAAGATTTGTATAGCTTTCCTATGGAATTAGCAGGCATTTCTATATGATGAAAACAGTTCAGTTCTAAGCCACTTAAATTACGTGTTGATGCCATTGAATATGTAGACAAGGCAAAACGAAGCCCAAACAAAACAACAACAACAACAACAACAACAACAACAACAGAAAAAAATCACTGTTAATGTCAAATATGAGAAACACACAGATAGTTCTAGCAAAAGATGCAAAAACCAAAAGGGGATTTAATTAAACCTCAGTGTTACTTCCTGTGACAGAACTCCATTGAGTTGTCGAGAGAAGAAATTTGTCGGGGGCGGGGGAAGCTTGTTGAAAAATATATCCTATAGCAGAACATGGTCTTGGTTTAAAGGAAATTAGGAATTTATACCGAATCAGGGCAGCACGGGTTGATAAAGTCCATATCATAGCATTTTCTGGCAACAACACTTTTGCACGACTTCACAAATCAAGGGGCCTGACAACACTGAAATTATCCTCAGAGTTAAATGCCTACAATTAAGGTCTATGTAGAACCATAATTAATGCAATGTTATACTTACAATTTTGTAATGATAATAATAATTTAGTGTGCTGTACCTTCTTCCATGTAAGCGTCTAAAAATGATTCATAATCACTAATTAAAATTCTTAACAGCATCTCAAGGATAGGCTAAATGGATTATTCAGAACTTAATGCTTTGTGTAGAGGAAGTTTAGTCTTCATTGGAAACCACTGGAAAATACACATGTGATGGGGCGCAGGAAATAAAATCGGTCAAGTTGGGAGTGATCAGAGTATTGACATTCACCTGTTTTACATGAGTCATTTCCAACACACGTGCCAGATCCCAGTTGTGCTGATCCTGAAGAATGAGTGATCCTGTATAATAGTGACTCTGAGCCCTAAGTACTGTTAGGAAGGCACCTATCTGCCTATGGAAAATAATCGAGTCCTTTGAAGTGAAATGTTTTGGCCTCAACAGGTGACAGGAAAGCAGGGGGGAAAACATGTTGGGTTATGATTCCTGAACAAAGAAGAACTTGGTTCTGAGTCGACAACGGTATTATCTGCCTACTCTACAAGTGACTCATTTGCTGTTCTAAGTTATATCATATTTTGTTATCATATTGTAACACCCGGCCAAAAAGTGAATTAGGCTGGTAATGGTTATAACTTACTCTGGCTCACTGATGATAGAAGCATATGTTTAAAGTATGTTACTGTTCTGCGTTCATTTCAAGCAAATTTACCCTCCCCTCCAGAAAAAATATTTAGCTTGAATTATTTAGCTTGTTAGAATTATTTAAGAATAGATGCAAGCCTTTTGAAAGTATTAAACCGGTTATATCTTTTCATTTGTTTTGAAAAAAGAAATAGTTACAAAGCACAGTTTTTTCTTACTCATTTGTACGCTTTTGATCCAAGATATGATTACAGGATACAAATGTATTTCTCACTGCTTTATATTATTTTCAAGCAATTGGTTGCAGAATATTGATATTGAGGGTGACAATAAAATATTTCAAATCTTGAACTTGAGACTTCTAAGTTATCTAAAGACTGTAACTATTGGCGGGGGTGGGGGGGGGGTGGGGGGATGATCCATTCGGTTAACCATCCAACTTTGGCTCAGGTCATGATCTCATGGTTTGTGAGTTCAAGCCCCGCATCAGGCTGTCCACTGTCAGCATGGAGCCTGCTTTGGATCCTCTCTCTCTCTCTCTCTCTCTCTGTCTCTCAAAAATAAATAAACATTAAAAAAAAGACTGTCACTGCTAAAGAGTTGAATCTACTATCTATGCTATAAATGACACTATCCTTATTCTGAAGCCATGATACACAAATGAGGTAAGTATATTTATTACACGAAAATCAAAAGTATTTAAATAACCTTAGTGTATAATAAGTATGCTTTTGTTATGCCAAATTCATTTTTTTGGCTGGTTTCATAAATTTTCTTTCTTAAGAATGACATAACAGAACCCATCTTGTCTGTGTAATTCCATTTCTCTTTTTCTTTTTCTCCATTTATAACCTTTCTGTTTCTCTTTCCCACAGAGTGCTGTCTTTACTTTTTATTACATACTCTGTTTCTTCCCTCTGTATTTTTTTATTCATTTTTTCCAAAGTTTCAAAATATTATTGTCACTTTTAAGAAAAGCATAGGCAATCATTAGATACAGATTTTCATGTGATTTGTCTTTTATAAACCGTAAGCCATCAGAGGGAGGACATGTTAGCAGCCTGAGACACCATAATTTTATTTTTTGCCATATTTTTTTGTGTCTTGTGTGTCTTGTGTCTTATCATTTTTTTCAGGCCACTAATGGTTTCCTATGCATTCATACAATAAAGCTAAATGAGTGACATCTCTCTCTCTAAGTACGTAAAATAAAGAATGAATGCTTGTAGGCAGAAATAGAATAAAATAAAAAAAGAATGGGAGTCAAGGAGAGATGCTCTAAAGGGTCGCCAAAGTAATATAGAATTCATTCAGATCAAAGAAAGTTGGGAGTTATTTGACAGTGTTTAATATGAAGCAGCTGCATTGAGAAGTCTTCTGTAATATTTTATCCTTCTTTTGACTTGCAGGGTGCTGAGCTGTCCCCAAAGAATTCAGATCATTGAATGTGGCCACCCCTTCCTCATTTCCTTTGCCTATTCAATTCAGAAGATGTGATACAATGTGATGTGTCGATGTATGTATGATCGAAGTGTCAGTCTCTATAAGTACTCAGCTCCAGGATCCTGGGGTGAAATGCTCCAAAACACATCTTTGGTGGAGCAGAAATAATGTTGTCTTTCCTGCACTTCCCACGGCTACTGTAGATGGAATGAAATGAATTCAGAATTCTCAGGTTGGTCAGGCCATCTTCTCCGTGAGCTTTGCCTCGGGCACCCTGGATATTGCCACATGAGAGCTATATTAATTTGTCCTCAGATGTTTGCAGCTAAAGGGCCACGTTTTAGGGCTGCAATCTGTGCCTCCCAACCAACCATACCAGCTTCGACTACCTGTAAAAATAAAAATCCATCAGAATTTGCTAGAATTTATTGCAAGAATGGTTGTCTGTCTCATGAATTACCAATGATGTGAAGCCTGGCTTTACCAACCGTCCATGTTATGTAATAAATTCAAGTCATTATCTAATAGTAAACAGAAATCATTAACAGGTAAGTGGAGGAACTCTCAATCACCAAAAGGCAATTCTCAGATAATGTGTGAGAACTTTGACTGGATATTGTGAGAAGCAGAAAACATATGCTGTAGTTTACAGTGAAAGCAATCACTGGCCTTCAGATTCATTACCAGAAAGTCTGAAATTCAAAAGGTATGAGCTCTATTCTCTGTTATTGCCGTTGGAGAATCCAACATGGTAGGTTGGAAGAAAGGGATTGTGGATCATCTTGTCAGCCCCACCCCCTCATTTACTTCACTTTCTTTTCAGAGACCCAGAGGCTAAGTGAATTGCTTCCCTGCAAGTCCTTCAAGCTTCCCACGTTCCCTCTCTTTCCCCAGCGAATACATGCATCTGTCAGTATCTTCACACATTCTTATTTTCTTCTTTCCCTTTTCGAGATAGAAGTGTAAAGGGCGAGGCTAGTCCCCCCACTGAGCCCTGGCCTCATCATCTGTTTAGCCTGGGGTCTTCCTCCAACCACGGCCTTTTCTCCTTCCTTTTAATTAACTTTTATCCTACTTCCCATCAAAGGAAATAATATTGCCACCCATTCAAACCTTCTAGAAGCTTTGTGATTTGGGGGAAAATGTTTTTTTTTTTAACATTTTATTATGGAAAATGTCATATATATAGCAAAGTGAATAGAAAAGTAAGCCTCTATTAATGCAACACTTAATCTCAGCAATCACCAACCCACAGACAGTCTTGTTTCATCTCTACTCCCACTATTGCCTCCCTGTCAGGTTGTTTTGAAACAAATCCTAGTTATTATATGATCTCTGGTATTTATTACTGAAATAAAAGGACTCTTTTATTAAACATGACAACAATGTCATTGTCACACTTTAAGATGAACATTTATGCTTTAGCAACCATCAAATATCTAGTTAGTGCTCAAATTTTCTGAATTGGCTCAGTTTCTACAGAGCAGCTGAGTCAAGATTCAATAAGGTTGTATTTTGCAATTAGTTGGTATATCTCTTAAGTGTCTTCCTTCTCACCGTCTCTCTTGTCTCTTTCTGTCTCTCCCTCTCTGCAATGAATTTGTTGAAAAATCTCTATCATGTGTTAAGTGGAGTATACCAAAGTCTGGATTTTGCTGATTGTATCCTGTGATGACATTTAGCATGTTCTGAACCCTACGCTTCCTACAAATTGGTATTTGAATCCAGAACGTGGAGGAGATTCAGGATATAGATATAGATGATATAGATATAGATATAGATATAGATATAGATATAGATATAGATAGGTAAGTTTTATGTATATGAATAAATTTATATATATCTTTATATATAAAGTTATATATATATCTTTATTTATATATATATCTTTATATCAATCTATCTATATCTACATCTACTATATCTATATCTATATCCTCTATCTATATCTCTCTATATAAAGAAATACCTTTCAGATAGTGTTCTAGTTTTCATTTAGGAGGTGATAATGTCTGGATGTCACATTTGTGATATTGGATCAGTTGACCAGATCCAATGTCATACCAGTGGAAGTAACCTGTTCTAGGGTATAGCAATAAGGGACACATTGCCTACAGTAATTTGAATCCTAAAGAGAACTTAAAAGCAACAATAAAACCAAAGCTAGCATATTTTTTTATTATTATAAAGGCTGCCAATTATAAATAATGTGTCTGGAAAAAAATCAGTTGGACTCAGTTCTAAACAATTGCTGTGGTTACTGTTGACTTTTAATGATATATATGTAAGCTTCAAATTAACACATTTGTATGACTTATCCTTTAATCAACAGTTTCTTCTACACGGAGATTAGTTCAGAGAAGTCCAGTTTCACAGTTAACTTTGACACTCGGTACTCCATGAAGTGTTTTCACTGTGAAGTGTTTTCATTTCAAGATAAGTACATGAGGATTTGGATTCATTACAGCTTGGTTTGGGTGTGGTCTGTGTCTCCAATCCCTGTGGGGCTGCATAGTCCTGTATTAATTAGAAATCAATAATGAGGGGCACCTGGTGGCTCCTTCAGTTCAGTTGCAGACTCTTGATTTAAGCTCAGGTCATGATCTCATGGTTCGTGGGTTCGAGCCCCATGCTGGGCTCCATGCTGACAGCGCAAAGCTTGCTTGGGATCCTCTCTCTCCCCCTCTCTGTCCCTCCCCCACAATTCTCTTTCTCTCTCTCAAAATAAATAAGTAAACATTAAAAATGAAATCAATAATGGTATCACGGTCATTTTAAAGAGGAATACACACACGGAATGTCAGTTACCTCAATCCTCAAGTGCTCATTTTGTGTGACCACTTGAAGTTATTTGTTCTTAAATTAAAAAAAAATTAATGTTTATTTATTTTTGAAGGAGAGAGAGACAGAATGTGAGTGGGGGAGGGGTAGAGAGACAGGCTCCAGGCTCTGAGCTGTCAGGACAGAACCCAACGCGGGGCTCGAACTCACAAACCACAAGATCATAACCTGAGCGGAAGTCGGATGCTCAACCGACTGAGCCACCCAGGCACCCCTATTTGTTCTTAAATTTTAAAAGACTGAAATAGAATGCCAATTGGATCGTGTGACACTTTTGTTTGGTATGTGTAAATTTTAGTTTAAATGTGAAATATTCCTGTATTTGATTGAAATATTTAAAAATGAATTTATTCTTTTCACATTGTTAACTGTTTTAAAACTAAAAAATGCGTTTGTATAGGAAGGCAGGATTAACACTTGGTTCTTTCTCTTTACTAGTTTTCAAGAAAATGAGTTGGTTCTTTATCATCCTTCAAAAGTAAGCAATTAGGGTTTGTTTGGTTTTTTTTTGTCACCATGAACTCATTGATTTAAAGATATTTGATGTGTTACAACACATTAAATCATTGCAACCAGATCACAATTATTATCTTCTGGATATCTCAACTGCCCATCTTTGGCTAGTGTGGGAATCTCTTCAAGTTAGCTTCTGAGTCCTTTTGATACAACCTTAGAGTCTTTGATTGCTTTCCAGCTTTCTGGTATGACAGGATGTTTCAGATTCATTTTGTACATTTTTTTTTCCCCTGGCTTGACATCAGTCAATTTCTCCAAAAAGAATTGGTTTCTTTTAGTGTGAAATAGTGTTACGATTCTGTAATGGTACTTATTGCTAGGATGTTGGTAATGGTTTCTAGGCATTTTTGTGGCTAACACTAGATTAAAAAATGGTAAAATGCTCAATAAACTCAAACTGATATTTCCAAATCATATTTAAGACTCCTCAGGATTTTTACTTTTCTTCATCAATAATACATCTCCACCTCGGAATGGAAATCCAGTACTCACAAATGCCAACATAAACACTGATTTGCTTTATGACATAATTCCTGCAGCATAGCCTTAGAACAACACCACCAAAACTGCTACCCATGGTGCGATTAATGAAAATAAAATTTATTTCATAATTATTTTTGTCTGTAGGGCCTCCTCTACCAAAACCTACAGTCATATTAGTGTTTATTAAAGTCACTTAAAATTTTTCCACTTTGGGACACCTGAGTGGCTCAGTAAGTTAAGCCTCTGACTTCAGCTCAGGTCATGATCTCACAGTTTGTGGGTTTGAGTCCCGCATCAGGCTCTGTGATGACAGCTCAGAGCCTGAAGCCGACTTCAGATTCTTTGTCTCCCTCTCTCTCCGCCCCTCTCCAACTCATGTTTTGTCTCTTTCTCTCTCTCAAAAATAAATAAATGTTAAAAAATTTAAAAAGTTTTTTTTTCCACTTTTCCTAATTGTATCAACTTGATGTGTATTCACATTCATTACTTTCATTTGGCTTTAGATAACGGATCACTTTGTAACATTTAATTTTGGTTTATGATGGAATAAACTGTTTGCATGGTTCCAAAAAAAATTCTACAAAGCAAGGAATCTTCCAAAAGGTCTTCTTTCTGTCCCTGTTCTCTCTACCTCTCAACTTCTCAGGTGTACTCAAAAAATTCTGGTTTATCTTTCCATTTTTAGTCTAAGCAAACATTCGCTGATGCTTCCAGTTTTAATAGTTACAAATACAAACAGCAGCATGCTATGCACGCTCTTCTATACCTTGGGAATGTTTTTTAAAGTCTCTCACTGTATTAGGTCATGGTTAAGATAAAGGTTATGATACCTACTTGGAAAGTTTCAGTGTGTACTAAATGAAATAATATTTATGAAGTTCTCACTACACATAATTGACACACATTTATTGTTGTTTTTTCCTTCTCTCTAAACTCCATCAATCCAGATTCTCCTTGTACCTAAAGGACATACCCCACAAAGCCAGCTCTGCCTCGTACCTACAAATTTGGGGCAAGGGCCAACCAAATTTGTCAACTTCAGTCTTTCTTACAATCAATGGGAAATAATTAATTATTCATCAAAACCTTGTTAAGACCCAAAAAACAAATATTAAATTCTTCACAGTGTGATTTTTAACTTATTTTAGCTTCCATGAATGTGTATTATAAATTGAGTAAAATATCTTTGAACGTTAGACCTCATTTTTAACCTAAAGTATTCCAAAGACCAGGGATTCCAATCTGTGCTTTCTAAACTTCTCAAGAGGACAACAGTTGAAATGGGGCTTTGAGCTGTTATATGGGTAGATCACAGAGCAATGGGAAAGATTCATTCATTTATGTCGTTTGGTCCACAGATTCTTCCAAATCATGGACTAGTGGAAGAAAAGATAATTGAAAAAAAAATGTCTTAGTGGTTGTGACTGGGAACGATTAGCTTTTAACAAGTCTACCTCCTTCTGGATAGAGGTAGTAAGACTCTGCTCTACTCAATTCTTTTACACAGTACAGGGAAACACTTCATATATCTACTCACCATCTGATAGCCCACCACCTGACAAAGCTACACTTGAGTACAACTCTAGGCCAAGAAACGTCCGTCCTTGGCAATGACACCCATCTCATTACTCAGCGAATAGCCTCATTGGTCTGGAGGGCGTGGTACGATGACATTAAACTAGCTTCGTACAGTTCACATCCAAGTAGTTGCTGAGAAGGCAATAAACTTGTCAACACATTTAATGCTTACAGGAGACGGGACCAGATATGTGATACTCGGCAAGCCACCCAAGCTACACTGTGACACAGAGCAACTTGCTTTATCTCTTTGAGATTTAATGTTCTCATCTGCAAAATGCAGCTGTTGTACAAGGTAAGTAACATTTCTTACAGCTCTGAAATTCTAGGTCTCCTGGTCCACCATGAGCCTAATTCACATCAGTTAATGATTATATTGGTGTAAATGTCACATAACCCTCATTTTCTCACTTTCATTTCAATTTATAAGTAGTTTTGCATTTGGAAAAGGAACTTCCAGGGTGTTATTATCTTTGTGTGTTGGAGAGAGACTGTAAAAACTGTTAAGAAGGAGGTAAATGTGAGTTGAAAGATTGGATTTTGTTGGTTTGAATGATGAACCTGAACCCTATGGTGTTCTTAAATATTCAGACCCACGAAGTTCCTTTTTGACATGAGAACACTGAAAATTTCTGAAATCACATGGAAAATATTGTATATAAAAAGGTAAAAACTACAAACACTTCTTGACCACTTATAAGCTGGATGCATTCAAATAAATTTTCTCATTTAAACCTTACACAGATTCTGTGTTGTATATTAGCATCCCTGTCGATAGCCTGAAGATCAGATATGTGTTAATTATTTTGCCCCCAAATCACACACATGTAAATAACATAGATTTGAACTTCATAGAGCTGTTATGAGTTAATATATTTAAGGAGTGTAAGAGTACTCAGTATCCAGTATGCACTATAACTGTGACATATTCTTCTCTTTCCTCTTCTCATTGTTATTATGACCCCAAAGCCCATTATCTTTACTTGGTGAAAGACAGTTCAGTGACTTCACATTTAAATACACATACTGTTGCTATCTAGGTGTGTGGTTGAGGGCCAACTACTTTATCTACCTTCTCTCCATGCCTCAGTAAGTTTTTGCCATCTACAAAGTAAGAGTAAATAGAGTTTTTAAGTTTTTTCATGAGGATTAAATGACCTCATATACATAAAGTCTTAGAATAACACTTGGTATATTAAACACACAATAATTAGAAAATATTTCCATTAATATATTTCTTTCTTCTACATTGATTTTGCAGAAATAATTCTTCAAATGTTACCATTCACAGTGTTATTATAAATAAGATAGAGACTAATTAGGAAAAAAGAAAATACTGATAACACGCATTGATCAAATTCTGTGACACGATGGTGTACAAAATGACTTCTTTCATTGTCTTTATGAATTAGAAAGTTTAAGTCAGCTTAGGTCCATTCTTATCACTGCTTTTTAAAAAAGTAATTCCTTTGAAAGCTACTTGAGGTGATGAGGAAAAAGTAAATTCTAAAATAAGGTCGACTCTTTTTTAGCAAATGTCTATTCCTCTACTTTGAAATGAGGAAACACATAGTTGAAACTTGATTATTTTGTCCATCCATCCATCCATCCATCCAACCAACCAACCATCCATCCATCCAACCAACCAACCATCCATCCATCCATTTGTTCAATTATTCACCAAGCACCCAGGATTGCTCCACAGATGGAAAGAAAATCAGTCTTGGAATCACACATCTAATACTGAAATGACATTCTGTCTTTGCTAGCTGTGTGATCTTGGAAAATTTATTTAATCACTCTGAGCCTCAATATTCTCCAGTGAACTATCAGATTAATAACACCTTCCTTTATGTTGGCTGACCAATTCATTAATGTATGGAGGGCAATGCATTTATTCTCCTCCCAGAATAATGTCTCAGAATAGCCAACACAAAGTTTGTCTGCATTTCTATTTATCTCCTTGGGTTTTGGTTCATGGTTTTGATTTTGTTCTGTCTAGAGTAGGAGCATCATAGAGTATAGAGCTGGAAAAGGCCTTAGACCTCATCCTATCCAACTTGCTTATTTAATAGATGAGAACATTTTGGTCCAGACAGGCTAAAAGAGACTTGCCTTGAAATCAAATCTGCTAAACTGCAATGCATTATATTGTTTGTGCCTTTATTTTTCACTTTATCCTTTCCTTATTTCACAATAAAAATGAGTACCTTCACTTATCTATCTTTAGAAAATTCCCTGTCCTTGACATTCAATATTCAAGAAAGGTATATTTTTTCTAACCTACTTTTTTTTCTTATATCTTGGGTTGAAAATATCCCATTTTTACAAATAAGTCAATACATTTAAAGAAATACCAATCTAAATCTTCAAAATATACTTTATGGAACTTTATAAGTAAATTATAAAGATTATACAGAGGAAAGGAAGCATAGGACTAGGCAAGAAAAATTTTAAAAGAGGAATGAGGCAGAGTTTTTTCTACAGATATCAATATATAAAACTACAGTAAACAAAATTATGTGTTTTTTGTATGGAAATGGAATAATAGATCAATAGAACAGACCAGATTCCGGAAGGATACTATGACTATGAAAGCAGCACTTAATTTTTTTTAATGTTTATTTATTTTTGAGAGAGAGACAGACAGACAGAGTGTGAGTGGGGGAGGGGCAGAGAGAGAGGGAGACACAGAATCCGAAGCAGGCTCCAGGTGCCGAGCTGTCAGCACAGAACCTAACATGGGGCTCAAACCCATGAGCTGTGAGATCATGACCTGAGCCAAAGTCGGACGCTTCACTGAAAACAGCATTTTAAACAGTGCAAAAATCATTTAATAAATGATATTGGATAATTGGATACAGATAATCCAATGGATAAAGATTTAGAATCCTATCTTTTAGATGTTCAAACTCTATACAAAATAATAGCGAATATGCTGTTAAAAAATAAGGAATGAAGAAAACAAATTGGCCCTATACATATATAATGAATATTCCAGTCCTATGTGTACTTAAAAGAGCATATCTGGTGTGTGTGTGTGTGTGTGGAATGTCAAGGAATGAAATCATCAGAGTGAAATTTAAGAGGTTAGGGGTTAGAAGAAACTTTTATTTTTTTATTCTCTGTGTATCAGTGTTTTTAATATTTAACATTTTCCATCATTTTTATGTAATTCTAAAAATTACATAAATTCTAAAAGAAACAGTCTGAAGTACCAAAACAAACAAACAAACAAACAAAAAACCTCACCTCTCCATTGAATGGCACATTTTCTAAAAGTTTTTGGCAAATTGTACATGTGTGCGTGCGTTGTGCAAACCAAATTATATTGTAAATTCAGTAAGAGAACTACCTACTAGTATTTGCAAAGTTATAGTTCTTCCTTTCAAAAAAGCGAAGACTATCCTCTAATCTCTCCAGTTCTTAGGTTTAGGATTTGGCACATCTGGCTCTCTTTAATCGTACTTATTTGCAGTTGCCCTTGCTATCTGGGGGAACCTGATGTCGATTAACCATGTCATGCTCACTTCTGAAAGATGAGGTCGGTCCTAGACTCTGTTACCTGCTTTTGCTTAAGCTTTTGTTAAAGTTTTCTGTAGCTGAAGCAGTGGTTGAAGACTACAAGACCAGTGATTTCCATGTGACCCAGGGGAGCATGGAGTAATGAAGTTCTGAGGTAAAAATATTGCTTTCTATCATGTTATTTGGGTAACCTGGTAAATATTTGGGTAAATAACAAGGGTAGGTTAAATAAATTCAATAATTAAAAATAATAGACTCCTATTCTATTCTTCTATTAATAAGAATGATAGAATATAGGAAATAGGTCTATTTCTCTAGCCCTGAGCCAATACACATGTAGGAGGCTTTTTTTTTTTTTAATGCTTACTGTGTATCACGTCAATTTTCACAATGACTCTATAAGGTCGTTCTACTCGTGAGGAAACTACAGCATAGAGAGGTTAGTAACTTGCCCCAATTCACAGATGTGTTGAGTACTGAAGCCCAGGCAACCTCAATCCTTTTCTCTAATTTTAGCCAATAAGGCAGTGAATGTTCTTACATATGTTTTCTTAGGTCCACATGGGCAAAGTTCCCCAGGTGTGGAAGTCTTGGTTGTAGGCCGTCTGCAACATTCCTAGATATTTCCAAATTCTCCACATTTTTCCTAACATTTTATTATTTTTATTTATTTCTAATTTTTAAATTTTTATTTATTTTTTTATTTGAGAGAGAGAGAGAGAGAGAGAGAGAGAGAGAAAGAGAGAGAGAATGCATGAGCAGGGGAGAGGAGCAGAGGAAGAAAGAGAATCTTAAGCAGACTCCACACATAGCACAGAACCCATCACGGGGCTTGATCTCACAACCTTGGCATCATGACCTAAGCCAAAATTAACAGTTGGACACTCAACTGACTGAGCGACCCAGGCTCCCCTACATTTTTTCTAACACTTTAAAATAACTGTTAATATTGAGTATGAAAGGTAGATCATTGTTATTTTTATTTTTCATTTCACTTACAACTAGAGAGGTTGAAATGTTTCTACTGGATTTTTCCTATAGATTTGGAAGATTTTGTTTTCTATCAGAATCTACCCATTTATTCAGTAGAGATATTCCTGGGCTTTGTTCTGTTACTTTGGTCTATTTCCCTAGCCCTGAGCCAATACACATTGTCATAGTTTCATGAGCTTTTTAAAACTTTTTTCTCTTCTTCCTATTTCTTCCTCTTTCTCCTTCTTCTGAAACATCTTGTATCACATAGGACAAATCAGTCCCTATGTTCTTCCTCCAAATAGACTTGACCACTGGTGGTCTTTCAGCTTTCATATAAACTTGAAGGTAACATTATCAAATTCCAGAAAGTAGATTGGGTATGTGAATGAATTCAAGAGAATGGATATGCTAGTTCTTTCCAGCCTGCATTTTCTAAAGATGTTGGACGCTCTAATTAAATTAGTTGCGGGGGCGTCTGTGTGGCTCAGTCGGTTGAGCGTCCCACATCAGCTGGGGTCATAATCTCGTGGTCCATGAGTTTGAACCCCATGTCAGGCTCTGTGCTGACATCTCAGAGCCTGGAGCCTGCTTCAGATTCTGTGTCTCCTTCTCTATCTACTCTTCCTCCACTCACGCTCTGTCTCTCTCTGTCTCTCAAGAATGAATAAATGTAAAAAAATTAAATAAATAAATAAATAAATAAATAAATAAGTTGCAGAACGTAAAAGTTAATGAATTTTACTGGTTGTCCAAAGGAATTAAAAGCTTCTAAAGTAACTACTTATGGGCACAGCCTCTGTCAGATGTCAAGTGCTATGGCTAAAGTTTTAGAAAATTTATTGTTGTTTTAATAAATACTGAGGTCTTTATATATTGTGTTTTTAATTTGTTATTGTTTCTATTTCCCTGGTAGAATATATATATATATACACACACACACATATACATATATATACACGTATACATATACACACATATGCATATACATATACATATATAATATATATAGTAGAAACTAGAGAATCACATTTGAATATTGATGATCACCATTCTTTATGCAAGACCAGCTCCTTGGGATTATCTAATAATTTCTTTGGCATCAATTCCTAATCATTTGGGAGATCCAGAGGCAAGGCTATGCTGAGCTGGAATCAGGTGTTACAATGCATATTTCAGGCACTTGTTGATGTGGCATGATTCAAATTTGGTGATTAGGACTGCACTTTGGTGTGTGTTTCAATCTTAATTTTAATATTTTAATCTTAACCTTGATTTTAATCTGTAACCCAAATTATCAACTAGATATCATCTCAGATAAACAGGCTGAAAACTCCTATGAAACTCTTGGCAGGAATTTATATAGCATGGTTTTGCTACCTTCCAAACAAAATTATCAGGCTTGACTTTTTGCTTTAGACCTACAAACATCCTGCTATTGGAAGAGCCAAGGTCGCCATACACATTTCAATTACTTTGATTATTGATATTAGCACTCTTAAAATTCATCTTGCGCCATGGCTTACTGAAACCATTTCTACCACATGCCAAGTACTGTGTTTGCCCCTTTCATATCAATTACTAATTTGTTTTTCACAACAATCTTGCAGATTAAGTACTTATCTCCACTTTATGAGGAAACTAAGGCTTAGAAAATTTTCAAAAGGTACTGTAACCTTGGGTGTTGTAACTAGAAGCAACAACATTGGATTTCAACCATGGTTGTATTACCTCCATGTCTGCATTATTTCATATCATTTCATTTGTTCTTCCACTGGTCAGGAACCGAATGATAAACGAACAAACAAAAAACAACAGAGTTGAAAGTCAGTCAGATGCTGATACTTGAATTAGATACTAACTCCTAAAATTTGAAAGAGCTCTTTCCTTTTGCCATCCAGTAATGGTCCAACTCAATGTTTATTATTCTGCTAATTTTGTTACTTAATTTGCTAAGAAGCCCAAATGGTATGTTAATAGAACCAGAGATATTGCACAATAGGACATTTCTAATGTTAGTTGCATTTGGAGTTCATCTCATTACTCCAACATGACAGAGTTTTAAAATTTTATTTATTTATTTATTTATTTATTTATTTAGAAGTGTGTGGGCAGACAGAGAGGGAGAGAGAAAATCTCAAGAAGGCTATGCACTGTAAGCTCAGAACCTGACGTGGGGCTTGATTCCATGAATGGTGAGATCATGACCTGAGTTGAAATCAAGAGTCAGAAGCTTAACCGAATGAGCCACCCAGATGCCCTATGATTTGGAGGCTTCATAAAGTCCTAACTCTTAACATTCTTCTCCTCTAGGCAGAGTTCATAAACCCTAATATGCCGTTATAGCAGTGATCCACAGTTGATACTGAGGACCAGTATCAACTCTAAAGAGGACCACTTCCATTAGATTTTCACTTCACATTTAATTTGACCTTGGAAATTGAAGTCAGTAAATTTGAAAATGAGATGCTTTTGAGATAGAATAGTCCTAATTTTTGTATTGATTTTTAAAGTTTAAAATAAAGACTACAGCTCCAAGAAATTTAGAAATATTGTTTCAACTTCTAGTAGTAGAAAAATACAATTAAAAGACCCATGCTTTTTTGCAAATTAATTATTACACTTACATGACAGAACCAGGGAAAAGTTTGGAACAGATGGTGTCAACTCATGAAGCTTAAATAACAAACTTTGTTTGCATGTAGAAACTTCTATACGGTCGACTGTAAAGAACAGCCAAAGGACGAAAGGAAGATAAGCCCAAATCGATGTCTTCTGTATCCAGCTACACAGGCTAATGGATTAGGGTCACTGGAATGCAAATTATTGTCCAGTTTTACAATTTTATTTTCATTTGACAAGCGTATACTGATAAATAAAATGCCAGGCCCCCATCTAAGAAGTCTGATTTGGAGTACAAAAACAGCTGGCTGAGGATCATTAGCAGTGTTGCTAGTCTAGACTCCCTGTGACTTGCTGTGTGATATGGGCATGCCAGTGCCTTGGTTTTCTCCATGTTGCTCAAGGTTAGGTAGGACTCACAATAAAATTGACTTACATTCTATAACATGTCCATTTGCCTGCTCTCCCACGTTCTTTCCAGCTCTCAAACTCTGTGAATCTGGGTCTGATGGGGAACTCCGGTAGAAGGAATAAGGAATGAATGGCCCCAGCTCCTAGTTTCAAATTGGAAGATATTAAACTTTTCTTTTAGGTGAGCTTGACCTGGTAATATGCATCTCACAAAAACACTAGAACGAATCAATGGCTCTCTTTTTCCCAGAAACAAAGCACAGATTTTAATGGATGGGAAAGTTTTGGATAAAAACACCAAATATGAAATATCTGGGTTCATGTTCTGCTCCTGCCGCATATGTATTCCATGACTTAAAACAAATTATTTAAAGTCTCTTTGTTTCTTATCTGTAAACTGAAGGGATTATATTATCTGAGTTACATTCAACATCTAAAAACTAAAAATAAACCCAAAACACTGACTGTTATTGTGTTTCAACTGCACATACAATTTGAGCAGAATATTAGGATTAGCTGATAAGATGGGGGGCCATCTAACTGTATTGAGAAAATTAAGAAATGCTTAATATTAAAATCAAGGCACATTGTCAGATAATGCCCCATACGCTTGGGCATCCCTCTTCAAATCCTCCCCAGACTGTAAAAATGTATTTTAAATTCTTAAGGTTATAATAGATATCTCTAAAATCAATTTGTTCAAGAGCTTTTCAATTTTATTGCTTAAAATTGTTGGAATATTTTGAATATATATAGTTCACGTGGAAATTATTTAAAGCCATAGGGTGGACCTTTGTCAACCTAACGTAGTTTATCTGTAATTCTGCTTGGAAGCTGGGATATAGATTATATGACTTCCATAGGCCCCCCCGCATGTCCTTGGAATATATAGGTAATTGGTTTAAACAGTGCTTGAACAGCACATGGTTTGAGTATAGAGTAGGCAGAATTTGACCCCAGGAAGACAGACATAATGTTAATTTTTTAAAAATAAGGGCACTTGAAGAAAGCCAGAAATAAATCCAGACTTAGTATAAACAAGGCAGAGAGGCTTACTCATCACAGGGAAAAGTCAGGCTCATTAAAGAAGGTAATTATTACCTCTGACATACAGAACTGTGTGCTGCTTTAAATTAAGGTTCTTAACGAGGCATTTCATTGTATGTCCTTAACTGAGGGATTTAAGGAAGCAGCCTTTCTTCCAAAGTCAATGTGAATGGGACTTCTGTAAGAGTTAGGAAAGGATAGTTTGGAAATATTAAGTACACAAATGTACATATGTATGTACAGTTTTCCAACAGATTGATGGGGTGCTGAATGCCCATCCAAGCCATGTGCTTCTAAGAGGAAAATGTAAACTTTGCCACATGCTAATGATATGCTAATGAGTTTTCACCTTAGATGATAAAAGCACTGTCTTTGCTCCTTACCTGTTAATGTCATTAATGAGCTTGAATAAACAGTTTTAAGAGAAAATTGTAAATGTTTACATTTTTTCCATTTTTATTCGGTTCAGTTTATATCACTTTTCTCGCTCATCAAATGTCCTTTCTCCCCTTTCTGTGCCTTATTGCTTATGGGATTCAGGGTGGACTTTATTTTATTTCAGATTGAACATACACTCACCTTCTCACAAGATGAGGATTTGTCTTGGTCACTGAAAAGAAATTCTTTATAACTGTCTCTAACCCGTTGCCATATCCAAAACTTAATATCGAACACCAATATCAACTTCTTTTAATATTCATATTCAGAAATGTGTTATGTTTTAAGGAAAATAAATTGTTTTTCAGTTGATACTTATTTTAAAAGATATATTTTATGGCTCTCTGCTTTTCAAAAGTCAAAAATAGCTCACCAAACCACCCTGCTATTAGAAGAAATGGAATGGAGATGTTTGCTCATATCTAAAGTTTGTGGTCTACTCTTTTCCCAAGCATATAGCAAATTCCGGAAAACCTATAGCCCATTAACATGATTTCCCTAAGGATTTTTACCTGTTCCGTCTAAGAGTAAGTGATAGTATAGCAATTTTGTAACCTCATTTTCTATATCTATCAGAAAAGCAGCAATGTCTACCAAGCACCCAAGAGGTACACTAGTCCAAGATAGAATCTATGATCTGTACCTACCATGGAGCAAAAAATCTAAATCTTTCTAAACTTCAGCATACGAGAGCATTTGAGTGTGACCCATAATATTACTAGCTGGTTAAAATCCATTTTCAGTTAAATTACAAAGTCCTATTGTTATGCACACATACCTCACCATGGGACATTCAAAGTTGGTTCATGTCCTTGGTAAGTGTTCAAAATGTTCTCTAAAGTCAAATATTCTATGACATGAACTGTTATGTCAGTGTTTGATGCTGACCTAGCCTTAGCTTCCACCATGATGTCATGCTTAAAATATATGTTTAGTCTGTTTTTAAAATAAATACATCATTTTCTGATTTTTTTTACGTGCTATCTTTTCAATCTTGACAACTGGTGAAGTCTTTACTCTTCTCTGTTTTTCTCTCTGCATTATTTATAGATCAGAGGACAGATGTCCTACCACGGGCCATTTCAATTAATCCATTTTCTCCCTATACATTCCACATCACTTAAAATTGAAATTCAGGATGTAAAATTTCTTTCAAATATGAAAATTATCAGGAAATTTGAAGTAAGGTATTTATGGTGAAAATATTCAGAACCTGTTTTGAATAAAAATGAAATATATCCACAAGTACACTATCTACGTCCAATGTCACAGTTATTTGATTTTTAATTAAGAGTTTAATTCCATTCCCATAAAATCTGTTCATTTAAAGGGATTCATTACTTTAATCAATGGCCACATCTTCAGGTCTCAATTTTGTGTGGGTACCTAGAGACCACAAAGCACAGAAAAAATGCCTCAGATATGTATCTTCAAGAATATTCCATTAAATGCATATTAATAATCATTTCATTAAATTTCAATGTTCCGTCACTGAGAGATCTTACTGGGCTGTCTCATTCTCCCCATAGTTATTCATATCTAAATCATATGCCTTAATGTCTTTATAGGTCAATTTCTCACCTGTAAGTTGAAAGGGTTGTAAATGTCCTTATCATATTTGGGGATTATTGAGAGGATTCCTTTGACAATGTCCATTTATAGTCATGGTTATAGCTGTAAAAACTAATAGCTCATTGAGCTTTAAACATATTTTAGACCTAATTTATAGATGGGAATATGGACGTTCTAAGGAGTTTAAGCTCAATCAAAAATGAATATCCAGAGACCCCTGGGTGGCTCAGTTGGTTGAGTGTTGGAGTCTTGATTTGGGCTCAGGTCATGATCCCAGAGTCATGGAATCAAGCCTGGCATTGGGCCCTGTGCTGAGCATGTAGCCTGCTTAAGATTCTCTCTCTCTTTCTCTCTGCCCTGCTCACACACTCTCTCTCTCTCTAAAAAAAATCTAATTTTATCAATTGTTTAGTGGAAGAAGGAAAGCATGACTTGAATCTCGTGATCCTTCATTTTCTAATTTTTTGCAGTAAAATAAGTGTGGAATTATGACAAAATATCTAAATTACCTATTACAGTTTAATGTGCTCTTTCAAAACAGCCCTACGGTTATCAAACATGCTAGTGAATGCTAGTTGTCAATGTTTTTGAAATTTGCAACTAATTAACTGGTTCTAAGGATCTTTTGGCAGCTATGTTTTAGAGCTATTGCAAGGAAGTTTGAACATTCGTGTTTGACCTCCTTTAAAGGCTTTTATTTTACATTTTTGTCACTTCCCAAGCACAAGCTCATGACTACTGCTCTGAAGTTGAGACAATCCGAAGCAAACACCACGAGTTGCCTTTAAAATCACCTTCACGTTATGCTCTCCTTATATTGAACAACTGTAACACCCTTCTCTTAGCAAAGGTAGCTGGAGCTAATGCTTCACTGTTGCTCTGGATCCCATCTTTGTAAGTCCTTCCAGGACCTCATCTATAATCACATCTCAAGCATCTATGGAAATCTTCTCTCTTTAAACATATTCAGTTTCCATTATCCTGAAAACCAAGCAAAATCCCATTACCCAATACTGCTCATTACTATCATTATTGTTCCTTATCATGGGCACTATAATTTTTCTTCTTTCTTTTTCTTTCCAAATTAAAAAATGTTCCGCAACTCATCGATTTATTGGTTCATTCATTCTTAGATGCAATTATCTGTTAATAATGTTTATTAGAGACCTGACACTGTGTGCTACGCCGGTGGAGAAAACCCTATGCCTGTCTCTGCCTTTGCCATCAGGACATACTTAACATATAGTAAATGCCAAGCAAATGTGTTCTTTTGCCTACTCACCCCTCATTTTCTCCCCCAGTCACGGATTCTCTCCCCTGTTCATTTAAATTTCTTTTATTAGAGCTGAAGTCATACTTACTGTGTGTAAAGGCCACATATGCAAAATATAGGGAAGTTTTTAAAAAGTTATCACTTACAATCATACCATTTTAATACTACTATTTATTTGTTTTCATTTTCTCCAGGAGTACTTACATGTATATGTACACTCATGTCACAATTTTGTGTTGAAATCACGGTAGTCTTATAGTCAGGCATACTGCCTTTTGCTCTATCATTTCCAAAAACTCAAGGAGTATAGTGTAAAGCATAGAATAGAAATACAGTGAAATTCCATCACCCTGAGATACCATCTCAATATCTTAGTGACCATGATTTATATATTTCTTATGCACAAACACTTATAATTTCATATGGATTGGATATTGTTTAAACTATTCAAACATTTCAAAATCATACCTGTAACATTCAAAGACATTGTAAATATAAACATTTCAAAGAATCAAACTCATATTGAGTTCAGTCTAAGCTCTTCTTCTTGAGTTGCCACCCCTGTTCAATGTGGCTCCTTCTAAGTCTTTCTCGACACAAAAACATATATGAGTAAATATCCAAATATATAATATTAACAACATAACTGAGATTGTTCTGAAAGTGTTTGCCTGTGGCTCACTTAATATAACTATCTTGAACATGATACCAAATCAATGGATCTATATTCACCTCATTCAATGTTTTCAATCTCTTACTTGTAATTCAATAATACACACATGGTTTCAAAAGCACTTCCTACTATAAGGCTTGAAAATAAAACCAGCAGTGGATGGCTCCCTCCTACTCTAACTTCTCAGAAATTCTTCTGAACATTTCTTGTGCATTCAGACCTGTTTTTCAAAATAACACTTTGGTACCGTTGGTCTTAGACTTCTTTATTTTAGACATCGTCTATTGATTTCTTACAACAAAAGAGTGTAATTTATTATTCCTAAGCTCCCCAACCCCTTCCCCTATTTCTACTTGCCTACCTGCTACATTTCAATCATTTGAAATTCCTGTTTAAGATTCCTGTTAATTCAGGAATCTCTCTTTATAGAATTACGACTGTAGGCATACTGTTCATGGTTAGGAAATGCAGAGCAGCACAATCACGTTCCCTTTCTTAACTGCCCTGGCAGTTTATAATCGGCTCATTTTGTATTGTTTCCTTACTCTCCCTTTATATTTGTTATTAACTTACCTTCAGATTCTCCCGATTGGACTACCACATCCCCACCAGCAGGTGGAGCTCTCCTTGGAGACATCCACCTGTTAGCATTCACGAACTTTTTTCCTGGAGGACCAAACCTTTTGAACCTTTTGGTTGGGTACTTTTTCATTCGATGCGTTCAGTGTTCACAGACCCTTCAATCTGATAATCAAAATTTTGGGTGATTTTTTGTTCCGAGAAATTCGTTTGTATTATTTCTTCGAAGAGTTTCTTCCTTGTGATTTTGTTGTTTTTTCCGTAACTCCTAGATTGATTCTTTCTTATACAATGTTTCATTTGTATATGTTTGTTCTACCTTTTCAGAAATTCCTTTGATTTTATCTTTTCGTCTTTAAATTGCATTTTAACTTCTCTTGTACTAGCTATTAATTTCCACGGGCTCTTGTTTATGAGTATTTCTTTTACTTAATAGCATATTTTTTTCATAAATCTTCTTATGCTGTTTTATTTTTTCCCCCTAGGTTATCAAATCCAGGGTTGTTTTGCTGTTTGTTTGCTTGTTAGTTTTCCTTTCCGTTAATGGTCTTATTTTCTCTGAGTTCCTTTTCTCTGTCTCCTTTAATCTCTGTCTTTCATATTGGAAGCTTTAAAAATGTTTTATGTTTCTGTTTCTATGCTTGTATTTGAAAATGAAAATTTTCAAATTTTCAGGTGGAAAATGAAGGTGGAGAGTGGATAGATTTGTTGACTTTGGTTAACACAGTTAACTCAGTGGGGGAACTCAGCCTTTGGTTAGGGTTATCGAGGCATTTTTTTCTTGAACTGGGAAATTTTCCCAGACAGACATTCTCCAGTCTCCTAACTGTGAGGCCAGGGTAAGGATGATGTAGAAGACAGCGTGATGTTGGTTGCCAGGATTCTGAGAGTCTGGAAAGGGGGGCATGGGTTCATATTTTAATATTCATTTTTACCCTCTCTTCCCTTCTTGGTGTTTCACTCTCATGCACCCCTACGTATGACATCTGGGAGCCCACAGCTTCTTGGCTTCAAAATATTTCCATAGTAACCTCCCATCCTGTAGGGTGGCAGAAATGGAGTTCCTTGGAGAAATCAGATGAGAGAGGGTACCTGGGGTGTAGTTACTATTTATACAAACTTACAACTAATCTCCCTTTTTCATCCCCATCCTATGTCCTTGCCTTCATATGTACAAGCTGCCTCCAACTTTTGAGATATTCTTAGACTGCCTAGTAAAAATTAACTTTCTCCCTTGTTGGCCTTTCTTAGAGTGAAGGGTGCTAATACTTAAGTTTGTTATCACACAGCTATCAACTTTACATATATATCTTCCTAAATATCCTTGAAGTTTCTCCTCTGCTACCATGTTTTCTATAAAACTTTTTCTTTTTTCTTTTGTGGTTGTTTTTCTTTTTAATTCCTTTACTGTCACTTGAATAAAAATTTCCTAAGAGGGCAAATTTCAACCTGCCATTCCATTCTTTACTCAATGGTCAGTAATGGCTTGTTTCTCCTCAAATCATTGCTGATTTACCATGCTCATTGTTGACATTTCCAAAGCATTTAATATCTTTTACTATTTACTTTTGAGTTCCATGAGTCAGCTCTCGTTCTTCCTCGATGCCCCTTCATTCTTGGTTTCTTTTGCAGATTTCTGTTCAAATGACTATCCTCTCAATATGAGAGTTTTTAGAGGCCATGTTTATATCTGCACTTCTGAGGATTAAATTAGATAACATGTATCAATCACTTATTGTGCTGCGTAGGTTCAAACAGCAGTTCAACAAACAAACCTTGTGACTTAACCTCATATAAACTTTTATTTACCTTTGAAACCCTGTTTATCAAATTGAATTGCAACTTTGAAATCAGGATCTACATTTAATTTGCCTTTGTGTGTTCGACCTCTGGAACCACGAACTATGTTTGTATATATATATAAACACAGGACATGTTCAATGAATGTTTGTGTAGGGACAAAGGTGAATTAATAGAGGCAAAAAGAAATTGATATTATTTGCAAGATTTATAGATTTAAAAATGCTCATGATGGTTTCTTTGGCTTGATAATGAATAAAAGTGATGAGAAAATAAAAAAAAAACCTTACATTTTGGGGCCACTGTTTCAGACAGTGGAGAAACATTATCAGCATTTTTATACTCATTTGTTGAGAAAAAGTTGAAGTTTCATTCAGATCCAAGATTTCATTAGCCTCATTCCTGCAATTGGATTTACTCTTCTGGATTATATAGTGCAAATATGCCACAAGCACAAATGTGCACACACACACACACACAAACCCAAAATATCAAACTACAATATAACTTATAACTAAAACCCACGAGAAGTGATGCACCTTGTTCAGTAATGTCTTAACAACCAAACGCATAAGAAAACGATTAATTGACTAAGTAAATGTTATCATCTACAAATGTCATTGAAATGGCTGACAAAAGAAGGTACCACAAGATAATATCCCCAATACGTAGCCAAAGTGGAGGGAGGACTTTAAATGACTGCTTCCAGGGTACAGATGTCTAGGCCAGGCCGTTCAGTATTGTGGACAGTGAATAAGTTGTAGATTTCATGAAAAGGACCGACTGGCTGTTGAAAATGTCAACCTAAGGGAAACAAATATAGGGTACATTTCACATACCATCAACATCTACCTCAAGCATTTGAGCATTATTGTCCTGACTGTGTTCATGTTCTATAGTTATTTCGTGTCCACACATCTTTTCTCTTGGAGATGCTCTTCAAGATTAGAATTCTCTCTAGGTGCTAAACAAACACTTAAGAACCCAGTAAAGATACCCATTTGGCGTGCCTCCTTTCCCCTCAGTGGGAATGGTCTGCATATCTCTGTCTACTTTTTGGAAGGAAGTTTCTGGGAAATGGCCATTCACAATATCTATCAAAGCAAACGAAATCTGTAAAGGAGAGATTTACAAGAATCCTGCAATGTGAGTTCATTCCCAGGACCAGATTCTACTCTTCCCTCATGCCAACCAACTGGCTACAGCCCTGGTGGTGGTTTTCTCAGGATGGCGTGGTGGTGCCTTCTTTGTTGACTCCAGAACCATTGAGTAGAACACATTTAGCAATCTTAAGGGGAGGTCTAATTGACCCCAGCTCTATCATTTTTCAATTTTTCAATCAAAACAATTCTTTATATACCTTATATTTAGGGTGTTATTTTTTTGATGTTTTATTTATTTATTTAGACAGAGAGAGGTAGAGCATAAGTGGGGATGGGGCAGAGAAAGAGGGAGACACAGAATCCGAAGCAGGCTCCAAGCTCTGAGTTGTGAGCACAGAGCCCGACACCGGGCTTGAACTCACGAACCGTGAAATCATGATCTGAGCCAAAGCTGGATGCTCAACCAACTGAGCCACCGAGGCACGCCTAGGGTGTTATTTTTGTAAGCAATGCCAGGGTACTGAGGGATTAGCTTTAGGCGGACCCTGAGCAGTCTTTTTTTTTTTTTTTTTTATGGTTTAATTCTTAAAAGAAATCCTAGATTGAAGTAAACCCTACTCTCAGATAGTTTCATTAATAATACAGAGAAACATTTTTTACTTCTGTTTTTCTCTGTACATGTCTCTCTGCGACATTCACAGGTACTACAGAGACGTCAGTGCAAAATTGATGTAATCAAGAAAAGAGAGATATTGGGGTGCCTGGGTGGCTCAGTTGGTTGGGCATCTGACTTCGGCTCAGGTCACGATCTCACAGTTGGTGGGTTCGAGTCCCACGTCGGGCTCTGTGCTGACAGCTCAGAGCCTGCAGCCTGCTTCAAATTCTGTGTCTCCTCTCTCTGCCCCTCCCCTGCTCATGCTCTGTCTTGCTCTGTCTCTCAAATAATAAATAAACGTTAGAAAAAAAAAATAAAAGAGAAATAGTTACACTAATTTTCACAATTATCAATTTGTCAAATTTTGTAGAAGATAAAGAAGCTATGGGTTTAAAAGAAGGCAGTGTGCTTTGTCTCCTGTTGGTCCACTGGAACATTCTATAATTTTGGATGAGACCAGCAACAACAGGTTGTCAGAGTTCACATCCGACACTGAGAGCACATCCGTGTGGGAAATACAGTAGAAGACCACATATATCTGAGGAAGGGCCTTGAACATTCTCTCCTGAGGAATTCAACCTCATATCAGTAGAGGTAAAGTGGATCTAAGAAAAATGCCGTGTCTGTGGCGAGCATTAGGAAAGGTCATATATTTCAAAAAAGAATATTGTTTACAAGGAGTGTTAATAGGTTTCAGGGGAAATGTTAATTTTTTTTTCCTGGATGAAATAGCTACTGTAAGTTTTTAATGGTTAATCATTCATTCTTGAATTTTTATATTAAGCATTTTATATTACTTTATTGACTTAACTTTTATACTCTTCTTCATTTTGACAGTAAAGAATGACCAGGCAATACTCTTTGAAAATTGGAGACCATTTGGAGCTGTTCTCTGTTGAGGAGAGTGAATAATAGGCTACCCTCAAGGAATTTCAAAGGTATCACTCAACAGAAACTTTTGTGTCTGAAGAAAACTAGATCATTTTATCATGGTAGGCATACTGATATGTTTGCTTTAATAAAATGCCATATTTCTGCCTTTAATCTCTTGTCAGCCAGCTATTAAAAAGCCCCAAAGTGCATGCGTGCAGGACGTGTAAACACTTGTGGTTTTGAGGTTACTACAGAACATACTAATAAAGCATGTAATTTGTGTTTTGTGCACAGACTGTAATAATTTATTGAGTGTTAGAAAGAAGCTAGAAAAGGATTTTCTCTAACTTCAGCCAGCAAGTCAATTTAATTTTAGAGCTCTACGCAGCGGTGCATGTATACGCGTGTTCATGCAACAAAATCATGCTTAAAAAGCATCACAAGGCCTTCAGAACAAAAGTAGGGCAAAATGTAAATTAATTGCATGCGCACCAAACACATGCTATCAAGTAACATTGTTCCTTTAAGTTAATCAGCTAGGAGGGGGTGCTACATATTCCTTCCCAAACGAGTGTGTGCATGTGTGTGTGTGTGTGTGTGTGTATCACATGCTGATGATACACTGGCAGATGTAGATTCAGCTAATTCAGGTAAATTAAGATAAACCATAATAAAAATGACTTTGTAACACTTTATGAACAGGATCTCCATAGTCCCTGTGAAGAGAGGGCAGAGGATAGTTTTGTTTCCCCTTTTTATACGGAATAACAAAGTGTGGGAAGGTCAGATCACTTCTACGGAGTCACAGAAGAGCTTATTGTCTGACTACAGCTTCTATCACCCTTATTTGAGTAGCTGACTTATCTATTTGTGCGAGACCCTTATAGCTAAGGATTGTCTGTTACCCATCCTTCTAGTCATTTTCCCCCATAAGATAATTAGCACATGGCAAATAATGAATGCAGATCATTGGAATGGAAAGTCCTTACGTGTATGGAGGAAGTGAGACCCTCACTGCATACGCGCCAAATTGCAGAAAAATTTTGTGAAATTTTGTAGTTGGGGACTAAAGCCTTATTTACTCAGACAGACAAAAGCTTATTCAGTGGGGAGAAAATGTCTGCCCAGAGGAAGTGGATGTCAGGAATCTAAATGTCTTTATTCCAAAAAGATGCAAAACTTCTGTCCTGGAAGACAATCTACCATTTTCCATGCCTTTTCTTTTTTCTTTTTTTTTTTTTTTTTTTTGCTTAAAATGTATACACATTTTAAATGTGCAGACAGATCTTTTGCAGTTCAGAATCTTTACATTTGAGAACTAATTAAAATGGAGCTTTTGTGCCACCTTTAAACAATGAGCCACTTTTTCAGTTTGTACCTTTACTTCTATCTAATCAACCAGTTCCAGTGTACCCAATTGGAGATGGCAGAGCTTCCAATGGCCATCGGAAAGTATGGAGGCATTTTGCAAATCGGCAAGGAGACAATGGCAATGAGTGCCCGAGGCCCGGAGTAAGTGAAGGAGAATTGAAATTGCACCCAGGTATGCAAAGCTGATCAAACTTGCAAAGGGATTTTTCGAATAAACAGTAAACAAATGAAAAAAAGGGGGCGCCTGGGTGGCTCAATCGGTTGAGTGTCTGACTTGGGCTCAGGTCATGATCTCACGGTTCATGAGTTCAAGCCCCACGTTGGGCTCTGTGCTGATAGCTCAGAGTGTGGAGTCTGCTTTGGATTCTGTGTCCCTCTCAGTCTGCCCCTCCCTCGCTCATGCTGTCTCTCTCTCTCTCTCTCTCTCTCTCTCTCAAGAATGAATAAAACAGTAAAAAGATAAAAAATAAAAACTTGCAAAGGGGTTTTCTACAAGGGACTAAGCCAGTTTTCCAGTCTCGTGAGAAGGAAACCATATACCTCATGGCCATTCTATGATTCCTGTGGTCTGAAGTGCTCCACTGTTTAATCATGTGCTCATATGATAGGTTCAGAGAGAAAGAGAGAGAGAGAGAGAGAAAGAAGAGGAGGGGAGAAGAGAGGAAGAGGACAAAGGGAGAAGAAAGAAAAAGAACAAAGAGGGCCCTATCATTCACTTAGTTGTCTTGTGCACATCAGTTAGTAGTATTTTGTTTTCTAGTAATAAGAGGTACTGAAGTCAATGTTAATGAGAAGCCAGGAACTAGTGTTCTCAGATTGATAAAATTACAGTGTGGAAGGTTTTTGATTGGCATAAAATGCAGGGATATATCAAGTGGAGATTAACTACTTAAGGAGCTAAATTAAAACAAGCTTCATTGGGGTTCTTTTGCCTCACATCTTGTTTTGTGGTATTTATCTTTGGGTCTCTAAACCCCACATGGATGTCAAATCATCTTTAGTGAAGTGTCTTTTAACTGAACCGATTACTTTCAACACACACAACAAAAGGGAAAGAGGGGCAAGTACATACAAAAGATTCAGAGTCAAAACAAAGATAGTGTTCCCCAGGTCATGTTTAAGTCTGTAATTCTGTAAGATTGCAAAAGTTCACACATATCAAACTTCCTCTATTTTATTTGAATGTGTTGGTCACAACGGCTTTGAAACGTTTTAGATAAAGATGGACAGAATTGAAGACTAGTAACAAAAGTGAATCAACTTAGAACACCATGTACAGATTGTCCTCTAAATTAAAATGATTTAAGAAATAAAATCAATATCCTCTACTCTCTTTTTTAGGGCTTTCATGTTTTTTATTTATTTTGTTAAATAAAAATGACATACGTGAAGCCTGTAATTCCTATTTAAAGTGATTGATTTAAGCAATTCTATGGTTGTGGTAGAACCATCATTGGTACCAAAACACACATCATTGACATCACAGGATACAAGGCAAGTTGTAACTCACTAAATCTACCCATACTACATGAAACTAAAACCTGTAAAAACCCATTTTTCTCGCATCAATAAGAAGAATGAAGGAAAAGCAATACTTTAAATTTATTCCCCAATTAATACATATATTCCAATGAATACACACACACACACACACATATATATGTGTATATATATATATACACACATATATATGTATATATGTATATACCTTTGTAATGAGATCTAGAACTAATGAAAGAGTAGAAACTAAGAGCGAAAGAAAAGTATCACCGGTTCAAGTTCTAAGAGTTTCATAATGTCTGTAGTTTGTAATATCTCGTAGCAATCGTTGATCCTTCATAATAACTTGTAAATTTCTCCTTTTTAAAATTTTTTAATGTTTATTTATCTTTGAGAGAGAGAGAGAGAGAGAGAGAGAGAGGGAGAGAGACAGAACACAAGTGGGGGAAGTGGCAGAGGGATAGGGAGACACAGAATCCAAAGCAGGCTTCAGGCTCTGAGCTGTCAGCACAGAGCCTGACGTGGGGCTCGAAGCCATAAACTGTGAGATCATGACCTGAACTGAAGTCGGACGCTTCACTGACTGAGCCACCCAGGCACCCCATGAATTTCTTCTTTTAAGATCACAATTTTCCACCATTTAAGATTAAGTAGATTAAGTAGATGTGAAATTAAGAAGATATAGATTCAGACACATCTGGGCTACATCTTGTTGAGTGTGGCATTACCAGCTGTATTTGTTAGGATATTATAATTTCTATTTGCTCAACCTTCTTTAGTGTTTACCTTTCATATTTGAATTAATCATTAGTTCTGAATGAACATTTGAAAAATCATTCTAAGATCTGTCAATTTTGGGGCCTGATGCAAAATATCAATAAATTCAAGTGCAAGACCTACTAAATTCTGATATCAAAAAAAAAAAAACCCTGCATTAATCCATTAATTCATTTATTTCTCTGTGTGCCATTGGGAGGCTCTAAATAAATAATGTGCTGGATGGGAGAATGAATGAATCTGAATAAAGTTCCATCCATCTGGAGCATACCTTTTATATATGAAATGATCTTTAATTCTGAATGAACATTTTTTTCAAGGCATTCTAGGTGCTGGAGATTGTGTTGCAACACAATAGACTAAATTTCTTGCCTTCATGGAAGTGACATTCTAATGATAAAATTTCGTAAAAAATACTCCTGCCTGTCAATCTAAACTCCATAACATTGTTCCCCGCTTCCCC
Organism: Prionailurus viverrinus; assembly: GCF_022837055.1. Lineage (NCBI taxonomy): Eukaryota > Metazoa > Chordata > Mammalia > Carnivora > Felidae > Prionailurus > Prionailurus viverrinus. The sequence goes on along the minus strand of NC_062565.1, from coordinate 19,632,153 downwards.
TCCCCATGGTCTTCTGTTAAGATTCTCAGGATCCACATATGAGTGAAAACATATGGTGTCTGTCTTTCTCTGCCTGACTTATTTCATTCAGCATAATACCTTCCAGTTCCATTCACGTTGCTGCAAATGGCCAGATTTCATTGTTTCTCATTGCCAAGTAGTATTCCTTATATATATAAACCACATCTTCTTTCTCCATATATCAGTTGATGGACATTTAGGCTCTTTCTATAATTTGGCTATTGTTGAAAGTGCTGCTAGTTAATTGGGGTACAAGTGCCCCTATGCAAGTGGGTGATGGGCATTGAGGAGGGCACATGTTGGGATGAGCACTGAGTATTGTATCAAAACCAATTTGACGATAAGTTATATCTCATATAAAAAATAAAATAAAATCACATGAAAATAAAAAAATAGAAAAATAAACTCCACAACAGCTGGGAAAGTCACTTTTCTTTTTCCCTTTTATTATTTATTTACTTTTTGAAGTGTTTAAGTTGATTTATTTTGAGAGAGACAGAGGCAGCGTGAGTGGGGGAGGGGCAAAGAGAAATGGAGAGAGAGAGAGAGAGAGAGAGAGAGAGAGAGAGAGAGAGAATCCCAAGCAGGCTCTGTGCTGCCAGCACAGAGTTTGATGCGGTGCTTGAACCTGCGAAACGGAGAATGCTTTAAAATGAGTTGGTACAGGTGCACTTCTCAAGGTGAGGGAACTCTGTTGCTGTGACGTGTGTGCTTGCTCGTGGGGGCATTATTAGGGCGCATCTCAGGTATAGGCTCAGGAAAAAAAACAGATTTCTACACAGCATTAGAAAGTTGAAACCAAAGCCCGAAACGTTCATCAATCGTTTCCCCCAGCGCTCTTCTCGATAGAAATGTCAAGAACATCGCCCGTGCCAACGACCATCTGTGTACAGATGTCTCCAAGAGGCATTTGCAGTGCCCCTTCTTTCAGATTAGATTAAAACTGGCCCGATGGAAAGGGGAGAAAACAATCTTCCTTTGTAGCATCTGCCACTGCTTCTCCTATATTTTCCGACACAGGAGTAGCAGGTACTCTGCTTCTTGAAGTCATATTTTATTTTTCTAGCAAGTCCACTTGCTGCCCCAAACTCCTGCATGGGATTTCACTGACTTGCATCACCAAGAAGAGAGACGTCAGGTGCAGTGGGGGCCCAGGAGATTCCGGAGTAGCCTATGTTTGCTTGAGGTATTGAAGAGTCTTTCTAAGGAAGCTCCCTGTCAGGATGAAAGGAACAAAGCACAGACGTTGGAACCAAAGAAAAAGGGCTCATGGTCAGAAAGGGTGATTCTGAGATCTGAGGAGGATTTGTCACCCATATCCCCTCTTCTACCCCCAGTTTAACCCTACGGAATCATGCCTGAGTGTTAGAGAGCTATGAGAGAAAGAAGAAAAAACAATGAGAAATAAATGTTTCTGTTCCGCGAGATCACAGCTGCGTGGCTGTGAGGGCCATGTAGTGGGCGAGTGTAGTGGGTGGTCACGTGGCAGGGGCAGGCTGTCCCCGGGGTTTGAAGCTCACTCATAGACGACTACTCAGGGGTCCTAGAGAACCCGTGCCTGACTCGTAGGCGTGAGTAGCTGTGGTTGGCTTGGGTGCGGAGAGTTTCAGGTCACACAAATTTAGCACGGGGATGCTTCAGCAGCATCGACCTCAAGACAAAGCCAGGCTGTCGGCCCCAGATCTTGACAATACCCGGTACTTAAGCCCTGACTATGTGCCTGGAAAAATTCTAAGTTTCTTACCAGCATTAACTCCTAACCCTCAAAACAACTCTATGAGTTTATTATTCTCATTTTATAGGGAGGGCAACAGAAGCACAGAGAAGCTAAGTAACTTGCCCACTGTCACAGAGCAATAAATGGCAGAGCCACTATTTTAATCTGGGTAGAAGAAGAAAATGAGGGATTTTTCTAAGATCCGAGAAAGAGTGAATTGGCTGAGAAGAAGGGATTTTTGTTTTGAAGGTGGCATCAGGGGGTGCTGAAATAGGCTGGAATAATAAGAACCCCTTTTTTTTTTTTTTTTTTTTTTTTTTTTTGGTAGTGCTGGGTTAATGGGTCTGACAACCTTGCCTTGGAAGCAATGGTATAGCTGATACCTTTCCTATACTCACCCCCTTTGGGAACTGCATTTCAGTCAGGCCCAAGAGAAAAGGACAGAAGAGCTTGTCTGAAATGCCTATCATGAATCAGGTGCTGGCCCAAGGGTGGTACTGCTCAGCTGATGTTCACAGCTGTCCTGCCGCGGACGTTTTCATTTCTACTTTGTAATTTAGGAAACAGGCTGGGAGAAGCTAAACAAATTTCTCAAAGTCTTGCTGCTACAAAGTTGCAGAAATGGGATTCGCATGCAGGTCTGACAGATTCCAAGGCCAACTTCCTTACGGGTACCATGTTGTTCCTCCTCAGAGAAGAGATACATCAGAAAGAAAAAAAAAAAAAAGGATTTCAAACTTCTTTTTGCTGAAAACAAAAAGTGAAATTCGTAACACATATTAAATGAGTAAATTGTTAATTCACCAGAATTAAACATTCTTCAGGACATGATTGATTAAGATCTATTCATCTATTTACACAAGGGAAGAAAGTCACAGTGTTGCAAAGGCTTCGGTTGCTCACGGCAGGTTTCCCCTAAATGCATCCCGTGCTGGTTTTGATTAGGGCAAGGACAAACGCTGACCCAGCTAATTTGCCCCCATGCTCAGGAAGCACTTTGGAAACCAAACTGTGACGACTTTGTACCTACTGTAGAATTCGCCAAAACCTCGGCTGCAGAGCATAGTGTCAGATACTGCCCTGCATGCATTCTCTTAAATGTTCACATTCATTTAATAGCCTGCTTCTGCTATAAAGCGTTTCTCTTACTTCTTCCTTAGCCAACACATATATTTTTTTTATTTTAATTTTTTTAAGTTTATTTATTTCTTTTGAGAGAGAGAGAGCCGGGAGGGGAAGACAGAAGCAGAGACGGAACACCAATCAGGCTCCACTGTCCCCACACAGCCGGCTGCGGGGCTCGAACTCACAAACCATGAGACCATGACCGCAGCGGAGATCCAGAGTCGGACGCTCATCCGACCGTGCCACCCAGGTCCACATATATGTTAAACGTCAGGTATGACAATGCAGAGGGCAGTTTTTGATTTTAATAAGCTATATTCTGACAGCTTTTTGGAAATCAAATCTATTGTCTCAGAGGCTAATGTTTATAAAAAGATGGCTAAATTTTCAGTTAGCCCGCTTCACCTATGCTGCAGATGAAGACTGCAGACTCAGCGGCCGTCTGGAGGAGTGGAGAGAAGGTAAGGTATCGTGAGAACAGGGTTCAGAATCTTTATGAGTAAAGGGGCCGTTCTCCTTCTCACTAAATCCTGTTTCCTAAGCCTCCTTTGTAAGTCATGGTGGTTCCAGCAACCAGGCTATAGGTCTTTCTCTTGGCCACACATGGTTCTGAGCACTTTACATATTGATGAATCCTTATAATCCCCTGAGGCCGGGACTATAATTGGTCCCATTTTACCAAAGAGAAACATGAGACACAGAGAAGTTAAATACTTCACTCAAGGTCACACAGCTGGTGAAGGGAACCAGAATTTGTAAGACGGGGAAAACTTATGTCCGTATTCACAGTTTGGAGATTCACTTAAAAGATATGTGGGAAAGCACCCCTCAGCAAACTCTAAAGGTGATACCATGGTTGTTTTTTAAGTTCAGAGTTGAAATGCCATAGAGAGTAAGGAGGGGGAAGGAAAAACTTCTCCCTTTTGGAGAAACACAGGAACAGCCCCAACACTAAATGGATGTGAAGCATGTGCTTGGAAATCTCACTTGATCCTGTGTGCATTTCACCTTGAATCCCCCGAGCTTCTTCAGTCCCTCCTCAGGTCCTCCTGTGCTCACAAGCTCACCCCTGAAGGCCTACTTGAACTTCCAGGGGAGGCTGGGGCAATGGGGAGGGAGGGCTAGAGTTCATGGTTTTCTGATGCTTTGACATCAGTGAAAGAAAAACACACAAAGTGCTAGGTCAGTGGCTGATCCTTGGAGTTTTTGCTAAATAAGTCACATGAGCACCGTGTGGCCTGTCCTGCAGCAGGGGCTTCTGGGAGTAGACTCTAGGGTTCAGAGAGGTGGTCATTTGGGTTATTCGTAAGCCAGGCACTAGCGGTAACATTTCTGGCCATTTTCCACAACTTGAGTTGAAGTATAAGCCTCAGTGAAGACTGATTTAGAATGAGTAAAATTGCTCTTAATACGGTTTTAACCAATTCGAGCTCATACTCAAACTTGACAGACTAAAGATGTAAACCACTCCACTTTCAACTTCAAGGATTCATAATCTTAAGGAAGACTCAGTCCTCCGCTTTCAAATGAAAGTTCAACAGTCACAAAATATAACAGTTATATATTTCAAACACTATTGCATTTCATTTCGTATTCTACTGAAATTAGCGTAATTCTGTTGTCGGTGTCAATGAAATGTGTTAAAGTAATTACCACTACAGGTTGATGGTGCTTTAAGACTAACTTAGCATTTATTTTCCTGCATAGCCTCAACTGCTAAAAAAATTAAAAAAAAAAAAGAATAAAGAATAAATAAATAAATACATACATACATAAATAAATTTTTCTCTCTAGGAGATACCAATGAGATCTACTTTGGTGAAGGTGTGAATTATCACAAACAACTTTCTCTAATATTTTCTGAGAGAGAAAAGATTTGGCTCACTATGAAAGAGGTCTCTGGTCTTTTTCCTAGACTCAGTGGGAAACCTTACCACTTTCTATTTGAATACGATATTAGTTAAAAAAAAATGCTATAGGGGCGCCTGGGTGGCTCGGTCGGTTAAGCGGCCGACTTCAGCTCAGGTCATGATCTCACGGTTCGTGAGTTCGAGCCCCGCATCGGGCTCTGGGCTGATGGCTCAGAGCCTGGAGCCTGTTTCAGATTCTGTGTCTCCCTCTCTCTCTGACCCTCCCCCGTTCATGCTCTGTCTCTCTCTGTCTCAAAAATAAAATAAACGTTAAAAAAAAAATAAAATAAATAAATAAATAAATAAAATGCTGCAAACAAGGTAGGAAACATGGACCTAAGAATGGTTGCCCCCTCCCCCCCTTTTTTTCCTGACTGAAATTTTATTTGGATTATTGCTCTAGCAATTACCAGAGAGCAAAAACAAAAACGATGTGGAAATAAAACAGAATGTTTTCTTCATTGTGAATATGGTGAAAAATCAAAGTCTTCAAAAATCCTCAAGTATCAATTAATATGTTTGAATAAATTCTTGTTTAAAGTGGATAGTGAGGAACACCTGGGTGGCTTGGTTGGTTGAGCCTCCGACTTTGGCTCAGGTCGTAATCTTGTGGTTCATGAGTTCAAGCCCCACATCGGGCTCATGGCTGTTGGTCTGGAGCCTGCTTCAGATCCTCTGTCCCTGCCCCCCTCTTCTCTGCTCCTCTCCCACTCAGGGTCTCTTTTTCCTCTCTAAAAAATAAATAAATAAAATGAATATTGATAACTGGCACTCGCAGATAACTCAGGCACACCTAAAATTTTGTGAGGATCTATGGGGTCGCCATAAGTCCATGTGCTTTTAGAATGCATTTTTAAAGGATGAAGATCTTTTAAGGATTAGTAGACACTTGAAAACCAATATTTGTTTGGCTAAGTAAAATTTCTCAGAGATTTGTTCCTGGATGCTGAAGAAGAATGGTGGCCTAGAACAGAGTAATTTAGTCAACTTGATGGACATCAAGAGGAAGGCATTTGGTAACCGGATGTCCTGACAGGACTGCTCATAACACATTGCAACAGCCTTCAGTGAAAGGAACAGGTTCATGAAGTATCTGTCTGTGGCCATCCAGAAGACTCTCGGAATTAGAGCCTGGAGGTGCAGTGGGTTTATGTCCCAGGCTAAGAGTTTTTGAGAAGCTGTGAATGGTAACACAGTAACATTCTTAGGATAAAGCAACACTCCTTGAATCTTCATTGTGAACTTGAAGCTCACAAAAATCCTACCTGCTTGCCCATATACTGCTGGGCACAGACCTGGTGTGGCCTTAAGACTTTGTAACACATTTCAGCAAACACATTTTAAATGTTTTTTTTTTTTTTTCTTCTCTACTAGAACCTTAGGGTTACTCTTTTCCTATTGCTTTTCTATGAAAAACGAAAAGGTTGATTCTTATCTTTCACCAGGGAGCCTTTCGGGTATATAAATAATAGTCATAGCCATGTGGGTTTGATTTATTGCTCAGACCATGGTAGAGTTCTGCATGGCCATTGGTGTTCAAGGTTTAAGTGTTGCATGTCTCCTAGTGGGACTATTATATTTTAAGTACAATTCCTGTAATTCTTTTTTTATTCTTCCCCCTATATTTAATCTCAGATTATACCATAAAGGTAACCAGCTGCGGAAATGGAAGAGTGCCCGACGTCTTAGGGAGTGGATAATCTGAAAGGGCTGATAAGATCTTTTCAGTCTCAGCAGAGCAAGGCCAGAGGGCAGTTTGTGGTTTGCTTTATGCAAACCAGAGCCCTCTCCTCTCATTTCGCACCAGAGTCAGGCCTGTTAAACTGAGGACACAGTGTTCTGAAACTAGAGAGCCTTTCTCTTTTCAGTTATTATGTGTGAGCGGGCCTATTCTGTTTAATTACAAAAACATGATGATGCCAGAAACCTGATAAACTATGGAGAGATTGAAAATCAAGTTTCGGGCATGTCTATTTCCTCTGATGCTTCCAGTTCCATTGGAGGAACTGGTATGGATAGGTTAATCTGGAAATGCCTCTAGGCAAATTCAGTCCTTTGCTTAGGACTCCAAGCACCAGGATCATTTTCCACCCATGGATTATTTGCGCAATACTTTTCCTGGGTAAGTTAGTTAATGAAAGTAAAGCCTCTAGAGAAACTACACTTATATCTTGCTTCTTTATTGATCCATTTAATATCTTTCCCCTTCCTTTTGGGGGGAACTTAATCCAGTGTATGGTGCTTTTGGTCTGTGGCTGCATGGCGAAAATAAATCTCAATTTGGGGGGAGGGGCAGAAAGTATCGGGAGATAGGAGTCCCTCTCCCGTCTCTGCTACCAATTAATTGTATCATTTTGAAGAGGCACCAAGCATTCTGCTTCCATTTCTCTATTTGCAAGAAGGATCCTTCGTGTGGCTACATGTCTAGGAAAGAGGGTGATGCATTACATATGGAGGAGGAGTAAATACACTCAGCTGTGTAGCTAACTCACTTGTTCCCACATTGGCCCCTTGTATTCACTATTTCTCTACTCAATTCATTTGTTCATTTGTTCTACAGTTTTTTGTGTTCCAATTATGTACCAAGCCCTGAGTGAGGTACTGGAGACGAGACATTCCAGTTTTCATAACTTTGCATTTTGTCAGGGAAGAGAGAGAAATAAATGGGGCCACTAATAAAATGTTGGGTGCCTTTGCAGGAGAAGTATGACATACTTTAGGAGCACATGAAGGCTGTCTAATCCAGCTAAGATGGTTCAAGAAGTCCTAGAAAGGAACATTTAGACAGAAACCTGAAAGGATAAGTGAGAGGCATGCAAAAAGCAGAGGACTTATCTCATGCTGAGGGCACAGATAGTGCCAAAATGTCAAGGTGAGAGGTCATATTCAAGGAAACACACAAGAAATTCAAAAAGCATGGACAACAGCGTATATATAGAAAAGACAGTGGCAAGTGACGAGGCTGATTGGCCATCACAGTGAGAAGGTCTTTGAAGCCTCAAATTGGGAGGGGGACATCATTAGTGCCAAGCTTTGAATGGTAACTCTGGCCGCGGTGCGGAAATGGATTAGGGGAGTCAGGTATCTTTAGGGTGCTTAATAAATGCTCGTTGGTGCACAGTATCCCTCACAATCTGAGGGCATAAACATCTTCCTAATCCCACTTGAATCATTGGAAATGGATTCTTGGTCTAAATTTGCATCCCCTTTTCTGCAGGAGTGTATTATAGAAACATTTTAATCTTTTCCGTGGCACCAGTGAGAATGGATGCTCAAATGGGAAGCCCACGTCCATGGGCATACCTAGTTTTATGGATTAATTTGTGTGTTAGTCATCATCATGGTCATTGTGCTTACCATCATTATACCATAGTCCCGTGGACTGGACATATGGATAAGATAAGCTTTGATGACACAGGAGCCGTATTAAGTTTGGTGATAGCCTCTCCCCCTTTTTCTCCTCATTGAAATATTAGTATCAGGACTCTGTTGCTGAGCACTGAGGTTGTAGATGCCCCCACGTCTTGCACCATTGGGAAGAGTTCGCCTGGTTTTCTTACCTTCTTTGCCAGCCAATTCATTTTCTACTGTCTCATTCGTACCACTTGCATTCGCCAGTTTTCATGTACAGTATATTGCTGATTCACTAGGTATCTGCTGCAATCTGGCTGGCTTTCTTTAAGCCTTAGCTCTGATCATATGATATTATTTCAATTGTTTGGATAATATGGGTAGGGCAACTCAAGGTCTCATTCTTGTCCATCCTCAGTAAATGAGGAAACAAAAAACTACAAGGTTGGAATAATGACTTTGAGGAAAGTGACCTTCCTCCCTCATCCCATGCCATTCTTATTTTTGTCAATATCAGTCTTCTTTGTTTGTGAGCTCTGACGTCCCATTTTCCAGAAACAGAAGTGGAGGAAACATGGAACGGGCATGTGACCATTGGCAAACAATAGAAATAGAACAGATTTAATGAGAAGTTCTCACAAAAAAACTAACTTTCTCTGAACACTTTTAGAACTTAGCATAAATGAACTTGGTTACACACAATACGAGTCTTTTTTAGGAAATGCACTTGCTTCAACAACAACAAAAATTATAACATAAAGCTGTGTGAAGTAGAAATTATAGTCTTGACTCTTGATTGCTTCATTTAGTTTATTAGCCTGAATAACTTTATACACAAGTATGTAGCTTAATAACTTTCTATGTCTAACTATCATCTATCTATCTATCACGTTATATACAAATGACTGATAAAATACTGAGGTCCAAAATAAAGAAGTTAGGAGAATTTCATATATTGCAAAAGGCTTCATTCATCAATTTACAAAGTACTGGACTGAGGGCTTTTTTAAATAAAAGGGCACTTTTAAGACATTCCAAATATTTAATACATTTTATGTAACTATTTTATACATATAGGCTCTTAGATTTAGTGGGAAACCTCAAGATTATTTAGTACAACCTCAACAAATGAATGAGTGCTCTCCACAACATTTGTAATAAGGGGTTGTTTCATTTGCTCTGTATTTCTATTGATGCGAAATGGACCATCTCCTTTGAAACCCGGACATATTTTCAGGCAAAACTTCCTTTCTATGATTTTCACCTCCTTAGTTTTTGTTCTGCCCTCAAAGGGTCTCAATGAATTCTACTAACCTCTGTCCCACCTGAAAATACTTCATATATTTAGAAATGACTATTGTATTTCCACTGGTTTTCCATCTCCTATTAATATCCTCAAAATTGTCAACTGTTAAATTTGTTGGTTAAAGACCTATTGAATTCAGACACCCAGACCTGAACACGATGCCCCCAAGGTGGTCAGAACAGGACAGTGGAGATTCAAGAGTCACCTTCTTTGGCCTTGAAATAACAAGAAAGAAAGGAAAGAAAGAAAGAAAGAAAGAAAGAAAGAAAGAAAGAAAGAAAAAAAGAAAGAAAGAAAAAAAGATGGAAAGAAGTTTCTTTCATCTTTTCGGACTAATTTGCAAAAGAAGACATCCATTGGATTAACAACTGTCTTTATACTTGTGGTTTTGTGCTTTCCCATTCTATTTTTAACTGAAATTTGCATTAAAAAAGTCTGTGATAAAAACATAGACAAAGGAAAAGGAAATAAGAGATAAGATCAGTTTTCTTCTTGGAAAAAATTATAAATCAGTGCTCAAATTAAAGAGCTTCTTATAGGAGATTTGCTTTTTAGGTTACTAAATGGAAAACAGGAACATGTGAAATGTTCCTCACGACATAAGAATTTTATAAATGGGGGCTCCTGGCTGACTCAATTTTTACAGCATGAGACTCTTGATCATGGGGTTGTGAGTTCAAGCCCCACGTTGGGGGTAAAATTTACTTAAAGTATAAAATTAAATTAAAAAAATAATTTCATAATTGTTTTAAACTACAATGTTGCTATTTCACTTCTGAACACTTTTTTATTACTATTTAAATTTAATGTATAGAAAGTCAGTCTCTTAAATTTCCCCCCCCAAGCACAGCTGAATTCATTTCTATAGTTAAGATATATTTTTAAAATCTGAGTTGTAGTATTTCTTTATATATAAACATTTATATCTATAAATATATATGTTTGTTTATTTGTTTGTTTAGACAGATCGTGAGCAGGGGAGGGTCAGAGAGAGAGGGAGAGATAGAATCCCAAGCAGGGATTCTGGGGCTCGATCTCACAACCAACCGTGAGATCACCACTGTGAGATCATGACCTGAGCCCAGATCAAGAGTTAGACACTTAACTGACTGAGCCACCCAGGGACTCCTGAGTTGTAATATTTCTAAGGCAGGAAACTTGCCTTACTAACTTTGGATGCAGTGATAAATCTTGCTGTTCTCAAACTCACACCTGAATATTTTTTTTCTTCAGTTGTCTTTCCCATTTCTTTATCCATTCTCTTTCGGGGCATTCACTCACCCTCAGGAGTTATCACTCTCTTGCCTAATTGTTTTAAATTACAGTCTAGTAGATACAGCACAGATGAAATCTTCTCTGACTGTTGAGAACGCAATGCCCCACTCTCCTGGTTTATACCTACCTTCTGTGCAGAGAAGGAAAAGAAGAGGTATTACCTGGGGGGAAAATATAATAGGTAGATTTCTTCATGGTGGAAAAATAAGTGTGTAAAGAATGTTTACATGCATTGGATAAATTGGCAAGAAAATTGCTCTATTAAGTCTTACATATTTGGGGGGCTTCATATACACAATACAGAAAATACAGAAAAATAACTATACACAGATTTGCATTAATTAAAAATAGAAAACAACCCCAACATTATCTTTTAAATGAAAAATCAGTAAGAGTGTCCTTTCACAAATATTTCCATTTTGCCCATTTGTTTTGTATTTCCACAAACCTTCTGATAGACTGTGCATTTAACCACAAATATCACTGCTTCCAGTACAAAGAAACTTTGTATTAGTTTTATGAGTTTGAAAGCAGCTTCTTGTCTCTTTTTTAAGCCCCAATCTTTCTTTTCCACGTTTGAACAACTTTCTATCAGAAAGAATAAATAATTTATCTATTCTTTGTGCTTACTCAGATTTTGGAGCGATGTAATTTCATACATTTTATAGTTTAATAAAAATTAATAAAATGTATTTACATCTAAGCTTAAGAAGTTACTGGAAGAGTGTAAAAGTTATCTTTTTATACATCAAAACATTAAAAACATGGATTCCATATCAACATCATGTACCTCTAATATGATAGACTGAGAAGGACACATCAATTCCATGACATTCTTGCCAAAAGTATATAATATTAATGTGATCATAGGAAAACATTAGATAAACCCAAACTGTGGGATATGAGACCAGGATTCATTCTGCAAAATACACTATCAGTACTCTTCAGAAGACTATATGTTAAGGGCATAGAACACAAAGAAAGATTGAGAGACTGTTGGACACGAGAAGAGACTAAGGAGACGTGACCACTAAATGTATCGTAGGATTCTGGACAGAAAAAGGACAATAGTAGTAGAAATGGTGAAATCTGAATAAAGACTGTGATTTAGTGAATAGTGTTGTACTGATGTTATTTTCTTAGTTTTGATCACTTAAATTTTTTTTAATATTTTATTATTTTTTTAATGAAAGAGACAGATTACAAGTTGGGGAAGGGCAGAGAGAAAGGGAGACACGGAATCTGAAGCAGGCTCCAGGCTTCAAGCTATCAAGCACAGATTCTGACGTGGGGCTTGAACCCACGAACAGTGAGATCATGACCTGAGCCAAAGTTGGATGCTTAACAAACTGAGCCACCCAGGCGTCCCAGCTTTGATCACTTTTTAATGGTTATGCAGTATGTTAACATCAGGAAAAGCTAGATGAAGAGTATATGAGAATTCTCCATGCTACTTTTTCAATTTTTCTATGACTCTGAATTTATGTTAAGATAAAATTTTAAAGCATCTTACACTTTTCTGAATGTTCTATGGAGGCATGCTCATACACATTTATATTTCTTCTTATTTGAGGATTGGCTTTATTTCATATAATAGATGGTGACATAGAATTCTTAACTTAGATCTGAAAGGGGGCTGATGATCAGGCAATTTGATCTCATTTTATAGAGTAGGAAGATAGAGAGCCAGGGAAATTGGTGACTGTCAGTGTGCGTGCGTGTGTGTGTGCGTGCGTGTGTGTGTGTGTGTGTGTGTGTGTGTGTCTCCACATCATTCTGACTCCAGACTGAGGAGGACTATTAGCAGAATTTATGATTTAATTACTTTAGACATTTTTTAATTACAAAGAATAACTTAAATAATTTAAGACCTGCTCTGTACCTATGATCTATTCAGAGCCCGGTTTTTGTTTTTGCTTTTATCCACAAAAGTGTTTGCTGGCTTTGCAGTACTAAATGAAATTTAGAACTGGTGATCTACAAACATATTTATCAAAAGCAAATACTATTTTATTTATTAGTGTTCTCTGACAGCATATAATTCAGTACAATCTATTGAGTGAAATAGATTGGTTCTTGTCTATTGATTGTTTCTTTGAATTTTCTGAAGGTAATTTATTAACAAAAGGCTATCTCCACTATTACTTCCAACACATCCGTTTATTCACATATTTCTCCTTTCTTACTAAGTAAAAAGAAAACAGTTGAAGCAGTTTTTCAAAGTTTTCCAGAAATTTTACTTATTTCTTTGCATATGTGACTGTGTATGTCTGTGTTTTTCGTCTCCAAAGTATAAGGCCTTTGTCTTTTTTATAGAAATTAACACAAAAAATTAAAAATCCTAGGTGTTTCTAATGTAGATCTGAGCCAGTTACTAGGTTGCTAAATAGCACAAGTACTTGATTTAGAGCAGTTTTATATTATTTTTAAATAGTTATTCATGATTTGTATTTTTTTTTATTTTTCAATTTTTTTAATATTTATTTATTTGGAGGGACAGAGAGAGAGAGAGAGAGAGAGAGAGAACACATGAGCAGGGGAGGGGCAGAGAGAGAGAGGGAGAGAGAAAGAATTCTTAAGTCGTCCCCGTACTGTCAGCGCAGAGCCTGATGTGGGTTCAAACTCACAAACCATGATCAAGAGCCGAACAGTTAACTGAACCACCCAGGCCGCCCAGTTATCCATGACTTTCAAAATGTGCTGTCCTCTTAATATTAGTAGCCACGTGCCTGGGGTCTTGAACTGAAGTGTGGAAGAGGCAGTGGCTCTTTACCAGTCACATTAATGTAATACAATGGCAGTGTTCCTCTTCTTTAGCCTTACTTATTATTTTCACTGAAATATTATTAGATATGAGAGAAGACATCTGTGGATGAGTTAGACCGCTTTTTCCTATCAAAGGAAGCTTTCACATGCAATGCTGACTGTAGTTCTAGGCTGTCACCCTGTGGAGGCTGCCTGATGTCTGATGACCAGAGGTACTGTATTGTAGAAACTGAAATGGAGTCTCACTACATTACGTGGTCAAGGAGAAGGTTTCACCTTAAAATAATGCTCAAAAGAGGATCGGCTCTTTTGAGAGGTTGATAAGCCTCTAGCCAGGCCAAGAAAGAGAGATGACACAGATTATTAATATCAGAAATGTAGGAGGGGACAACACTATAGATCCCATGGACATTACAAGGATAAGAAGAGAACACAGTGAACAGCTCTATGCCCGTAAATTGGATAACATGGATGAAATGGACCAATCCCTTAAGAGACACAATCTGCCAAAACTCAGACAAGAATAGACAATCTAAATTGACCTGTATCTTTCAGAAAATTAAATCAATAACTAATAGCATTCCAAAAAAGAATGCAAAAGGCACAGATGTGTTCACTGGTAAATTCTACTAAACATTTACGGAGTAAATTATATCAATTCTTTACAATCTGTTTCAGAAGTAGAAGCAGAGAGAATGCTTTCTAACTCATTTCATGGGGCCATTATTACCCTAATATCAAAACCAGAAAAACATAATACAAGAAAAGAAATTTTACAAATCAATGACTCTCATGAAGGTAGAAGCAAAAATCCTCAACAAAATGTTAGCAAATTGTCTAGAACAATGCATTAAAATAATTATATACTGTGATCAAGTGGGATTTATCTCAGATATGAGAATTTGCTTCAACAATTGAAAATTAATTATTGTAATTCCATCTGAGGCTAAAGAAGAAAAATCAGATTATATTAATAGCTGCAGCAAAAACATTAGACAAAATCCAACACCTATTCATGACAAAACACTCAGCAAAATGGAAACAAAGGGGGTCTTCCTCAATGTGATAAAGAACATCTACAAAAAAATTTGCCAGTAATATCACACTTAATGTGGGAAACCAGAAACTTTCCAGCTAAGATCAGAAACAAGACACATATGTCTCCTCTCACTACTCCTCCTTTTCAACGTAGCGGTGGAAGTCCTAGCTAATTGAATAAGCTTAAAAAAAGAAATAAAAGGTATACAGATTGAGGAGGAAGAAATAAAATTGTCTTCATCTGCAAATGACATAATTATCTATGTAGAAAAATCCAAAAGAGTCAACAACAAAAGTCTCTTGGAACTAATAAGTGATTATAGCAATGTTACAGAATACAAGGTTAATATATAAAAGTCAATCATTTTCCTATATACAAGCAATGAATAGGTGGAATGTGAAATTAAAAACACAATTCCTTTTACATTAGCTCCCCCAAAATCAAATACTTAGAATAAATTTACCAAAATATGTACAAGATTTGTATGAGGAACACTACAACACTCTGATAAAATAAATCAAAGCAGAACTAAGTAAATGAAGAGACATTCCATGTTGAAGGACAGGAAGACTGAATGTTGTCAAGGTGTCGGTTCTTTCCAACTTGTTCTGTAGATTTGTCACAGTCCCAATTAAAGTCTCATCAAGTTATTTTGTGAATATCAACAAACTGATTCTGAAGTTTGTATGAAAAGGCAAGTCAGCACAATATTAAATAAGAACAAGTTGGAGGACAGACGCTACCCAACTTCAATATTGACTATAAAACTATAGTAATTAAGACAATGTGATATTGGTGAAAGAAGAGACCAAAAGATCAATGGAATGGAACAGAGAGCCCAGAAAGAAACTTACAAAAATATAGTCAACCAATCTTTGAAAAAGGAGTAAAGCCAATAAAATAAAGATAGTGTTTTTAACAAATGGTGCAGGAACAACTATACCTCCATGTACAAAAATAAATAAATTTAGATACAGACCTGATAGATGCCATTACACATTTGTCAAAACCCATAGAATATATGACTCCAAAAATGAACCTTATGTAAAGTATGGACTTTGGGTGATAATGATGTTAACGTAGGCTTACTGATTGTAACGAATGTGCCGTTTTGGTGTGGAATATTGATAATGGGGCAAATTTTGCATATGTGGGAGCAGGCAATATATGAGAACTCTGTGCTTTCTGCTCAATTTTCCTGGGAATCTGAAACTTATCTGAAAATGACATCTATTCATAAGGAAAAAGGGAAAGGAATGGACTATTGATAATTCAACAACTTGGGTGGATCTCAAGGAAGTTTTGCTGAGTGGAAAAGGCATATAAAGTCATATAAGTTAATATACACACAGGATTCCATTTATATAGCATTATGTAACATTCTGGAAATGATAAAATTATAGGGATAGAGATTTGCAATTGTCCAGGTTTAAAGATATTGGGGAATAGGGATTGGGTGTAGCTATAAAGTCATAGTCAGAGGGGCATCTCTGTGGTGATGGGACAGTTCTGTCTCTTGATTGCATGATAGTTATAGGAATGGTATAGAACATACACACACACACACACACACATATTGTACCAATGTCAATTTTGGGGGTTTAATATTGTACTAGACTGGGGCCTGGTTAATTCAGTCGATTGAGTGTCAGACTCTTAGGTCGGCTCAGGTCGTGATTCCAGGGTTGTAGGACAGATCAATCCTATGTTGATTTCACATTGAGCCTGGGGCCTGCTTAAGATTCTCTCTCTCTCTCTCTCTCTCTCTCTCTCTCTCTCTCTCTTTCTCTCTCAAATTAAAAAAAAAAATAGTACTGTAGTATACTTATGTAAGGTTTGTTACTATTGGCAAAAATTGGGTAAAATTGTCCATGGAACCTCTCTGTATTATTTTGCAACTTGGTTGAACCTATAATCTATTCAAAGTAAAAAGTTTAAAAACAAACCAAAATAGGGGCGCCTGGGAGGCTCAGTCAGTTAAGCGTCTGACTTCCACTCAGGTCATGATCTCATAGTTCATGGGTTCAAGCCCCACATCAGGCTCTCTGCTACCAGCTGGGAGCCTGGAGCCTGCTTCAGATTCTGTGTCTCCCTCTTTCTCTTCCCCTCCCCTGCTCATATTCTATCTCTTTCTGTCTCTCTCTCTCTCTCTCTCAAAAATAAATAATAAAGATTTTAAAAAATTAAAAAAAACAAACCAAAATAAACAAAAAGGATGTTCTAGCTCTTAACTGGAAGTGACTTGGAGAAGTTTGAGGAGCCCTGTGGGACACTCAAGAGGGGTGTTTTTAAGAGAATGTCCTACATCTTCTATGAATTTAAAAGGCTTCCATGTTTGTGTTCATCCTTTCTTCTTGAAGAGGCAAAATTTTTCTCTCATTTTTCAGAGAGAGTCATCTTAGTAAATTCATCTTATTGGACAGTATGATTAAACTTCAGCAGGTGAATTGTTTTCTGGTGAGGATTCCCAGAATGGCAAAAATCCAGCTTTACATTAAACATTTGAAGAAAGAAAAAGAAATTAAATCGCAGCACCCATTACTCAGAAAGTGAAGCAAAGTGAAGGTGTCTTAAAAACATAATTACTAACTAAACAAAGAAAAGCTAGAGCAATGCTCGAAGAATTCATATTAGAAGTAGTGGATAATCCCGTAATTGCCACTTCTCAGAAAAGTTCTGTGTAAATGTGGAAGAAAGCCGTGATTTAAATCATGGAACATTACACATCAAAGCTGTTTCTGTCAAGGATGTTTTAGCTGCTTTAAACATATTTAAAAAAAAGAAAAAAAGAAAAAGACAAGACTTAGGTCCAATATTTCAGATGAAGCTAAAGGAAGGGAAGGAAAAGGAACTTTCTTTGTATTTCCAAGGGCATTCTTTTCCAAGAAAAAAAATGTAGTCCTTTGTGGTAAGTTAAGATGTAAAAGCAACATTTCCTTGCTGGGAGCTTACTGCATTGCATCTGTCTTTTCCCCATTTCCCTATCCCCAGTATGGGGCCTTTCAAGGGGATTTGGCACACTCTGGATTTGCCAGAGACAGGCAGGTAAAGTGTAAATATGATGATGCTACTGGCCTCCTTAACGCTCTGCAAATGACTTCATAGATTTTTAACTTTTCAAGTCTCTTGATGTGAAATAGAATCCCCTGTCAAAATACCTCCTCCTAGACTACGGGTGCTGGCTAGGAGGTGGAGAAACGGGAACCCTCTTGTACTGTTGGTGGGAATGCAAACTGGTGCAGCCGCTGTGGAAAACAGTGTGGAGTTTCCTCAAAAAATTAAAAATAGATCTACCCTATGACCCAGCAATAGCACTGCTAGGAATTTACCCAAGGGATACAGGAGTGCTGATGCATAGGTGCACTTGTACCCCAATGTTTATAGCAGCACTTTCAACAATAGCCAAATTATGGAAAGAGCCTAAATGTCCATCAACTGATGAATGGATACAGAAGTTGTGGTTTATATACACAATGGAATACTACTTGGCAATGAGAAAGAATGAAATCTGGCCATTTGCAGCAATGTGGATGGAACTGGAAGATATTATGCTGAGTGAAATAAGTCAGGCAGAGAAAGACAGATACCATATGTTTTCACTCATACGTGGATCCTGAGAAACTTAACAGAAGACCGTGGGGGAGGAGAAGGGGGAAACATGCTACATAGAAGGAGGGAGGCAAACCATAAGAGACTCTTAAGTACTGAGAACAAACTGAGGGTTGATTGGGGGGGGGAGGGGAAACTGGGTGATGGGCATTGAGGAGAGCACTGGTTGGGATGAGCACTGAGTGTTGTATGGAAACTTATTTGACAATAAATATTTTTTAAAATATCCATATACCTTTTTCAGTGTGTAATTGTGCTTTATTGGGGGAAAACAAATAAAAAAAATACCTCCTCCTATTTCCCACCTCTACGTCTTTCAAACTTGGTTCTCTGGTAATTGCAATTTCAGCTGTCGCTCTTTAAGATGCCATGTTGTTTCACACTGCGAGGCATTGGGCTTGCTTTACCCTCTTTCTACATGCTGTCCCTCCCTCAAGGCACACAGGGCACTCCTCATTCTCTTGTCTGTCTGTGCTGCTGTAACTAAATACCATAGGCTGGATGGTTTATGAACAACAGAAATTAATTTCTCATAGCTCTGATGGCTGGGAAGTCCAACATCAAGGTGCCAACACATTCAATGTCTGGTGAGAGCCCGCTTCCTGGTTCATAGATGGCTGTCTTCTCCCTGTGTCTTCACATGGCATAAAGGGACGGGGGAGCTCTCTAGGGTCCCTTTTATAAGGCCCCAATCTCATTTGTGAGGGATCCACCCTCATGACCTAAACACCTCTCAAAGCCCCCACCTTCTAATACCACCACATAGGGCCTTAGAATTTAACATATGAATTTAGGTAATCAGTCTAACTGTGGTACCAGGCTAACTTTTAAAGCTAACTTTTACTGGTACCTTACACCTGCGTGAGCCACCCCCAAGCCCTCCTGGGGGGGGGGGCGATGTTCCCAGCATCTCTCTATCAAAGCCCTTACAAGAAGGAACAAGAATTACCTATTGACTCATCAACCACCCCTTTAGACTGAGACCCCCTAAGAGAGGAAGGCCACATTATCCACACTTCTCAAAAACTCAGCACACAGCATACACTTAGTGAATAAAATGAAGTTAATCTTTCCAGTGATAGTACCGCCTTTCTTATGCTTTATTGACTCAAGAAGCAGAGTCTGTTGGACCCCAGTATATTTTGGAAACTGATTAATTTGTAATATATTTGTATTTTAGAGTTCCCCATGAAACTCTTTGATGTTACTTGTATGATCTCTGTGATGCTCTTTTAAGCAGTAATTAGACTTTACAACAAATATGTATGAAGTCTATTGTCATAGCATACTTTCAATTTTTCTGTTGAGAATATAGGTTTTGGGTCATCAAGGCATCTCTGGTGTTTGTAAATACCCTTAGGTTGTCCACAGGATTTTGGGGTAGGTGCATTTTGGGGGAGAGAGAATCTATACTTTTCTGGAGATATCCCAAGTCGTCTGGAAAGAAGAAAAGGAAAAGAAGGAAGATGTTACCATATAGGGAATGCTGGAAGAAAAGGAGACAGGTGTTCAGAAAGAGTAAAATGATACACAAAAAGAAAGTGAATAGGGACATGGACAAATCCCATTCGATCAAACTTTGTCCAAATTTCGATGTAGTATGATGTTTAGTCCCTCTTTGGGAGATTATTTAAGTGTGAGTATAAATAGAGTCTCTTTTCCCTGCCAGAGTGAGAAAAAACAATAGAGGGTTTAAAAGGATATGGTACTCAGAGCTCAGTGTCTGGGTAATACTTATCTTTCTAAGTCACAATATCCAACAGATATCAATAAAGTGAGAGGCATATGCTATTTATGACATAACTTGCTTTTGGTCAAATGGAGGTAAAATATTTAGTACCTGAGAACAATTCTCTCCGGAAAAGATATTTCATGAACAAGAAACTGAAATTAAAATATCGAAAGCCGAGTTTCCTTTGGAAATGTCCATGACCAAGATAAGAATAAAATTCTATGTCATCCCAGTGACTGGAACAGGGGACTCCCTGAGCACATCCAAGTGTGACCAGTGCAGACATTTATTTGTTTCTAGGCGACCTCCTCAGATATGACAGTTTCTATAGCTGTGGAGGAACCAGCCACAGGATTTCAAGTTCCAGAGAAAAGAGGAGAAGTGAAAAAAGAGAATCTCAGGGTCTACCTTCATTAAACTCGATTAATTACAAAACAAACTAAAACTTAAATGAACTGGAAATTTTAACTCTATTGGGGAGGCGGGGATGGGGATCAAATCAACAGATTTCCAAAATTCGACTTTAAAGAAGGAAAAGTATAGCATTTATAAATAAAAACCAAGACATTTATTCAACCCAAAACTTCACTGTCTGGCAGCTTTGAGGATGTTCACCAGGCTTCTGTTAGGTTGAATGCAGGTTGAAGACTTTTGACTAGAGGATTTAATTTACTAGATTCACATATGTGTCAGTCACTCGAGTAAGGAGGCCATGTAGAAGTATTTTTAGCAAACATTCCTAGAGTGAGCACCTTAATTTGTTGTCTTATAAAGGCTCAAGAACAACAGGGCATGCTTGCAAACATTCCAATTTTACATGCATTTTTAATACAATATGTCTCATAAAAACCTTACTGAGTGGTTACGTTTTGTTAGTAATGGTCTTTCATCTCAAATCCCTGGGGGGTTCTTTATTCTGGGAAAAGAGTATATAGGCACAACCTGCCCCCCCCCCACCCTGGGGTACTATTTAGGAGGAATGACTGCGTGATCATCTACTCCCGTGTCAGTTCAAGTTAAAATATTTTATAACACTGTCAAAATTTGGTCAATAACAAATAACTTATTGTCATAGTCTATTGCAATAACAAGTAAGTATTTGTCAATAACAATGCAAAGGATAGCTTATCCATCCTGGGTTTCCGTGTGGGCGATGCTGAATCAAATGTCTACAAAAAGAAGAGAGGAGGATATTCTAAGATTAAATCTGCTTATGGAAGGCATTTGATATCTCAGGCAATGGGAAGATTCATGCTCTTAAATAACAGAGAAAGAGATCTTTGAAGAATGAAGAAAAATAAGTATTGGAGTGAAGATTTTCTCAAATGGAGCAAAGGAGATTTTTTAAAAGAGTCCCAAGTTGGAAGTGTATTTGAAATACTTATGAAATGTTTTTCACATTTGTTGTATGTACAGACTCTTACAGTGAGGTTATTTTTCTGACGCAAACTTTAATGAAAATGACAATGGTTTCGAGGTCACAGTTGCTGGGGATAGAGGAACAGTTTACAGAATTGGAACCTCTTATTTTGATGACCATTGCTTTCTTCACCTTGTGATGGTCTGCGGAAGAAAATTTCTGTACCCAAGCCATTGCCGGGACTCTGAGAAACGGAGAGGCTATTTGCATGCCCTAGATGTCAAATTCATTTTACAGGACTAGCTTCTGCGACTTGATAAAGCACTAAGGCACCGATTCCCTGAAGCATGGTCAGATCATGAAGTCTGAGCATTGGAATAGAATTTGAGATCATCTAATCTCACACCTCTTCTTAAAATAATACTCCGGACTTCAACCTGTGTGCTGGAACAACAAGTATTGTCCAGGAACAGGACTGTCTCTTCTTTCTGGGGCAGAATTTTCATCTATCTATTGCTCAAAGTGTTGAAAAGATGTTCCTCCAATTGGTATTGCTTCTGACCATAATTACATCTATCTACTTTCCTCTATCACAGCCTTTTAAGATAGCTACAAACTCCCCTCCAAATTTCTCTTGTGTGGTTTCCAGACATTTTCTCATCTTGGTGATCCTCTTCTGAACATAATTAAGTTTTCTAGCTCTTTATAGATAAATAGCTAATGTATTTTGACCATTGATAACCAAAGATCCTCACCTATATTTATCCAAGCACTGTAAGTGCAGCATAAGTTTGTCTATCTTATTGTTAGTTATGTATGACATAGATCTATGGGGCACTAATGATGTGACCTCTAGAAAGAGTGAGTCATGTCTCTATTTTTTTTTTAAATTGAGACAGTGGACACATTATCACTATAGAAATTCTAGAATGTAGACACAGGCATAAGCCCCAGTAGGAGAAGTGGAACACATGGGGTAAAGTTGAACCCAAGGACCATGCAGAGCCATTGCAGAAGAAATGGAATGCTGTCTCAGGGGCTGGCTAGAAGAAAACTCTATTGAGTAAAAATATAACTTTAATCATAACAATAACCACTGCTATTTTTAAATGTGGTTCCCCGACCTGATTGCTTTTAAATCCTTATCACAATCCTGAGAAGTAGATATCATTACCTGTATTTAACAAATAAGGAAACTTGATCCCAGAGTAGTCATGTCCATAGACAAGGTTACACAGCGAGTCAATGATGAAACTGGACCCCAGGCAGGTCAACCTGATTCTGGACCACTTGATTATAATCAAAATGTACCAAGCCCCGTAGATATGACTCCCTCATCTTGGGATTAACCAAGAAGTCTGGGGGTCTTCCCCGAGTGTACAGACAGAGTTTAGTGGCCCAGAGCTGGTTAAAAGGGCAGAATGTAAGGCATTGGGACTAGTGGAGCCTTAAGTTTACTATTGGCCTGCAGGCAATTTACTGCCATGCTGGTCAAAGTGACATCACTGGATTGAGAGCGACATGAGATGCCTTGTATCTGACAAGCCATGAATCACCCTTTGCTTCCTATCTCCTAAAGAAGCTTAGCATTAAACATGGATTGAAAACAAATTGTGTCAAAGGATAGTCTCTCCTCCTTCCGTGCAAAAGGAAAGACCAAATCTTTGGAATTAGAAATATAAAGATTTTAGGAGCTCCTGGGTGGCTCAGTTGGTTAAGCGTCAGATTCTTGATTTCGGCTCTGGTCATGATCTTGTGGTTTGTGAGACTGAGTCCCATTTTGGTCTCTGTGCTGACAGCGTCTCTCTCTCTGGCCCTCCCCCCATGAGCACTCTCATCTATCTCAAAAATAAACAAATAAACATTTAAACAAAGAAACACAAAGACTTTAAAGTAGACTGCTGAAAACTGACAACTCATCCCGTTTTAGGAACAACAATTAGAGTTATTTTTCAAGCCAGCAGATATTATGTGCCTTCCACTGTCTTAAGTGCTTTTCATGAATTAATGTATTTCATGCTTATGATAACTTAATGGACTGGGCACTATTATTCTCCTCACTCAAAGTATGGGTAAATTGAGGCACAGGTAGGTTTAGGTAGCTTGTCCATGTTACATAGTTAGGAAATCACAGAGCTGACCTTTGGACCCAGGTGTCTCTAGAACTCCCATTTTCTTTGTCCCTACATCATAGAGTCCTTCTATTTGACATGGTAATACTTTTTTGATCTCTTTCTGGATAACTCCTTGGAAAAATGCTCCTATGAGACATCAGGATAAGCCCCCACCTAACTTTGGGGAACTGAACCCTACCTTATCACCAGGGAACACTCTGGTTTAGGGCTCAGAGTTTTAAATTTTGAATATTATTAAGTGATTCCCTTCCTGTTTTTTTTTTGTTTTGTTTTTGTTTTTGTTTTTGTTTTTTTTGCTTCACGGAGAGTTTCTTTTTGGAGAAATAACTGATACCCAAATGGCCTTGCCTATGTCTCTAAGAAGTCTGTTCTACGGTAGTCACCAATACCATGGCTATTTTAAGATATTTTTTCCCCTATAACTTATTTAGTTCTCTTAACGTCACCTTCATTTCCACCTTTCTCAAATTTCATTGACTTCAATTTCTATTAAAAAAAAATCTTCCCCTGAAAAATGATTCCTCTCTTTTTACAGATTTTTCATTATTTGAAGAGGACTTTAAAGAATTATTGTAATGATAATAATAACAATAAAACAACAACAACTTGCAGAGGCAACGAGTGGGTAAGGAGCTATCACTTCGGTCCATTTGTTATTTTCTTTCTTCCTTCTTCGCCTGGGCCTATGTTTATTGAACTCCATAGAATGTCAGGACAGCATTTGTAAAGGGGGATTTATTTAACTGTGGGTGTGTTGTACAAATGCAATAATGTGGCCCAACTCTTGTTTAATTTTGAAGGCTTTCTCCTAGACAACATTGCTCATAATGGACGGTTCAAGCCAAATTATCCATTATTGTTCCCAAAGTTTACAATTAAACTATCGATCAAAACTGGCAGTGATTCCTCCAACAGCCTGAGCATAGACGCTGCTGAATTGAATCAGAACCTGAGCGTGTGGAGCCAGAAGAAGGTGGTGCAGACCCACAGATAACAGACTGACAGACAGACATGCCATCCACCAATCACCCTGGGATCCAGCCCTTGGTAATTTTCCTTGAGCCAAGAAACAGGCTGCAACCACGAGTACGCAGTGTGCGTGTATGGTTTTAATAGCCTGAGGTCCCCGCAATTTGTGACCCCTATCCCTGGCTGTAAAAATTGGAGTTTAACAGGTTCGGCTCCATAGGGAACCAACCTCAGCTTTTAGGCTCCTTCAGACACTGCAGAATGCATCTTTTCTGGGGACTTCTACAATAAAATGACTGTTATTTATCATTACAAACCTCTTTATCATTTAGTCAATAAAAGGCCTCTCTCTCTCACTTTTTTTCCTGTGGCGTGCTCAGAGTCAGAAATCGGTATTAGTCTCTCCTGGCCTGAAGGCAGGAGATGTCAAAAGCTAAATCATGATCTACCCTGGCTTCCTGGCTAAATTGTGTATGAAGGCCTGAGGCAAAAAGGTGCACGTGCTCATTATTTGAAACCGAGATTTTCCCCCCCTTTCTTTCAGTTTTTCTTTCTTTTTCTCTTTCTTCTTTTTACATATTGAGACATGTAATAAATACATGTATGACTCAGAAGACATCGGACATGAAACAAGGCAACAAGAACTTAACGTGTAGCCCTCATATATTTTCTGATCAGGAAATAAAACAGTGGATTGTCACTTAAACAAACAAACAAACAAAATAACAGTGGGTTTCACCTCTTGAACTTTTTGATCCTAGTGGGGGAGAGAGTGTGTTGTTTATGATTCAGTATCAGTAATGGGTGGCTTCAAAATGGAGAACAGAACTCAAGAAAGGCAGATTTTTAGTTCAGCATTATTAGCGTCATTTTTATGTGCACGGAGAAGCGGATGCAGAATTCCTGGTATGGACAGGTGAGAAGGATCTGTTCCTTTGCAAACAGATTTTGCCTCCAGGATTCCCTTACTTCCTACAGCACTTCTGCGGTGACCATGTGGTGTGAGATGCCAGGATCCCAAAAAGTCAGCCGGCATGTTGAGCTAGAAGTGTCATTGGGCATAATGCATCCGGGGTACTTCCTGCAAAATCAAATGTCCTGAGTGTGGTCTGAACATCACACTTTAACATAAAGTATAGTGTGGTGGCCTTCTATCTCCCTTTCATTAAATTGCTGTGGGTATGTGCTTTCTCCTGATATTTGCATGTTCCAGATAAAGACAACAGTCCGCAGGGGTATGAGTATGTTTGTTTCTTCATTGTCTTATTTACTCAATGAGCATAATCCGAGCTCATCCTATGTGGCAAATACTATGCCCATGTTGGGAATACAGCTGTGAACAAATAAGGGTTATGGGGTACATTGAGATAGACCCAGGAAAAGCTCTTAATGATTACAGTTATATAGATTCATGTCCAATTATTTCATTTCTAATAGGTCAATTTGCAAGTGAAGAAATAAAATCTCATGGTATCTCTGATGCTAAAAACTTGATATTTTTCTCTAACTCCTGGAGGATATAACCTGTGGAAATATAGAAGCTGATATTTTTAGAGCTGAAAATACTTCAGAGAGAATCTTGTTCAATAACTCCTATTTTATAGGGGAAGAAAATAGGAACTAAGAAGCTTAAACGACAAACAAAAATCTTACAAACATTCAACTGGTAAGTGCGGCGTAGGAGCTGAAACTTGGATCCTGTCAGTAGGTCTTTTATGATCTCTTCCGTCTTATGCTTTTCATATAGGATTTAGTGGTGATGCATTCAAAGTTTTCCTGACAATGGGAAAAAAAAGACAGAGGGGGAAATGTTGTCTCAGTGGTATCACATAGTTGGATATAGTATCATCATTTGCTCATCTGAGTTCTTTTTTTTTTTAATTTTTTTTTCAACGTTTATTTATTTTTGGGACAGAGAGAGACAGAGCATGAACGGGGGAGGGGCAGAGAGAGAGGGAGACACAGAATCTGAAACAGGCTCCAGGCTCTGAGCCATCAGCCCAGAGCCTGACGCGGGGCTCGAACTCCCGGACCGCGAGATCGTGACCTGGCTGAGACCTGGCTGAAGTCGGACGCTTAACTGACTGCGCCACCCAGGCGCCCCTGCTCATCTGAATTCTTAAAGATAAGCAAGAATGTACGTAGGTATAGAGTGGTTCAGTTGAGGAGTTCAGTTGGACTACAGAATCTATTCATTTTGGGATATATGTGTGTATACATATATATGTATATATACAGACTCATGATACATATACACACACACACACACACACACATATGTATATACACACACACATTTATATGTATGTATGTGATCTTTGCTTCACTTTGTTATTGGTCGTTCTTGTAACTGTATTGATGTTCGCTTATTATCCTCGATATAACATGGACAAAGATTGAAAGTATTTGTTTTAATTCTGGCCTTCTAGCCTTGTTTGACTGGCCTGTGAGTTGCTCTTTGACGTGGTCTCTAGGATAGAGCAATTGTATAGGGTTCAAATCTGTAAGGCAGAAGAGCCAATCCTAAAGTAACTCAGCCCTAAATAGGCCCTTGCTAACCTTTGAGGCTGTATCAACAAGTTTCGGGGAGAAACACATCATGTGGTGTGAAACCAACAGTGTGTATAGCAAAACTTCCATTGTGATGAAAAATGATGTGAGGTCAAACTAGGGATACCGCAAGAAAATCAATCACAGTTTAAAATCTTCCAATTATTAATTTATTTATATTCAAAACAATGTCTATAGCTGCATTATCAACAATAGCCAAGTATACACACACACACGTATTTATATATATAACACATATATGTACATATACACATATACAATGTATATTACTCAGGCATCAAAAAAAATGAAATATTAAAAAAAATAAAAAATAAATAAAAAAATGAAATATTGCCATCTGCAACAACGTGGATGGAGCCACAGAGTATTAAGCTAAGTGGAATCAGTCAGAGAAAGACAAATACCATATGATTTCACTCATACATGGAATTTAGGAAACAAAACAGATGAACATATGGGAAGGGGAGTAAATGAAAGAGGGAAATGAACAATAAGAGACTCTTAAAGATAGAGAACAAACTACAGAGGGTAGATGGAGGGAGGTGGGTGGGGGATGAGCTAGATGGGTGATGGGTGTTAAGGAGGGCACTTGTTACGATGAACACTGGGTGTTGTGTGCAAGCGAGGAATCACTGGCTTCTACTCCTGAAACCAATATTGCCCTGAATATTAACTAACCAGAATTCAAATAAAAGTTTGAAAGCAAAACAAAACAAAACACCAATGTGGAATACTTTAAAATATTTACCAAAAAAAAAGTTTGCTTCTATAATGAAGCCTGATATTCTCATCTCGAGAGTGAAATCTTAACAACAGCTTATTAGCCCTTTAACAAGGTGACTGTGATGAGAATGGGAGGTTAGCAGCACTGAGCTAAGACACTACTAAAATGAAGGGCAACATCAGATTCGTCTCTTCTTCCATCTGAGTATGATATTTATATCAGGTTTTGCCTTTAACCCGTGCAGCATTCAAAAAAGAAAACAAAGATACATGCATATAATTCTCTACCTCTCCTCTTTCCTTCTTTCGTTTCTGTTTTTCGATGCTATTAAGAAAAAAGACCTTAGCTTGAGGTGGCCGGCTCTAACTTGCAAACGACAACAGCCTTCGTGTTCTTAATAGTTTGAAAATTTTCTCCGATTGTCTCTCAAACTTACAATTGTGCCTCTTTTGCCATTTAACTCTAACTCCACATCTCCTAGCTATACCTGTTACACGGGCACGGAGGGGTGGCCCTGCCACATTGCCAGTAAATAAAAGAACCCTAAGAGTATCAGTGACTTTATTTGGATATCTGCTACTTTATAACCTAACTGCTCATTTTCTTCCTCAAATTGAGCACTGGCTTCCTGGGCCACAAGCGGCTGGGTGCTCATGCACGTTTGGTTTAGTTGCCTAATGAAGTAGGCGAATACCTTCGTCAGAGCATCATCGAGCACTGTGCCATTGGAGCCCCTTTTAAAACTGATGGGTGAATTTCTGGTGGGAGGTCATAAAAGTAGCATGGTGGCTTTCTGTCGTGGGGACTGACTGCCCCTGCCGTCATGTGCGGGTGCTGGAGTATTCTTCAGGGTGACCAGGACATGCCACTCTGCCTCTATGGCCACGTGCCCTGATTCCCTTTCGAGTGTGAGCTCTTTGAGAAAAGGGTGTTTAATGCGGACTTTTTCCGATTGAGTCAAGTTTGCCCTCCTCCTGGGCAGGGGTAGAGTCTTCAGACTGATACTACTGTGAATCCTGGCAGAGATGCGATTTGGAATATTTCCCATTCAAGCTCTTTCTAATCCCAATATGTAACTTCATGAAATTGTTGATGAGCCACACTTTTGAGATTGATGAACAAGGGTCGTTCATAGTCAGGTTCTCAAAGATGGTAATAAATGGTTTGTTTGTTATTTATTTATTTTTTAAGTTTACTTTTATTTGAGAGAGACAGAGAGAGAGAGAGAGAGCGACTGGGCAAGGGGCAGAAAGAGAGAGAGAGAGAGAGAGAGAGAGAGAATCCCAAGCAGTCTCCTTGCCATCAGTGCAAAGCCTGATGCAGGGTTTGCACCCTACAAACTGTGAGATATGACCTGAGTCGATATCAAGAGTCGCATACTTAACCGACTGAGCCACCCAGGTGCCCGAAAGATGGTAATAAAGTTTAAATATTTAAAAAATACCCAGCAGGATTTTAGATTGTTATTCTGGCTGGTTACATTGTACATTATATACGCATAAAATGTGCATATATGTTTTATTCCCTTAATAATCATAAAATTATTAATCATAAAAATTCCCTTAATAATCCCTTTTATTAATCATAAAACTTCCCTTAATAATCACTACAGCTAACACAGTCTGGAAATTCCTTTAGAATGAAATAGTCACACTTTCTCATAGATGCTCCTATTGCACTCAACAATTACTATCTCCTCTGGGAAAAAGCTATGTACCCACTCATTGCCATGTTACTATGCCTCCTCTGGGCTCCAAGAGTAGGGCTTGGTCAGGTGACTTTCTTTGCCAATGACAAGTGAGCAGATAGTCATATGACACTTGTGGTAGAAACTTGATGAGCCCCTAAGTGTTTTCGCCAATTCTCTTGCTTTTCTTCTCTGCCATGAGAACAGTATGTCCCAGATAAAGAGTTCTCCTTCAGTCCAGAATTTTAAGTTACATGCAGAACCACAAAAGCCTCAGCTTCCAACATTTGACGCAACTGAAAAATAAATAGTTATTAAAGGCTATTCAAATTTTGGGACATTTTTCTTGTAGCAAAAGAAACTATTGTCCTTACTAGTGTTTCTTTTCAAGAAGGATAATTGGATTTTCAAGACACAGAGAAACAAAAGAGAAAAAAAAAATAGCGAAAGATTCCTTATCCCCGAGCACAGATAACCTTTGTTAAAGTGTATTTATAGTTTAGAAAATTCAAGCTGGACAGAAAAAGACTATATTTTGAATATATAATTTAATTATGATAGGGTGATATGTGCTTTTTATTGTATTTCTTTAAATATATTATGTAATGGTTATATATCATTAGAAAATTTGAACTCATATTTTTATGTATTATTTACCTAACTTTTCTGTGCGGTTAATATTTAAAAAGGAAAAATGGATTTCTTACTGTATTTATTATTTACTTTTCAAAACTGAGTACATTGCCAATGTTTATAATGTCTGTACATTTTCTCTACAAGAAAATCGAGACTTATTTTGATATTATTTTAATTTATTTCCTATAAACAAAAATAAATTTCTGTTCCACCATGAAGGAGATGACTTTTCTTGCTTTGTCTATGTTCTGTCTTGGCAAATAATCATTTGAGAATGTGAAACGGGCCTGACACTTTATTCCAAAAGATGGGCTTCTTCCGAGAAATTTCACTGCAATTTCAAACCTGACTCCCACGTACAAATCTTTGCAGTGGATGTGCAAAGTAATGACAGCAGAAAACCATTCTTTCTATCGCACTTGTCAAGAGGTATTTAATTGTGAGGGCCCATTTCATTCTCTGCATGCATGTAGCTATATGCGTAGAGAGTTTTATTACCTTTGTCAAACTTTTGTTTTAGAATTGTTGAGGGCCCAGTACCTAGTGATGATGGACAGGGGCGGTTAGTACTCTGAGAACCACAGAATGTACGTTTTGGAGCTGGACTTGGTTTTCAAGCATTCTGTATACAAGATATCGGTGGATGGATGGATGGAGAGGTATACAGATAGACATACGAAATAAATATGTTATACATAATAAGTTATATGTATTTACATATGAATAAATGAAGGAGTTTGGAAAGTAAAAGTGCCTACCACAGTGTCTTGGACTGTGATCATTCCAGATCTTGTACTTATTTTAAACATCAGGTGCGCCTGGGTGGCTCAGTCGGGTAAGCATCTGACTTTGGCTCAGATCATGATCTCACCATCCGTGAGTTTGAGCCCCGCATCGGGCTTTGTGCTGACAGCTCAGAGCCTGGAGCCTGCTTCGGATTCAGTGTCCCCCTCTCTCTCTGTCCTTTCCCTGCTCATACTCTGTCTCTCTCTCTGTCTCCAAAATAAATAAACATTAAAAAAAATTTAAACATCCTCACAGCTGATAGAAGACTCTTCCTAGAACAGATTATTGTACTTAACGTGGTATTTAGTGCAGTTTTTACCATTGAAAATGTCCAGTTTTGTATACATGTACCATCACTCTAAATTCATTATAACATCTTTGAGGGCAAAAGCTATGTCTTTTTCATCTATATGTCTGCATCTCTTAGTGCAGTTCTTGGCTTACAGGTTAGTGTATAATACATTATAATTATGATAATGTGGTATATTATTGATATAGTGGGCTAATCAGAATTACAATGAAGTCCAGAAGCTCAATTGCAGGGGCAAGCAATCTCATGCTTTGAATATTTGAAGACAAAGAGAAGGATGAAGGTATTGAATTTATTATTTGTTATTTCAGGGGGTAGAGCAAAAAAGACATAGATTCCAGCTCTGTGTAAAAGAGTTTTCTGATATAGAGACTTTCTTTTTTTTTTTAAGTTTATTTATTCATTTATATTGACAGAGGTGGCGGACCTGGGGAGGAGCAGAGAAAGAGGGAGAGAGAGAATCCCAACACAGCCCGATGCGGGGCTCAGTCTCAGGAAACTTGAGATCATGACCTGAGCTGAAATCAAGAGTCAGATGCTTAACCTACTGAGCCACCAAGGTATCCCTGATATATAGACTTTTCAAATAATTTTTCACTGGATGTGCCCAAGCAATGTTAAGATGCTCATTTATCAGAGATTTTAGAAAATGGATTCCCATACTATAAGGCCAGTTAAATTGAGTGACATGTGCAATTTCCTCATTTTCTATGTTAATTTAAAGGGACCTGAAGAGAAGAAAACATTGAAGGGAAGAAGAAGTTAAGGGAGCAGTCTATTGAAGGAAGCAATGAGTGAACGAGGAGACAGAACCCGAAGTAAATCTAGAGGAATGCATTCGGTGCAGTAGGAAAGGTGAAACATTTTGGTGATGGAGGGTCAAGAGATAGAGGCATGGCAAGTGGGGCGGAAAGGGTTTCTTAGCTTACACAGTGTTTAAAAATTAAAAGTAATTAAATGGACTGCCTTATTAGTGTTATAAATTTGGCTTATTTTTATTACTTTATATAGAGAATCCCTCACTCCTTACTTTTTTAAGAGACTTGATCACACTTGATTCTCTAAATAACTCTGAGCTAAAGGGAGGGGAGTTGATATTTTTGCTATTTTATTAGTGAAGAAACAGACCCAAGGAAAGAATGTGACTTATCCCAGATGATGAAGGTCCATGCTAGCTCTGGAATTGGACACAAATCCTACCCACTTCTGTACTATGCACCTGGTATTCCATTCCATCATCAGTTGGCTCTGATCTCACTTTGGAACGTTACTTTCTACCTTCAACTTCTGAGTTGGCATCTGAGTTTTGTCTCCCCTCAAAGTACCTTGGTTTTCCCCCCGCAGTCTTTTCCTGTCTGTACTTTTGGATTTTACCTCTTATTTGTCTGGTGTAGTAAAGTAACTTAGTATTCAGCCCTGTCACATGGCTAGATCCTTATCAGGTTGGTCTTGAGCTTCTTGGTAGGATCAATCTGGTTTTAATTCACAGCTAATTAAAGTCAGAAACTGAATTAGGAACTAGGTCTCCTAAACCAACTGGGACCTGGAACATATATCACTTTAATATCCACTAAGTAGGTACTTGTATCAACTAGGTTTAAGGAGACAAATACCAATGGAAAGCTGTGCCATTGAAAGCTTCTACTATGTGCATAGGACTTGGCTGCTTCTATGTAGAGAGTAAGCTGAATTGTTAGCTGATTTTTCCTGAATTCATTTGTACCTTCCTATTTTTGAAGGTAAATATTCTCACAATCTGCTTGGACAACAAGATTGCTTTTATTTTGACTCCTTTGCTGAAATCCTTACCTCTGCTTTCTGACAAGCTTGGATTTATTCAAAATGTGTGTTGCTTTGTAAAGTGTTTGAATGGAGAAGGCTCTCCATCCCATACTCGGGCAACACTTCCAACCAACTCGCATATTAAGGCATCCAAATGGTATCACTTAACTTCTGTCCTGCACCTTGTCTGTGTGCCTGGGAACAGTCTGTTAAATCAAGTAGTATTGAAATTATAACACATTTAGGTAGTATCTGTCTTTAGCAATTGTTGGTTTATTAGGCATCATGGGAAATACGCAAAGAAAAGAAGTAAGGGGGTGCCTGGGTGGCTCAGTCGTTGAGTGTCAGACTCGTAATTTTGGCTCAGGTCATAATCCTAGGGTTGCAAGATCAAGCCCCATGTTGGGCTTTGTGCTGAGTGTAGAATCTGCTTAAGATTCTCTCTCTCTCTCTCTCTCTCTCTCTCTCTCTCTCTCTGTCTGTCTTTGCCCCTCTCCCCCACTCATGCTTTATCTCTCCTTTCTTTCAAATAAAAATTTAAAAAGGAGAGAGAGAGAGAAGTAAAAAGACCCCAGCATCAAATTCACATCATATCTTTGTTCAACATGAGCTACACCTAAACCCAAAGGAATGGGGAGTCTAGGCCCAGAATTTAATCTAAGGACACACTATAGTGATATGTCCTCATGGATAAGTAGAATTAGAGCAGGAGGACCTCAGACTTTCACAAGTATTGTAACAAAAGTAAGAAACTCTAATAGTTATATGATATTCTGAAGTTGCAAAAGTTTGGTACCTACTTTAGAATAGAAATTTTCTTATGTTTGCAGATGAGGTCTAGGTGCCAGGATACCTAATTTCTATCCCAATTGTTCTTATATTTCAGGTGTGATTTTGGCTAACCAGTCTCCAATTGTACCAGCCATCCTGCATTCTTGTTACTATAATAGAAACTGAAAAAAGCCCATTAAAGCTGCTTGAATGTATTGTTTTTAAAAAGTTTTTTAATCCACTGATGTTTATTTTATACTTTATGTTTCAGATCTGACTCTGTTCCCAATGTTCCTTTCTGTTCTGCAGTTAAAATCACTTTTTGTTCCTTTCCCAGGAAAGAGGGAACACACATGATTGTATTGCTAAGTATATTTTTTAATTTGATCAAATTTGCAAGATAAATGTTTATAATATTTTTCTGATTAGAAAAGTGTATTATAGAAAAATTTAAAAACATGAAGAACAAATTAAAAATAGCTCATACTTCTGCTTTTTGGAAATAACTTATTTATGTACTTGCAGATGAATGTAATAATGTTTTTCTTACAATAGAAGTAATCCTTGAGTTAGTTGAGTTTCATAGTCTTATATGTCACTTTTAATAATGACATAGCGTTTTATCAGTGTAATCATTAAAAAAAAATTCCTTTATAACAAGCGTATGGTGAATATTCTAGTAAATAAATCTGCTTGTAGTTATCTGATTAATTTCTTAGTATAAATTCCAAATTTAACGTAAGGATTCTGCTCATGGTATAATGATTAAGAGTTGGGGTTTTAGAGCCACACAGACTTGGGTTACACATCAGCTCCACCAATAAAACAAACCAAACCAAAACACCTCACACCAAAACATATATTATGCGAAGCCTCCTCAATCTCAAACCCTCTAAGCTTTGCTTTCATCATCTATAAAATGGGATACTTATAGCTACCACAGAGGACTGTTGACGATAATAGAATGCAGTGAACTTATGTTTATAAATGCATTTCATGGTTGCTTCTTTTTAAGTACTGCTTAATTGTATTATGTGTAAAATTTCAAGAAATGTTTACACTGGATCTGAGTTAGTATAGTTGAGTTTATTACATGGTTAACTAATAATGTTTATTTTATTTTTTAAAAAATTTTAACGTTTTTATTTATTTTTGAGAGAAAGAGAAACGGAGTGAGCAGGGGAAGGGCAGAGAGAGAGAGAGAGAGAGGGAGACACAGAATCTGAAGTAGGCTCCAGGTTCTGAGCTGTCAGCACAGAGCCTGACTCGGGGCTCAAACTCAAGAACCATGAGATCATGATCTGAGCCAAAGTCGGACGCTCAACTGACTGAGCCACCCAGGCGCCCCAATAATGTTTATTTTAAAACATAGCAAATTTAAATTGTATTATGGGTATGTCATCCCAAACCTATCACTTTGTAAATCAGGAACTCCTTGTTAAACTCATGCTTTACCTTGACACATTACACTAGTTTCTTGCTTGACTTCCTACTTGACACAACTCTTTGGTGTGTGTCTCTTAGGTGAAATTGCCAGACGTAGCAAGTAAGAATACACAGGCTTCCCAGGAAGGTATGAATTTCAGATACACAACGATTTTGCAAAGTATAAGTATGTCTCATTTGTACTAAAAATTATTTTTAATTTGAAACTGAAATTTAACTGGGCATTTTTAATTTTATATCGCAACCCAGCCCTACTCTTGGGACCTCATACCTTCACTGCAGCAGATAGATTCCAGCCGGGGTATCTTAGTATAACCCTGAGGCTGTGCATGGCCCAGATGAGATCTAAGGATAGTAGTTCAGGATCCAGCAGCAGATGGCAGGACATCTCGGTTCTTACCTCTATTTCATGCCACAAGTTTTACATGACCTATTTCCTGAACGTCAGTTTCTTTATTTTTTCCAAATGACAGTTGTGTACTAGATATCATGCGCTTGCTTTTCCTGCTCTAGAATTCTTCTCCCTCTTTATTTCATCCTCCAATATAATGAACATGTTTTGGTGAACTCCTTCAGCCTATCTGCAAAGAGCAAACATTCAGAAAATTTTTAAGTTTATTTATTTATTTATTTATTTGAGAGGGAGAGTGAGTAGGGGAGGGGCAGAGAGAGAATCCCAAGGAGGCTTCCCACTGCCAGCAGGGAGCCTGACATGGGACTCGAACTCACAGATGGTGAGATCATGACCTGATCTGAGATCAAGAGTCTGACGCTCAACCGACTAAGCCACCCAGCCACCCCTCAAAGAGCAAACATTTAAAAGGGAACATCAAGAGAATACATCTGTCTCCACCTCTACTGCTGTATTTATCCCCCAAGCACACAAAATAGTATGAGGAGAGAAAACAAAAACAGAAATATCAAGACCTCCTTCCCTGGTGTTCTTCCTGGAAGGCCAGAATAATGAGAGAATGGGCCATTTTAAAGGAGTATATGCTCAAATTTTATTCCCCTCTTGCTCTCCGATGATGAAGAGCGTGGGCTATGTAGAACTCACCAGATGATACAATACGGTTTCTCAACATGCTCTTACTACCATAGATGGCCACTTCCCTTGCTGGCCTACCAAGGCTTTCTTAGTCCCATGGTAACACTGTAGCTGCAGTTACATTTCAATAACCTGCCACAACATATTCCCTGTACCCAGTCTGAACCCTCCCAGAAGAGAAGCCAGAAGTGCCTCAGAGGCCAGGAATTAGTTGCCCTGGCATTTGCCACCACTCAGACCTGCGCTGAACTCAGGACATAATTTAAAGAAAATATCTTACTGCTGTGGTTTGTTGTTGTTATTGTTGCTGTTGTCGTCGTTGTTATTCCTTTGTCTTTCTTGTCATGCCATATATATCATACACATTTTGCTTTGGAATTAGACATTCTTGCTTCTGTCTGGAAGACTGTTCTTTCACAAAACATTCACTGCACAATCAAGAGAAAGCAGCATTTAGTAGATGACTTTGTGTAACTGAAGTTGAATGATTGGATTATCTCACTTTCAAGTCAGCTCATTTGCTAATCAAAATATTAGCCTGCTATCCTGAAAGAAAGGTCAGCAGGAATTTATTGAATGTATGTAATAGGGACATCTGGGTGGCTCAGTCAGTTGGGTGTCCAACTTCAGCTCAGGTCATGATCTCATGGTTCCTGGGTTCAAGCCCCGTGTCGGGTTCTGTGCTGACAGCTCAGAGCCTGGAGCCTGTTTCAGATTCTGTGCCTCCCTCTCTCTGCCCCTCCCCTGCTCATGCTCTGTCTTTCTCTGTCTCTCAAAAATAAATAAACGTTGAAAAATTTAAATGTATAAAATAACGAAGAAACCTAAACTATTTAAAGGTAATGGATAAAGAAGAAATAAGATGCATCGATTTACAGTTTTAATGGCATTGATTGTTTTTTATGATGATGTATTTCATACGTGTATACTAAAAATATCAGGCCCATGAATGCCAGCTGATAAATGTAGAAGAAATAATGCAATTAGAAAACTGCTATTGGGCAACCATTTTAGAAATACTTGATCCAGACCAGGAAATGTCAAGAGATGCTAAAACTAGTGGGTAATCCTGATGAGAAGCATGATATTTGAACATCAAATATTTCAAAATATATCAAAATATTACTCTAGAAGACTCTTGTTAATTACAAAGGAAAAAAATAGCAACTTACCATGCCTAACTCCTTTCTTGGGGATCGGCAAATCCCCTGATTATCAGCCTGGTGGGTGACCTGCAGTTAACTGAAAGCCACTAAGGAAGGAGATTGGCTATTTTCATCTTGGAGGCTCATTTCCCAGGCCAAGAGAACAAAAAGCAAAAACAAAAAATAAAACACAACTAATGAAGCACACACACAGTAACAATAAACCTCACCACCACAACAAACAAGTTTGGGTTCCTCTGAGCTTTTTTGGCTGTGTGTGTCATTTGTTTTGTTTTGTTTTGTTTTTTTCCACTGTATCTTTAAATCTACTTTATTTTTTTACATCTTGGTGGATAGGTGCTTACAAATTGACGAATGGCCTATAGAAATGAGGGTCAGCTCCAGAAAAGTCAGAATCTTCTGTCTGTATTTTTGTTCTCAGTATCCATTGCCTAGCACTTTGTAGGCACTGAATGCTGATTGAATTAACAATCAAAGGCACCCTGACCCCAGAATGATGAAGAAAGACATCTGGGAGAGAAAGGGATTTGAAAAGAAAGAGGAGCTAAAGAGAGATACAGAAAGGTGACAAAGGGAATCTTGACAATTATGCCTAAAGCCAAGTCTACTCTCAAGTTTTTAACAAGATTTTCCTTCACTGCCCAAATTCCTGGGATTCTGTTTCTAATATTTTTGTTTTGTGCAAATAGTTTCCACTTGGGAGAGGGAGAAAATTCACTTGAATAGCAATGAAGAGACTTTAATAGAAGATAGTTTGGCTCAGGCTTTACTCTGTAATTTATTTACCATCCCTTGGGATCATCCTTATAAATTATTCCACATCTCTCCCCTGTCCTTTTCATAATGTAACTTTTTGTCAAAAATACACAGTTTTACAAACTTCACAGATTTCCATCTCAATCAATTTATTTTTATAAAACTGTAGCTTATGCACCGATTATATCAACCGCTGCAAGATGGGCATCTATTGTCAAGCCACGGAAAAGGCCAGTCTCATACAAATAGCCTTGGATTGAGGTCACCATGCTTGTCCTAAGGGAAGGAAGCAAACATCAGTCTAAGAATCAAACAGCTCAGAATCCTTCGTGGGAAGAGAACTCCCCTATTATCTCAGAAAATACCTTACTGGGCCTGACGGTTATGGCAGAAACAGCCTCCATAACTCCAGTCCAGGACATTCTGGACAAGAGGAGCTAATATGTTTTGGGTCAGAAAGTGATAGAGACTGGGAGGTTTGTTGGAAATGACCTTCCAAGGACTAGTGACAGACAAAGGAGCACTACTGAGACCTAAGGCCTAGTGTTCAGAGGAAACAGGGAACAGAAGTGACGTGAGAACACCAAGCCTAACGTTCACTGAGTTTACTCTGCTCCAGACATTTTTCTGCACACTTTAAATGCATCGCTAATTTAACCCCTGAATAATCCTGTTTGGTAGGTAATATTATTTCTCTTTTATAGATAAGAAAACTAAGGCACACAGAGTTTAAGCAACTTATTTAGATTAGACAGTTGTAAATGGAATATTATAAATTCAAACACAATCTGGTTCTGGACATTTGATTTTAAACCACTATGCTACCTTGCTCTGAGCCATTGACTATAATCTTGGCGAGAACATTAATTCTCCCACTGTGCATGGGCTGGTGACTCTAATTTTTATTTTATTTTATTTTATTTTATTTTATTTTATTTTATTTTAATTTTATTTTATTATTTTCAAGGGATGTGTAACTCCAAATGTCTGGAAGGCTTGGAACCTTCCAAACAGTATATGATAAGGTTATGCATAGACTTATCTACTTATTTTTGTCTACAAATTAACTGGTACCCTCGTCTATTCTTCTAAGCTCTGCCCATTCTCTAAAATGCAATCGCTGCGAGCCAAACACAGAGACATTCAGTGATTTATTATTCAGTCTTTAATATGGGAAAGAACCGAAAGAAACTTTCGTCATATGATTTCTGTTGTCTTATGAGGAGTCTCTCTCATCCCAACTCTGCAAAAGCAGCTTAGAGGAAACTCAGAGACCCTAGAAGGTAAGTAAATTATATCAGAACGAGTAACGGAGTCAAGAGCTGTGTGTTAACTTGGCTCTTCTACTGATATTTCACTAATATTCACAATGCCACGTGCCTTCTTGATGTATTTTTGGAAATCCCTCATGCATGCAAAATTCATAAAATATAAATGCTCACCAACACATTATATCCTGCTCTTCAATATGCTTCTTTTCCTCTATTCCTTCTTCAAGTATCACCCTCTCCTAATCACCCAAATGGAAAATCTTAAGTCCTACTGACATGACCTCTCTCTATTCTGTCCACGTGCCATTCCTTCTCGATTTCTACTCTTATCGCTCTCATCCTGTGCCTGGTCGACTGCGCCAGGCTCTGAATTAGGCAGCGTGACATCAGAAGCTAGCCCTCTTCAAATCTGACCTCTGTCCCACACTGCTATGCCTTTCTCCCCCATTTACTGAAGGGACAGATGGGGCCTGTCCACTTGGCTGAAACTTCAGTGTCTACCATTGCGGAGTCTAAGAAACTTGCCATGGTATCTACAGTGGTCCATATTCAGGCCGTTGTGGTCTGGGCCATCATCGTCCTCTTTTCATTTTCTGTTCGAATGCACCAACCTGCTTCCATTCCTCAGACTCCATGCACTTCCTTGCATCTACATGCAAACCAGTCTCTTTGCTTGGTTGTGACACTCCTTCCCTTCTCCTGGTTAGGTTCTCAAGGGCTCCTTCATTCTGTTTCTATAGCATGCTGCCAATTTACCCTATCTTAAAGAATGTGTCTGAGTTGATCTTGTCCCTATGATAGATGATGAACTTTTCAAGTGTGGGGACCTCACCCTAGTCGCCTCTTCAGCCCCCCGGTATAACTCAGTGTCTAGGACATGGTAAGTGTTCAAGAAATTGTCATGAATCATTAAAATGAAATGATCTTAAATGAGTCACTTCCCCTTCCAGTTCTCATCCGACTAAAAATAAATCAAAAATTACCATTACATATGGCAGATAATATCCTGCTTAAGATTGTAAATACTATGTCATTTTCAAAATCCCCTTTGTGTAAGTGTGTATGTTTGAAGTTTCAATTGATGAGGCATATTTGGGACTTTTATACCCCATTTTGCTTATAGTTTTAAGTTTTACAAATCACAATCTCCAACTCATATGAGTTTATATTTATTTAGTGATGTCACACTCCTCCTTATATTTGGCTTTTGAAAAGAGTTTGTAGAAAACTTTCTAATCAAATGATAATAAAGAGGTTAAATCAATAGCTTTGAATATGCAACACTGGGTGGCATTTGAGATTTTAAAAGGCAATGATGTCCCTTTGAAAGTGGTATCAGAAACCTGTTGGACTTGAATATCCATTAATATGATGAGCTCATAGAGTTTGGAATAGCATTGATCTGATTAAAACACACAATCAGCCACTCGTTATCATCAAGTTGATTCATGCAAATTACAAACATAAAAAGACACATATTGTCCTTATTTTTGACCTGGAAATAGTAGTGCATCGTTTTCAAGATTATACTAAGCATTAGAGATGATTTCTATAAAGTGTATAGCATGGCCCCAAATATCTCTACTGTAATGTTGATAATGATGCTAGTAATGACCGTGGGGGTGATGATGCTGATGGTGGTGATGATGCTGATGGTGGTGATGGGGGTGATGATGCTGATGGTGGTGATGGGGGTGATGATGCTGATGGTGGTGATGGGGGTGATGATGCTGATGGTGGTGATGGGGGTGATGATGCTGGTGGTGGTGATGGGGGTGATGATGCTGGTGGTGGTGATGGGGGTGATGATGCTGGTGGCAGTGGTGGTAGCCTTTCCTACCTCTGTACCTTCACACATGGCTTTCTCTGTTAAATGAAGTGCCCCCATTCCATGGGCTATCATCCCCTCCCCCATCTGTTGCCTTCCTAAGCCCTACACTTTAAATGTCAGGTTTCAATCTGATATTATGTCCTAAAAGAGCATCCCCTGCCCTCTCACATAAATGAAGCGCCCCTATTATAATCTCACTTGGCAAGCATTATGCACTTTTTCGTGGCGCATTTCACAAATGTA
Organism: Prionailurus viverrinus; assembly: GCF_022837055.1. Classification (NCBI taxonomy): domain Eukaryota; kingdom Metazoa; phylum Chordata; class Mammalia; order Carnivora; family Felidae; genus Prionailurus; species Prionailurus viverrinus. The sequence continues at coordinate 19,590,810 of NC_062565.1, read as the reverse complement.
ATCAATGTATTATTTACAAAATATTACCGTAAAATCTCCTCACCTGACTGTGGGCCGGTATGTTCACCTTACCTCTGTATCCCCACAGCTTAGCACTGTGCCTGACCTAATTCCAGTCCCTCAATATGTATGAGCAACACGAAGACAGGAATGACAACGACTACCAACTGAAATCTTTGCAAAAGGAAAACATGGTCTGTGGAACTTAATCCTAGGAGTTGAAACAAGTGACTATTTTGTCTGCACTTTAAAGACCATCCCCAAAGCGAGAACCGTGTTAAAGAAGATAGGGACAATTTTGCAGAATCTATATAAACAAAGTCTCAAATGAATGCAAGCACATTACTCAGGGTATACTGTTAAGAAATACAAAAAGGAAAAAAAAAAAGAAATGGCCAAAAAAAAATAAAGAAAAATAATTGAAAAGAGCCTCTTTTGATTGTTCTTCTTTCTTTCTTTCTTTCTTTCTTTCTTTCGGTTTGCTTCTGTAGGAGGACAGGTCCCTAGATAATGAAGGTGACTGAGTGACAGTGGAGAATTGCTGGGCATCGATGAATCCCTTGATGCTTTCCTGTCTTAGGCCACAGTCGCTGTGCAGGACAAGAAAGGCCCATAAAGACGACATGTTTGCTTGGCGGCTCCCTGTTGGGGCTCCAATGTATTACCTGGATCTAATTATCTCATCTCCAGCTGACAGAGGAGTTTCCATGGACCCTTTCCATCACTGCTGCCTCAGCCCAGCTTCCAGGGGGCTGTCTAATAGCTTGATATATTTTTGGATCCCCTGCTCATTGGATGAACAAGCTGAAGCAAATCATGTATTGACCTCAAAGCATTTATAAACTGTAGAACATTATATTCTCATCAGAGCCATAGGGGCAGTAAACTATAGTTTCTCTGCTGTGAAACATGGTTTTGCTTATGCACTGTGTTGCTGGGGTTGTACCTAAACAACAATACATCATTTGTGGCACATGTCGCCTTCTTTATTGAAAGGCAAAACAAAGAGTTGAGGACAAAAATCATTACTTCTTTAGCAATTTTTCACAAAATGCTTTTCTTTTGTACTTGACACACAGATGGGACATTGTAGTGCGAGGGAAATGATGTATGGCAGCGTGACAAATTTCATTTCCTTTCTAAAACCAGAATCAGAGGGATGCACACATTTGGAAAAGTTGTGTTTCTTTAAAAAATAATAATAAAATAAGCTTTAAAAAAGGAGTTGCGGGGGAGGCTTTAGTGGGTCTCCCTGAGAAAGCATTTGTATGCTTTAATAGACTTGGCGGGTATTGATCAAGGTGCTTAAATGAAAATACTGGTATCAATAAACCTCATCTTGGAAAGATCATCTAGGACTCAGGCTGGAATTAAGGGTGTGATGCAGCCAGGTAGGAATTGGACAGACAGAAGCCAAGGACCCAGAATCGGCTCCTCTGGGTCCAGGAAAAGTTTTGTGCGTGAACTGTCTGAGCGGTGGATGAAAGAAGGCAGTGGCTCTCAGTTCTTGCTATTCCTTCTCTATCCTTCCTTTTTCTTCTCCACTTCATCCTCAAATGTTTCTCAAACCTTATCAACCTGCCACCTGCTTCCAAGTCCCCAGGATGCTTCTTGAAATGTGAGATGCCCTGCGCCACACCTGTGCTTCTGAATGGGACCATGTGGAGGTGGGAATGGGGGGGGGGTGCGCATGGTTTGTACATCCACCCAGTGATGCTTCTGTCCTCTAAACCTGTTTGGGAATCACTGTCCACATGTCCCAGATTGCTGGGAGAAGGACTCATGATGAACATCTATAATGCAAAGGACTAAACTTCCTTTTCTGACTTCTTCCCCCTTGGGGTCTCTTTCCCTCAGTGTCTTCCTGTGTGACTTTTTTAAATGTGTATTTATTTTTGAGAGAGAGAGAGAGACAGAGAGAGAGAGAGAGAGAGAGAGAGAGAATACAAAATAGCTCCAGTCTCTGAACTGTCAGCAAGAACCTACGGGGGGCTTGAACCCACAAACCCTGAGACCATGATCTGAGACAAAGTCAGACACTTAACCAACTGAGCCACCCAGGTGCCCCCCTGTGTGACTTTTAAAAGTGATATTACCTATGATGGTTTACAGTGTCCCTCTTCCACTGTAACTGGCTGAATTTTACCAGGAGTTGTTGATCCTTAATTCATCGTTTTTCAAATTGTGTTAGGCATCTCTTCAAAAATAAATAAACAAACAAACAAATAAAAATAACAAATAAATAAAAGTTTCAAATAGGTTTAAGAAATGATGGCTTAAACTTAGTTAAACTTAGTGAGATATCTTCACTGCAGGTCTTGTTAGGGTATTTAATACAGGCACATATGCTGGAAATCTTCCAATGGGGATTTCTTAAATGTGCTTGATAGGAAACTGCTTTGTTCTGAAGAATTGCATGAGATTTGTGTTTCAAAGAGCAAACCAGAAAATACCCTCTAACTCAGAAGGAATGTTAATGGGTGAGTGGGAATTCTGGAATCACTGTGGCAGGTGGGCTGTAGCCAACGGATGTTTGATGCCTCTTAAACATTATCATCTATGTGGCTTTATTACAGTCATGCAGAATTCTGTACTTATGGAGGAAAACTGTCTGATAACTGAGAAACAAACAATTGCGTGTCTTTGTTTGGGCTGCTATAACAAAAATATTATACACTGGGTGGCTTATAAACAACAGAAATTTATTTCTTACTGTTCTGAAGGCAGAAAAGTCCAGGACGAAGTCACTGGCAGATTTGGCATCTAGTGAGGACTTGCTTTCTGGTTCATTAGCAGGCTGTTTCCTCGCCGTGTCTTTACATGGCGTGAGGCGTGAGGGAGCGCTCTGGGGTTCCTTTTATGCCAGCATTAATCCTTTTCATGAACGCTCCACCTTCATGACCTAATTACCTCCTAAAGACCCCTGCCTCCAAATCCCATCACATTGGGGATTAGGTTTCAACATATGACTTTGGGTGAGACACAGATATTCAGTCTCTAGCAATGTCTTTGAGGACTTAATATTTACAACAAATGGATTCACCCTACTAGAAAATATTTTCAGGCTATGTTGTATTGGTTAAAAAAATTGGTACCATTTATTTAAATAATGTAGCTATAATATTTAAGCTCTTGTTACTCTCTTGTTATTCTTCAAACATTTTATCAGTCACTTGGATTATGAAAAAGACAACAAACTTTTTAAACACCAATATAAACACTGGAGACTTTGAGTGTGTTTATCCCATCTTGAGGATGCTTCTGCAAATCAGGGCCAGCAATAACCTCAGTAGTTCCTAACATCTTGAGACCATCACGTACGCTTTTGAGATTTCTGATAATGGCGATGGGACGTCTTCTCCGTAGCCATTACAAATGCAGATGCAGACAAAATTGCCCACTATCAGTTTCTAGTGCTCTATGAATCATCTGAAGGAAATTCCAAATGTTATAAAGGCATCTTCACAGAGGATCGTTGGACCAGCATCTCTCCCAGAGCCTTTTCTGCAACAGTGTTCTGTGATTCTCCTCTAACTTGCCAAAGCCCATGTACCTCCAGTCGGATATCTTCCTTTTTTTTTTCCTTGCCTTTGTGTAGCTCTGATTCTATACCTATGAAGGCTCAGTTACAATAACTGGTTAAAACTTCAAGGAGACTCTGAAAGTCCTTTATATTGGAAAATGTAGCACTATTTTTCCACTTATCCAAAGTTATTATTAGCCCATTTCTTCTGGGTAGTTAGAGTTCATAGTTAGAGACTGACTCATGGCGGCCATAAACAATGAAAACATTTTGCAACAAGTGATATAGAGAAACTATTTTTCAGAACTGTCAAAGGCGCATGAAATCAGCTCTCCACGTTGAGAAACGAAAGCCATTATTCTCGTTGTGATACAACACGATAAAATTGTAAATATTTCATCAAAAATTGAAGCGACAAGCTGCTCTGACCACGTACAATCATCTGTGCACCATTGCCCTTAACATTTTTTTAATACATTTTTTTAGAAGTTTTCGGTTTCCAGAAAAATTGAGTGGAAAGTACAGAGAGTTCCCATACCCCTCCACCCCTACACATGCACAGCCTCCCTCCTTATGAAAATCCCGCATCAGAGTGCTACTTTTATTATAATCAATGAACCTACATTGACACATAATCACCAAGGTCCATAGTTTACATTAGTGTTCACTCTTGCTCCTGTATATTCTATGGGTTGTGATAAGTGTATGATGACGTACATCCACCATTATGGCATCACCCAGTATAGTTTCACTGCTCCAAGACTAATCTGTGCTCCTTCTATTCAGCCCTCAATCCCTGGCAACCACTGATGTTTTTTTGCCTCTTCCTGAGTGTCAGACAATTGGAATTATACAAGACATAGCCTTTTCATATGGTTTTCCCTCATTTAGTAATAGACATTTAAGTCCCCTCCATGCCCTTTCATTTCCTTCTAGTGCTGAAAAGATCCCATTTTTGGATGTACCCCAGTTTATTTATCCACTCACTAACTGAAGGATATCTTCATTGCTTCCAAGTTTTAAGAATTATGAATAAGCTGCTATAAACATCTCTGTTTATAGCTCTCTCTGTGCAGCTTGTTGTGCAGACATAAGTTTTCAACTCCTTTGGGTAAACTCCAAGGATCATGACTGCAACATTGTATGGTAAGAGTGTGTTTCGTTTTGTACGAATCTGCCAAAATGTCTTCCAAAGTGTACAGTACCATTTTGTATTCTCACCAGCAGTGAGGAGGGTTTCTGTTGTGCTACATCCTCATCAGCATGTGGTTTTGCCAGTGTTCTGGATTTGACCATTCTAATGGATGAGTAGTGGCATCTCATTATTGTTTTAATGTGTAATTCCCTAATGCCATATAATGTTGAGCATCTTTTCATTTACTTATTTGCCATCTGTAGATCTTCCTTGGTAAGATGTCTTGTTCAGGATTTTTCCTCATTTTTAACATGTTTTTTAATTGTCTTTTTACTGTTGAGTTTTAAGTTCTTTATACATTCTGTTTTTTAAATTTTTTTTCCAATGTTTATTTATTTTTGAGAAAGAGGGAGACAGAGTGTGAGTGGGGGGAGGAGCAGAGCCAGAGAGAGACATAGAATCCGAAGAAGGCTCCAGGCTCTGAGCTGTCAGCACAGAGCCTGATGTGGGGCTTGAACTCATGAACTGCAAGATCATGACCCGAGACAAAGTTAGACTCTTAATCGACTGAGCCACCCAGGCACCCCATTTATATATTTTGGATTACAGCCTTTTCTCAGACATATCTTTGCAAATATTTTCTCCCACTCTGCAGCTAGTCTTATCATGTTCTTGATCCTCCAACATGTGAATCATGCCATGCTAGTGTCAATAGAACATTTGTAGGGGTGTTTTGCATTTCTTGATAGAGTTTGAGGCACAGAGAAAGTTATACTTTATTTTTGTCATTTCAATATTATTTTGAAAGGAAAGATTTATTGTTTTAATAAGTGAAAAACCAAAAATATAGCGATTATAATTATCTCCAAAGTGTTCCAGAAAAAAAGAAAACTGAGATATTAAATAACTTGAGGAATGTATCCAAAATAACTTAGAGTGACTATATTTTTCTCCTTGACTAAAAAAATGTGCGTTGTGTGTCTGTAAACACATCTATTTAGTCTGCAAGGCCTTTTCCTTTTGAAATATGAGTTTGCTCTACACAGCTCCATCAGTTCCTTTTTTTAATGTTTATTTATTATTTTTGAGAGACAGAACGCAAGCAGAGGAGAGGCAGGGAGACAGTGAGACACAGAATCCAAAGCAGGCTCCAGGCTCTGAGCTGTCAACACAGAGCCCAATGCAGGGCTTGAACTCATGAACTCATAGATCATGACCTGAGCCAAAGTCAGATGCTTAACCAACTGAGCCACCCAGGTGCCTCATGCACCAGTTCCTTTTGAAGAAGCTGGAACTTTTGGATCCTACCTTGAAACGTGCGATCATGTTCCCAAGTATACTATTTACCTGGGTTTATTGCTTTGCGATAAATATTACATATAGTCCTTTCTTCTCTTTTTAAATGAAATATCTACACTACGGATAAGGCAAATGAAAAGAATTAGGATAGAAGCTTGTGGATTGCAATTTTTGTTTCATATTCCAAGTAGAAAACTGGTAAAAAGAAATTATTAAACTGGGGTTCATCCTAATTGGTCATTTTGGCATGGAGTCTGCTTTAACTATTTGGAATAAGCTATCTTCTATCCAACAGATGTGAAAATCCAGATGTGGTTTGGTAGCACGCAAAAAAGGACGAGAGTCAATGTTATCAGAGACTGATTATTAGCACTTAGTGACCTTCCGATGGTAGATTCATGGCCATGTAGAGATCTGGCCAGAGCTAACTCAGGAAAACCCGAACCACATAGGTGGAACGTGTAGATAGTTTAAAAAAACAACAACAGCAACAAACTCCTGCATGTGTTCTTTTCTTATCTGAGTTTCAAAGAACATTTCAAAGCATATGGTTGAGTGTCAGACATTGCAAGGATATGGATCACATAGGCACGTTGCTGTGTCTCTTGCAGGATTTCTGGTTCCAAGTGTGCAAATTTTGCCTTCCACATCCATTCATTTTGGTGTCATGGACCATTGAGGTCAGGTATCTTGCCTCATCTACTCATCAAAGCTTTCAAGCCTCTATCAGCAGAAGCAGGAATGCATTATTTTCTTGGCTCAGTCAGCTGGAAATGCCTCTAGCACCTGAGTGGTCAACTGTGCCAAATGCAGCCTCTATTTAATTCTTGCATGAAGGTGTCTATAAAGTCATTGGAGCTTTTCTATTTTTTTTTTCCTTTTTCAAGTTCCTACTCTGCTTTTATCCTTGTCACATTTATTGCAGATTTAGTGTTTCCAAATGTTGCTCTTGGAATGCCATCTTTGATTAAAATGGAAGAAATATCCTGCTTAAGAGTGCATTTATTTTTTTTTTAATTTTTTTTTAATGTTTATTTATTTTTGAGACAGAGAGACAGAGCATGAACGGGGGAGGGGCAGAGAGAGAGGGAGACACAGAATCGGAAGCAGGCTCCAGGCTCCGAGCCATCAGCCCAGAGCCCGACGCGGGGCTCGAACTCACGAACCGTGAGATCGCGACCTGAGCTGAAGTCGGACGCTCAACCGACTGAGCCACCCAGGCGCCCCTAAGAGTGCATTTAAAGATGAATCTGAAAACTGCATTTAGTATTATTTCTACCATGGTTGCCCAGGTTATATTTGTAAAGTAAATGAAAATGCTGTGAGCCTTGGCCCGAACACACATGCCATTTGCACAAGTAGAAAATGTTTCTTCTTCTCCTGCCTCTTTCTTTTTTAAAATATTAAAATATGAACATTTCTTGTCTTAGTCATGGTCAAGCTACTGAGCTGTGTATGGTTCAGTTATGATAAAATGTATTCTTATCGTTCTTTTATATATCAGTTAATAAAAAATTAAGCCATTAGGACTGGAGCATTGAGACAAGAGAGAACGATATTTTTTTAATTTCACACTCAAAACCACATCCCTTTTAATCAACATCTGCTCTGTGTTAAACTGCCTATAAAATCTGGTGCCCTGTTGACAGTGGAAGATGAAAACAAACAAACAGGAAAACTACAAAAGGCATGGTATTGACATCAAAGTGAAAACCCCTGTTCTCTTCCTTTGGCATTTGAAAAACGTCTTTATTTTGACCCTAAACAATTGGATTTTCTCCCCACCGATCTTGATGTTGGGGCTGGGGATTAAGAAGACTTGCCTGTGAACTAAAACAGGAGAATAGAGGGAGCCCACAATGAACAAGGACCTGTTTGACCACATTCAACCCCTTCAATTGTAAAACCTCCTTTATTGTTCTGGACAATCAGAAAACAGCACCACATTTGTTTATAGATTAAACTCATGCCCAATACAGCAAGACAAACTGATCCCAACCATAGTCTTATAACTCTGCAAATAAAGCAGTTCAAAGGTTTGGGATTATAGAGAATAAAAGAGAGATCTCTTGGATATTTTTTGTGGACATTGGAGTTTAGAAACAACATTTTTTTTTCTTTTGCCAATTGGACTGGAGATTGAGATTTATCTTAATAATTTATGACTAGCTCTGTGTCTATACTAAAAGCAAAATAAAACGAATGCAGTGATTTCCTCACATTAGGATGTTGCTGATTATGGATATGTCCACTAGACAGGGATTGTGCTTATCACAACAGAAAGCATGTATACATTCATGCCTTATAGGGAGTAGTCTGCTATCCATTTGTTCATTAACTTATCTGTGTCTACTGTTAATTAGGGGCTGGGAGCAGAGATAAACAAATTTCAGTCTCTGACCTCATGGAGCTGGTGTGAGAAAATGAACCACCCTCCCTAAGGGCAGCGACAACAGAAAGATTGCCATACAGGCTACAAGAAGGTGCTGAGAAGATCCATCCTTCTAAGCATGATGGTTTTCAGAAGGTAGTACTTCTCTTACCATATGACGGAGGGATTCACAAATGAGGTACCGGAGGCTAAATTAGACACTAAAGAGAAGAACGCATAGGGAGCATCTTTTTCTTTCAAAAATATATATTTTGAAAAGATTCCTTTGCTTTTCTGAAACTTTGCATTTCACTACCCATCAATAAGAGCATATCCACCTGTAAATATTTGTACCACACTCACCATAAGCCCTAGTGGAATCATTTATAGAGGTACACCAAATTTGTTCTTCTTAGGATCACTAGATTCTAAGACAACTTCTTCCCCTTTTCTAACTTCTTCAAAGTCTCTTTTGTAAAGATTTCAATAGGTAGGCCATGGTGAACTCAGGTTGTTGGCGTCTTTTTCTGTTCAAAGAAACCCAAGACAGCTTCTTTGAGGAGAACTGAGGGTGTCCATTAAATGTCTGGGCAGGGGCACAGATTTTAGACTGCCATTTTCCAAGACTCTTCTCTCCTCTAGTTTGTCTTTTCTTTCTTTTCCTGAGATGAAAGTTGTTTTCTCATCCACTACATGTCTATCATAAGCATGGATTTGAGAGAGAACCACGGAAGAAGAGAAATTTTGAGGCCAGGTTACGTAGCTGGGAAAATCAGAGAAGGGCAGAACACTTCCATGTTTTGGAGGGAAGACAGAATGTGGCACAGAAGGGGATTGAAAGGTCAAAGGCGTTCTGCACTGTTTTATTTACATATCTTTTGGATTTTGTCTTTGATCTGGATCACGAATGGACCGATGATATCATTGAAGTCGTTCATCCTTACTGATTCACGTTCTCCGGCTTAGTGCCAGTGCGCGTTGAATTTTGGTGCTCTCGGAATAGTGACTGAAGAGGAGAAAGGAGGGAAAAGTATTTCACAGACCCTTAAGAGTCACGGGTATGGGACCTATAAAAGTCACCTACTCAAGACCAATAGCTGTAACCGAACTAGCTGTGCCAGTCCTTTGGGATTGTTCAGTTACTTTTTAAAATCACTGACCTTGAAGTTTATTGACTTCCGGTGCATTGGAGTCACTCTCTAGCAGATGCATTTACATCGGTGGTAGAGGGGGATTCTGAGGAACCACTCAGCCACACAGAAGGATGTTTCTTTGTGAGGTGTTTATGTTCAGCTCTTTCGTGTAAAGCTCCAAGTTTGAAAACAGAAGAGATTATTTCACTGTAGTTTTTTTTTTTCCCTTAACCGTAAAAGGAAAGGAATTTAGTCCTGTTAAGGTGTAGATACAGCTAAAGATTCACATAAAAATGGATTTCAATAGTAGGTACACTAAATGTGAAAAATACCCAATCTGTGTTCATCTGTTTCGCCTGTGTGTGAAACCTAGAGGCCTTCCCAGCTACTGCAAGTATTATTCAGCTTTTACAATTCCTCATTAATAAAGGGTCGGGAATGCTGAAGAGCAACAATCCCTTAGCGAAACAGAAACCACATAACTACTCATTTCTCACTCACGAGACCAATTTAATTTGTAAAACAGTCTCTTTCTCCTCACTTGTGTCTCTCTCAGGCCTGCTGAATTCCTGTCTCTGCTTCTTTTTCCTTGAATCTCTTCTCTTTGTCCTCATTAATTAAACAATGGCTACTAGACAGCTACAGGATGCACAAAGTCCAAGTCTAGCTTCACGATCCACATTAAGAAGAGGTAAACAATGGTGAATTTTCGTGGCGAATCTTGTAAAGGAAAGCGCTAAGTTGATGCGGCGTATGTATAGTGTGACAGACAGTACATTATATTGTAGAAATTCTTTCTCATTTCTCTCTCTACATATATATTTATCAATATGTGCATTTTATAATATATTGAGAAGCCTATGCCACCTTATAGCATTCAGTGGATGAGAATACCCATGAGTTCTCCCGCTTAATGGTAACTCAAATAAGCACCCTTCTTAGGTAATCCATTTCCTTCACGCTATTTAAAATAAAACAAGGTACATTTTTAAATTATGCACACGAAGGCAATATTCAGCGGGCTGCTTAACATTCAGAAGGGGTTTCTGTGATCCACCCTGTCACTGCCGTTCCTGCCCTCTCAGTACAAGAAAACACTGTTATTTACCCTGGGACACAGGTGACTGAACTTATAAAAATCACTACAAGACAAGATGTATTGAGGCCTGGCATGGAATGACAAATTCTGGTGAGGTTCACCAAGAAGAGACATATTGATTCTTAAATGATTAATAAGGAGAATATAATTGTATTTCATTAAGATGGATGGGATTTCATTTAGTCTGTCTTCTCCCTTTTCCACTTCAGATGCGAGAGGAAATCAGGCCATCATCAATGGCACCTCGCGTTAGCCTGCCATGGCAACAAGCTCATTGATTGAGTAAAAGAACTTTCAGATGCACTAGCTGGTCTTTAATGGGCTGCTGAAGGCAGAGATAACACCGCCAAAGGAGCCAGCCGAGTTTCCGTGGATATATAAAGAAAGACTGGAAATTCACAGTGAGATTTCTCAGTGGTTCCTAACGCAGTTAAACCCTTTTCACCAATCTAAGATTGGCGTACAAAATGTTACCTGCTTCGCTCATCTGGTTATAGCTATTGAGTTGTGGGAGGGAGGAGGATTTGTCCTGCAGAATAATAGAGTCTGGGGATTAGCAGAGCGCTAAGCACTAAGACTTTATTAAATTATATTTGTATAATAATAATAGGTAAGGTATTTAGTAGGTGTTGGATTTTCTTTGTCTGCACAGCACCTCCATTATTTTTCAAAACAGCCCCCAGTGCAGGGAACTGTTAATAGAACCATTTTAATGATGAGAATGTTGAGGTTTAGAGTGAATTCCACGTACATAGGGGCAGATTCAACCCTGAACTCATTATACTTTGATCCTGTTTAGAAAACAAAAAATTTGAAGTTTATTTATTTTTATTTTGAGAGAGATCCAAAGCAAATGGGAGAGAGGCAGAGACGGAGGTGGGGGGGATGCTGAGCTCGAACCCAGGAACCGTGAAATCATGAAGTCAAGAGTCAGTCTCTTCCCCCACTGAACCACCCAAGCACCCCTGATCCTGTTCTTAAAGTGACTCCCGGTTTTCTTGCAAGGCCTTTTTGTATGTGGAAAAACCAATCTGAGGACAGCAGTGGAATGATTACACGTGTCTGCTCTGGAGTCAGACTCTCTTGAGACTAAGATCAGCTGTGCCACTTAATAGCTACGTAACCTAACGAGTCACTTGCCCTCCTATGCCTCTATCGCCTCCTCTTTATAAAGGGGTGGGGTTTATATGTTGTGTATATTTATATATTTATGCATTGTGAGGCTTTATATGTATTGTGTATATTTATATATTTGTCTATTGTGAGGCTTCGAGAAGCTCATGTATGTGAAACGCTGTGCATGTGCTGTCTCAGCGCACAACGCCCTGTAAGCATGCAAGACATGTGAACACACGCCTGGGTTAGACAGATGCCCAACAGCACAAGGTCCCCTCGACAGCCACATTTCAAGTCTAGCTTTCCCTGTTCTGAAGCAGGTTCTGAGGCCAAGCCCAGCTTCAACGCGCGGGGCAAATACATTCTGTCCATTGCAGACGTGATGGCGAGAATATTTGCTGAATAATCCAAACTGTCTCATTGCTCAACTTTACAGGAATCGTTTCTGTATTCTGTGAAAGGGGTAACCATTACAGCATGTGTGACAGATACATGGAGGGAAAGCGTGTAAACGGCTCAGCTCTGAGCCCTGGATGTGGTAAGTACTCCACACGTGTTAGCTATTACTGTTATTACTGATATCATTATTGACGCAGCCCAATAAGCGTATCAATAGTAAAAGAGAAAGATCTACCTAATCCAAAACTGTTTCATGACAGAATTACTGCAGAGAGCCTCTATGGTTTCAAAACACTCTCAAAAGAATTAGCATATGATGAAATGTACTCAGTGACAACACTGAATGGAATTTATGACGATAATCTGGTGATCCGCACGATATTTGGAATTCCTCAATTATCATTGTACTTCGCATACTCAAAAGTATAACTTGATGGAGATATTCAATACACGAAATGCTGATGAGACCAGCTTGTAGTGGAAATGGGCAGGTTTTCAGATTCTCTTAAACTGTGGGGTAAGAATAAATACAGAAGTTTTGGAGGGAACCATTAAACAGCACAAAAGTCATACTATTATTATTTTGAAGATATTATACGGTCATTTAAGATGAGACAGAGAAAACAAGAATGCAGGATGCGGCTTTTCACTAAGAGGGAAACTGAGGCAGGGAGGATGGATGATTCCAGTTAGTGCTGTAGCCAAAGAGCTCTTTCCACTTCTGCACTGTGGTTCAGTGCTTTGGATGTCACCGTATCCAGAGGCAGAGACTGGTGGGCTACAGGAGCGCATGTGATTCTGCTTTTTGCCTTATTTACAAATAACTTCGGAGACACCAGTCTCTCTTAATGAGCCTCTGGGACGGTAGAGGAGTAAGAAGCAGAGTGGTTGGGCATTTCAAAGCCAGAGCCCTGAGGACCAGAGGAAGGTGCATGCGTGTGGGAGTCAGGGGTCCTTAGCATTCACGGTGGCTGGGCATCCCTGCAGGAGTCTTAAGGAACTCCTGAGTAACTCACTGGACCAGCAGCTGTGAGCCTGACCTCCTGGGAGGCAACGAGTGACACCGACTGTTTATCAGAGAATGAAGAATGTGTCTGCGTTCAGGTGCCGGACAAAACAAAGACAAAAGAAGGAGTTCACAATTAGCTCTAAGTTCTTATGTTTGGAAAAGGCATTCACTTAGCAAGATGTAACTTGATACATATTGAGATGTATTGCTTGAGATGTAACTGCTCACGAAGGGAAGTTTGCACCAACATGAAATGCAAACTGGGGTCTGGAATCCCCTGAGGAAGGAGAGCTCACACCATCCCCCGGGGTGTAAAACCCATTTGGGCAGCAGAATGGGGCTTGTCTCAGACTTCAGGGTGAATTTGTATTAGGCAACGGAGAGTGCACTTTTTAATAAAAATAAAATAAAGCTTAAATGGCACAGGAGTCTCCTTAGATTTAAAATGGTCCCCAGAAAGTAACTTTTTGATGCTCTAATTGGAAATGAATCAGAACATATAGATTAAATTTCCTTGAAAAAAAACATTGTCTTTTGTATATTTTTATTACATTTTCATTTTCAATATCCTGAAGTAGGCTCCAGAAAAAAATTAAAAAGTAAGGAAGGGTAACGGAAACATGTATTCAGCTCTGAGCATGATGTTGTTTCATAATGTTTTCAGTAAATAAGAGAAACTGAAAAAAAAAAAGCTGGTATGAGTGTTTGTTATGCAATACATCCTGCAGACTTTGTCCTTGAAAACAGGATGGATTTAGAATCTAAGAGCAAAACAAAAAAAGACAAAAACTGGTTAAAAAATACAATTACATAGGCAATGTTTTTTTAAAACATATAAATTACCCTCTTCAGTGAAGGAGGACAATTTTGAGAGACTCCTTTATAGAAGGACACTTTTGAATAGTGTTTGTATGATACACTGAGATATAATTTCAATTTGAAACCAGGTTTTGAAGGGTAAAGTGATGCTTCCTAGATGAATTTTCCTAACAAAATAGTAACCATGGAAAGACATTAAAAAAGAGCCTTGTGAAAAGGACAAAGGATGTGCTGGTATCATCAACAATAACAAAATGTTAACTCAATTAAGGAGCACTATACATTATCTCACGTTATCCTATAATAACCAACTGTGTTATCTATGGTTATCTCTGTTTTACAGAAATGGAAAGCTAAGTTTATGGATGCAAAGTGATTTGCCTGGGTTTGCATACTACTTCCCAACTCAGCCTATGACCATCCCATCGCACAACCTGTCTTACTTGATTTAGTCCCTTTATTTGAGCAGAATAAAAACTCTTGTAGTTTCTTCAGAAAAAGGGCATGGAAGGTAAATTGTTGAGCTTTCTATTGATGAAAAAAAATTTTATTTGCTCTACATGTGAAGGATAGTTTGTCTGGGTATAGAATTTTAGGCTTAAAATTGTTCTTCAGAATTTTGAAAGTGCTGGGCTTTGTTTTCTACCTTCTATGCTGCCATTGAGAGAATTACAAGGCCATTCTGATTTCTGATCCTTTTTATGTGACCTTTTATCTTTTCCTCTATGGTAGTTTTGGCATTTTCTTTTATTCCATTGTTATCACTATTTCATGGCAATAGACTAAATTGTTTATTTTTTTATTTTTTTATAAATTTTTTTTTCAACGTTTATTTATTTTTGGAACAGAGAGAGACAGAGCATGAACGGGGGAGGGGCAGAGAGAGAGGGAGGCACAGAATCAGAAACAGGCTCCAGGCTCTGAGCCATCAGCCCAGAGCCTGACTCGGGGCTCGAACTCACGGACCACGAGATCGTGACCTGGCTGAAGTCGGACGCTTAACTGACTGCGCCACCCAGGCGCCCCTATTTTTTTATTTTTATTTTTTAAATTATTATTATTATTAATTAATTAATTAATTTATTTATTTTTTGTACTAAGGGTTTTGTCAGTTTTTTTTAGCCTGAAAGTTTGTGTCATTTACTTCTGGAAAACATTATTTAACTATTTTCTTGGTGATTTTCTCCTTCCATTTTTTTTTTTTTCTGTTTACATGCTTGGAAACTTTATTTTGGGGGTTATTGGATTTCGTGAGCTGGTTCTTAATATATTTTATTTTCCTTTTATTCTCCTATTTTTCCATCTCTTTGTCTTTTTTTTTCCTACTTTGTAGAAATTCTTTATCTTACAACCCTTTTACTGAATTTTTATTTGACTAATTTTGTATAGACATGTAAATTTTCTGAGAGCTCTTGTGTTTTTTTTTTTTTTCCTCATTACCTCTTCTTAATACCATCCCGTTCTTGTTTCCTAGATGCCGTTTCTTTTTGAAATTTTTGGGGTTATTAACAGTAGCCTTTTGTGGGGAGAGGGAGAGATTTCTTCTGCTTGCACCACCTCAATATTCTCTAAATTGTTGTTGCCTTGTTTGTATTAGTCACCCACTTTTACATCAATGGCTCTCCTCTGATATGTTAACCTTTATGATTTTTTTATATCTTTGAAACTGAGGATCAAATTGGAAGCTATGATCACACAGGCAGAGCTTGTCAACTGTGAGAACCACTCTCTTTAAATCTTCGATTCCCTAGGGAAGATTCTAGTCTGGATCATACAGGCCTGGCTACTCTTCTTTCAGGGTGGGACCTACAGATTTGGTGTGCATGTGTTCACTTATGACCCCATGCTTTCAGCTATCAAGTAGCAAATTCATCACCACCGTGTCTTACCCAAACAGAGAACCTACTTCATCCACTCCAGAGAATAAATATCCAGTGTTCGGCTAGGCTGAAAAAAGGGAGAAAAGTCTGAGACAATGTGTGAGGAGAATGATATTTGAGACTGGACTGCTTCTTTTTTAATTTTTTTTATATATTTTTTAATGTTTATTTACTTTTGAGACAGAGACAGACCATGAACAGGGGAGGGGCAGAGAGAGAGGGAGACACAGAATCCGAAGCAGGCTCCAGACTCTGAGCTGTCAGCACAGAGCCCGACACGGGGCTTGAACTCACAGACCGTGAGATCATGACCTAAGCTGAAGTCAGATGCTTAACCAACTGAGCCACCCAGGTGCTGCGAGACTGGACTGCTTCTTAAGCAGTGTTCGGTCATTCTCTTTATTTTAAAACAATCTCTACCCCCATAAATTTATAGAGGTACTCGGTTCCCCAAATCCCCAAAACATTTGGGTATTCTGCCCTATAAATTTCATTCATTCTCAGCTTTCCTTGTTGCTGGCTCAGGGTTCACCTAAGTCAAATTATTCAGCTTCCACTTTCTAGCTTTTATGTATGTATGTATCCACCTATTTATTTTTGCTCTTAGTTCTCTCCTATTCTTTGAAAAAACAAATGTAATTTTACTGTAATTTTTCTGGAGTTTCATAAGATAGCTAAATTAAATGTATATGTTCATACTTATTTAAGTGTAATCTTGCAAACGTTTCTATTTCTTCTGACGATTAAAAGAATTCTTGAAGGGGCACCTGGGTGGCTTGGTCAGTTAAGCCTCCAACTTCCCCTCAGGTCATGATCTCACGGTCTGTGAGTTCGAGCCCCGCATTGGGCTCTGTGCTGACTGCTCAGAGCCTGGAGCCTGTTTCAGATTCTGTGTCTCCCTCTCTCTCTGCCCCTCCCCTGTTCATGCTCTGTCTCTCTCTGTCTCAAAAATAAATAAATGTTTAAAAAAATTTTTTAAAAAGAATTCTTGAAAATAAAGAGAATGTCCTTTTTCTGTATCAATGTATCTGTCATAACTTTAAACATAGACATGTACATAGTAGATGCCCAATAAATGCTGAATTTGGTGCATTACATTCTGCAAATACTCAGGTGGAACCTTAGTCTTAATAGTTTAAACTGAGATTTGGCAAGTGATAAAGGAAAATAAAATAAATTAGTTAAAAGAAAAAAAGAAATAAAATTTCAAGATATTACATCTCTCTCTCTCTGATGTATAATATTTGTATGAACAAAACACCTGAAGTATTCCAAAAAGAAAAATCTGGTTAGCATAATATATTCTTGAAAATTCTATATCACCAAACAAATTGCTTCCTTTCAAACTAATCAACTATTTTTATGAAGTTAGTAATTCTCAGGTTTTGGTGACAATTCAAATGAAAATAATAGATGAATAGCCTTTCAGATTCAGTATTACATGGTAAGATTTTTTACAGTTTTGTAGAACTCCCACACAGATTAACACCTTGCATAGAAATCATCAGTTTACACACCAATTGCCCGCTAATCATTGGGTTTCTCCAATCAGTGATTATATCTTATTCATATTTGTAATCTTATCACCCATTTGCTGAGGTACCACGTTGGTGCATATGCGTAACTAGTCTTCTGATCAATACTGTCCTATAGAAACTGGGTGGTGTTTACAAAGAACTTAAGATATCCTTACCCTGTTAGAGGAATTGAAAAGAGAGGCACACCAGTATAGCACAGGTAAAGTGGATGAATATCGTTAAAAATCCACAATTCAAGAATACTGTGGAGTAAGTCATAATCATCTTTCTATATTGAGACTGTTCCCAGTTGGGTGGGATTAGGAAGGTCCACTGTGATTAGCTTTCAAGGTCCACTTTATTATTGCTGTTGAAATGTAAGTAGAACAAACAACAAAGAAATTATTGATGTTCATTTAAAAATTTTTTAATGTTTTATTTTTGAGAGAGACAGAGACAGAGTGTGAGCAGGGGAGGGGCAGAGAGGGAGGGAGACACAGAATGCGAAGCAGGCTCCAGGCTCTAAGCTGTCAGCACAGGGCCCAGTGAGGGGCTTGAACCCACAAACTGTGAGATCATGACCTAAGCCGAGTTGGAAGCTTAACCAACTGAGCCACCCAGGTGGCCCTTGATGTTGTTCATGTTTAATGTTCTTGCGTTTTTAGCAATCTTTCTAATATATGTGGAAGAACAGTTGTACTATCTTTGCATTGCAAATATTTTAAATATGCAAAACCATACTTTGAGATAACAAATAATTTTCATCTCCCCTGGAAATACCTTTATTGCTAAATCTGTAAATGGAAAAGGACAGGTAAAATCGTATGGTGTGGCTTTGAAGGAAGAGGTTGTACACAGTTTCCCTTTTTTGTTTTCTTTTAATACAGCTTTAAGATGGAACTTACTTTACATATGTTCATAAAATGCTTTAATGATCAGTGAAATAATGACACTTTATCAGTGAAATATGATCCAGTTTTCACTGAGAGCAATTAAAATCTTTAAAAATATATCTATTCTTAAAATGTATGAGGCTTTCCCCCTTATGTTGCTTAATAGTGTCAAGAAAGTACAACATATGGGCTTCAAACAGGGTAACTCTTTGATCTTAGAGCTCAGAGACTGGCAAGAGTTAGAGACCAAATCCTCTCCTTTGTTGTTTATCCCTTGCTGAAGATTTTCTTCCAAGTTCAAGTGCTGGAGTCACTAGATCATTTTTTCCCTCAGGACTCTCACCACCCGCCCTCCTTGTCTTATATCACAACTCTGGAATTACAAAGGTTTTTAATTAAGTGCAACTCAGTTTATCAAGTGTTAGAAAACTGAGATCTTTATGCTAGCACTCCAAAAACTGTGGAAAATTATAAACTAGGAACGTCTTCAGGGTCAGCTTCTCCCTTGTCTGTTTCTGTTTCCCTAGAATTCAGCATAGCACGTGACACAGTAAGAACTTGATAACTATTTGCTAAATCATTAAATGTGTATCTGATTCCAAGAGATTGCGAATCTAAGTAGGAAGGACAGCGAGAAGTCCTGTAGGAAGTTAGTGAGCCAGACCTCAGAAGGTATGGAATGTGCTGAGAACTCTGCAGAAGACTAAAGGCTCATGGCAGCCACATAATTTAGTAATCCCCAATTCTTTTGGACATCAAAGGCGCTTAAAGAAAAAAAAAAATATTAGCTAAGATATCTATCAAAGGCCCAAAGTCTACTCCAAGAAACAAACCCCAGCCCCCCAAAACTAGTATTATTTATTTATTTATTTATTTACCAAAAATTAGTATTTCAACATAATTGCTTAGAGGATGTATTCAAAAGCATCCCACTCAGAAAGTTGCGGATTGACATGGTAAAAACCAGAAAACAAAGCAAATTAATTGATATAGTCAGCATCAAGTCAGGTACTGATCAAGCCCAACTTGACTATGAACTGCTCGAGGGCAGGGATGCTTTCCATGTTTTTCATTATTTTGTTCCAGCACATGACACAGTGTGGCTCCTTCTGCTGGCTCCTCAATGATCTGAACTTATGTGAATGAATGAAATCTTATTGTGTGCACAATGCTACTAGCTGCCTAGTGGATTCAGGCTGCTATACGAGAATCCCACAAATTAGGTAGCTTATAAGCAAAAGACATTTATTTCTTATAATTCTGGAGGCCGGGAAGGCCAAGATGAAGGCTCCAGCAGAGTCAGTGTCTGATAAGGGTCCCCTTTCTGGTGCATCAACCCCCTTCTTTTCACAAGGTCCTCACATTGTGGAAGGAGCAAGGGAGCTTTCTGGGGTCACGTTTAAAGGGCACAAACCCCATTCACGAAGGCTCTGCCCTTATGACCAAATCACCTCCCCCAAACCCACCTCCTAATACCATCACATCAGGGATTAGGTTTCAAATCAGACTTTGGAGGGGTACAGGAACATTCAGTCTCTAGCCTTAGGTGTTTTTATAGGTACAAAATATTTTTTACGATTAATGGTTCTTCTCTGAGAGTCCAAAATGAGCTGAGGACCCACAGGAAAACCACAAAGTTGGAGAGGGAAATATGCAGCCTTTAGGAGTTTTATTTTTTTTATTTTTTTTTTTTTTTAATTTTTTTTTCAACATTTATTTATTTTTGGGACAGAGAGAGACAGAGCATGAACGGGGGAGGGGCAGAGAGAGAGGGAGACACAGAATCGGAAACAGGCTCCAGGCTCTGAGCCATCAGCCCAGAGCCCGACGCGGGGCTCGAACTCACGGACCGCGAGATCGTGACCTGGCTGAAGTCGGACGCTTAACCGACTGCGCCACCCAGGCGCCCCTAGGAGTTTTAGAAACTCAATGCAAAGTGGCCCAATCAGAGTAAACAGTGGCTAAGGCTTAACCTTTTCTCTCTTGCAAATAATAATAAGAGATTTTCAGAGCAAAGAGATAGGTGAGTAATACGGCATCGACCTTTTGTGGGTGCGGTATTGTTGCATCCTTGGACAAACGCTTGTGTTGTTTTGTTCCAAATTCCCAATGCCTGGACCTTTTCATTTGGGTGATACCCTTAGATGCATTCATCCTCACGGGCAGCAGAGAGCATGCGTACATTGCATAATAAAGGGTCAAATACTGTTCAAACTAGCAAATGCATCATCCTTAGCTCTAGGAGCAAAGGTGAAGAGTATTTCACATCCCACAAAGGCCCTGCAGTGCTAGGCACAGTGTGTGTTTCCATGACAAGGATGAGAGACTGAAGCTGTTGATTAGAGTCTTGGTCATGAACTGGACTTCTCACGCCTTTACTTTAGTAATTTATGATTTGATGGCCATGCTTTAATTACCTATGAAATTGTGTGGATACTCTGCGCTCTGTCCATGCCTCAGAGGTGCACAATGAGAAGTAATTATGTGCAAACAAAGTTGCCGAATGGGCAGTGGAAATGGGAGTTTCAATTATTTTTTAACAACCTGTTTACCGATTCTCTGGTGTTTAGTATTTTTCGGGCTTATGAGGTTCCTCATTGATGGCTTCAGGCAAGAAACCAACAGAAAATTGATGGAGAGGATCAAGGATGCCCCGGTTCATGGGCAATATTCTCTCACTCGGGACTATGATTACAACCTCTGAGTTGTAGAGTTTTTAAACACAGGTGCAGTGCTTTCTGCTTGTCTGAGCGAGGAAAATACCCCATTTGGTTTAAAAAAATGCGATTCTCATTTGAGTGAGAGTTCTTGGCTTGACATGGCCATGAGTCTCGCTCAAAAGGCATAGAAAAAAAAAACAACTGTTAAATCACAGTGTAACCCACTCAGGCGGTCATTAGTCATGCAAATGATTTGTCTATCAGCTTAGACAGGAGGAGATTTTATGCTTAAAGAACGCAAATTATTTTGAACACTTTAATCGAGATGGAAGAACCATTTAAAAAAAGAATAACAGTTATTTCATGTAGAAGAACGGTGTGCACATATATTGTTATCCCTAAAAATAATACATAAGATATTTGAAGTGTGTATTTGGTTCCCTGCTAATAGCTTCCTACATTTGTATTTGCTGTCTTGGTAAATTTGCCGGGTTATTTAGAGGTATTATTATTTCTGTTTTACAGATAGCAAAATGGAGGGATTGAGTAAGCTTTTGGCAATTGTACTATATATCAGAAGTCATGGCACACATAGGGCATGTAGTCCAAGCTACTTGTTTCCCAGATGAAGGTTCACGCGAATAAATAAGACACACAAAGCTAATGTTGTATTTTGGCAGGCATCAATAAGAGTATTTTTCTCTTTGTCGGTAGTGAAATGTGTCAGTAGTCAAATTTGAGTTCTAAGGAAGCAGATTCCTGGGTTTTCAGATAATACAGACTCTTGCTTTTCTTCCAGTTTTTCTTTCCCCGTCGTCTATAACTTTAGGATATTTTATTGTATCTAGCACTTCCATTGGATAGTAGAAGGCATCCAGGCTTCATCATGTGTTAGCAAAGCCTCATTATGCAGATTTTTGATTTCTGGCAGGGGAAGTGTCCTGCACTACTCGTGAGCTAGGAGTCCGAAATTAACCACATAACCCTGGTTTCAAACCTTTGTTCCAGTGCTGGCTCTTCTCCTTTTCCACTGCCAGTCAAGAAGAAAACCATGGCACAGATCCCTAGTACTCTTTTGCTTAAGAGTAAATGCATCTCTTAATCCTGCTCTGGAGCCCCTCTCTGCATACACACGCTCTCTCCCTTAGTCAATAATCCCTTTTATTGGTTACAGTGCCACTACACTATTTCAAGCTTTTCCACAGCCAAGCACAGCTGCTCATGTAGGTATTGATTCCATATGTTCGCTCAAAATTGTATAATAGTCTGTTCTAATAGTTGCCTTTGGCTTTTCCTCTCTCCACTCCAAAAAGTGCCCTCTGCCCCTGGCCTGGCATGCCGGTAACTAGAAATGGATCCTAATTATATCAACCATTCTTCACCAAAAAAGTCCCAATAGCTGTCACATGTTGGAATAGCTCGCTGTGGTTTTGGTTTACACGGCTTCGTGCTGCTCTACGGAAAACACTTTGAGAAACCGATGCTATATTTGTTGGTGGAAAGAAAATATTGCCGTATGGAAGGTTTAGTGACCTCTCACTACAAGGAAATTTTCTGATTAAATTAGCGTGTGATAATTCAAGCCTATCTTCTCTCTAGTTATTCCCATATCCCTCCATGCTTGTCTCTATTTCAACCCTGTTACTTTACCTATAACTGTGAACTGCATACTTATTTATTTATTTATTTAGTTGGGAAAGAACCAGATCATACGTGGGGGAGGGGCAGAAGGAGAGAGAATGAGAATCTTTCTCTTTTCTTTTTTTTTTTTAATTTTTTTAATGTTCATTTATTTTTGAGAGAGAGACAGAGTCCGAGTAGGGGAGGAGCAGAGAGAGAGACACACACACACACAGAATCCAAAGCAGGCTCCAGGCTCTGAGTTGTGAGCACAGAGCCTGATGTGGGACTCGAACTAACGAACTTCGAGATCATGACCTGAGCCAAAGTCAGTCGTTCAATGAACTGAGCCACCCAGGTGCCCCCCCCTTTTTTTGGTGTATTTCAGCTTATCATTTTATTTTTCAGTTTTTAAAGTATAATTTATTGCTAAGTTAGCTAACATACAGTGTATACAATGTGCTCTTGGCTTTGGGAATAGATTCCCATGATTCTCTGCTTACATACAACACTCAGTGCTCATCCCAACAAGTGCCCTCCTTAATGAGATTCTTAAGCAGGTTCCACATGTGGGGCTCTATCTCCGGACTGTGAGATCATGACCTGAGCCAAAATCAAGAGTCGGACCCTTAACCCACTGAGCCAGCCAGCTGCCCCTGAAATGCATATGTATGTTGTACATTAAGAATAGCATTTACCCCCAGGACGACAATTTGAACAGCACCTAGTAAGTGTCACCTCTGGAAGATTTATGGAAGCTGACAGTTGATGCACACAGCCGAACAGCTCCAACAGTCCAGCAGGCACACTTTGTCTCAGTGTCTCTGGGCATCTGAGTGACCCAGAAGCTCATAACCTGATCACAAAGAGCCTAAATGGCAGCTCCTTCCAGGGCTCCAATAACGTCTCGTGTTACAGTGAACAACCGAACCGCTCCTCTCTTGCTCTTTGAGCCAAGGTGGCTGAAAGAAGAAGACATGGGATGTAAGTAGGTTCAGGAAGATCTGCTCATCAGACAGAGCAAACGGAGTTCTGATCTCTCACGACAGCCTTTCAAAACGTACCTCAATGCACAAAGCACATTCAACACTCCTAGGCAGATCTTAGAGCCAAAATCAACCATAAAGAAGTAGAGCATAAACTGAATGCAGTTTTGCAACTTGGAAACCTGGAAGACTTGCAAGAGTTTATTTAGCAAGGTGTAAGCAACATAAACCCTGCCCCACGGAACTTTGAACTCTCTTCTGCCTCTGCTTCCAGCATCTGAATCCAAGTCCTGTGGATTGTGCCTGTGCTATACCCACTCCTTCTCTTACATAGGTCTGTTTCATCCCATATCTACATGACTGACAAATTCCCTGCACATTCTCTGTTTCCTGTTTCCTGTTCCTGTAGTCTTAGGAACTTAGTGATGAGTTCTTAGTGGTGAGTGGTCGGATTAATCTTCCCAAGCTCTCCCACTGACCGTGCCACTACTCTTCCAAAAAACCTCACACCTTGTCATCACTGGCCAAAGAAATTAGTCTGGTAGAGTATGTGTTTTTTTAAACTTTTTTTTAACATTTATTTATTTTTGAGACAGAGAGAGACAGAGCATGAATGGGGGGGGGGGTCAGAGAGAGAGGGAGACACAGAATCCGAAACGGGCTCCAGGCTCTGAGCTGTCGGTACAGAGCCCGACGCGGGGCTCAAACTCACAGACCGTGACATCATGACCTGAGCTGAAGTCGGACGCTTAACTGACTGAGCCACCCAGGGGCCCCTAGAGTGTGTGTTTGTGTGTGTGGATGTGTGTAATGGAAGTTGGTGGCAGGTTAAACAAATTGCTCCAAAGAGACTGTGTCAAGTGTAAAATGTCTCTAAGACATATATATATATATATATTTCTGAATCAGGCTAAATTGGTTAACATTTAAATCTCCAAATCTTTGGGTAAAATCAATGTGCCCAGAAACAATGCCTGGTTTTATCCCATTGCGGCTCAGACTGGTTACTCCCACTCTCTCCTCTCCTTCCCTGCACCAAGGCACAGACTTAGACTTGGAAGCAAATACGCCTCACATGATGGCCAAAGCTCTATACAAGCTGACCCAGGGGTCTTCAGTCTATCCACCCGTTGCACTTTGTATCCTCAACCAGCCTATACACCCCTCCCGACTCTTGAGCAATCATTTTATTTCTTCTACTTTGAAGGTTTAGTAAGTGGATGGTTTACTAAGTGGATGGTAGATCCACTCACAAATAAAAACTATCCCAATTACTAAATAAAGTGCTTTTTGTCCTTTGACATTTATTTTCTTAAGAGTATTGTCCAAACCTAAAATGTTGACCAAACGCTCTTAAGCAGACCCGAGTTCATGAATTCTCGAGGCATCTACAGATTCTCAGCCAGATGAACGCACCCAAATTCTCAGAGATTAACGTGGCTTCAATAATGAAAGCGCACCCTACTCCACATTTTAAGTCCCATAAACAAGTCATTTCCTTGCTCCTCCCTCAGAGCTGCCATGGTTCCTTTTGAAACTTCTAACATTCTTTTATTTTCCTATGGCTCCCTCACTGAGGGGTAAAGTATCAACCAGCTCAATGCTTCGCATGTGATAGGTGCTTACTAAAGACATTATGGAATATATTGACTGGATGGTAACTATAGTGATAGTCAAAGGGATGCGTTCTGAAGGTTCTAGAATGTTTCACAATTGGAGGGTGCCCAAGATCCACCTAATTTCGGAGCTGTGAAATTAGAAATTCTATCCACAAGGAAACTTTACAGTTCAATGCAAAAGAAGGCTACTGTTGACGGGACCCACATAGGTCAGGTAGCTAGCAGGATGCATGACAAACGGTCAGGATTCTGAAAGCAGAAAGGCACCAAAGGGCTCTTGTAAAATTTGGGGGAAATGAACTGTTGGGATACACTCTCCTAAATATACGTTCTGTAAGCAAAATGCTAATCTTGACCTCCGTAATCCAGCACCCTTGCTTCCAAAATCTAATTTGCTTTGGGTTTATATAGGTTTTTTCCACCAGGAAGGCAATTAAGAATCCTGCCTTTTCAATTTCAGAGAGATGCGAATTAAGCATTTTATGAGACCATGTGGGTACAGTTTGAATCGACGCAAGAAGGAAATTGAACATTAAGCATTAACACCTCGCTCTTACCCCACCACGCCTTCCGAGGGCTCGCAGACGGAGAACACTTGTGATGGAGTGCCAACGTTTTGTGCCGCTTTGCATAGCCAGCTTACATTTAGGGCTCCTATTAACTTGAAAGAGAGTTCCAGGTGCGTTCAAGTTCTGCTGAAGAAATGGAAAGTTGGAAGCTTTATTATTAGCTTAGGCCGTTTTCAACTCACGTGAGTAAGAGATGGAGAAAAGTTATTAGAATTTATTTTTTCTTCTTCTTTTTTTTTTTTTTATAACTGCTGCTTTTAGGTCTGATGTAAAACTACATACAAATGTAGGTGCTTAGACAAAGTGCAGCGGCTCTTTCTTTTCGTGTGACAAAACAGCATGGGTCTCCCACTTCTTTGTCAACACGGGCTTTAACGTGACTTTAAGTAAATGTTCTTGTAGAGGTAAACTTTCAGCTTTTGGGCCCACAGATAACAGAAGTGCTTTGGCAAGAAGGTGTAGAAAAATATTCCAACAAGTAAAACTGGAGAATTTGGTGGAATGCTACAAAAATAGCTCACAGAAGCCAAGGATAGGAGGTGAGAACAGACACAGGAAAGTCACAGGAGCCACACAACCATTGACCGTTCCTTTTTCTCCCTCCACTGGGAGCTGTTTTCTCGGATATATTTATATGCAGTATTAATAAGGTTGCCATGGTACATTTGCTAGGTCTCTTAGTTCAAGGGAATAGAAAGACCAATACTTTCTATTCCTTCATCTCCAATCCAACCTTCTGCCCTTTCCCATCTTATGCTCTGGGAGATATAATGTGCTTGGTCTAGTTCAAGTCAAATATCCAACCCTTGTCCAACACGGAGGAAGCAAGGCTGTGTGGTACAAATACGGTTGTGGGAGCTTTTATCTTTCTTCGTGTCTCTTTTCTTGTAAAGGTTGTGAATGCCTATCCCATAAGGCAGACAAGAAATTTGCGCTTTGCCTAAAGAAGAATGTTGCAGATATGAACTAAATCTCACTGGGGTCCACTGAGGCACAAGAAAGAGCACCTCTTTCCTCCCAAAGGCCTTTCTTTTCTCCTTTTTTATATATTTCCCAGTAGCCCTGTGTGCCAATGCCTTTGTATATCCACATTGTTATTCTCAATTCTTTTCTCGACTCCCTTTTGTCTCCCCCCTTTCTTTGTCAAGAGAAATCGTGGTAGACTAGAGCAGTGATTCTCCAACTTGAGCTGTATCGGAATCCTCTAGAGGGCTGGTTAAAATGCAGAGTGTTGGGCCCCACCCCCAGAGTTTCCGATTCAATAGGTTTGGGGTAAGGATCTGAGAATTTGCATTTCCAACAAGTTCCTGAGTGGTGCTCATGCTGCTAGTCTGGGGAACTTTTGGACTGGAGAGTAGAAAAGAGTTTCTGCAATTCAATCTCCTCACTAAACCATCAGGATTGTCCTTCTTTCAGCCCTATTTTTTAGGTTCATCATCAAGTACAGGTTAAGAAACCACTGCATTCAAGTCAATAAATATAAGACATGTTTCCAGTCCGGTGATCTAGCTGGACAAGCAGGATATAGCTGTCCTTAGATGATGGTGTAGCTGGGCTATTCTCGTCGTTGTCTTGGGCATCATATTGTGTTAAATCAGTTCTTTGTTTTCATCTGTAAACAAAAATGATAGCCATCATATCTACTTTGCAGAGCTATTGGGAGGATTCAAATAGGCAATACATATGTAAATTTAAAAGTGCTAGAAAATATTAGATGCCATTTTTAATGTGCATGGAGCACCTTAATGTGTTGCTGCCATGAATCCTCCCACTCATGGACAGCCTTTTGTTTGTCTTTCTGCGGCGATCCTTCCTTAGGGGAATTTCCGACAATTCTATTAGCATTTCTCACAGCTTCTGCAGCCCTGGATTCTTACTATTTTCACCTCTCTTTCCACTTCTCTAGTCCTCTGAAATCTTGTTCTTCCATGAGTTGCCAATTTTTCTTTTGGACCACCATCCAGCTTTCTTCTTTGAGTTGTCGCTATGTCACAGCCAGAACATCTTTTTCTGACACAAGTGAGGCTACATTACACAACCCCCCCCCCCCAATCCCTGTTCAGACTCCTTCAAGAACTTCCTTTTGCTCTTAGGTCTTCACAAGATCTTGAGTAATTTCAATCTTCCCTTATTTCTCCAAACCCATGCTATACCACCCTTCTTCTTGTTCTTTGTGACCCACATGAGTTGCCCTTCTGTTGCTGGAATACAGCAAACCCGTTCTTAACTCAGCTCTTCCTTTTGCTTGGAAAATTCTTTTTCCAACTTTGCCAATAGATGATTCATTAATCCTGAATCCTTTGCGACTCAGTTCACTGTTGCATCTTTAGATGCTTCCTTCTATCATATCTCCCCATTCATTTGCTTTATAGCCTTATATAATTTGTTTTTATTTCTCTGTTTACTTATTTGCTGTCTAGCTCTTCTGCTAAATTATAAGCAGCCATGAAAGCAGCTACTTATTTAGAGATTTCTTTCAGTGCCCATGGCAGCCGCTCAGTACAGAATGAATGAAAGGATAAATATTCCTTTCAAGGAGTGACAAGATAGTCATCTAGATGATCTTGCTTTTGTTTCTTCTTCTTCTTCTTCTTCTTCTTCTTCTTCTTCTTCTTCTTCGAGAAACCAGACCAATATGGTCAAATTTGTCATTTTTTAAAGTATTGATTGCTTTCTGTATAAAGAGCCTCTTGAGCTGTCTCTCTCTTTCAATAGAATATCAAATCTAAAATCCCACAGCTTTTTAGTATAAGGGTGAGGGTTAGGAACTGACTTTGAGGTTTTTAACTCTTTGACCTTGGGCAAACCATATAACCTCTGTAAGCCTAGATTCTTTTTCCACAATGGGTAAAGATTCATAGATTATTGTGAGTCTTGAATAAGAGTGATTTATAGAAAGTCCTTAGCACACTGCTGCCAGGTATAGGGTAAGGGCTAAATGGATATTAACCACATACCTAGCATATGTATCTATTCCCCTATTCAGGTCTTCTCACCATTCTGGTGTCCAGGTACAGTTTCCCCAGATGCACATCCCTTCTGCTACACTGGGTCTGGTTCTTCCCTGTCCAGAGCAGCAGTGGACTCCCTCCTCTGTGCTTTTCTAAATTCTACCATCTTGAAACACTTCAACACTTTGGATACTGTCTCTACGCTAAAGCCTTCTCTGAGCCCACAGGGTTCACCCACTAACTAAAGGGGTACAACAGTTTTGATCAGTGAGAAGAGAAGAAAGAATTTTAATAGCCACTGAATTTTTGCTTTGTGCCAGGTTCAATGCAAGAAGGTATTGCCATTTATGCTGACTTATGTTGCCTCATTAAATCTTCACAATAATCTTAAGGGTACTATTTTCCCTGGTTTCCAGATGAGAACATTGTGGCCCAGGAGATGAAGGAGTGTGCTAATAAATGGCTCCTGTTTTAATGATAAATATAAGGAAATTCATCACCCAAGTATAAAGCTATTGTAACTAAAAATAAAAGAAAGAAAAAGAAAGAAAGGAAGAAAGGAAGAAAGAAAAAGAAAGAAAGAAAGAAAGAAAGAAAGAAAGAAAGAAAGAAAGAAAAAAAGAAAGAAAGAAAGAAAGAAAGAAAGAAAGCCCTAGCCTACCAGAGATCCAAAATACTACCACCAAATGCTTAAGAACAAAGAGCAATCTGGGGTCAGGTTACGTCATTAGGCTGGTTATACACACACACACACACACACACACACACACACACACACACAGATGAGCATATTGTCATCTTGACCATGGATGAAGTACTGAGTATAGATGAAGTACCATAGATGAAGTATTGAGCTAAACACAAATAAGGACAAGAGCCCAAGGTGTCTCAACATTATATTTCTAAGCCAAAGTTAGGCCAACAACATGTCAGAGGTAGGAAGAAGTATTGGAGCTCAGGCTCCCACACTAGTACAGGGCAGAGGGAAAGAGCAATAGACTGTCATGAGTGATGATTTCGAAAACTTCAAAAGAAAACACAGCCTTGAGTTGTGGATCTCATCCCTATCTGCACATTAGAAATCACGTAAAAATGCCCTCTTCTGAACCCAATTTCAGACAGGGAGACTCACTGACTGAATCTGGGTTGGGATCCAAGATGTATTAGTTTTAAAGTTTCCCAAGTGATTCTAATGTAAAGCTGGTGAAAGAAACCCTGTGGGTTATAGGGGACACTATTCCAATGGTTCTCAAAGATTGGTCCTGGAACCAATAGCATCATTATCATCTGGGGAAATGCAAATTCCCACCCCCATTTCAGGTCTACCAAATCTAGAATCTCTAAGGGGTTGAAGTTTGGGAACTCCTGTTTTAGCCAGTGGCCATAGTGTTTAATTAAGTTGTTACTGTACTATAATGTGTTTTTTAATAAAATACATTGGAGCATTTAATAAAAGTTGGAGTATTTTCTTTCTCCTCACTTCAAAATTTCATGAAATTCTTCATTTTTAAAAAGTTTCAGGGGTGTCTGGGTGGCTCAGTTGGTTAATCAGCCGACTTCAGCTCAGGTCATGATCTCACAGTTTATGGGTTCAAGCCCCACATCGGGCTCTGTGCTGACAGCTTGGAGCCTGGAGCCTGCTTCGGATTCTGTCCCTCTCTCTCTGCCCCTCCCCTGCTTGCACTCTGTCTCTCCTCTCAAAAATAAACAAACATTAAAATAAAAAAAAAAGTTTTAGATCACATGATCCAAGAGATAAGAGATATGAAAAAGTTTTAGATGACACAGTCCAAAGGATTAGAGATATTTTAGGGGTACAACTTTACCATTAACATTTTAGAATGGAATGACTAGCTTTTGGGTAAGAGGAGTATTAAATATCAAGAGAAATTAACGGTATCTGCAACTGAAAGCTAATTATTTTATCTGTAGAATGCCTCCCTAAAAAAGTTTGATTTCTTGAGATCTGCAATGGATACATGTGGCTTTATCTCTCTCCATTTAACAAGGAGATTATAAGGTAACCACGGTTGCTTGACACATGATCATCATACTGTCACTTAAGCCCTGTATCCTGTGGGTCCTCAATACATATTAATTTAATTAAACAACTTGCATTGTTTGGGAGTCTCTAGAAAACCTCCAGAAGCCTTCAATTACTCTACAACGATCAAGTCATATGTTATAGAAGAATATACTTCCTGGAGAGAATTTTGTAAGCTCTGCTCATGATCGGATCACTTTAATGTATCACTTAAGGTGCTGATTTTGATCACCTCAAGGTCTTTTTATTTTCCAGTTCTTAAAAAAGTTTTTGAGAAATGTAAACAATTAATATTAAATGTGAATCTCTGTTTGAATAGAATTGAGCACATATACGTGATCATTTTAGTTTAACATCTTTTTTTTAATATTTTTAAATTTTATTTTGAGTGAGAGAGAGAGAGAATGAGAATGAGCAAGGGAGGGGCAGAGAGAGAATCCCAAGCAGGTTCCTTGCTGTCAGTGCAGAGCCCCATGTGGGGCTCCGCCCCACAACATTGGGATCATGACCTGAGCCAAAACCAAGATTCAGTTGCTCAACTGACTGAGCCACCCCGGTGCCCCAAACATCTCTTGACGGTAGTGTTTTCACACATAACAATGAATTATTTCCTCCAAATCATTGTTTGATGTTTTTATCTGTTAGTTCCTTGAGACAAACACTTCTGAAGTGATTAACTGATGTCAGACAATTTCTATTCTTAAAATAGTCTGTATTGTCTTAGGTTCTTTAGCAAATACACATATACACGGTCCTTATTAATGACTTCCAATTTAAAAAAGACATATCTCTATTCTGCTCTCTCTTCATCCCCTACAATCCTTGGTTTACTTTTACCTTAGTGTATGCCTACTATTTTTCTCTTTAATTTGACTTTTTCTATTTTTCTAAAAGTTTATTTCATTTATTTTGAGAAAGAGAGTGTGTATGAGTGAAGGGCGGGAGAGCTAGAGAGAGAGGGAGAGAAAATCCCAAATAGGTTCCACGTTGTCAGCATGGAGCCCGACACGGC
Source organism: Prionailurus viverrinus (assembly GCF_022837055.1). Lineage (NCBI taxonomy): Eukaryota > Metazoa > Chordata > Mammalia > Carnivora > Felidae > Prionailurus > Prionailurus viverrinus. The sequence continues at coordinate 19,559,156 of NC_062565.1, read as the reverse complement.
TGTGAGATCATGACCTGAGCCAAAACCAAGAGTCAGATACTCAACCGATTGAGCCACCCAGGTGCCCCAGTTTGACTTTCTTTTGAGTAAAGAGTGGCAATTCTTTTGAATTCTTCATGTGATATATTAAGATCTTCCTTTACTTGTTAGGATTGAAAGGACAATCTTGAAGATGAAAACATACTAAGTAATACAATGTTCTTATGTAACCCACATAAATGTTGATGTTTTTTTAATTAAAGAGGCAAGATGAAAGGAAATATCTTATGGAATACTAATGTGGTTTAGGATAAATTTAGTATCTTATCCAGTAACATAAGAAGTAATAAAATACAAACATAAAATTGGGCCTGGATGTTGATCCAGATGTTGGGAGAGATGCTTTGGTGGCAAGTCTCAAGCATGACTGAACAGATTGCAAAGGTTGTAGTGCATTCAGGGACAGAGAAATGGTTGCGTCGACTCTTCCTCTGAGATGTTTATTACATTATAGAATGAGACAGGTTGGTCTTTTGGATCAAAGTGCGATGATGTACATCAAAATCAGAGACTGTACTGGACACATGTTGGTGACACAACATATTTTGAATTTTTTCTTTAATTCCTCTTGAGGCCACACCAGACTTCTCATTCCTATGTGAAGTTCTTCAAATAGCCAATCTCTAAGAAGCGTATAGAAGCCACATCCTAGCAAAAGATGTCAAGAGACAATGCCAGTTCTCCACTTTATTGTACCACCAACAAGGGAGAGTGGTCAGGCAGTTTCATCTTACCCAAGAAATAATTCACTCAACCCCTACATTGCTATGGATTAAAAAATACAGCCACAAAACTATCCCATTCTAGAATGGACTCCCCTTTGTGATGTGTCTTTGCTGTTTCTTTCATGCAATGCTGAAGTTTCTTAGCTCATCTCTTGAATCTTGACATATACAATACGACACAACTTCCAAGTCTAGACTTTAGACTTAACCTTAGGAAGCCTTGTACCTTTCACCTCTTTTGTCTCTTGAAATGGTACTATCAGTCTACCATGTAAGAAGGCCAGTCTAGCCTATTGGAGGGCAAGAAGCCAAGTGAATGGTAAGCAATGTGCCATAATCAAAGACCAACACCAATTGCCAAGCATGTGAATGAAGTACTTTGGACTTTCCAGCCCACACTCAAGCTAGTATCTATAGCCATATGGATAAGCCCAGGCAAGACTAGCAGGGGAACTTCCCAGAAAACCCACGGAATGGTGAGAAAAAAAACAAAAAAAACCCCAAATTCCTGTTGTAACCCTCTATATTTGGGGGTAGTTTATGGTACTGCTTTGTAACAATTTCTGTTGTACGTATCCTCACACTTACTTAAAGTTGGCATTCTGAAAGCAGTCTACCCTGGTACAAAACCCCATGTCTTTTGGACTGTAGTTGGCAATTATAATTGCTTCTATAGCACCGCTTCCGGCAAGAAAAAATGGCTAAGAGTCAAGGCTTTCTGGGTGGTGTGTGTGTGCGCGCGCATGCACACACGCATGCACACGTGTGCGTAAGTATGCATGGGAGGGCGGGGATTATGCCCTAAATTAGAGAATATGAGAGGTCTGGTGGATTTAGAAAGCCCAGATGGCTTTTGATTCAACAATGGTTGGGATCTCCCCTTCGACTTCATTGTTGCTTCAAGGTCGAAAGCAGCAAATCATTTCCATACCAAGTTAAGCAGAGTCAGAGAAGCATCCAACATTCCAATCTATTTTCATACTCGCCAAGGGTCTAAGCCCCATTATGATAGGCAGTAACAGCAGGATAGTTGAAGACTTGTAAAGCACGTACTGTAGCTGCATTCAGTGTCTGTAAAAGGTGAAGTCCATTTACACTCCTCATTTAGCTGAATGAGAATGAGTCATTTGCTTAATGCATAATTTTAACTTGATTTCCAATAAGTGAATTAAGTAATTGAAGAACTTCAACACCTGGCGGAATATTTGTTGTAGCATTTGGAAAAGAAACCAGAGCCAGGTCCTTCAGCAACTAAAGATGGAAAATTCCTATTAGTCAACCTATCAATAAGGCTTCATTATTAAGCAACGTTCTAATGGCTTGGCTACATTGCTGACACATTGCAGGCATTTGCAATGTACACCAAGGTTGCGGGCTCTCCTGATAGGCCTCATGCTGTTAGTCCGTTTTGTTAAATAGAAGTTGATTTTATATTTAGCTGTGCATGGAGTGTACAGATGAAACAAATCACTTCTAAAAGCTCAACAAGATGAATAGTTGCTGTTGAAAACTAGCAAGGAGCTGGATGCAAGATTAATATGCAGTCCCAAGTTCCACTTCCTACAATTTTTATTGATCGTATGAAAAAGTACTAAAATTCATGATTTCTTAGGTGAGTTAGATTGAAACTCTTGCATAGCTATAGTAGGTGTAATTTCTCGGAAATGTACCATTTGTCTACAAATAGAGCTTTTCATTTGGGATCATGTGCAATGAATTCTACGATGAAAGCAAAACCTTTCTGATGGCACCCTTTACCACAATCGTACCCAGTTCCCAGGATGACTTCTTTCTGCTCTTTGGTCTTTGCCAAATTGCTTCCCTGGGAGTATTTTCTAAATGTCCCCTCCTGCTGTGGTCCAAATACTGGGATGTATTTGGAGAGTTTTTTTTCCCCCATTCCCACAAACCACAAAAGATTGAATGTTGTGATATCTTAGCATTTAGATCTTTCCACTAACATCTGAATGACATTCCAGCTAATTTAACACAGTGTTCCATCTTCTTTCGGTAGGCTTGAGAAAGAGAAGAGGCTATTAAAGTCTGTCCTTAATTTTTTTACTTCTATAGCTGGTGTCTACATTTTGGTAGAGTGAAAGCAAGGATTGGGTCAGTTTGGGCTCAGAGCACATTTTCCAGTTCTGTAACTAGTCAGTAATTTTAGAAAATTTGTGGATACATTTCCAACAGGTACATTTAGGTGTTTATTTTTCTATTGAAGCCTATTATTTTAGTAAATTCTTTTTTCAAGTTTATTTATTTACTTAGAGCACAAGTGGGGGAGGGATAGAGAGAGAGGGCGAGAGAATCCGAGTCAGGCTCCGCACTGCCAGCACGGAGCCTGATGCAGGGCTCAAACTCATGAACGGTGAGATCATGACCTCAACCAAAACCGAGATTTGGGTGCTTAACCGACTGAACCACCCAGGCACCCCAGTTTTAGGAAATTCTTGAATTCAGTTATGGTACCTCAAAGCTCCATAGATCCGTAACTAGCTCAAGTCTATTAACATATGTTGAGCTCCTTGATTCTGCGGATGAATCAAGCTTTGCAAGAAATCTGAGATTTGATTCTCCCAGAAATGTCTATTGTCAAATAGTACGAAACTTGAAGCTCAAACTGTCTCTTTGGCTCAAAATCCAGGTGAGATATATCCTTTTCCTCAAGTTTCAACTTTGAGTGTGTAACAAGACCCGACTCCCAAAAGTACTGAGATATAAGTGACTGAGATATAAGCAGCCATTATATTTCTTATGTTTTAGGGTCACTTATGTCTTACTTTGTATATGATACTATTTTATTTTATTTTAAATAGATTTCATTTATTTGTTTGTTTGTTTAATATAATTTGTTTTCAAGTTGGCTAACATACAATGTATTCAGTGGGCTCATGGTTTTGAGAATACATTCCCGTGATTCATCGCTTACATACAACAGCTAGTGCTCATCCCAAGTGCCCTCCTCAATGCCCATCACCCCCCACCTCCACCATCAACCCTTAGTTTGTTTTTTGTATTTAAGAGTCCCTTGCGGTTTGCCTTCCTCCCTCTCTGTTTGTAACTATTTTTTCCCCTTCCCCTCCCCCATGGTCTTCTGTTAAGTTTCTCAAGATCCACATATGAGTGAAAATATATGGTATCTGTCTTTCTCTGCCTGACTTATTTCACTCAGCATAACACCCTCCAGTTCCATCCATGTAGCTGCAAACGGCAGGATTTCATTCTTTCTCATTGCCAAGTAGTATTCCATTGTATATATAAACCACATCTTCTTTATCCATTCGTCAGTTGATGGACATGTAGGCTCTTTCCATAATTTGGCTGTTGTCGAAAGTGCTGCCATAAACATTAGGGTACATGTGTCCCTATGAATCAACACTCCTATTGTATATGATAGTATTTTAAAACCCTCTAGTTATACAGCACATTTAGGTTTCCTCAAAGACCTAGATACCAGTGCAAATTTCAAAGCAAGTGATACTGAGTTTTGATACTGAGATAATACACTTCAAAATAAAATAAAAGGAAATGAAAGTTATTTTTTTTAATTGGTGAATGGTGCTTCATCATCTCTTCTCCTCATGCTCTTGGAGGGTATATGCTGCTTCCTTGGATGTCAGTCGGAGAAGGTATAGATAGGAGAAAACCATTATCACCTCACAAGAGAAGTAGTAGCTACAGAGGTAAGCTCCTTTCAGAAGTCTGGAACAGCTACATGTGAAATTCTGAGCAGGACTGATCTGTACCGGAGGCTAGGCTAGGGTGATTGAATGAAACTCTGAATCTCCTCCAAAGACAGATATCTTCCTTACTCTAACTACGAGCAGTGTGCATTTGGAACAGAGATTTTTTTTGGCAACATTCTTCATTCCAACCTCTGTTCTCTTTCCTTAAAGAATGTGCCTTATGGGGTCACCGTTTAGGTGACCGACTTTGACTCAGGTCATGATCTCACAGTTCATGAGTTCGAGCCCCGCATTGGGCTCTGTGCTGACAGCTCAGAGCCTGGAGCCTACTTCAGATTCTGTCCCCCCCACCCCCCCGTCTCTCTACCCCTTCCCTGCTCACGCTCTGTGTCTCTCTGCCTCTCAGTAATAAATAAACGTTAAAACAATTAAAAAAAAAAAAAAAAGAATGGGCCTTACGTTTCAGCACTCTCATTTCCAAAAGTATTAAAGCTGATTTTCTGACTGACACACAGTGAAAGTCTAAATAATTTACTTTATTTTGTTGGGTTAATGGTCCCATAATTCCCTACTACTGAATATCATTATTTAAACGATAATAATGAACTAGAATTTCTGATGGTGATTTTTGCTACTAAATGTGTGAACATATTCTTTTTTTTTAATTTTTTAATGTTTATTTTTGAGAGAGAGACAGTGAAAGAGACAGAGTGTGAGAGGGGAAGAGGCAGAAAGACAGACACACAGAACTCGACACAGCCTTCAGGCTCTGAACTGTCAGCGCCGAGCCCGATGAGGGGCTCGAACCCACAAATGGCAAGATCATGACCTGAGCCGAAGTAGGAAGTTTAACTGACCAAGCCACTCAGACGTCCCAATGCGTGAACATATTCTAACACCTTCTCTTAAATGGAACCTTACATGACGACGTCACTGTAGTTCAACTGCATGTTGCTGAGGAACACTGCCTCCTGTCTCCCCTTTATGTTGAATTATGCATTAAGATTAAACTGCATTTTGGGAGGATTTCCATTTGTCCACCTAGAGATTTGAAAATCACTGGGCAGAGTACAGATCATTTAAAAGGTTGCTTATTTCCTATATAGTCTCCTGTGTGTATTGCTGTGTGGAGTTTTAAATGAGTCGTTTAAATGGGCCACAGTTTCTATGGCTAAAAGACGAATCATGTTAGTTTCGGCACACATTGTAGAAATAAACGCACACGCATAATAGGTGCGCTTTTACTGCAGATACGAAACACAAATAGAAAGGCACAAGGAAAATCTTCCCTAAGAGATTACTAATTTTCCCCCAATACATTTATGCACTAATATCACATTGAATGCTCTCCACTGGCAATAGCGTGCTAATGTTGTTATCAAAAGCATGTTACTTTGTTAATCCATTAAACTAAGATTACTGCTTTTAGTTGCTTATACATTTATATGCTTATCTTAACGTTACAGCACAATAGAGAACACATTTGAGCAGTGTGTTGGTTATCTAGAGTATGTTCGATTAATCCTAGACCTATCATGACATTGAAAGTATAGGCAAATATAAAAATTCAATGGAAAATATTTTGAGATGTAAATTCTGTGCTATATCCTATTAAAGAGGAATCTGGCAAAATAAAAATGCTTTATATCCCTCTCTTTCCCAGTTTTGCTTCTTTCTGCAACATTTGGTATTATGGGAACCATCACAGAAATTGAACAATAAATATGACCACCTATAAATCCAATAATGTTACCTTATAATTATCTTCAGGGTGAATGTTGGGCAAATCTGTGCTACTCTGTCTCAGTCTGGGGTGGAGGACTGTGGCACTAAGAATGTTAGTTCAAATCCCATTTTGAACTGCCTGGTGACTAAAGGCACACAGTCACACACAGACAGACACAGACACACACACAGGAAGAGGCCAGTGGAGACAGATCACGCTTGAGCCCTTCTGCTACATAAAATTTAGCAGCCATTACACAAATAATTGCTTTATTTTAGAAGCTTGTTCTAATTGAGCATTAGTCACACACTCTCCCTTGACCTCTGCTTCCTGTGTTAAAAACCACCATCCTAAAAAGCTTACTTTCTGCATTCCATAATTATAAAAAGTCCCCAGAAGAATGCAATGTTTTATCGTTGCTTTTTAAAACGGAAAAAAAAAAACATATGCATATGTCTATGTGTGTATATATGTGTGTGTGTGTGTGTGTATATATATGTATATATATATATGTATATAGGCATACTTTATGTGTGTGAAGATACACGATTGTATTTCACAAAATTTTTGCAGTCATATTCCAAAAAGCACAAGGGAGATGAGAGAATATGGGTGATGCTGGGGAAGAGAAGCTGGAGAAAGGAAAACAATAGGTACAAATTTCTACCAGTTTCCTCAGGCATCCATAGCAGCTGCTTAATGATACATGTATCATTATATCCTGGAGTAGTTGGAGGGCAGAAACAGACTTGATTACACTACAGACAATTGTTTCACAATAATTCTGGGCCATTTTTCATTAGCTGTCTCCCCTCACAGCAAAACACAGGGTAATTTTTTTAAGGAACAAAACAAAACAAAACAAAACACCCTTATACCACAAGAAGGTTGTCCGGCAGTTAAAGATTTTTAATAATTCATCATGCGAAACATTTTAGGCTAAATGCTAAATTTCTCAACTATGACAACAAAGACGAGTGGGAAAAAAAAGAACCACACAGCTTAACTTGATTTTATAAAAACAATAGGGTAAAAAAAAAAAAAAGGAATTGCATGTTCACTTTTCATGATTACACTATACATTTTTTATTTTTTTTTACCTTGCTTTGTCTGACAGGCTTTGTCACTAGCAGGTGGGATAAAAAGGGTTTGTTTTGAGGAAATTGATTAAGATGCTGATTTCCTTTTAAATGATACATGGAAATCGTTACCAGTTAAGGATTTTTACACATCAGCTTACTGGATCCAGTCAAAGCCCCCTTTTAAGTCTTCTTTCTAAGGAAGGTGGAGAATTATAGTCAAGATACATGTCTTTCAAATTAGGACTTTATTTTTCCTTCAGATGATAATGATAACTAACAGCTGTTAGGGGTTGTGTCTCAAGCAACTCTTCAGAGTACTTGCTATGGATTACTTTATCCAATCACCACAACTGTCCTATGAGGACGGAAGCCCCAGGATTCCCATATAATGGACTCAACCCATCTTAGGCATGATCCTCTTGTGCAGTCTGGAGACGCTCTTAGAGCCTTTCTGAGAACCATACTTTAAATGTATAAAATAAAATACATAGGCTTACCAAATAAATCAACTATATTAAAATAGTGAACAAAATACCCTAAAATCATCCTATAGTTTTATGTATACTTCTTCATTAGTGGGTTCATTAAGAATTTCTATAGGGGAAGTCTGATAACAACTATAATTTCAAGACAGTGATGAGAATAAGCAATATTCTAAGGTAACCTCAATAACTCTGATGGAATAGACTTCCTGTGATCTCTCCTGGTGACGAAGTCACGGTACTGCGAATACCATTGTGATGTGTTGCCGACCTTCCTAATGGATGGGAAACCTAACTTTTGGTTAAGGATTAGTGACAATAAAGATATACTTTTTCTTTTCTATGCAAGGTCATGTTCTCCACGTTATGAACTGTTGACAGTTTCATGCCATATCTGACTGTGTAATAAAGTCAAAGGGGAAGTAAATACAACATCAGATTGGTTTGAAAAACAGGAGAAACAAGTGTTGAGTAAACAAGTTCAGAGAATTTGGAGTCCATTGTAATAAAAATGGAGCAACCAATCTAAGCACCTTCTACTATGGGAACTTCCAGGTTTTAGTATAAAACGTGGTTTTGTTCCCATGCATTCTTCCATCCTTCATAATTCGGCATTTTTTATGCAACACTAGAAGAATAGGAAAGGTACAGATGCCAAAGTTCAAAAGACTAATGTTGACTGAGAAAGTTTTCATCTGGAATTTGGCTGCCTTTTGTGTAAGAGGCTGTAACTTGCATTGCTCTTTTCAAGCTGAGTCCCAGATGGGTGCCTTTAGATTCAACATGTCCCTTCTTATCACTGGGGCTTCCAACATGTGGTCTCTCTACCCTTCACTTTGGTCTCATCTACTCCTTAAAGCTTTCTTTGACATCCCTTCATCCTCTGCTTTCCCTACATTATTCTCACTGTTTGGAGCATGTGTTTTGTACCCGATGATGCGGTCTTATGCCTTTTGCCCAGTGACCTAAGGTCTTTTTTGACGTTATCAATCAATCATGTTACACATGGTCCCATCTTACAATGAATGGTTCAACTTCATGGCGGTGAGAAAGCTATACCCATTTCATAGAAACCGTACTTTGAACTTTGAACTTTGAATTCCGATATTTTCCTGGGCTAGTGATATGCAGTCTGATCCTGTTTCTATGCTTAGGCACACCACTGCTCCCGGTCAGCCACGGGGTCCAGAGGTTGAACAACCAATACACCTCCAACCACATGTACCCATACAACCATTCGGTTTTTCACTTTCAATATTGTATTCAATAAATTACATAAGATAGTCAACCCTTTATTATAACATAGGCTTTGTGTTATATCATTTTGTCTGACTGTTGGCTAATTATGTGTGCTAAGCATGTTTAAGGTGGGCTATGCTAAGCTATGATGTTTGGTAGGTTAGGTGCCTTAAATGTAGTTTTGAGTTAGGATTGCTTTATCAGAACATAGCCCATTGTAAGCCAAAGAAGATCTGTATGCATTTTTATGCATATTTAGCCTATCAGGCATATAGAGATCTTCTGCTAAACTTTGCCCTGCCCTCTGCCACCTGGATACACAGAACTGATACAGTGTATTTGTGTTCATGTGTGATGCAATGCATGTGTGTTATGTGCAATGATTTTTTGATTTGCAGATGACTCCAGAAGACTAATGTCATTCTGTTTCCCAAACACTCTATTGAAGGTGTAAATTTTGTTTCTCTACTCTTACTTTTGACAATATACTTTTATGCTTTTCTGCTCTTCTATCTTTTGAACTTTGTAGAACACTTCATTTTCTCTGTCCAAAAATCCACATCTGGAGGATGTATATCCTGATACTTCTGTTGATGAATCCTGTTAAAGACTTGGACTGAGGTAGCAGCAGGAACATGCTCTCTACAATTCAGCATCCTGCCAGTTTTCACCAGCATTTGTGCCACGCTACAGTCAGGGTGCTGGATTTTCACACCACCCTAAAGAACACAATGATCCTCTTGAACAGGAAGGTCTTGCTCTCTCTAGGAACAAGATCAGTCCCTGGTGTGCCTGTGTCTGGATAGCCAAATGAGAAGACTTGAAGTGTTAAAAGCTGTTTTGACTATTTCGGGTTGAAATGGAGCATGGTGTAGAGCTGGCATTCAATATCTATCTGTTGAATGAATAAATGAATAGGTACAAAGCTCTGTTTTGACACATTTTCTCCGGTTTTTGCTGCCAATTTTTCCCAGAAAAAAGTAAACTATTGTAGATAACAGAACCCAAATTAAAGCCATGGCAGGGGATGGGTGTGGTGATGTTTCTTAGTTGTGGTGATGGTGGAATTTCCTTTGGTGTTGGAAACACCCACTTCTTGCTGTTAAAAGTAGTCTACAAGAGGCAACAGGCATGAAAACAGACTGTTATGGCACACACTAATGTCCGTTAATGTGGAAGGCACAGAGAGGAGGTGTGTTTAATACTGATATTATCTCTCTCTCTCTCTCTCTCTCTCTCTCTCTCTCATCTATCTGTAGATATATAATCATAAAATGAAATAACATTTTTAAATGTAAAAAAAAAAGGACCAACCAAGGGTTAGCTGAGAAGTGGAAACTTCTCTATGGCTGTGAAAAAAAAATGCCTAGTGGAATGTGGGAGAACAGGGAGAATTTGAAAGAGGTGCATGTGTAGAAGTAACCTGAGGCCAGACTTTGAAGTACCTTATTGGCCAGAAAGTGGACTTCTTCTACCAAAAAACAAAACAAAACAAACAACAACAACAACAAAAACAAAAAACCAAAACCAAAAACAAAAAACCTAATAGAGATCTTTAAGCAGGAGAATGAAATAATTAGATCTGTTTTATGGAATGACTTTAAGTAACTCTGTATTTAAGCATTTAGAAAAATGTATCTCAGGCATATTTTCCCCAATTTTTCAAGCCAAATCTGTTCTACTTTTCTTTGGCCAACACCATCCTTTTCAGTTTCTTCCACTCACGATGCCAGCAGCAAACTGAATACCACAACCTAGATAGTGCCGTTATCTCGCCAGAGAAAGACTGGTTTTTTACTCTATGAATTATGGCCCACGATTGGGTCAGCAGATGGCAGCTGAATAAGGCACCTCCATCTATTTTGTGTAGCCGGGTATTGTCTGAGAAGTCTTCAAGGTTTGGCTAATAGTTTGAGGGAAGCTTCCTTGTGAATGGAATATGGAGAAACACAGAAGACCTGAGACAATTTCAATGTATCCCAAGTCCTTGGGAACTCATTCTTCACACAAAAAATAAGTGGTAAATCTTCATTCCAAGGAATTGAGAAAGAAAAGTGTTCCAGAAAAGCAGTGCTTAAAGCCTTTCATATGAAGATCCAATTTGTAAAGAAAAAGAAAGCTAAGGCAGAGGATTTGGAATGTAAGAGATGACAGGATAAGAGAAATAAACATCTTTCCTAACTTTATTCATTAATTGATGACATTTTTGCCCACATGCTTCAGATGCTGAGTCTGATTTCTTTCAAAGCAAAATTTTAAAATACTGCAACAATTTAAACCAAGAAATTGTTCAGAATACTTAGCTAGATATACTAGAGATAGTCAAATACAAAGACTAACAATAACTTATCTTCAATTTACCTCAAAATATTTGCAAATAACAGATATTGCTTCCAGCTGGACAAAAAAAAAAAAAAAAGCTACAACAGATGAGCAGGAGGGGGAGGAAACTCAGGAGGCCAGTCTATCTTCTTTAATAGTAATACAGTCCAGATTTAGAATGGCTCTGATGACCATTCTCTCCCCTTTGATAGTTTTCCCTTCTTATACCTGCAAGAACAGAGCCTTTGCCCTAAGAAGACAGGTCAGATGGCAAGAAGACCAAAGGAGCTTGATCTTCCAGAATTCTACCCCTGTGGAGTAAATCCTAGAGGCTCTCCTATAGGAAATGGGAATCCTAAGAATAGGCAGAGAATGAACAGAGAACTAACTTCTCAGAGTACTTACTAGCAAGGCTGAGTAACAGCCAGAGTCCTTGAGCTAAGAACAGAGTGTGGAAAGTTCGAGAATACTTTGAAGTGAACACCATGCTTATTAGCCCACAAGACTATTTCAAAGCCATAGCAGGATGCTACTTTTCACTCTGGATATGACATACCTCATAACACCACCCAATATCTACTTGAATCTGGGTTTCTGGAATAGGAGAAGGGGATATCAGGATGTCCACTCAGTGTAGCCAAAGTTCTTGATAAAACTCCTGCAGTAAAATCAGGGACTATTCATGTGGTGTTTGGGAAAATTCTGAGTTCCCTAGAAGACGTGAAATGGATCTGGTGTCTGAATGTTCATGAGATTGAGGGTGTAAATCACTTTAGGGAGGTGTCACTTTTCACTTGATCAAGTCCTGACTCAGACACCAAGAAGAATTGTTTTAATGGGAAGTCTGACAAGTTACCACATCCTTCTCAACTTTCAAGTGTGAATGTTAACTCTTTAAAGTCAAGGGGGAAAATAAACATGATTAAAATATTCAACAACAGGAAATGAAACCATGTGACACATGTTGAGCTGAGATTACTCGTGACTCTCAAGAAATCAGATCCCTCTTCTCTCATTTCATGACTGTGTTTACCCCTCTTTAGCCAGTCTGCCTCAGTGTCTTCTCAGACATAGCCTCATTTAGCATCAAAGGTGCTCACTGATCCTTCTGAGCACCTCACAGAAGAAGGGAGGCACAGGATAGTTGCCTCATGTTCTGTCCTTCTGTCCTATGACTGAAGATGGGCCCCCAGAGCCTGTCAATGAGGAGATTCAGGTAATTCTCTCTCCCCAAGAGTTGTGTCTTTTGTAGCTCAACTGACTTGACACACACATACTCACATACACACATGCATGCACACACACCTCATTCACATGCCTACAGGATGCCCAGATGTAACTAATACAATTATAGGACACCCAGTCAGTTAAACTCAAATTGTAGATAAACAACAAAAAAAAAATTTTTGGTTTAAATATACCTTTTAGGCATGGACAGATTTCAGGGATTTTTGTTTATACACATGGTGTGTCTGTCTAACCAACCAGGGAACCACCCTGTGGACACTGTCTCAGCTTTGTCTCAGAAAGATGGTGGACTTGGAAAAAAGAGATTTTAATATCAGAAGATGTGTAGGGTAGTGATTAATATTAGAAAGAGAGGCCTTGTGTCCAGTTCTGACAGCCTTAGAATCTTTGGCAGGTGATTTAACCTTTCTAAGACACAGTTCCCTCATCTGTAAAACGGGGATAATTCCATCACCAAAAGCTAACATTTCTTGAGCACGGACTAAGTAGTAGGCGCTATTCTAAAATCTTTACATGTGTTGACTTGTTTAATCCTTACACCAGTCCTATGAGGTAGATATAATTATTAGTATTATCCTCATTTTATGTCTGGGGATCTAGGGCACTGAGAGGCCAGACAGAATTACTCAGCAGTGGAGTTTTGAATTCAGGAAGAATTCAGGACGAATGCTGGAAGAAAGGTTAACTCTACAGCGTCAAGAAATAAGGTGTGTATGGCACCAAGCCCAGTGACAGGTGTGTACTTAGCCCTTAATCTGTGCGATCACCAACCTTATCAGAGGCAGCTCTGCCTGGCCCCTGGGGAAAGCAAGCTGTCAACATACGAAAGCATAGCCCAAGAGGAGAATTAGAGTTCCCTCCCAGCAGGAGCAAGTGACTAATATCCAAGAGGCAGTCTCTAAAATCCAACACAATTCCTCATGAGCTATAACAGAACAAAACCAAAAAGTTGGAGGCTTTGCTGAACTCCTGCTGACCTGAGAAGACCTTACGTAATCCTAGCTGTCTCTAGGCTGGGTCCCATCCACTGCCGTGAGACTTAAGGGTATGTGGCCTCAGCCAGACTACAAGGGCCTGCCCTTCAGTGTGCTCAGTTCACCTTTTTGTTGTTATTTGTTCATTCATTTCTACTAAAGTATTTATTGAGTTTGCTCCATATTAGACCCATTGGGTGTTGGGCTAGGTTCTACAGATACCGATGTAAACACAAGACCATGCAGTTTGTGCAGATACAGGTCTATAAAGATAAGATCTCAATGCAAGGTGATGCAGGCATCAACAGCAGAGGTGGCTCAGAGTTCAGAGAGAGAAGCTTACTTAAGGCAGAGGAGAAGGTAGAGAAGGGCTGTGAGGAGACCAGAAAAGACTACTTAGAGCAACAATGATGGATTTGGACTGAAGGAGGATTCTCATTGCCAGCGTCTGCTGAGTTCCTACTATGTGTCGGGGACTCCTGTAAGAGCCTCCCATATTTAACTCACTTCATCAGAAGCGCACCACTATTATTCCTATTTTACAGATGAAGAAAAAAAAAACATAGTAAACCAAGTTCAAGTAACTTTCCCCCAATTACGCAAGTATTATGCAGCTGAGCTCTGATTTGAACCCAGGTATCTGTCTTCAGAGTCCATGCCTTTTACCACTGTGCCGTTCTAGTCCAACAAGGGATTTCCCGGTTAGGAGTGAGGGCAGGTATTACAGCCAAGGAATAGCAAATGCACAGGAGCATGCGCAGTGAAGTGTGGGGAGAGATGGGGGAGGCAGGATATGAACCTGGAAAGGAATTCTGTGCAATGCTTCCTCTGTTATTATGGTCATTGGATTTTACCATGAACAATTCTGGAAGGGCTTGAAGCAATGGAGCAAGGATCATATTTGTATTTTAAAAAGGTAACTCTGAAATAGGGAGGACACAATGGTTGACAGTTTTGCTTTTGGTTGAGACATCAATTAGAAGATTCTCGCAGTGATCCAGCTCAGATAAGATTCATGTCTGTCTGTGAGGTGATATCTCATTGTACTTTTGGTTTGTATTTCCCTGATGAGTGATGTTGAGCATCTTTTCATGTGTCTGTTGGCCATCTGATGTTTTCTTTGGAAAACTTTCTGTTCTTGTCTTCTGCCCATTGTTTCATTGGATTATTCATCCTTTGGGTGTTGCGTTTCATAAATTCTTTTTATATTTTGGATACTAACTCTTTATCAGATATGTCATTTGCAAATATCTTCTTCCATTCCATAGGTTGCCTTCTAGTTTTGTTGATTGTTTCCTCTGCTGTGCAGAAGCTTTTTATTTTGATGAGGTCCCAATAGTTAATTTTTGCTTTTGTTTCCCTTGCCTCAGGAGATATCTCTAGAAAGAAGTTGCTATGGTTGACGCCAGAGAGGTTAATGTCTGTGTTCTACTCTGGGATTTTTATGTATGTTAACTAACTAGAATTTCAATAAAAACTTTAAGAAAAAAGACTCATGTCTGCCTGTGTAGTATTCTAGCAGTATACCTAGTATACAGGGGTCTTTCAGGGAATTAAATGGTATTTGAAAAGGATATTAAAATAGATGGGAATATATATATGCATTTGTTGGCACTTTACCCAAGAATTCTACCTCCAGGTGTAATAAGGCAATTAGTTGTAAGGCAAGATGATCTAATCATTGAAGATGGGTGTTACGGTTTCATCCCAGTAAACTATAAACCCTATAATCCCTTCTAAATGTAACTACAAATCTTCTTTGCTTTTCAATAAATATTTAATAACAGAGGATTGCAGAGGAAGGCTATACTTCAAAATTCTTAATTGCTCTAAAGAAAGCATCTGTAGACCTAGGTATTAACACACCTAATTTGCTGCTAAGATGCATTTATCAACCAAGATGATCAACCAAGATGTAAGCAATGACTCTTCTAATCTTTGGGTGGATAGAGGACAGAAAATTGACAGCTGCATTGTCTCTCACTCAGCAATTTTGTCTCACCTGTTTTAGATCCAATTTGTCTTTTGTTGATAGGCTGTATAATCCAGCTCAATCCTGTGTTTCATTAGTTGAGTGTAAAATTTTCCATTTTTTCCTGTATCTTATTTTTTTTTAAGTATTCACTCTCCTCTATTCCACATGCAGTCAGAGATTTTAAAGGTAAAGTGCCTATTGATGCCTTGTCCTCAGCTATTTTAATCTCCAACTCAACTAATTTATTCAACAAAAATGTATTGAGCATCTATTTGGGGCCAGGCACTATTCTAGTCCCTAAGATAAGCGGTGATCCAAACAGATGAAGCCACTGCTGCCTCAGAGTTGGACCAAGATGGAGAAGACAGACAGTAAACAAATCAAATACATAAAAATATTGGAGTCAGATCACAGAGACAGATTGTGTTAAAGGTTTTGGCTTGTAATTCAATGTCAAATGGACTAAAAATGGATGAAATAATCATTCAAACTGAGGTTATTGTTCCTTGATATTTCTCTAGATTTTACTCAATTAGTTAAAAAGGTGTAAATCATCTGGAATTGCCAACAGGGGCTTGGGGCACAGACACTGGACAGAAAGTCAAGGGACTCTCATCCTTAACTTGACTTCCTCACCAACAATTCTAATTTATTTGAAAATAACTATTGTTGTCTTATTAGAAAATAAATTTTATTTTTATTTTTATAACTTGCCCAGAACCCCATCTAGATAAGAACTACCACAGGAAAACTTAAATTTCTGTAATATCGAAAACAGTAACTAATATGTTCACAGAAACAATCAATTTTTTCCGGAGAAACTATCATGATTCAAAGTAATCTGTTCCAAGGAAAGGAGCTGGAATTGGTTACTGACATGCAATCATTCATTTCTTATTTTACCAACAGTAATTAAATTGCCCGGAACTGTTGTCATTTAACAGCCTATTAATTGACTAATGTGCATTACTTGCATTCAGAGTATAGGTAAAATCCAGGGATTAAGCAAGAAGGAAAAGAGATTTGCAAACTCCGCCTGTCATCCCAAAAGGGGTAAATTTACCTCATACTGCAAGGTAATTTATAAATGCACAGGTCGCTTGTGTTTCAGAAGAGGGGAACATGTAAGCCTGGAATTAGGGGGCAGCGGGAGCCTACAGCCTCCCTTAGAGCCACAGAAGTTGGTGTCGTGAAACTCTTCTCATGAGCAGAAGGACCCGCTACCCTTTACCATCACCCACATGTCTCCTCTGCTACACCTTCCTTTCTCATGAACGAATTTATTCACTTTTGCCAATTCAGCCTTCGGTTGCCTTTTAAGACATGTTATTTTACATCCCTAGTAGGAGTCATTCCCATTTTCCAACACTCAGGTAGCACCTTGCTACACACCCATGCTTTATTTTCTTTTCCAGTTTTAGAATTTTAAACACAATTGGTTTATGAGAAACTTGTAGCATATTCTGAGGGCACAGGCTGTGAGTTTGTCATGGTCCGAGGCTTCCTGAGATCTCTGCATCTTTGAATTTCCAGGATATCAAATAAGCCTGGAACATGGAAGATGTCAAATGATGTTCCATGAATTGCATTGAAATAGGAAATAATTTACTATTAATAAGGTCAAAAGGAAGTGACAAAATTGACATTCACTAACATTATTAAAAGTTGCAGTTCTGGGATCTCATCATTTTAAATTGCTAGCAACCCAAAGGCAAGTAACTCTTTCATTCATAAAATTTTCTTCAAAGCCTCTTGTCCGCAAACAACATTTCTATCGAATTACTCTCAGAGCCACTAAGAGTCCCTGTCTCCTTTCTGAAGCCAGAAAACTTCCTCTCCTTGGACTTATAGTAGAAAGTCTCTGTTAAGATCACACCACCCCTGCCAGGAAACCTTTCTGTCTAGACTCATTACAGTCCCAGTAAGCATTTACACTTCCTCCTGTTTCTGAATAGTGCATTCTGCTGACCTTGCCTGAGTAATGTCTCCCAGGCAAATGCTCTTCCTGCTCAATGCCTCAGTTTACTGCCTGTAAAATGGAGATAACAGTGCCTCCTAATTTCCTGACACAAAGTAAGTTGGAGATTTACTTTGGCAGGGAACTTAAAGTCTGGATGGGGCATAATAAAGTAAGATGTAATAGTTCACTTGGGATCCTCGATAACCCATTTGCCTCTTCTTCTTCTTCTTCTTCTTCTTCTTCTTCTTTAGAGGTGAGAAGGAGCAAAGAGAGAGAGAATATCTTAAGCAGGCTCCACGCTGAGCCCCCAACATAGGGCTCAATCCCATGACCCTGGGATCATGACCTGAGCCGAAATCAAGAGTTGAACGTTCTACTGACTGAGCCACCCAGGCAACCCACTTTGCCTCTTGTTCATTGTGGATGACATTAGCTAGTCTCACATTTCTTCAGTAGGATTGATCTATAGAATAGTCTATGGTCTTTTATTTCTGACCACTTGTTCTTTGTATAAATAATACAGACATAGAGTAATTGTATAATTACACACTTACAAAGTATAAATAAAACACAAGGTATAAGATGAAGTTGTGTGCCTTCAAACATAAATTCAGAATTGACTTGTTTGCTCTTAGTTAATTGTCAGCCTCCAAGACAAAGAGACCTTCTTTGTAAGTGGGCAACATGGATGGTTGGGGAAGTATAAATTAAGGTATGACAAGATTATAAGGGTAACTGTGCCCACTTAGGTTGATTAAGTGACCTTTCGTAAGTCTAAACCTCACTGTTTTCATCCATGAAATGGCAGATTGAAACAGGTGGCCGCTAATGTATTCTATGATACATTAAACAGAACTGACTATGTTAATAGAATTAACAAGAATTAGGCTGGTGCATTTGTCAGAAATCAAGACCAGCTGTAATCAACCTTTCCTAAAGAGCGTAAAAAATATTTTTCCCATCTTTGTGGATTCTATGCAAAACATTTTAATACTTCTTGCTTCCTCCAAGCCAAACTAGCTATGGGATTAACTTTACCATTCTCTCTGTCAATGTATTTAACCTGCTAACTTTTCTTTTTAAGGTCAACTTCCTGTAACAATGTAAAATTCCTAGTATCTGTTTGTGAAAGGCTGGTAGAAGAGAAAGTGATGGCTAAATAGTCCATCCTGGATCCCTTCAAAACATATTTTATCAGAAATCATAATTATGATGCCCGAATATATATAGATTTCCTGTGGCATGTCACTAGAGCCCTCACAGAGTGACCTCTTTCCATTGAACAATACTTTTCTTTTTTTTTTTAAGTTTATTTATATATTTTGAGACAGAGAGTAAGGAAGAATGCAAGTGGGGGACAGCAGAGAAAGAGAATCCCACTGACAGTGCAGAGCCCAATGTGGTGGTCTATCTCAGGAACCAAGAGATCATGACCCAAGCCAAGATCGATAGTCAGACGTTTAACCAACTGAGCCACCAAGGAGCCCCATTGAACAATACTTTTGAAGGACAGATCTTCAGCCAACATGGATGCACCTATCTATATTCTGCTCTTTGTTTCTGAAAAATCATTTTATTCAGTGCTTACTACCATATATACATAATGTTGTATTAAAGCACTTCACATATGTTATCTCTGCTCAAAGTCTGGGGAAGGGGTTCAGGGTCCTTCCTCCACATTACTGCAAAGATACCATGAGAGGTTCCAGTCAATATATTTCTTAGACACATGTGATTCTTACAGACATGTGCTTCTAAGCCTTGTAATTACGGACAATTTATAATTATGGGGTGAAAAGCCTCATTTCATAACAAGAGATGTCATCAGGAGAGACCCAGGGAGTTTTGGAAAGACTGAGGAACACTTCCTAATGTGCTGGGTATTAAGCAGAATAGATTCACTCCTTTGCCAAAGGCCAAACAGCATCTAAGACAGGAGAGTATTGCCTGGCACAGCAAAAGCCCATTAAAAGCAATAAATAAACACATTCAGCTGACATCTGGATAGTGTTCTCAAATTTGAATTCAAAGAACTACACAGTGCATTTCAATAACAAATTGCTGATCTGAGAATTTTCTAGGAGAATCTATTGTGTATCATAAGTTGATGGTTCATCTCATGCCTCTGTAGAAATCTGTAGACTGAGCAGCCAGACTGTCTGGCTTATAAATTGCAACATTATTTTTCTTAAATCCCCAACATTCATGATTTCATTTCAGCAAAACAGTAATTTAAACAATGACTAAAAATGTGTAAGAAAAAATACATGGAAAGCTGTGGAACAATTTATTAATAATGGTAGGACATTTTCTGCAGTACTTTTAATGCATCACTTAGGACCGTATTGATTCAGCATCAAAGTTCTTGGAAACAAGCCTCTTACCAATATCTAAGATCCTGATGTTGTAATTGAGCTAGAAAATGTAAGATTTCTACTGTTCCTGCTGAGAATTCTTCCCAATAAATGTGTGTTTTCCACTGAGGCTAAAACCACTGCTACTTGTGTTTTTAATTTTTCCTCCTGTTTCTCTTTTCATATTATTCAGTTTTCTTCTCTCTCTCTCTCTCTCTCTCTCTCTCTCTCTCCTTTACCAGAAAAACAGACATATGAGACACTATTTATTCCTCTAAGACAACTTGCACTTTAGGGGGCCATTTGAATGATAAACTTTGTTATAACTTATAGCCAGAAAATCACCAGTGTGCAGTATGAAATAACTGGAAAATATATTAGTGTTTAACTCTATAAAGTGGTTGAGTGAAACTTTTAGCAGAGATGAGCTTTCATTATTTCTCCCATTGTTTTACATGTTTTCTTATAAAAAAGTTTAAGAAATGTCTCCATTTGCAGCCTCATTGAGAAGAGAGAGCATGCCCCTCTGAACTTAATGAGTTGCATATGAAGGCATTAGTACCACAGCCATGTTTTCTGGGAGGACAAAGAACACTCAACTAAGGTTAAAGTTCTGATTCTAGCACTCAACAGATGTATGACTTTGGGGAAAGTGTTTTATGTCTTTGAGCATCTAAACGTGAAGAGATTGGGCGAGGTCATCTCTAAGGACTTCTCACTGCTGTAACATACCTTGGCTGAGCGTTTTCAGAAGTTAGAGGAAAGCAAAACAGAGCTACTTGAAGAAAGCTGACTGAAACATTCCTCATTAGGGGACTTGAGCCTTTTCCAGAATTAGAATGGAATCATTCTAATAAAAGGAGTGCTGAAGCCCTGAGTTTCATTGTGGTGGGAAGAAATTTGGCTCACCCATGGCTCTGCAGACAGTATCTCCACACCTGGGTATTGGGGCTGTGGATTCCGGATGTAGTAGATGCTGTGTTGTGCTAGTCAGACATCCTCTTGAGGAATGAGATGTTCATTCATCAATGAGCTGGATGGAACCAATGGACCTGGTTTCTGATATCTCAGACACATCCCTCTCCTGGTACTTCTGTCAGCTGAAGAGAACTACTTTAACCAAGGTTATCCCCCCCTTCCTGGGAATAGTCTGCTTCTAATGATCATTCCATGTAGGGGGCGGGGGTTACAAAGGTTTAGTTCCTTTTTCTCAATTTGAGACAAACGTGAAGGATCATCCCAACTCAGAGTGCCTCATAAGATGGTGGGGTCCTCTGAGGCTTCTGTGGCAAATGTGTCGCCCTTTACTTCAGTTTACTTTCTCTTTCTGCCAATTTTTACTTCCCTTCTGGATCATGGGCATGAGAGAATTCCACAGTAATCTTCCTACCCAGAAGATAGGAAATAAAAGCTTCAGTGTTAAAGGTCCATTGAAAGATGGGCTGAGGTCAGATTAGTGGGGTAATGGGCGGAGAAGAATAAGAGAAACAAAAACTGGAAAACTATTGGACCCTACCCAAATGGAGTTAGTACAGATAATATATTAGAATAAGGTACTTCCTTTGTCGAATAGAAATAACCCCTTTAGCCACTTTGGGGGGAAGTCTCTGTTAGAAGACAGTAAGTATTTTAGTAGAAGAACAATAAACGCCAGTGATTGCCATGATATTTTGTGCTGATAGTGCCATCATGAAGCCAGTGGAGGGTGGGGGGCCAGGGTTTCTTCCAGAGAAAGGAGTCCACAGAAGGACATGGTGTTTTTGAATTTTTTTTTCAACGTTTATTTATTTTTGGGACAGAGAGAGACAGAGCATGAACGGGGGAGGGGCAGAGAGAGAGGGAGACACAGAATCGGAAACAGGCTCCAGGCTCTGAGCCATCAGCCCAGAGCCCGACACGGGGCTCGAACTCATGGACCGCGAGATCGTGACCTGGCTGAAGTCGGACGCTTAACCGACTGCGCCACCCAGGCGCCCCAACATGGTGTTTTTGAAGAATGAGATCCAATCCACCAGGGGTAGAAGCAAGAGCACTCCAAAATCTTAACAAGCATCACTTTCTGCCAAGAAAAATGTCGGGACTCCATGCCAATTCTGACAGAAATCTTGAGAGAGGGAGAGAGAGAGACAGAGACAAAGACAGAGAGGGACAGAGAGAGAAAAGGATGAGGAGGAGGTGGAGGAGGAGAAAGAGGAGGAGGAGGAGAAGGACAAGAAGGAAGAGAGAGAGGTGGGCAGAAATTTGTCTTCCTATGAACAGTGGGATGTAAGATTGTGCTTCTTAAGCCAGAATCTCAGGAAACATAAATGGACATTTTCTTGACCACTATGCTTTCTGAGGAAGTCACTTGAGGAGCTTGTTGAGAGAACAGATATTCAAGTAGCAAGCAACTTGGGAAGGGGAGAGGTAGGGTGTCGACACATTCAGGGCTTATTCGATTTGAATGCCCGATATTTCTTTAAAAACACTGTAATGAGCCAAAATCTCTTTCCCTTTTTCTCCCCACAACATTTTATATCTGTGCAGCTGCATTTAAAAAAAATTAATGTTTATTTGTTTTTGAGAGAGAAAGAGAGAGACAGAGCACAAGCAGGGAAAGGACAGAGAGAGGGAGACACAGAATCCAAAGCAGGCTCCAGGCTCTGAGATGTCAGCACAGAGCCCAACACGGATCTTAAACTCACGAACTGTGACATCATGACCTGAGCTGAAGTGGGACGTTTAACCGACTGAGCCACCCAGGAGCCCCTGTGCACCTGCATTTTAATCATATGGTTTTTCGTATTCATATTTACTACATTTCATCTTGTTATATTTGGACCTTGCTTCCAGCCAGTTGTGAATCTCTTCCATTCTGATGTGATCATTCACTATTTTCTATAACCCGTATTCTACTCCCACTATTTCCCCTACTCTGTGTTTTGCTGCCCATTATGTTGTTAGGCATACACTACAAATACCACTAATAAGAATGTAATTGGTTATGCCATTTATGTTTCTTCAAAAAATATACAGTAAAAAACAAAGCAAAACCGGAAACACAAGATTTCCATCTTTTCTCCCTCTAATCATAGCATTAGATATTTTTCTTTCTAATACCTGCTGGTGCAGATGTAAGAATACTGGACCCCTTATTAGCATGCCTATGTATTAGTGAAGGGCTTTAGCTAAAGAATGTAGACACCAACTCTCATTAACTTAAGCAGAAAAAAATTTCAGGTAATCTACAGAACTAACAGATGAGTGAAGAATTGGGTTCAGAAAATGGACAGGGATGTGGACAGCTGAGTTACATTCTTGCAGTTAAAATATATTCCCTTGTTCTTCCCCCAAAACTGATATCCCAAATTTTCATCAATATTCACTTATCGCACCCAGTTGTTACCTTCCAGGTGATGGCCATCCCTTCCCTTATTCTCTCACGATCCTGGTTAAATATTATTAAACCTATGGAATAAGTTGTAAAATTATCAACAGCCAACATATTCTATATACAACTGTGAGGAGATAGATAGAAACAAAAAGGGAAATTAAGATACAGAAAAGCACACATTCGCAAGAAAGAGAAGTTATGGATAAAAGTTCTAGAAATTGTGGATAACAGGCAATGAGCTATAGCTGGTGTTTGATACATTCCTTTTTCACATTAATTATGTTCTCTTTGCCTCTGCCTAGTTCCTCATTTGGTCAGATTTCTTTCCTAGTATGGAAACCCAAATCTTGGTGATCCTCTCTTTTTGGGATTATCATGATCCATTATCTTTGGCCATAGAGCAAGGTAGGATGATGAAATACCCTGAAGGCTCCACTGGATTCTATTTATATGTCCCGTGTACTGTACACAACAATCCTAATTCCCCTTGGTAGTCAATGTCAATAACAGAAGACAACAATATAGCTAGCATTACACTTTAGCTTGTGCACTCATGAGTTGAAGACTCTGAAATGTCTAAGTAGCAGTTACAGATTCTAACTTAAACGCATTATCTTCTATCAGTGAAAGAAGTTCTTTCTTGGTTACTAAAGTCTCTAAATTTGGAAGAGCTCAGAGCTGAGAAAGCCAAATGGAAAATCCCTTAAATAGATCATTCCCCGAGAGTGAATATCCACACTTGAATCCTTTGGATTTTGCCCACCTATATTCTTACCCATTGAAAAAATTGTACCGTGTCTTGTTTAAACTGAGTCTTAGATCATTTCACCATTCTAAAGCCATCTGCATCTGGTTGATGATATGTTTTAAGACCTTGAATTCCATAGGCATCATCCAATTGCTTAGGTTCTTCAGCTGTAAAGCAAGTTCCTGCATGGAAGTCTATGTTTTATGATTGTGCACAACATGCTCCGTAGGTTCATGGGTGATGTTGTTTACAGGGCAACGATGGGAGAGAATACAAATTAAAGTCCACAAACCTATATTTTTGTAAGGACAAATTATTATCCTGATCATAAGCGAATGGAGTTAAATAAAATCAACATGTTGCTAGTGCCCTGGAGGTGTGATATCAAAGATGGACTTTTGGCTCTGCTATGGCTTGCTGAAAATTGCTCATTGGGAGGTAGGGTAACCATGTTGGTGAAGTTTAAAATCCATATTATTGAGCCTGTGTCTAGCCTCTAGCAATGCCACTATGTTCCTTTGTTCATAAGATAAACACTGGAGTGGTTGGAAATGGGAGTTGACAAGATCCCACAAGGGAGGTCCACATGTTTATGTCCACATGTTCCTTTAGGGGATATTTTAGCACTCACAGGAAATATACATATTTTCCAAATTTGGGGTCCGTTCTATGAGGCCCACTCACATACCTTTACTGTTAGATCCTTGCCAGTTCTCTAATCCTGTTCTAGAACATCTGGTAAACATCAATTATTGCCAATGAATCAATGCAGAATCTTATCCCCAAGTAATCTCTCTTCTGCAGGTAAAGCGGCTGAGATGCAATCACTGAGGTTAAACTCAATGTATTTCCCTTCTACACAGTCATCTCAGGTCACTTCTGAATGTGGCTAAAACTCTATAGAAGACATTTTGTCTAGAGTCAACATCACTGCCTATCTGCTGAACCCAAAATATTTTTATGTTCCTAAGAAATTCCCCAAGAGGCCATCAGTCATTTAGGAGAGTGAAGAATTGTGATAGGAGTAGATATTCTGGGAGTGTGACCAACATGTATATGAGACTTCCTTGTATCTTCTTGACCTGTTCACTTCCAATATCATATATATATATATATATATATATGTGTGTGTGTGTGTGTGTGTGTGTGTGTTTTGTGATTGTGTATATCTATGTATATACCTTGATTTAATGACAGACTGTTTCTGGGAAGAAGTGAATTTGTGAACACATGAAGCATATAACTTCCAGGTCTTACTAGTCAACTCAGATTGTCTGGTTACTTGATATCCCAAGATCAGTTGTTCACTTTCCAACAGGGCCCAGTTAGTTGCAGGTTAAAAGCTATTTATAAAGAGAAAATAACTATTTGCTGAAACAAACATAAATTTACTGTAGAATTCTAGGTTCTATAGTGCCTACTCATCTATTTTTGTTGTATGGATCCTATGATCAATTAACTGCTACCAAATACCTTTGTGAATTCCCACATTTTGAATTCCTATACCATTTTGATTCCCACACTGATCCTGGTCCTTGGATGATTAGTATCACCTTGCACTTAGTGGTTAAAGGCTGTCCACTTGGTATATGACACGATGGACACCTTCCACTCTATTAAAATTAAGGAATGCACATATGAATTGTCGAGTTACAAGAAACAGTGAAGTGGCCATTAAAGTGTTTAAAAATGCTGGCTTTTTCTGAGGGTTGATGGGGGGTGGGAGGGAGGGGAGGGTAGGTGATGGATATTGAAGAGGGCATCTTTTAGGATGAGCACTGGGTGTTGTATGGAAACCAATTTGACAATAAATTTAATATATTAAAAAATAAAATAAAATAAAGTAAAAAAAATGCTGGCTTTTTCTCCCTGATTTATTTCTCCTTATTTGCGAGTGGTTGCAAGAAGCTAACATGAAATTCTAATTCCACATTCCTATCCTCTAAAATGATTGAACTCTCTTTCCTTTTTCTTTTCTAATTTTATTGAGGAGTAATTGACAAATATCATTGTATATATTTAAAGTGTACAATGTGATGATTTGGCATACATGTGCATTTTGAAATGATTAGCAAGATAGTTAACACATTCATCACCTAACTTAGTGTGTGTGTGTGTGTGTGTGTGTGTGTGTGTGTGAATGCTTAAGATCTACTCTGAACAAATTTTAAGTATACAATACTGTATTATTAATACAAGATATTTTAAATGTCTTTTTTACTGAAGTACAGTTGACATACAATATTATATCAGTTGTAGGTGTACAACATAGAGATTCTACAATTATATACATTATGAAATGTTTGTCACCATGCAAAACTATAATAATACAATTGACTATATTCCCTATGCTGTATTTTACATCTCAATGACTTATTTATTTTAAAACTGGAAGTTTGTACCTCTTAATCCCTCTCACTTATTTTGTCCAATTCTACTACCCCCTCTGGCAACCATCAATTTTTTCCCTATATTTATTAGTCTGTTTTTGTTTTATTTTATTTATTCATTTGTTTCTTTGGATTCCACATATAAGTGAAATCATGTGGTATCTGTCTTTCTCTGTCTGACATACTTAATGCCCTCTAGATCCATCCACATTGTCATAAATGGCAAAATTTCCTTCTTTTTTATGGCTGAGTAGTATGTATTCCATTATACATATATATACATATATATATATATATATATTTAGTGATCACTATATATGTGTGTTATGTATGTATGTATGTGTGTGTATACATATGTATATGTGTGTGTGTGTGTGTATATATATATATATATATATATATATACATAGTATGTCATCTATATGGAATATTATTCAGCAAGTAAAAGAAGAAAATCCTGCCATTTGCACCAACATGATGGGACCTAGAGGACTTTACACTAAGTAAAATAAACCACTGGAAAGACAAATAGTGTATGGTGTCACTTACATGTGAACTCTCTTCCCTATATTAAACCGATACATCTTTGGCAATTTGCCTTTGCTTAAAGTTGGCTATCATAATATTGCTTAGTGTGGACCTTACATACTCACCACTGTCATAGATAGATGTTATGTTGTTTTTACAATTGTATTTGTTTCTTCTTGTTCTAGCATACTCAAAATATACTCCAACATTCATTAGACAGATTTTCAATAATCTAGACACACAAATCCAAGAATAATTGGGTGTATATCAGATATATCCTGCTCATTTTTACCGTTAATTAGCTCCTTTGTGCATGCCAGGCTTTGTTTTGACTACAGATACAGACATATTAAAGGAACTGGGCCATTAGCATTGGGTCCCTTCTTGAATGGAGAATCACCATATAAGACAAGGAGATGCCTGTTAAGGCAAATACTTTTCATGGGAATTGTGGTTTCAAGATGCTTTTCAAATTCTAGGCATTCTCTTCATCACTAATCAATGCCCTTATTTTTACTAAGAAATGGTAAGGTTGGAAATTTAATTGCCATTTTAATTGAGCAGCCAACAGAGTAGAACTTTGAGTTTGCTTCCAATAACCTCAAGCATTTAGTATTTGCCTTGTATTACTGTTCTGGAATATTGGTAAGACTGTGACTGCCTTTTGCCTCAACTAGGACAAGGCAACCAATGTTTTACTCCTCACGTATTTCTGAGGTTCTGTTTTCTACAACTCATGCTCTGGTTTCCTGAATGGAAGCAATACAACATGACTACACTAAGTCTAAGAACTAACTTGTTAGAACATTATTTCACAGCTCACAGAAATAATTGGAAGGCCCATAAAGTTAGCAGAAAACAAGAAAGACATAGTGATAGAAACGAAAGTGTTATACTGAAGAGGCAACCTTGTTGAGACAACCCTTGGCACTTTCTCTACCAGTATTTCTGGACATTCCAGCTACCACCCCTCAAAACTATGTCACTACTTTCACTGCTATCTGCTGATACTACTCATGGATTCTGACTCTCACTTCATCTTAATATCATTTATTCTGGTTTCAAAGTTCTTTCTGGAAGTATCCAGTTATTCTACTCTAGGTCACATGCCTGCACCTTAACTCTCAGGGTGAGGAAATAGAGCATTTGGCCCCATTTTTAATGTATATGGGAAAGTATGACTTCCTTCCACAAAGACTTTCATAATGAAGATTCTTCCAAGATAGGAATGAGTTTATGTGCTGGGAAGACCAAAATGACAAATGTCTACTTCATGCACAAATGCTGTTATAAAGGTAAGGGATATTAGTTACCTTACTTCCCAATTAGCCACAACAATGACCACATTTTAGTAGTTAACCACTGAGTAGCTGGAGGCAATTTATTATAACTTCGCTACAAGTATGTATGGCATTTAGGCAGTTAGGCACAACCAGGGCCTAAATCTGCTCTGTGTTTTATCCCCATCTACCTATATTAATTGGGCAAGTTTGTTTGTTTGTTTGTTTGTTTGTTTGTTTGTTTTTAACTTTCCTGGACAGTACAGAGAGGGCTGGTGGCTTACACCGCTAACATTCTGAATTTCTATCTCAACTAACCTTCTTCTGACTGTGATTTGGGCTGGTTTAGCAGGGGCTGTGGAAGGCAGTCCTCCTGGCCCTGTACATGGACCCTCATGGGGTGAATATAAGTTCTGTTTGTAGGAGCTGTTGACACCCACATTTTAGAACCCAAAAATCAAGGTCTGTACCTCAAACATATGGTTTTAGTTTGGCCTTCCATCATTCTTCCAAGATGCAGAACTGCAATGGAAACCTATGTGTGATGAGAGAACAAGAATGATTTATTTAGTTGCAAGCCCATCAAGATCGGAGGGTAAGGGAGAAGCTTTGAAAGCAAATTCCTAGAGTAGGAAAGAGTAGGTACCATAAAAATTCAATTTTACCAAGGGCTAAATGAGTGTTGTGGTTTTGTTTTTTTCCTTATTCTGAATTAAGTTTGTTCTGAAATAGAAATCCTTTTCTTTTTCCTTTTACTTCACTTCCATTCTCAGCTCTTGTCTAGGGACCCTATTTAGGATTAAAATAAATGGACCATTTCAGCATAAATGTAGCAGTGCAGGAAGGAGTGTGGAAAGTGCTTACTGCATAAAACACATCCCTTTCTGATTCATTACACCCCTTTTCTGCTGTGTATAAGTGGACACCTTTCACTAACTCACTACAGGGTAGCTGTGCACATGCATTTTGAAAGGGGGAGGAATCCTCTCCCAAAATACATAGGCCTAAACCATAAATCAAATAGACTTATCAAAATCAATCAATTAACAAAAGGAGCCTTTGAAAACTTATCTCAGTCAAGCTTGAAACCTGATTTTCCTGTTAAGTAGGTCCCATAAACAGATACATTTTCATAGGACATAAGCATTCTTTATATCCCAAAGTTACTCTGATTAGAAAATAGTTTATGCAGGAAAAACCAATCACTGATAATAATTAGCTCCCCAAAGAGTGACATTTTGTAAAAAGCAAACTAGAAATCGAAGTATGAGATAGGGCTGAATTAAGGGATTAACTCAAATATGTAATTAACATAACATATTTGTTGCCTGAATTTTCAAGCCTGTAGAGTTTTAAATCTTTGGGTGCAGTTAGAAAGAAAGATATCACGAGAAGCATTGATGAATTATTAATATTAGATTATTTTATTGAAAAATTTTAAAGACACAGTAATGATAGTCTTGTCTGTTCTTTATTGAAGATGGAAGAGTATGTAAATGTGAAAGTGTGGGACCAAGACAATACTAATAGAAGTGTGCATAATGCCTTATATTTTTCAAACATATATTATCACATGCTCTATTCCATGATCTTTCCGGGAAACAGTGAGCAAACAGTGAGTAACAGTGAGTTACAACAACCAAATTTGCATTTCTCCAGGAAGGGAGGAAACCAGGAGTGAACATATTCAGCTCTCAACTAGTCAATAGGCTATATTGAGAAATAGATTCATTTAGAGTTAGCAGTCCTACCTGTAACTCACCAGGGACAAAGAGAAGCTAAGCAAATATGCAGGAATCATTGAAGACTCTCAGTATTATGATAGTGCACATGAGCAGTCTAGGTTTCAGGAACCTGGCACTGATATTTACTTTGGAAATTAGGACAGAGATAGCACGGATGTCCATTTTAATGAGTTTGCTCTGCTGCTTGTCCCAAACTTAGGACAAATGTTCTCAATTTATGTGATCGTTAATATCTTTTAAAATGTTCTATTTATTTTGAGAGACAGCATGAGCTGGGGAGAGGCAGAGAGAGAGAGAGAGAGAGAGAGAGAGAGAGAGAGAGAGAAGGGAGAGAGAGAGAATCCCAAGCAGGCTCCTCAGTGTCAGTGCAGAGCCTGACACGGGACTCGATCTCATGATCTGTGAGATCATGACCTGAGCCAAAGTTGGACACTCAACTGGCTGAGCCACTCAGGCACCCCAAAATATTTTAAACTTAATATTTTTACAAGTAACACTTTCTTTATTAGCATAAATTCCACAAAATCTCCACCCTCTAAAACTATACTGGCTTGGGCATCTTTATTTCTGTGTGGTTATGTATTTATTAGTGATGGTAACATTCTTAGTTCTGCTTTACTTCAAAAATCAATGAATATTTGGGGCTTCTGGGTGGCTAAGTCGGTTAAGTGTCCGACTCTTGATTTCGGCTCAGGTCATGATCTCACGGTTTATGAGTTGGAGCCCTGCATCTGGCTTGGTATTCTCTGTCTCCCTCTTTCTCTCTGCCCCTTCCCAGCTCTCTCTCTGTCTCTAAATAAATAAATAAACTTTAAAAATCAATGAATACTTGGGCTAAAAAGAACCTGGAGTAATCAACTAATTCATCCTTCTGTACCCAGACATCCTAGACCTTAGACCATCCTAAAATGATGACTTACTCTTGCCTAATTCATGATTCCAGACTTAGAGCATCCTATAATAATAGATTACTCTTCCCTGATACGAGTACTATATGCTGGACAAATAATGTACATTCCTGTCATTTATTACTTTTATCACCATTTCACATGTGCTTTTCTTTCACTGAATTTCTTACAATTGATATTAATTACTTATGTATAATTATTTTAAAATGTCTTTTTGTATATTTATTTGTATCCAAATATCACATAGTTCATCAACTAAGGAAACATGCTAGCTCTGTCTGTATAACTCAGTCTTCTACCCTTGTAATGTGGGTTGAATTATGTCTTCTCCCTGCACCCCCCCCCCCACCCAAATATGTTGAAGTCCTAAACCCTGGTATCTGTGAATGTTACCTTTCTTGGAAATAGAATTCATTTTTTGTACATGTAATGAAGTAAGATGTTTTTTGTACATGTACCTTTCTTGGAAATAGAATTCGTTTTTTGTACATGTAATCATGATTAGGATGGGCCCTAATCCAATATAACGGGTTTCTCTGTAAGAGGAAGATGCCACATGAAGGCACACAATGATAATACTGTGTAACAACAGACACAGATATTGGAGCAAAGCAGCTAAAAACCTAAAAATGCCAAAGGATTCATGGCCACCGCCAGGAGATATGATAAAGGCAGGGAAGGATTCCGCCCAGAGACTTAAAGGGAGCATGGTCCTGCTGACATCCTGATTTTGGACTTCTGGCCTCCAGGACTGTGATAGAATGGATTTCTGTTGTCTTAAGACACTGCTTTTGTAATTTATATTAGCAACCTTAGGAAACTAATACACGATGCAAGTCACAGTTCATAATAGACACTCAATTAAAACTTGTTAAATGAATTCATGAGTGAGTGAGTGACATCATTATACAATGTACTGTAGAAAAGTCTATAAGTGCATGTACACTTGAATGAGTTCATGTACAAGATACTGTTGAGCTACTTTGATGGGGTAAAGCATTGCTAAGCACAAGCCAGCTTTCTATTTGGTGGGTTATAATAAATCTATTGTAAATTCCAGGGCAATTTCCCCTACCAATGAACAATTGGCCTCTTTAAAGTACAGTCTCTACATTTAAATAAGACTAGTAGATTGTAACCTTTGGCTAAGCAAAATGTAATTATAAAATAATATAATCATTGAAATGTTACATAATATTCTCAATGTAATAAAAATAGAAATAAACATGAAATAGAAATATGTACTATCTTCCATTTGAGAATATGAAAATATTGGAGACACATAGTTAGCATCTGAGTGACAAATGCTTTGTTGTTATTATTTTACATTTTCCTGTGATGATTTATAAATGTTTTATTGTATAAACCACTAAGGAATTCTTTAGAATATTTATTTCCATTTTACAGGTAATTCAACCAAGGCATTTTAATATCTAAATTAGGAACTAAAAATGTCAACACTAGGTCACATTTGTCTTCTGACTTTAAACCCCATACCGTATAGAGAGACTGGCTTGACAAAAAGAATCATTGTATCTCCTTAAACCAAAATTTTAATGATTTGATAAGCTTAATGCATTTTAGTACAAAAAATCTCTCCCAGAAGGAGAGAAAATGAGACCAAATGACAGAAATGGATTTAAACAAGTACAGAAATACAGACATGATTTATGTTGCATATTTGATGTATACGCACATGAAGATAAGAGTCCGAGATGGAATGTATACACATATATTTGCTTGAGAAAACAAGTTTCTGGAAAGCATGACCTATGCTGAAATTTTAACTCCTAAAAGACACTGTCAGATGGGTTGATCTTAATGAGTGCCACTTAGCAACGATAATCTGTCTCTTAATGTTCAGATCTTCTGATCTCTGTTTGCTCTCTTCGAGCAACAATTGATTTACTGGCTATAGGTAAAAACCTACACACTTGGAAGTACTATGTGTCTATTTTTTTCCATGATTGCAATAAGCATAAGAAGTCTATTTGTTATAAATAAACTCTAGAAATTTCCCAGTAGGGCAATTGAAACTCTACAGCTTGTTTCCTTGCATGACAGCCTTCGAAAATAAGTTCCCCTAAAAGGTAGTGTTACTTTGGCAGTAGGTACAATGGATGCCAATGGGCTGGCGTGTACATATCCTCAGGAATGAAAACATGGGTAAGCTTTGGTTTGAGGTCATTTGTACGGGCTTTAAGAAAAGCTCCCACTTATTAACGTGACAATATTTACGGGTACGTTTTTTACTTGGAAATTTACTCTCTGTGAAATTTATATGTTACCTATTAAGTAATCACAGCTATTTGATGACTGATAAAAAATGGGCACCCGTTATACCTTTTGCAGTGTTTAAAAACCTTCCTTGTCTATTGTAGGCAGCAGATGATAACCTCTGATTAGTACCGTCTCTCTAAGGATGGCTCCCCCAGTCTGGAACCCCAGGGCAGGGAGAGATCTTATGGTTGCCTGTGTCCATTGCCTTTAGAGTACTTGGTGTCTCTTGCTCCAGGCATCTCTCTCTTCTGCAAAATATCCTGACATTGCCAGCTCATGGCGACCTCCCTCTTCTCACTGACATTTAAATTTTATAACAAGTCAGCAGTTTGTGCATGATTGTAGCCAAGTGCTAGTTTTTTGATCTCATGGGTAGCTTCACCTCCCTATGCCTCTGACTAATCCCCCATAAAGTGGGAATATTAATGGTTGCCCCAATTCTAAATTCTTTCATTTGTGTATTCAGCTGTGTTGTGATGATCAAATACTATCATATAGACTAAATTGCTTTTAAGAAATATGAAATAGGTAGGAAATATGAAACAGTATGTTAGTTCCAAAAATGTGAACCCTCTATTAGATCTGGCAATATAACTATCTACTTGTGTCTCTCTCGAAGTGCATCAGTACAGTTGTCTTGCTCTGTACACATATTTGTATATCTGATGACCTTGTTCCGTTTGTTGAGCCTGACAAATCTCACCTTTCCCACCAGACTAGAAGCCCCTGAGGGCAGGGGTTTATATTTGTCTTATGTCCCTCTGCATACGTAGCAGATTTCTGGTCAGACTCTATAAGTCTCCGTTCGTGACTGACTTATGACACTATTCATTTCTATGCCATCAAGGACTTTTCTAGAAAACCACTGTGGTTTTGTGGTAGCTTTGAGCAACTTGTTCTGGCTGTTACTGGTCCACCAACATGTGCAAAATGGTGGAGCACTGTGATCCCAGAACCCAAGGAATCTGAAAACATGGTGAATTCCAATTGGCTTAAAAGTTATCAGTTGTATTGTCCCCTTTTTTGTTAGATGTGTGGCCAACCCAATCATCTTTCTTTTAAGTGTGCTTGAAGACAGTACAGATGTAAGGCAAGCTTTCCCTCCCATGTTTCATCTGCTGCCTTCCACAAAGAAGGCAATAGCAATAGATTTATCACTGAAGGATATGAATGGCTTGCCCCTTTGCTTGCCTGTGTGCAAGCACGGAGCAAACAGGGTCCTTCAATTGCAGTGAAGCCCACTCTGCTACAGCGCTCAGCTTGGAGCAGAGGGAGTTAAAAAGCTTTGGTTTTCCCTCAGTAACCGTTTAGAAGTACACAATGCAAGTCAACCATCGTTTAATTTATTTTGCTTTGTTAGATGGCGGCGTTAATTAATTTTGCTTTGTCGCCTCGCTTTCCTCTTGATAACATCATTCTTTTTAATAGCAATGGAACCTTGCAAATGTCAAGCAGCCTGCCCCAATCACAACAGGCTGCAACATAAAAACACATTAGTTTGGAGGCACCACAAGTAAGTACTTTAGGAAAAAAAATGTAATAGCTGTAATTATGTTTGTGCCTGCCAGTGAGCTGCCCTCCTCCTTTCTGTCTTTCTCTTTCCCTGTGTCCTTAATGGATTTTTGTTGTACAAAAAAAATCACCATCTCTTGTCAAATACTCAATGGCCTCTGCCTTTTGGGCGGTCAGCTATTTGTATCTGAGTTGACCCACCTGCCACATTGTGATGCTCTCTGATGCTCTCTGTGCTCAGATGTTACTTGTTGGGTCTATTTGATTGACCTGCTTCTTGAACCATTTTGTACGGTCTCCATAATTTAAAGATTACTCGTTTCTCTGTATTAGATTAAAGCCTGCTTATATCTCCAAAGCACATCCCACAGCCCTAGGTCGATAACTCGGTTAACACGCCATTCCCTATCTATCTAAGGGCCTCTACTAGACCTGGTGCTCCTATCAAGGCTGAGTCCTAAGTTTGTCACCAAGAAGGGAAGACTTTAATACCTTAATCTCCAAAGATTTCAACCCATTCCCCAGCTTAATGCAATCTGTTTGGCTTTGTAGCCTTGGGGTGTGTAAAGGTGAAAAAAAAACTTAAATCAGTAAAAGGAGTTATGGTTCCCTGAGATATCAGTGTGGTGCTTTCAGAGTGATAGTTCCTGTGGGTTTCGCACTGAGAGTTGGTGCACTGAAACAGTAGCTTTGATGACAAAGAATGGGAAAGAAGACTTGCTTTGCATTTTCAAGCCTGAAATTAGGTAAGTGAGGACGCAGGGGTAAAAAGATGTGTGTGTGTGTGCAGAATCTATGATCTTGTATAAGGGTCTTGGCTTTGGGAACCTGGGTGGCTCAGTTGGTTGGGCATCCAACTTTAGCTTGGGTCATGATCTCACGGTTCGTGCATTCAAGCCCCCCGTCAGGCTTTGTGCTGACAGCTCAGAGCCTGGACCCTGCTTTGGGTTCTGTGTCTCCCTCTCTCTGCCCCTCCACCACTCATGCTCTGTCTCTCTCTCAAAAATAAATGAACGTTAAAAAAGGGGTCTTGGCTTTAAGAGTTCTTCTCTGGATCTCACAGACAGATATACAGAATCATCAAATATAAAATAAGAGGGTTATCTGGAAGGACCTCAAGTCTAGGATACTTATTTAACTCTGAGTAAGCAGAGACAGAGAAGGGAGAATCCTTCTGCATGCTGCCAGCTGCTATGGGAAGGTACAGCATGTAGAGAATCCTTCTAGCATGCTGAAGAGAGTATGAATCACTTTAGAGTGATATAGACTCTGGGATCGGTTAGTGGATAGTTGAGTGTGCTTGGAGAAGGCTCTTAAATTCTCTGATGCTCAGCTTCTTTATTTGCAAACGGAGACTTTATGGGACCCTTCTGAGGGTGAGAAATAAGAAATCCTAAAGTAAATTAATTTAGCTGTCATAACTCCAGATGATTGTTTATTCATTCATTTATTGTATATGTGTGTGCATGTGTATTTGTATATACATATATGTGTGTATGTATGTACCTGTCTGTCTGATTATGTACCAGGCTAGACACTGGGACTATACTAATGGTGACCAACACAAACTTAGCCACTGCCTTTCTGGATCTTCTAATCTAGTGGGAATGACGTGCTACGTTTCACGAAAGGACTTAAGGCATTTAGTGTCTATGTCCCTCTGGCATTTGACAGAAATGGCCAGGGAGAGAGGCTATGCCTAGGGGTAGGAACGGCATAAGCTAAGACTTACCAATTAGAAAGTCAAGGAATGTTGGAGCAGTGAAATAGAGAGCATACTGGATATAGAGGGAGTTTGTGTCCAAGGGACTAGAGAGGGACACTGTTTGAGGATCTCAATTTTCATGCGAGGGGATTATTGTGCTATTCTATTGGTAATGGGAAGCCAGGAAGCCATTCAAAGATCTTGAGTCGTGGACAAAGCAGTTTAGGAAGAATGACCTGGAATCAGCAGACATACATAGTGGAGGGGAAACTGTTTAAGACAGTAAAATGCAGAGCAGTTATGCTATGAAGGAAGTGAAGAAGAGGCAGGGAGTCCCTCTAAAAGATGAGACTGTTTGGGGAATATACGAATAACCGCCAGGAGCAGGTGAGAGGCTACCTGGTATAACAGATGGGATTTCACACTTCAGAATCAGAACAAGTGGGCTCAGATCCCTTCTCTATCCTTTACTTGCTCTGTGAACCTGGGGGAGGTAACTCACCTGGTCGATCCTTGTTGCCATAGGGACCTCTAAGGGCTTGGGGGAATTCCTGAGGGGACCTCTCTCAGCATGTGCACTGCTCCGCACAGAAGCAGCAAACTGGTGCTGGCTGTCATTATTTTGAGGGTCCTTACCTTGCTGAAAGTCTCACCTGCATTTTTTCATTTCATCCTTTTACTGTTTTCCTGACTTTTGAAAAAGAAAGCTTAAGCCTAGGAGGGCTAACCTCTTCGCCCCAAGTCCTACAGTTGGTGAGTACTGATACCCAGATTTAATCCGGACCCAGAGAATCCAGATTCTCACAATTTTCTGAGATCCAAACACCACCTCCCTGTTTCAGAGAAGAAACAACCAAAGCGTGGTTTAAGGCTCTCACTCAAAAGATAAAGAGAAAAAATTATGCATCGAGAAGAAACAAGTAAAATCCGGGTTTCATACACTTGAGAAGGAATAACAAATGAAAGGGGGTGCCAGTAGGTAACTAACGTATGGGTGTTAGCATTTCTTACAGGATCTAATCATTCTATCCTCTGTGCCAGAACAAGCCTTGGAAAGGAGTGCTTTCATTCCGCCAGCCCTGAACTGGAGAATCTTCAGTGACTTTCCACCGCCTTAGGGCAAAAACCTCGTCACCTTAATGTGCCTTTTGAAGTCTTCGCCCTGGCCCTGGCCTATATTTATAACTATATCTTCTGATCAATTCCTTGGAACATGATGTGTACTGGACCATTTATTCTCCCCAATGAAGTCCTCCTAGAAGTCCTCCAGAAGTGTCATTCTGCTTTGCCATGGTCTCTCGGCTTCTCTGAGTATGCAGAAGACCTGGGAGGTGATTAAGGTGGAGGCCTCTGGAAGCTGACTTCCGAGGTAAGGTGTTCGTCCTGGCTCCACACTGTCTGGCTTGGGATTGGAGCCAAGGGATTCAACCACCCTCTACCTCAGTTTTCTCATCTATAGAATGGGGATGTAAGCCATGCAATGCTAGAGTGTTTTCAGGGTTAGAAGACACATTTCATGGACAGGACTGAGTAACATTCCTGAGATGGTGTAGAAGGTCGATAGACATTTGCTTCTGTTATTATCTCGGGCCTTCTTTCAATGTCTAGGACAAAAATCCCTTCACTTAAAAGGCCATCTTTGACCATTAATAACCTCCACCTCTAACCTCCTCAAATTTTCACAAAAGTTACTTCGCATTTACATGTTTCATGTTGTTAACTCGCGAATGCCCTGTGTGTGTATGTGTGAGCATGGGTGCATACGCACATGTGTTTTCTTATTTAAACTGCAAGCTACTTGGGGGGCGAAATGCTAGTAAACAATTTCCTCTAACTCTTAGTGTATTTAATCTAGTTCTTTCCAAATAGTAGGGCTCAATGAGTATTGACTGATTGGGGCATTACAAAGCGTTCTGAGAGATGGTTCCGGCAATATTACCAATGCTTTTATCAGCTGTAAGCAAAAGTAATAAATAACTAACCCAGAGAATCTGAGGGAAGATATTCACTAGTCAATCAAGACAGCATTTTCAATTTGGCCCATGTTTACATGAGTCTTCCATTTGCATAGCAGCCAAGGATCACGCGAAGAACATGCTGGGCGGGGCCGAGACAGATACTGCGTCTGCTTGACAATTGCAGTGTCCTGAGTAAACTTTGGAGGCCATCCTGCTCCATAGCCTCCTTTTCTACTCACCTTTTTAATATCCTCAAGAAATCTATTCTTAATAATCAATTGGAATTAAAGAAGTGCACAGACATTTCAAATTAAATATCTTAATTAAATGCACATCTGAGAACCTTAATTTAATGTATTACCTAAAGCTACATGCTCTCAAGACATCTTAATTTACACTGAGTATAATCGCACCTTACTCTTAATTCAGGCAGTAAATGGTACAGGTAGCTCTTTATACTCCTTAATGGAGAGTAAAATCTCTATTATAAAACAATACTGCCCATGCAAACAGCCTCTATTTATTTTTAAGCATAAACTGTTTATCTAGACAGGCCATTAAGCCTTTTTCTTCTTATTATTTTTTTCAACATTTGAGGTACTCAAGCCAAGCATTTATAAACAGAACAGAGGAAGAGTATGCATTTCAATTTTGGATTCTGTGATAGCTAATAATGCCTTAGTTTAGTTGAGGTTAAAGTAAACTTAAAACTCCAGTAAAAATTAAAAACAAAACACAACAGTTGTGTTTCCTCTGAGAATTAATGCTTGCCAGAAACGTGGATAATAGAATGATATATTATAGCAAAACATGCACTAAATTCTATATATTCTGCTTTCTGTAAAGTTGTCTTTGAGTTAGCATGCTAATTTTTGAAAAGAAAAAACAAAGCTTTCTTCACAAGTGATTTTTTGACTGCAGGGTTTGCTTCCTATTGTCGAAAATAAGACTTCTGCCCTTCAAATAAATGCACTAAATAGTTTCTTCTATAAGTGTTCACTTTCTTTCTCCCTCCTTTCTTTCCTTCCTTCCTTCTTTCCTTCTTTCCTTCCTTCCTTCTTTCTCTCCTTCCCTCCCTTATTTCTTTCCACCTAGAAAATTATTAATTTTAGAAACAATTCAGTATATTATATTGATATAATTTCTACTGCTTGGAAATAGGATATTTTACTTCACCTTTTTATTGCAAGTAGTCACATGAAACAGAATTAGGAATCAAGAAAGTTAAAGGTTATGACCAAGTAGAACACAAGAAGCTGGAGAATTTGGAAGAACCACAGTGAAAACTAACCATGCTCCCTTCTTTGGGCCAATAAGACATTCTTTAATGTCTTTTTTTTTTTATAAAATTTTTTTTTTCAACGTTTATTTATTTTTGGGACAGAGAGAGACAGAGCATGAACGGGGGAGGGGCAGAGAGAGAGGGAGACACAGAATCTGAAACAGGCTCCAGGCTCTGAGCCATCAGCCCAGAGCCCGACGCGGGGCTCGAACTCACGGACTGCGAGATCGTGACCTGGCTGAAGTCGGAGGCTTAACCGACTGCGCCACCCAGGCGCCCCTTTAATGTCTTGATTTAGAACAGTAGAAAATGAGTAGTAAGTGATGGAAAAACCCTTGAGCATCGTCATAGAAAAATGTGGTGAAACAACAGCAGAAAAACCATTTAAATTTTAAAAATTTAATTTAAAAAATTTAGATGCATGAGTTCTAGCATAATGAATGTCATCTCTGACATCATTGCAGAAATATTTTATACTTGGTATAAAATGATAAGGCATGCATAAGATTTGAGAACTTGAAGATATAAGATGGAAACGATGGAGAATAACAGTGTTTAAATCAAAGCATAGAAACTATGTTCACCTATTTTAAATCTTACCTCTTTTTCTTCCCATGTCAAAGCCATGCAATTCATTTAGATAGACTGGTTTACCTGATTTATATGCGGCTGTTGTGTTTATGGGTGACAGGGAATTTTTTTCCCAGGGTTTCAATGAGCCTTTAAAAAGGATTATATTCTACTGGCAAGCTAAGAATGATGTTTAAACATGCCTTTCTCAGCATTTACCTCTGAGTGATTGAATCTGAGTATCTCCTAGGAGTGAAATATTTGATTATGAAACTTTTGGATTGCACTCGAAAGGCCACTACGTAAACATTTCTCCCAGCCCATGTGAACAGCTACATTGCCCCCCAAAAGTGCATGGTGACCTTGAGGAACATAGGTCTTAATTGTAGCCAGAATACTCCATCGTGCGAAAACCAGGAAATGCTAACAGTGAAGAGGGAGGCATTAAGGACCTCTTGCTGACTAGCCTGGGCTAGTTTCTGAGGCCTGTCTTTGAAGTCCTTCATTCGGTTTTATTTTCTGGAATATTTGCCACCCTTGCACCCCTCCGCTCTACCTCCCTGAGGAAGAGAACAGCCCAGTGCTATCTGAACCGGAAAGCTAATACTTCCTGAAAGTGACTGATGAGTTCTATCTCTTAATAGGCCAAAAATAATCAATGGGGCATGAGATGTGCTGGGCAGGAGCTGGCTGACCTTGCCGATGCAGACAGGACCCTACAGCAGCCAACAGCATGAGGGATGCAGCCAAACCCACCAAGTTCCCTTCAGTGACCAGCTAAGTAGTATTAGTCCACATTTCTCACAGAAAAATTATTACCTATCATTTAACGACAACTCCCATTGTGATTGGGGTCGTTATTTGTCAAGCACAAAGCATCACGCAAAATCACTGCCCTTTGTCATACGTGATGAATATTTCCTGCATAAAAGAAGATGTAGTTGTCTCTGGAAATTCTAAGACATTTTCCATTTAAGAGGGTATGCCAGACTAATTTGTGGGATGATGAGGTCATTGGTCTCAGGCTTCAGCTCACTTTTTATTTCTCTTCTTTAATCTCATTCTCTTCATTTTCTTTATTACTGAGAGGGAAGCAAACTCACAAAAACCTGTTATCTATTATCCTTGTTCCAAATTTTGCTGGTTCTCAGTCCCTAGGGTTCAAAGTCAATATGTTTGGTAATGACTTTTTACAAAGAAAAAGGGAAAGGAACAGAGATTGGATTTCAAGTGTTATGATAAATGCATATCTGAATTTTCAGCTGAGTGTGGCTTCAAGAACTCTGCTTCAGTTATGTAGGAAGGCATATCTTCTGAAAAACCGAAAACTTACTGAATACTAACCCAAATGCCATATTCTCTGTGTGTGTGTTTCTCGGTCTGTCTCTCTCTTTCATCAGTACCTCCTCCCTCTCTCTCTTCACACACACACACACACACACACACACACACACACACAGAGTCATCCCTCATTCTGGTAAAAACACAGGGAACTACTTACTCATGTTGTGAACAGAAAATAGTTGAGTTTGTTATCAGTTGGAGAAGCCAGCGTTTATGTCACTCAGGTCTTTCTCCCCCCTCGAATTACCTTACTAATTGGCTTCAAATTCGCTTCATTGCTTGCATTATGTTAGTTTTGCAGGGTGAAAATATATGGTGAGTTCTGGATTTTTAAAAAAAATATGTTAGGGGCCCCTGGTTGGTACACTCGGTTAAGCGTCCAACTCTTGAACTCGGCTCAGGTCATGATCTCACAGTTTGTGAGTTCGAGCCCTGCATCAGGCTCTGTGTGGATGGTGCAGAGCCCACTTGGGATTTTGTCTCTCTTCTCTGGCCCTCCCCTTGCTTGTGAGCACTCTGTCTCTCTCTCTCTCAAAATAAATAAATAAACTGAAAAAAATAGAATTGATTAAAAAGATACATATATATGCTAAAATATGTTGGAAACCCCACTGGCAAAATGAATTCCAAACCCAATGTGTTTCAGACACATACAATCGAAGATGAACATTAATTTATTTTGTGTAAATGCTATGTGATGATATAGGTGTTAAACCAACAGTATTTTTATCAATTTTTTTTAATTTTTATTTATTTTTGAGAAAAAGAGACAGAGCATGGCGGGGGGGGCGCAGAGAGACGGAGAGACAAAATCCAAAACAGATTCCAGGCTCTGAACTGTCAGCCCAGAACCTAATGCGGGGCTCAAACCCACAGACCACAAGACCGTGACCTGAGCTGAAGTCAGATGTTCAACCCGACTGAGCCACCCAGGAGCCCCCTAGTATTTCTTAAAGAAGAAAAATAGAACAAAAGCTTTATAGAAGTGTCAGTTTCACCAGTTCCTATTTGTAAATAATGCAGCTTTCTGGCTGACCATGGAAAATTCAGGAAATATTGTTGCATTTTTGAAATTAAAATGTAAGTCAACCTCTTTTTCTCTCAAGAGTTTTCCCTAGATATTTTATTCTTTATTTTCTCAAGGACTGTATGAGGAAAAAGTGTGTGTGTGTGTGTGTGTGTGTGTGTGTGTGTGTATACATGTGGGTGTGTGTCCCCACACACATAATTATGTGCAACTGTGGGATTTCCTAATTGGAAACTAAGTTTTCTGAAAGTTGGAACTGGCTGGGGTCTTGGCATCTTTAGTGTCTGACCAAACCCAAAAAGTTTAGGTCCAAGTGGAAAATTACCATAATGGTTACGTTACATTTTTTACCCCCAATCCAAAAAGCAGAGTGCTTTCTAGGAATGCACAGACAAAGGGACAACTGGAGTGGCCGGCCTCGCTCTTAGGGGACATAATCCTTAGCAATCTGGTGGCCTGCTGCCTTCCATGCTTTGGGGGATTCTTCCAGCACCCCGTAGCAGTTGAGATCACTGAGACTGTGAATCGGGGAATGAGGAAAGCAGGTGAGAGATGGCTGGTTTTTCACCCAAGCGGGAATAGTATTTTTCCCCTGATAAACTAGACATTCCATGCTAGGGCAGAAGTCCTCTCCCCCAAAGCTGACATCTGATGAACCTTTGCCTGTAAACTCGAATGTGCTTCTCACGCAGGTGTCCAGCTAGCAGGCTGTGAGCGTGCACATCATCCGCTCATCAGATCGTCCCATGGATCTGATTATTTCTGCCTCATTGGGAATATCTGGGGATGGTCTAGGCACAGCTGGATGTGTGCAGCTGACACAGCTGAGAAAGTAGTGCAGATCAGAGGGAAGAAAATCATCTTACACTTCTAGACACCCTTGAAAAGGGAAAGCAAAGCACCACTGCAGCCAGCTTTTCGCCAGATGTCTCTGCTCCAGTCTGAAGGCAAACTAGAGCAGAGCGATGACACTAAGGGCCCTTAAGCTCCTGCTGTAGATTTGTTATTAATTAAAAATTCAGCAAGGGAAATCTCAAGTTCTTTAAAGGAATGCTTTATCTATTTCCCCATATGAGGATGAACTCTTATAAGGTCTATTTCATGATACTCATATCGATGGTTTGGGAGAATGAATTAATTGTTGGGGGAACAAAGCAGGTGAGTGAACACAGAAAAAAAAGCCTTACCAAAAGAACAATTAAATGAGATAGGTCATATGATCAGGGTTGAATATACTCCTGATGATTCTCCAG
This sequence comes from Prionailurus viverrinus, assembly GCF_022837055.1. Classification (NCBI taxonomy): domain Eukaryota; kingdom Metazoa; phylum Chordata; class Mammalia; order Carnivora; family Felidae; genus Prionailurus; species Prionailurus viverrinus. Next base: position 19,515,441 of record NC_062565.1, on the reverse strand, counting down.
GTTCCTTTCTTTCTGCATGAGAGGACTCAGAGAAAGCACTACTTTCCCAAGGACTATTATTTAAGTCTACAAGTGTATTGAAAAGCTTAAGGTCTGGAAATCAAAATCTGAATGATTCTTAGGGAATTAAGAGTTCCTTCAGATAGCCCTCATCATAAGTGAAATCACATTATGGTTCTAGTACTCAAAATTCCAGTAATACTCCCTTTTTTCCTCCCTTTAATTCAGCTCAGTGGTTTAAGGCACATTTTTCAATGCTAGAAATTTTGGTGGTATAATGAAGGAAAGTCGCAACATAAAAATAAAATCAATCAGTAATATTGATAAAACAGTCACTACCATGGTAAAATGATATTTCCCATGACCCATAAAGCATCAGGAGTTACGGCATTTTTTTCTTTTGTCCAAGTTTGATACCCTTTACAATTTTGGTCAACTCTTTTTTTTTTTTTTAATTTTAATTCATTTTTGAAAGGCAGAGAGACACAGAGCGCGAATGGGGGAGGGGCAGAGAGGAGAGAGGGAGACACAGAATCCGAAGCAGGCTCCAGGCTCCGAACTGTCAGCACAGAGCCCGACGGGAGGCTCAAACTCACGGGCCGCGATATCATGACCTGAGCTGAAGTTGGCCGATTAACGGACTGAGCCACCCAGGAGCCCCTGGTCAACTCTTTCACTGACCTAATCAGGATGTCTTCAACTTCGGGATATTGAGTTGCAGTTTTTCAGTAATGAACAAGCTTTCTTTGGTGCTAGCTTGATTTTAGAACCCTGGCCTGCTCGTAGCAGACACCCAAGGTAACCCACGCTTTCTCGTATCATGCTTACGAAGTTGTGTCAAAATAGAATTTTACACATGAAAGATTTTAGGAAGTATATGTGAAATAGTGACGTGTCTCCACTTACGCTTGCCCGTAGGGACACTCAATAATTAGTGCACACCACAATTTCTATGGAGACTAATTCCCTGCATGTGGCCAACCCTTGGACATACCTGCTAGAGGGAGAAGGCACAGGTAAAAGAAGGTCCAGGTGTGAAATTATGACCGATGTCCTCATGGTGAGAAAGAGAGAGTGAGATCCTCGAATCTTCAAGATGGCTCGTAGTATGGGGCAGCCAATTGTTACAGGATGTGAAGAAGGGGAATGTTTTGGCACATTCTAGCCTTGGGAAATGGAGGAAAGCGGACGGCACAGATAAAAACAAGGCATGTTTGGGGGCGCCTGGGTGGCTCAGTCGGTTGAGCATCCAACTCTTGATTTCAGCTCAGGTGATGATTTCACAATTTGTGGGATCAAGCCCTCCATCCGGCTCTGCACTGAAAGCATACAGCCTGCTTAGGATTGTCTCTCTCTCTCGCCTTCTCTCTGTGCTCTTTCCCCGCTTGCTCTCTCTCTTTCTCTCTCAAATATAAATAAATAAACATTTTCACTTAAAAAAAAAAAGGCACATTTAGGAAACGTAAAGAATCGTGTTTTGAAGCATTGGTAGTTTGGACCTGAAAGACAAAAGGTAAGAAATGAAATCTCTTCCTCAGTTGCTCTGAGAGTAATCCTGAACCCGAAGCCACTGCTAAGAGCTGAACGTTCCGTACACTCAGTTTTCACAACGTCGTCAAAATATCACGTAACACGGTTACATCTTCACCGGCCTGGAATTCAGCTGCTGTGTATTGAAACTATGTCTTCTCCCTCTGTATCCCAGCCGCACTGTTGCCTTCTCCTTAGGCAAATAGGGTCAGAAATGTTTTTGGGGAGTGCTTTTAGACATGGTCTGCACGTGGATAGGTAATTATGTTGTTGTTGTCTCATTTTCCACAATAATTGTACCATACTATTTTAGAGCTGGATTTCTTTATTTATTCTCTCTCTTTCTCTCCCTTCCTTCTTCCCTCCATGTTTTTATGAGGATGTGTAACGTATTTTATAAGGTACTGCTAATCTTTTCTAAGACAAGATATTAAATTACCTAACCCCTAATGGTAGATTCTTAGAAATTCTAGCATCAGCATGGGAAAAAAAAATACATTTAATCCTCATCCACCTCATGCCGTCTAATCACTCCATCTTGAATGATTACCCACACGACAGGAGTTGAGAATATGGACTCCAGAGTAGGCGGGCCATGGTGGGGTCACCTCGGACTTGCGTTGCCCAGACCTCCTTCTGACATAACTTTCTGTGAGGAGTGAACTTAGCTGACAGCCTGCAGTCACAGTGCATTTGGGGTACACAGCACATTCAAGCTCAGCCATGCTTTCCCTGGGCAGCTGTCAGCCAGTGACCAAGCACGGCTGCGTGCTAGCACTTGGGCACTTCTACTCCACACAGGACCCCTCCATGATGGGACCCCTCCCATCTTTGTTGGGAGCTCCCAGGGGGCTGACCGAGATCTTCTCTGAGGTAAATGGCAATATGAGTCTTCCTATTCAGTCCTTCTTCTTACCCATTTTCCTTTCACATATATCAGAACATTTTCTAAAGACTGTCCCCACCTGCTCCTTCTCTCTCTCTCTCCCTTTACAGGTGCCACTTGCAAGAAATCCTTTGCATTTTCACTCTATATTGACACTCGCTTTCCAAAGGACCCAGACTGACACAAGTGGTTTACATATGGCTCTTACATGTTCTAGTTATATGAACGTGAGAGATTAACTTAATTTCTCTCTATTCTCGTTACTGATTTTTAATTATTGAAGCTGTGCATGCATGAAAAATCAACTCATCAATCAAAGATTCTTGCACATTTTACCAGATAAACTCCTCAATTAATTTCTCTAAAACAGAGCAGTAGGAGATAAAATTCTGAGTTCTTACATTTTGGAAAAAGTCTTTAATTTTGATTTTGCATCTGATTATTAGTCCCCTTGGCTACAGAGTTATGAGTACAAATTCATTCTGTTTTCCTAGAAATTTGATGGTATTACTTTCTAGTAACAAGTGTCATTGCTGACAAAAGCTAATGACAGTTTTAAACCTAATCCTCTAGAGGTAAACTATATTTATTTACTTTTTAGAAGTTTAAAATTTTTTTAAAGTTTATTTATTTGTTGAGAGAGAGAGAGAGAGAGAGAGAGAGAGAGCGAGCCCCAAGCATGCCTGGTGCTGTTAGTACAGAACCTGACTTGAGGTTCAATCTCACAAAGCATGAGATCATGACCTGAGCCTAGAGCAAGAATCAGATGCTTAACTGACTGAGCCATCCAGGTTCCCTAGAAATTTTAAGAATTTTTTATATACTTTTGGTGCTTGAAAATGTCACTGGCATGTTCCCAGGCCCAGGTCTGTCTTTATTTATCATGCTGAGTACTCAGAGAACTTGTTTACTTTTAAGACTGATTCATAGCTGTCTTCAGCTCTGGGGAATTTTCTTCTATTATTTCTTTGATTATTTCCACCACTTCAATTTCTTTCTACTCCCTTTCTGGTAGCTCTATTATAAGAATGTTGAATTTATTGGGGCACCTGGGTGTCTCGGTTGAGTGTCCAGCTCTTGGTTTCTGCTCAGGTTATCATCTCAGGGTTGGGAGATCGAGCCCCATGTTGGACTCTACCCTGGGCATGGAGAGTGCTTGAGATTCTTTCCTTCTCTCTCTCTCTCTCCCTCTGCCCCTCTCCCCTGCTCATGCTCTCTCTCTCTCTTAAAAAAACAACAACAACAACAGAATAAGAATGTTGAGCTTCTTGATTGCTAATCTATATGTATTTCTCTCACATTTTTGCAAAATTATTTTTTAATTATTTCATGTTCTGCTTGTCTCACCTACTGCTATTGACTTTTTTGCATATCCATTCTTAATTTATAAGAGTTACGTTTTATTTTCCTTCTGATTATTTCTTTTTATTATAAGCTTTTGGGTTTCATATATATATAATGGTCTGTCTTAGCAAGAAAGAGTGAGATAAGGTAGTGTATATGTCTAGGCTGAAATACTTGTATTATTATTAATTAGACTCATGTTTTCCTATCACTTTGTTAAACTCCTTTCTCAGTTAATTTTTAAAATCCATAGCCTGACAGAGCTTATTTACAATTAAATATTCAACTCTTTTCCAGGGTTAACTGGAAGTACTCATTTAACTTGGATTTCATTTGCTAGTTAAGTTTAGACTTCGTTCCCCACACCTGTAACTCCTATGCATGCAAGTCTACTTACATTTTAATAACCCAGGATAATGTTTCCTCAAAAACTTCACCCACTCAGTGATCATTTTTTCCAGAAATGATTAATGATGATAATTTATATAAAGCCTTCTACTGAAAATCACATTAAATAACAACATTGCCAGTACATCCTCATATCTCATTACACTGAAGAGCAGTATTTAGAATAAATGCTGCTACTTTAACCAATTTCAAACCTTTAAATTTGCATCTATGAAGAAATGGAATAGTTAAAAGAAATTATTTGAATAGATATGTGTACTGACCATAGTATCCCTATTCACAGTATCAAGGAGTCATTAAAATTTCTCATTCTCGGGGTACTTGGGTGACTCGGTCAGTTAAGCATCTGACTCTTGGTTTCATCTCAGGTCATGCTTTTGTGGTTCGTGGGTTTGAGACCTGCATTGGGCTTCACACTGGATTCTCTTTCTCTCCCTCTCTCTCTACCCCTCCCCTGCTCATGCTCTGCTTCTCTCTCTCTCTCTCTCTCTCTCTCTTTCTCCCTCAAAATGAATACATAAACTTAAAAAAAGTTATCATTCTAGAGATAGCAGACTAGGTTTGGATCCCAATTCAACTGCATGCTCATGGATGAACTAACTTTTCAGAGTCTGTTTCTTAACAGTGTTGGTGAGGATTAACAAACATAATGCATGTGATGGAGTCAGAATAGTGCCCAACACACTGTAAGCACTCAAAACACGTGAATTCTTATGATAGGTGAGTAAATTGACGAACTCTCAGAGGAAAATTTTTGTGTCCATTTTTTCTGAAAGTGATTGCATCGTTTTATTTCTTACTGCCTCATTGCATTTTGTTTTACCTCTGAAATAGTTCTTGTTTACTCTCAGCCTGTGTATGTAGAGTTATTTTTCTGCTTCTCGAACTCTACTTTTAGAACAAGGTGGCCAGAGATTGCCACCTTTTCTCCTCCAGCAAAACACTCAGGCATTTTGCATATTTCACTTCATCGATGAAAAAGAAAAGGTAGTGGTTCAGCAGAATGGGAATATAACCTGATACCAGAGTCTCTATGAAAAAAAAAAATTCCAAAGTGCAAACTCACTGAAACATTTAGGAGGTAAAATCTGGCAAAATGTCCAATGAGGAAAAGGAAGATACTTGTAAATAAACAAAGAGGAACTTCGAGAACGGGTGGGCTTTCATCATGAGTGACGAAGCAAAAAGAAAAAAAGTGCTCGTTGTAGACTGAGTAAAGGAGGTTAAGCATGTTCTGGTTGTGAACACTCTTGTGTTAATGGTATGCACTCTCAGAAAGTAATTTCTCTGAACATAATTAAGGGTACGCAGGGAAGAAGGCTGGGGAGTGGGTGTGCACTATGAAGAGCTTTAAATATGAAATTAAGGATCTTGCCCTCAGTCTTTACTCCTGGCCACTACTGTATCAGATGGGGAGTCCCATTCATGAAATAGTGTGCATCCTCACTAGGAAAATGGATACATCTAACAAGTTCTTTCTGAGAGGGAACAGATACATGGCAGCCAGTAATGGCTTCTTTTCAATACTGTGGCTGAGATTCTGGGCTGAAATTTGGTGAAATTTGGTGAAGCAAATCCAGTGGTCTTAGAATAGACCTGATAGAGTGCCAACTATATGAATGAAAGGTCTACAGACAGCTTTGAATTATTCCTGATCTCCAACTTTCTTGCTGTGGGTTTGGTCCATTTCTAGATCATGAGAACCAACCAGCACTATCCCTGGTCTTTAATGTTTCAGATCCAGCCTTTGTCATATATCGAAGTCACTGCCATTTGGATGCTCATCAGCACTTCTGTCACAGAAAGGAAATGGGAAACAAAACAGAGTGGAACCTAAATCCAAGGATTTTAACATGTCTTCATGGATTTGACAAAGGAGAAAGGTAAAACTCTGGACTAAATGGTTTCAAAAGTTTCACCTGTGTTTAAAGGCTCTCACAATGAGAGAAGATCAAAATTAACCTTTAATATTTTATTCTACTTTCAAATCTTTGAAATACTTTGTCTTTGTTATTCTAAATTCCCTCCAAGGCCTCTGTCTCTCTTGTTTACTACTTTGGCTAACAGCTAGAGTTCCTTGAGAATTAGAAATAGCCATATCCCAACTCTGATTCCCACCTCCTCCATCCAGGGAAGAGTGGTTTGTTGTTGGTCTTGGTGTGTGGAGCCTAAGGATCTCTCTGTGGGAGGCTGGGGAGGGTGTGAAGTTTGGATCGCAGGGGAAGGGGCCTGGTAATGTATCACAAAGCTCCTTCCTTCCTTCTTGGCAGGCGTTTTTCCTAGAGCCAGCAGGTGCCTAATGCTGTTAAATTTATGAGTAGCGAAAGCTGTTGGATTTCTTAACATCTGGGTAACATAAATTATCAGATTTTTTTTTTGGCCTGACATAGTTGGAAAGTGATTTTGAAATCCATAGAAAGCCATTAAGTAACCTTTACTGGAATGTGTTTATTTCTGCACATTTACCTCCGTTGTCTGCAGGCTGTCCCTAGATGAGCTGACAGGCCCTGGCCTGGCAGGAAGTGACAGAGTCAAGAAAAACTGAGCCACAACCCTTTTCTCTTGAGACCCCTGTTTAAGACGGACAGCACTTTTAATTTACACGTTTATAGTTTTTGTTTTGTTTTCTTCTTGTTCAAACTTATCAGCGAGTTAAGGGCAGAACCCCAGTATCAATTTGCAAATGACTTCCATTGGTCATTTTTCATTTTAAGCCAGATGTGATGTTGAAAGCCATTTATGGACTTCCCTTTCTTTCTCTTGTCTCTATTCCTTCATTCCAACAGATGGTAGGTTTATAATCTGTCAAGAGAGTGCAAAAACTAAAGTAAAACAAGGAGGAAGGAATTGACCTTTTCTTTGCTGTAACCAGTCCTGCTGAATGCAAAGAGACATTTTTTTTAAATTTTTTAATGTTTATTTATTTATTTATTTATTTAACATGAAATTTATTGCCAAACTGGTTTCCATATAACACTCAGTGCTCATCCCAGCAGGTGCCCTCCTCAATGCCCATCACCCACCCTCCCCTCCCTCCCACTCCCCATCAGCCCTCAGTTTATTCTCAGTTTTTAAGAGTCTCTTATGGTTTGGCTTCCTCCCTCTCTAACTTTTTTTTTTCATTCCCCTCCCCCATGGCCTTCTGTTAACTTTCTCAGGATTCACATAAGAGCGAAAACATATGGTGTCTTTCTCTGTGTGACTTGTTTCACTTAGCATAACCCCCTCCTGTTCCATCCACGTTGCTACAGAAGGCCATATTTCATTCTTTCTCATTGCCAAGTAGTATTCCATTGTGTATATAAACCACAATTTCTTTATCCATTCATCAGTTGATGGACATTTAGGCTCTTTCCATAATTTGGCTATTGTTGAAAGTGCTGCTATAAACGTTGGGGGTACAAGTGCCCCTATGCCCTGCTAGAAATTTACCCAAAGGATACAGGAGTAATGTTTATTTACTTTTGAGAGAGAGAGAGAGACAGAGCGCCATCAAGGGAGGGGCAGAGAGGGAGGGAGACACAGAATCCAAAGGAGTCTCTGGGTTCCGAGCTGTCAGTCAGCATAGAGCCCGACATGGGGTTCCAACCCATGAACTGTGAGATCATGACCTGAGCCGAAGTCAGATGTTTAACTGACTGAGCCAACCAGGTGCCCCAAGAAAGAGACATTTCTTGAACTTTTAGCCGCTGTTGATTTTAAGTGGTCGTGTCCATACACAACTCACACTAGTATTTCCATGTTGTGAAAAGGACGATGCTGCAGTGTATTGAGAGATTCTTTTCCTCTCCATCTTTTACCATCTAGCAGAAATTGGGGTTGTATGTAACATTGGCTCAAAATATTGCTATTTTTCATGTTCTATATAGTGACCGTATAGGAATGCCTCGGTGTCTCAGTCGGTTAAGCATCCAACTTCGGCTCAGGTCATGATCTCACGGTTCATGAGTTCAAGCCCCGCATCAAGCTCTGTGCTAACAGCTTGGAGCCTGCAGCCTGCTTTAGATTCTGTGTCTCCTTCTCTTTCTGTCCTTCCCCAACTTGTGCTCTGTCTCTCTATGTCTCTCAAAAAAATAAATACATGTAAGACAATTAAAATAAAAATATATAGTGACCGTATAACTGAATTTATTGGATGAAAAAAAATCAACACAACACAAAATATGCTAACCTGTTTTCACAAGATACAGTGGAAAGAATAACAGACCCATGAGCAGACCTACCAGGGAGAGACCCAGTCTCTACCATTTTTGTGCGCTGTGACCATGGGCAAAGTACATCCAAAGTCAGGGGTCCCTGCTTCTCCCATGGAGTAAGATCTGCAATGAACACTGCAGATGACAGCCTAGAACCCACTATCACATTTTCATCCTACTGCTGAGCACTAAAACAGTTTGGGAACTTTCTATAAGCTGAGGGGAGGATTTGGTTGCCCTAAGAGTTATCTTATTCCTTCGTGGCAATGACTTTTTAAGCAATGGGTATGTGATCTAATTCTTGTCAATGTGACACCACAAAATGTTTTCTGGAGACTTCTGAGATGGTTGTTTCAGTTCTTAAGAGAAAGTCACCAGAAGCTTCTCTCTCTCTCTCTCTCTCTCTCTCTCTCCACTTGTATTTAAATCTGGAAACATGTCCCAGGTACTACTCTAGCCACCTGTGACCTTTGAAGGAAGACAGCTGGAAGACAAAGCTTAAAATTTAATAAGGGTCAGACCTAAGTAGATGATAAAGAAAAGATTCGAGAACTTTAATCCAATCTCCCCTGGATTCTACACCCAATTTGTGGGCTTGCAGCTATGTGAGCCAGTACAATTATGAATTGTTTATAGGATACTTTGAGTGGCTTTATATTACTTTTGGCTGAAAAGACCACAATGAATACAGGAACATTCCACCTACCCATCAGGGTTATTTTGAGCGCTAAATGAACAACTCATGTGGAATAACCTTGTGGATTTAAGTACGCATTACAAATGGTTCCCCTCTGGGGCACCAGGGCAGCTCAGTCGGTTAAGTGTTCAGCTTCGGCTTAGGTCATGATCCCCCAGTCTGTGGGTCAAGCCCTGCGTTGGGCTCTGTGCTGACAGCTCAGGGCCTGGCGCCGGCTGGGGATGCTGAGTCTTGCTCTCTCTCTGCCCCTCCCCCAATGATGCTCTGTCTGTCTCAAAAATAAATAAACATTATACATTTTTTTTTTTTTACAAAATGGTTCCCCTCTGTCACTTGTAGCTCCTCTAACTCTTCCCCAAAACAGTGGAATCAAGACGTTGAAACATCTGAGAAAATAAGTGGAGGAATGGACTAAGTTGCATTCTTATATGGATAAGGGTATTAAAATAAAAGTGAGTGAAATAGATTAATGTTTTAAAAATATTATTTATGCTGTTATATACTATGCACTACTATATTAGTATATATTAAGAGTAATATACTATTATGTACATATCATAATATATATAGTCTTAGAACATTAAGAACATCATGTGTGTGTATATACATGTTTTAAAGCATTGCAAAACACAATCAAACAAATGCAATAAAATAGATACACCTGGGCTATTATATATAATGTTTTGTGGTTTCCAAGAAAGGATATACTCTTTTCAAAAAATGTGTTCAAGTGATATTTTACCTTCCTTTGAAAGTTCAGTTCTTCCAGATTTTCCATATTGACCACTCAGGAAAATGTGCTCGTTAAAAAATGTGTTCTTTAAAAAAAAAAATGTGTGTTTTTAGCACGGCACTTGCTCAAAAAAAATGTATAGATGTTTTGCTCTGAATTGTATTCATTTATGGGAATATTTTAGGATGTTTTCATAAGAGGGAACCAAAACCCAGGGCTTTCGGATAGGAACTATAATAATGCTTCACAACTGAAGACAGTTTTCTTGGGGGTTTTGCTCCTTCTAAAAAAGAAGAACAATAATGCGCCAGAGACCCCAAAGGGAAATATATTGCTAATGGAAAAAATTGCCTTCATTCACTCCTTCTATTTAAGGGAACTCTTGCCGCCAGGTTATAATGAAAACATAAAGGTCTAATACAAAACTGATCAGGGAGAAGGAGGCAGAAGAAAGGAACCCAGAAAATGCAGCATCTAATCCAGATGTTAGCTTAGGTGGAGTGGCTTTTGTGAAACCTAGCCAGCTAACTTTATCCTCCTCGTCTGTCCTGAGATCCCTTCTTCACGATCAAATAAAAAAAACCAAACAAACAAACCTATTTTTCAGGTTTCAAGGTTTTTTACATAATTTAGTTAAATTGTATTTACTAATAAGAAAATTTTCTATATTTTCTTTTGTATTATTACATCAGCTTTTTACAAAATTTATCTATAATATTGGTTCATTTTAGGCCATGAGAAAATTGAAAGAATTATCTAATGTTCTTGATTTCCAAAGAAAAAAAAGTAAACCCCACATGTATGAGTTAACCAAAAAATTGAATGAATAGAAAGTTCTTAAGGAATCAATCTAGGTGAGACAAAGAATTTCTTTGTATTGGAATCATTTATATATTTTGCTTTTAAAATTTTATAACAATCTCATCTGCCACAAATTTGTTTCTGATTTGATTTCGAACTTCTTTTGCACTAAAGATAAAGAAGAGAAAATATTTAACCTGCAATTTAAAAATATACACAGTCTGGGTTCCTGGGTGGCTCAGTCAGTTGAGCGTCTGACTTTGGCTCAGGTCATAATCTCACAGCGTTAGTTTGAGCCCCGCGTTGGGCTCTCTGCTGACAGCTCAGAGCCTGGAGCCTGCTTCATATTCTGGGTCTCCCTCTGTCTCCCTCTGCCCTGTCTTGCCCATGCTCTCTCTCTCTGTCTCTCAAAAATAAATAAACAAAAAATGTTTGTTTTTAAATAAATAAAAAGAATAAAGGCTCTGTAATAACATTCAGTAAGTTAATTTTTTTTCATTCAGCAAATTAATAAATGTGATAGTCAAAAGGAATTTGAACAATGCAGTAACGTCTACTTTATATTTGGAAAGTACCTTTTATTATTAATTTATTATTAATTTAGACAAAAATTGAAGCTTATTAGAACAAGATTTTTGCCCACTTGACTTAATATCAGCTTGTGTTATTACCACAACCTCTAAGTCTTTACTAGCCTCAACAAATAAGCAAATAAACTCTAAAGCTACCTTAAACGATACACACATAATTTCATTTATTTATTCTCTAAATCACTGCTACTAAAACAAAGATAAAAAAATATATACTCATTTTGTCTTACATTTACAAAATAAATCATTAAGAATTACCCAAAAGCAAATGTGACAAAAGTAAACATCAAAACAGTACCATGCTGTATGGTACTGTTTTGACACATAGATCAATGAAACAGAAAAGAGAATGCAGAAGTAAATCCATGATCAATTAATTTATGACAAAAGAGCCAGAATACACAATGAAGGAAAGACTATTTTTTTTTCAATAATTAATGTTGGAAAACTGGACAGTCACATACAAAAGAATATAACTAGACTGCTATCTTATACCACACACAAAAATTCACTCAAAAGACTTGGACTCTAATACCTGGAATGAAATGGAATGGAATGGAATGGGATACAAGACCCAAAGCCTTAAAAATCCTAGAGGTAAATAAAGGTGGTAAAGTTCTTGAGATTTGTCTTGGCAATTATTTTTTTATACGACACCAAAAGCAAAGCCAACAAAAGAAAAACAAAAAAAGTGGGATCACATCAAATTAAAAAGCATCTGCACAGCAAAGGAAACCATCCACAAAGTGAAAAAGCAACCTATCAAGTGGGAGACAATCATTGTGAATCATATATATGAGAAAGGGCTAATATCCAAAATATATCAAGAATCTATGCAACTTAATAGCAAACAAATAATCTGATTAAAAATGGACGGGATCTCAATAGACATTTTTCCAAAGAAGACAGACAGATGACCAAGAGGTACATTCAAAGATGCTCAGCATCACTCATCATCAGGGAAATGCAGATCAAAACTACAATGAAAATCCCCTCACATCTATTAGAATTGGCTAGTAGCAAAAAGACAAGAGATAACAAGTATTGGCAAGAATGTGGAAGAGAAAGAACCCTTGTGCACAGTCGGTGGGAACACAAATTAGGGCAGTTGCTTTGGAAAACAGTATGGAATTTCCTTAAAAAAATTAAAAATAGGGGCACCTAGGTGGCTCAGTCAGTTGAGCGACCGACTTGGGCTCAGGTCATGATCTGATGGTTCGTGAGTTCGAGCCCCACGTCAGGCTCTGTGCTGACAGCTTGGAGCCCGGAGCCTATTTGAGAGTCTGTGCATCTCCCTCTCTCTCTGCCCCTCCCCTACTCATGCTCTGACTCTCTCTGTCTCAGAAATAAATAAAAATTACAAAAATTAAAAAAAAAATTAAAAATAGAACTACTTCATGGCTCAGCAATTCTACTACTAGGTATTTATCCAAAGAAAATGAAAACACTGACTCAAAAGATATGCGCATCCCTATGTTCATTGCAGCATTGTTTACAATAGCTGAGATGTGGAAACGACCTAAATGTCTATCCCATAAGTGGATGAAGGGATAAAGAAAATGTAGTGTGTGTGCGTGTGTATGAGTGTGTGTGAGTGAATATTACTCAGCCATGAAAAAGAATGAAATCTTGCCATTTGTGACAACATGGATGAAACTTGAGGGTGTTATGCTAAATGAAATAAGCCAGACACAGAAAGACAAATACCATATGATCTCACTTACATGGCAAGGGTTGTGTCGTAGGCAAAATGGGCAAAGGGGGTCAAAAGGTGCAAACTTCCAGCAAGAAAAATAAATCCTGGGGAAGTAATGTACAGCTTAGTGACTATAGTTAGGGATACTGTACTGCATATTTGAAAGTCGCTAAAAGCATAAACCTTAAAAGTTCTCAGCAGAAGAAAAAAATATATAACTATGTGTGGTGAGGGATGTTAGCTAAACTTATTTTTGTGATTGGAGATGTTTTGCAATACATACAAGCATCAAGCCATTGTGTTGTACACTTGAACCTAATGTAATGTTATATGTCATTTATACCTCATTAAAAAAAAAAATACTAAGGAGAAGGAAAAGACCTCTACAAACATCCAGGCAAGAAAAAAGAGCTTATGTTTTAAACAGTGGTTCTTGGCATTGACTATGCATTAAAATCATTGGGTGAGGCTTTAAAAAATACTGGTGTTTGGGCTCCCTCCTTAGACATTCTGCTTTAATTATTCTGGGATGAAGCCTAGGCATTTCCATTTGAAAAAAAAAAAAAACTCCCTCAGTGATTTGAATGTGCAGCCAGGGTTGAGAACTATTGCAGCAGGAAATGAAGGCTAGTTTCCAAGCAGGGAGGAAAAGAATACTTTACTTGATCAGGAGGTCATTTGTAGAAAAGTCCAATGTTTGTCTACAAGGGAGCACTCAGAAAATATTTCAGTCCCGATTGAAAGCTACTAATCCATCCATCCCGGGGATGGATCGGGATAAAGAACTCGAGGGTAAAGATGTCAAAATAAAGAGACTGTCGGAAGCAAGAGGGACTAGCTAAAATCTAGAATTGATGATGGCCCGGGAAATAGGTTCTGTATATATAAAGATCATCTATGATACAATTAGTGTCATCTCTGAAATAAAATAAAGCCTACCGTTCAATTACCTTCTCACTGAGACTACTAGTTGCTACACTGATATCTTTTTTTCTGATTTTCCCTATAGTAAGAGAATCCTCATTGTTTCCCCTTCCCAGGAGAAGAGGGACATCTTTCAGGCTGTCTTGCAACCAGATGTGCTCATGTCATTACATTTTGGCCAATGACATGTAAGACGATGCATTGTGTACAACTCCGAAAGCATCTGTAATGGTCACAAGATACATCCTTTGAACTCTTCACCCCCTTCTGGAGGGCTTGGTTAAAGACGTGATGCCAGAGCCCAAGGAACATGTCGAACCATGAAGAGGAAGCTTCGTGCAAAAGGTGGCAGAGATGAAAAGTTTTAGTGCCACCATACAGCCCTATGCTGTCTACCAGCAGACTCCCTTTCCATAAGAGAGGGGAAAAAACTTGTTTCTTACTTTATTTATTTGTTTTGGTTTATTTGTTTGATGGAACCAAACCTGACCCTAAGTGAAACACAGCCCTTTGTTTTTTACTGTCTGGAATTTTCAACAAAAAACTATCTTGACAGAAGAGCAACCAGAATAGAGAATTTCACAGGGTCAAGACTTGGAGAAGTTACAAAAAGTATCTCTCACGAAGTGAATCTTATTTTTATGGCGTGGGAACAGCATTGTTCTTTACAAAGGCTGTTGGTCAGAGGTCACTTCCGTGATTCATCTATGTAAATATCATGTGTCTTATACTCTTATGCTTTAATTTTCGCCGTGCCAACTATATCAGAATTATTTTTTTTTTCAAAATTCCTTGGCCTCGTAATACCAATAGGGAGAATGAAAATTTTCCACAGTGAGATAACCATCAACAGCAAAAGATTTTGCCGATGGAGTGTTATAAACACTCTGTCGCACACATTTTGAAAATTGTCAGCTTTTAAAATCCAATATATGAAGACAGTTTTTGAATTTGAAATAATTATATGGTCAAATGTGTGTTTACTCTTGCCAATAAAGTTGAACGGCATGACTATTCTTGTCCCAAAATATGTTGCTGTCATTGATCTTTAGTCCTTCATCTTTTAAATAATAAGAATCTGCCCGTAAATCTTGCCTTTCATCTTTTTTGAAATAAGCTTTCCCTGTCCAATAGGAATGTTCTCTCAAAAGGACTGAATAACCCAGGTGTGTGTGACTCTTGTCCTCGACTATTTTACTAGCAAATTTCTGATGCCAAAGTTGTATCTGCTAGATAGTAAATTTCCTTTCATCTTGAGTCTGAATTAAATGACATTGCCAAAATCATTTCCAGCTTTAAGTACCAGCTGGTGTTACTAGTCAACATTGTTCCCTACACGGCCCAAAGCCTTCTGGTTTGGAACAATTCGGGAGTCTTCTTGTGGCCAGCACCATTATGGTTGTAGGACTGATGAAGAACAGGCTTGCCCACTGCTCTCTGCCCCACACATCTGGTAATGTTTAGGTGATGGTTGTAGCAATCTTTTTGTTTGTTTGTTTTTTGGCTCTTTACTATCCATTGCTTCTCCTATTAGCTCTGTAATCTTCCCCTTGGGGGCATTTTCCACAGAGCATAGACACGGAGGAAGGCAAATCCTGGAAATTGCCTTCTCTCTCTGGGTATAGTCTTTCTTCTGCCCAGCCATGATGTGCAACTCAAGGTGCTCTCCTAGGCTGGGCTAGCATGTGAATCCCTCTCCACGCTTGATGTCATGCAGCCTCAGCAAAGGACGGGTCCAGACCGCAGTGGAGCAAGCACAAGATGGCCCACTGCCCATCAGTTCCATCTTCTCCTCTCCTCTAGCAGCGAAGACCGTGGTCTGGCTCTACTCTAGAGCTTTTAAACTCCATGGATTTCCTTCGGAATCATTTATGTTTCTTTTTATCCCTTTTCTAAAGAGTCACAATACAATTTGAAATTATTAAGGATTTCTAGAGATCCTCTGATCCAGAGGTCTTCAAAGTAGGCTGCAAGGAGCCATGAGAGCTGTTGCAGGGGCTGATGGAGGGTGAGAAGGGAGCCTGAGTCTCCAGGTCCACTGCCTCCGTGGCACCTGGTTTCTGACTCTCTTACACTCTCGCCTCTCTTGTAAGATTTTCATGGAACAAAATGCTCCTTGGCCCAGAAAACAGCCTGTAAATCTCTAACTGGGTCCATTTCGCTGTCACAAAGGATATCAAACGAGATGGCATTTCTCCAAGTTCATGTAACTCAACCGTGGCAGAATTAAGGCTAGACTTGTCTCGTTGAGTAATATTTTACTCTATCATTTGGACCTTTCTAAGTAACGTATATACCCTTTGACTTAGCACCCACTGTGATTTAACTCGAAGCAAGCAAGAAAAAAAAAACATGATGAGAATATGAGGTAGACAATGATGTTTTGGTGAGACAAGAAGGATTTTGAGTGTGCTTGAACCGTTGAACCAGACCCACTAAGTTCATGAAGAATTCTGCTTTGATCATATCAAGATGCTAATAAAGTATGCCCCATTTTCTATTTCTAAAAATAAAAAGCAAGGATGGGAGTGTATATTGGAATACAAAACGAGTACATTTTTGATACTCATCTGCACAACCGATTTTACCAAATTTCAGATTTGATTAAATCAACTGATTCAGATACAGGCAGAGTGACTCTGAATCAATATTTAACGTGTGTGTGTGTGTGTGTGTGTGTGTGTGTGTTTAAATAGCAACTTACAATTTCTAAGTTAATTTATCACATGGGAATCTGATACCTTATTTCTCCAGCCATGTGACCATCCATCCATGCTTTCTGATGATATCTTTGGATAAGTTTCTAGTCGGATATTGAATTAGCCGACAAGGGGACACAATTTTACTGAATTTATAATATTTGAGAAGATATGTGGGAAGGGGCGAGAGGGGAGATTTGCACAATTGGTTTCAAACTGAATTACAAAAATTGGTAAAACTTTCAAATAAATAACCTAAGAATTTACACTAAGCAAACTAGTAGTAACCCGTGAGATGAATGTGCCAGTTTGTTAAAGAACATCTGGGCGGTTTTTGGGGTGAGGATGTTGTACATAACACTGCTAGAAACATCCACGTACAAGTTTCTGTGCGAAAATGTTTATTTCTTTGGGATAAAAGTCCAAGGGCGCGATTCCAGTTTTGAAGAAAAACTGCCGAACTATTTTTTAGAGTGACTGTACCACTCCACAGAGTGACCAAGTTTCTCTGCACACTTACCAGCATTTGGTGATACCACAATTTTGTATACGAGCCATTCCAATTAGGTGTGCCCTGATCACTATGTTACAATTTGCCTTTTTACTCTCTTGTGGTTTTTTTTTTTTTTGCTAAGTTTGTAATTTTGACAGAATCCAAATTATCAATTTCTCTTTTTATAGGTTGTGCTTTTGTATGAAGTGTAAAAACTCTGCTCAGTCCCAGGGGACAAAGAGTTTCTTTTCCTTTTTCCCCCACTAAAAGCTGTATATTTTAATGTTTTATATTTAAGTTTATAATCCATTTTGAGTTAATTTTTGTATAACAAGTAAGTTTCAGACTGAGGTTCCTTTCCTTTCCTTTCCTTCCTCCCTCCCTCCCTTCCTTCTGTGCTTCCTTCCTTCCTTCTCCCTTCCCCCCTCCCTCCCTCCTTCTCACCTTCCTTCCTTCCCTATCTCCCTCCCTCTTTTTCTCCCTCCCTCCCTTTCCTTCCTTCCTTCCTTCCTTCCTTCCTTCCTTCCTTCCTCCTTCCCTTCCTTTTTGCTTCCTGGTTTTGCTGGCTTTCTAGTTTTGGAATCAGGTCATATTAGTCTCATAATGTGAGTTTGGAAGTATTCCCTCTTCTTACATTTTAGGTAAGTGATTGTGTAAAATTGGTATTAATTCTTCTTTAAATTGCTTTTAAAAATCTTCAGTGAAACCATCTGGACCTGTCAATTTCTTCCTTGAGGGATTTTGAATTACAAATTCAGCTTCTTTATTAGTTTTAGAACTATTCTGGTTGTCTCTTTCATCTTGACTGAGTTTTCAAGAAATTGGTCCATTTCTTCAAAGCTATCCAATTTTTCAGCATAAATTTGTTTGTGGTATTCCCTTATTACTTTTTCAACAGCTGCAGGATTTGTTATGATATCCCCTGTTCAATCTCTGACATTGGGGATTTGAGTCTTCTTTCTTTGTATTAATTTATTGATTAAGTTTTATCAAGTTATTTTTATCAATTGCTAGAGGTTTATCAAGTTTTTGAAGAACAGGCTTTTTGTTTTATTAATTTGTTATTGTTTTACTGTTTTATTTTCATTTATTTATGCTCTAATTTTCTTATTACCCTTTTTCTTTTTGCATTACCCTTCCTTTTCTTGTTTCTTGAAGTAGAAACTTGGGTCATTGATTTGAGATCATTCTTTTTTAATGAAAGCACTTCATGCTATCTATTTCCCCCTCGGCCTTGTAGCTGCACCCCCTCCCCAACAGATTTCAGTATGCTTTAATTTTCCTGTAGTTATACATATATTTTTTATAAAATATAATTTATTGTCAAACTGGTTTCCATACAACACCCAGGGCTCATCCCAACAGGTGCCCTCCTCAAAGCCCATCACCCACTTTCCCTTCTCCCCATCCCCCATCAACCCTCACTTTGTTCTCAGTATTTAAGAGTCTCTTATGGTTTGCCTCCCTCCCTCTATGTAACTTTTTCCCCCTTTCCCTCCCCCATGGTCTTCTGTTAAGTTTCTCAGGATGCACATATGGGTGAAACCATATGGCATCTGTCTTTCTCTGCTTGACTTATTTCACTCAGCATAACACCCTCCAGTTCCATCCACGTTACTGCAAATGGCCAGATTTCATTCTTTCTCATTGCCAAGTAGTATTCCATTATATATATAAACCACATCTTCTTTATCCATTCATCAGTTGATGGACATTTAGGCTATTTCCATGATTTGGCTATTGTTTAAAGCACTGCTATAAACATTGGGGTACAAGTGCTCCTATGCATCAGCACTCTGCAGTAGAAGAATGAATGTGAGACAGATATATGTACTTTAAAATTTTCTTTGAGCCTTTTTTTTGACCCATGCATTATTTAGTAACATGCTTTTTAATTTCAGTGTGTTAGAAGAGTTTCCTACTGTCCTTCTACTATTGATTCTGATTGGATCCTACAATGGTTAGGGATATCCTCTGTATGACTTTAATCCCTTTACATTTGTTAAGGCTTCTTTGATGACCCAGGGTGTGGTCTATATTGCCGAGTGTTCCATGGACACTCGAAAAGAACATGTATTCTGGTTTTGTCAAATCCTGTGTTTCATAAATGTCAGTTTGATTCTCTCGGTGGGGGGTGTTTTTCAGTTCTTCTGTCCTTGATAATATCTGACTAGTAGTTCTATCAGCTGCTCAAAGTAAGACGTTGAGGTCCCCAGCCATAATTTTGGCTTTATCTAATTTGTCCTTCCAATTCTATCAATTTTTGCATCACGTAATTTGAAGATCTGTTGCATCTGATGCAAATACATATAGGACCACCATTATCTTCATGGTGCATTGATTATTTTATGAATATGCAATGTCCCAATTTGTCCCTATTTGTTTTCTTTGCTCTGAAATCTGCTTTATCTGATATTAATATAGCCAATCCCATCATTTCTTAAAATTAATATTTGTATGATATTTTTCTTCCATCCTTTTGCTTTCAATCTACCTATGTTGTTAGGTTTGAATTGAGTTTCCTTTACACAGCAAAGAGGTCATGATTTTTTGTTTTTCCTTTTTAATTCACTCAGCCAATCCATGTCTTTGAACTGGTGTATTTATATCACACATATCTAAAGCAATTGTATTATAGAGCTAAAGTCTTTTTTTAGCCTTTTTTTCTGCCTGCTCTTTCTTCATTACTTTTTTTTTTTTTTTTGCCTTCTTCTATGTAACTTGAATTTTTTTGGCTTTCATTTTTATTTTGTTGTAATGGCTTGAGTATATCTCTTTGTATAGCTTTCTCACCAAACACAGTTGCTTGCTTTAGATATCACAATATACATATATAATTTAGACTACTAGTGTCAAAGTCTTACCACTTCGAAGAAAATGTGGAAAACCATTGATGACCCTTTGTCCTTGCCACTTTCTACATATTATCACCCTAAGTATTTCCTTGACATACAGTGAATATCCCATGGAGTTAATTTTTTTCTTTCAAACATAAACTATGTTGTAAGAAACTCATTAGGTGAAGATTAGTCTATTATGTTTACTCTTACTTTTTAAAACTTTTTAATGTTTATTTATTTTTGAGAGAGAGAGAGAGAGAGAGAGAGAGAGAGAGAGAGACAAGAGCAGGAGTGGGGGAGAGGCAGAGAGAGAGGGAGACACAGAATCTGAAGCAAACTCCAGACACTAAGCTGTCTGGGGCTCAAACTCATGAACCACAAAATCATGACCTGAGCCAAAGTTGGATGCTTAACCGACTGAGCCACCCATGTACCCCTACTTTTATTTTTACTCATTCTGGTGTTCTTTCCTTTCTGAAGGCTTCAGTCTTCTGTTATCACTCTCTGTTTTGAGAGCTTTTTCTAGCTATTCATTAAAGGCTGATCTGCTGGTGACAAATTCCATTCGTTTCCTTTCATCTGAGAAGGTCTTCAATTTTCTGCATTCTGAAGCAGTTTCACTGGATGTTGGATTTTGGGTTGACAATTCTTTTCTTTCACCACTTGAATGATATTTTGACACTTCCTTCTGGCCTTTGTAGTTTCAGATGAGAAATTCACTGTTTTTTTGAACAGATGTTTCTCTGTAAGCGATGTGCCATTTCTATCTGGCTATTTAGTTTTCAGTTTGAATAAAGTTTAATTATGTTGAATCTTGGTATGAGTTTTTTTTTTATCATATTTATCCTATTTGGAGGTACACTCAGTTTCTTGAATCTTTAGGATTGTCTTTCACTAAATTTGGGAAGTTTCAGCCACTGTTTAAATACTTTTCTGCCCCTGGTCTTCTTACCAGGGACCTGATGACACAAATATTAGTTCTTTTTTTTTATTGTCCCAGGACTCCTAGAGATTCTCTTCCCTTCATTGTTAGTAACATTCATTTTTTTAGTCTAGTCTTTCTGTTGTTTAGATTGAACAAACTGTTGATTTGTTCTCAATTTTAACTGATTCCAGCCACTGTCATCTCCACTCAAATCTCGAGCCCATCCAGAAAGATTTTATTACTATTATTCTACTTTCCAGTTATAAAATTTCAATTTGGCTCAGTTTTTTTTTTTGTAATGTCTGCTGTTTATTTAAGAGTTTCTATTTTTTTTTATTTTTAAAAAGAATTTTATTTATTTGTTGGGTATCTATATGAAAGCTGCTTTAAAATAGTGACAGATCATTCCAAAAACATATTCATCTCAATAATGGCTGTGGTCTTCTTGTCTTTTGTCATTCAAGTTGTGTTTTCTGTAATTCTTAGTATAATGAGCCTTTTTTTTTTTTTTTGCCCATATCCTGGACATTTTGGATACATATTAGGAGACTTCATCTTATTTAAATCTTTTTTAGTTAGCAGTAACTCTATGTAGGTTTAGCATGTAGGTCCTAGATTATTTTACCCACTGTAGTTTCAATGGCAATTTAGTTTTGAGAGATTTTGCCAAGCTATTCTGGTCAGCCTTGTTCCTACGGCTCTGCTAAGATTTTTGACTGATCTTTGCAAATTCCACCTGTCTTTCCCAGTGCCATTGGGTGGGAGGTTCAGGAAACACTGGGCCTTACTCAACTGCTGCTAAGGTAGATTGTGTCCCTCCTGGCCTGGGGACAAAGCAGGCACTCTGCTGATGCTGACCCTGTGGCCCATCAGGTCTACTACTGGCCAGGGTGTGGTGTGAGCATCATGGATGCTTCTGCAGAGTGTCTGCAAGGCAGACTAAGGATGAGTTCCTGGACGGCCCTGCCCACAGTGGTGCTGGATAGGGGTGGACCTCATTGTTAGGTGTCTGCTGAGCTGCCTTTTCCCAGCACTTTAACCAGAAAGATCAGGCTTTGGTTGTTTGCTTGTTCTCTATGCCTTTTTCCAGTTTCATCTTCTAGGCCTCTCTTCAATCCAGCATGTCAAGTTTGGGGGACAAAGAGAAAATACAGGAAGTCAGTTTGGTGTCTTTTATCAAGTCCTGAGATCCCTAGCCAGTCCACCTTCTTCCTACCTTCTAGAGTCCTGTTATGATCACCTGCTGAATTATTTCTAGAGTATGTGGTTATATTTAGAGGAGAGGAACTAGGGGAGAAGTAGTCTGGAACGGTCTATCCCACCACACATTTTCCAAATATTTTATTGGTCATTTTTAATTTCTATTAGCAAAGGGTTTGGCAAAACACTTCAGTTGTCTTATTCCTGAAATTGGATCCAGTGGTAGTAAATATTGGCTCTAATGGTAGCAAATTTAAACCTTTAATATGCTATATAGATATGTTTATTATTATGATACTAGTTATCAGTCATTTTTTTTGTCTTTCTCCCAATTCATTCCATGCTGTTACTGTCAATCCATTTACTCCTATTTCCTTAATATCCATGAGAAGAACACACTGATTTCTAGCTTTGAGTCACGCTCAGAGTTTTATACTGATCACAACTGCTTCTGACATGCATTCTCCATGCCCTTCCTTTCCACAGACTCATTTCCTGGTGGAATGCTAAAGCCAAAATATCGCAAGAGTTTTTATTTTAATAAAAATTAGGATATGTTCATCCAAAATAATAACCATGGTATTTCATTGACCTGAAGAACAACTGGGAAATTTTCCAAAGATAAACCCAGGAGCAAATGAAATCACAGGTAAAAAGCACTCCATAAGTGTTAATTGTTATTAAGGCACGATGACGGGATTCAACTTTACTTTTGCTTTTTTATTCAATTGTTTAGTTATCAGAGCCATAGGAACCATTACAGACTATTATGCCAAATATTAAAAATAATCTTTCAAAACTCTCCACCTTTGTCAGATTTCCCTTATAGTATCAGAGGGGTTTCTATATTAAATAATAGCAAATGATTTCAGATAAAACGTTCCTGCAACAGTTTATCATAACACACTACTTTTTTTACTCCATGATGCATCGGTCATTTAGAAAAAGAAAATTCTTGACTAATATGTCATTATGAAACTTTTATCTGTTTACTATTGACTACAAATATTACTAATATCCCAAACCTTTTTGTTTTAATTTTAAGAAACTCAATTTCCAATAATAGTGTCTTGTCACATTCATATATCAACCACTCTAACCTTTACATCAAAATGTATTATTTTTTATTCTACTAACTTATCTGTGCCACCATATCTGTTGGCTAAATGGATCCTAATAGGTAAATAATCTTGGCTTCATTTTATCCTAGATTTGATTAGTGAAATATCCAAGGAAAGGGATACACTAAATGGTCAATGTTGTTCTGAGTTTATATTTATATCCAAGTTTTGTTTTCCCCAATGGGTGTGGGAAGATTACTTTACTTTGATCTTCACTGCCAATGGTAACTTGTGAATTGGAAAAAAAAAATGGTCAAATTGAAGGCAGAGGAAATGACTATACCAGCTTCTTAGAATAAATGGGAAGTTAATAATTCGAGTTGTTTGAGCCCTAAGCTGAGAGATGTGTATGTTCTTTAATATGGAGAACACAGGACTGACTCCACTGCAAGTTCACTTCTTCCTTAAATTAATCCATAAGCAGATATTTTTGAATGCTATTCCACATCAGGAAACATGGAAAGAACTATGGCTACTTGGGTGAATAAAGTAAACATGGTCCTTATTCTCAGAGAGTTTAAAACTTAATGTAAGAAGGCAATAACAATAAATTATGCTAAGAGAAATATGACTTACAAATCAATGACTTTCATACTTTCATGAAGAGAAAAGAAAGCGATAACAAAGAACAAAATGAATAAATAAATATATGTGTAAATTTTCTTAAGTATAAATGATGGAAAGTGGTAAAGGAGAGTGATAGAAACTATCTGACTGGTATTCAGTAGTGGTGAAAGGGAGGTTGAATTTTACTAGATACTCTCTAGGATATTATGTTTCAGCAGAGAACAGAAAGATGAGAAGAACTAGGCACATTGGCCAGGGGAATCTTAGCCATTACAAAGTCTTCTAGTTTACCTACAACTATAGTCATAGAGATAAGTAACTAGTGACATTTTTGTCCATGAACTTGGATGAATTTTGATGTAAAATAATCTCTGTTATTTATTCACATTGTGGGATGGTAGTTAAGATGATAAAGGAATTAGTTTTCCCATCTCTATTCAGACTAGGCATAGTTTATAGAATGGCTTAGTGATCGACATGTATTCCATAAAATAGATGTCCAGCCCATTATTTTAAATTACCCCATAAAACAATACTTTCTATGTCTCTAGATACATATAATTCTGTAAAGTGCAAGGCAGAGCCTTAAAACACCTGGTAGGTGCAAGAACGAAAGTCTCCCCACACCTCCCCGAATGAGTACAGTGGAAATGAAGCAACTTGAGATCTTTTCCTGAGCTGGGAAAGTGTGAAACAATCCCATAAGCGTACTGTAAAGGGTCTCTTGGCTGAGTCACTTCTGTCATCCTTTCTTTCCTTAACTGTTACTGTGGGGGTAAGATGAGAAAAGAGCACAGGAAACAACACAGAGAAAATTCTGTCTGCTTTTTAAATCAGCACTTTTTAAAATCAGTCTTAGTTGGAGGAAGAAAACGTGATTTTTTTTTCTTTTTCCTTCATTCCCACAAATTCTTATGGCAAAATGACATTACTTTATTATCTTCACAAATAATTTCATATCTCTGAGCTTTACTGTTCTTTGTTTTAAATTTTTAATGTTTATTTATTTTTGAGAGACAGAGTGTGAGAGGGGCAGGGGCAGAGAGAGAGGGAGACACAGAATCCAAAGCAAGGTCCAGGCTCTGAGCTGTCAGCACAGAGCTTGAGGCGGGGCTCGAGCCCACAAACTGACAGATCATGACCTGAACCAAAGTTGGATGTTTAACCAACTGAGCCACCCAGGCACCCCTGAGCTTTACTGTTCTATCTTTGAAATATCTAAAGTCCTGTAGGATCGAAATAGTAGCTACTATTTATTATACACTTATCATATGCTAGTTACTGACAATGCACATGTTTTATTTAACAATAACAATACCAGTAACCCTATACTAAAGATAGTGTTATTCTCAATCTGCCAACAAGGAAACACTCTCAGAAATATTAACCAACATGCTAAAAGCCACACAGCTAGTGATGGGCAAAACTGTATACAAACCCAAGACTGCTTTCTTAACCACCTTGCACACATGTAAGTTGTATGGGTTGCATCTACACCATGGCTGGAGAATAGATTTTATTTTTTAGAACAGTTTTAGATTTCAAAATAAACCTGTGCAGATGGTACAGAAGAATTCCCGTACACCCCTGCTCCCCTGCACCACTTCCCCTATTTTTGTTAGCATTTTACATTCATGTGGTCTATTTGATACAACTGATGAACTAATAATATTGATTATATTGTTATTAACTATAGTCCCTAGATCACATTAGGGCAGATTCTTTGTATAGTTCTATAGGTTTTGAAAATGCACAATGTCATCTATCCACCATTACAGTATCATACAGAATAGTCTCAGGGCTCTAAAAATTCTGTGCTCCAACTATTTATTCCCACCTTCCTCCCTCCTGCGGAGTCCTGACAATGACTGATTCTTTCCTTATTTCCATAATTTTGCCTTTTGCAAAAATATCATATAGGTGGCATCACACACTACACAGCCTTTCCAAACTAGCTTCTTTCACTTAGCCATATGCATGTAATTTTCTTCTATGTCTTTATGTGGCTTTATGGCTCATTCCCCTTCAGTACAGAATAATATTCCAGTGTAAGAACGTACCATAGTTAGGTTTATCCACTAACCTATTGAAAGGTCGAAAGCCAGCATGGTGGCTTCCAATTTTTGGCAATTAAGCATAAAGCTTCTATAAACATTCAGGTGTAGGTTTTGTATGGACGTAAGTGTTCAACTCATTTGGGTAGTTAACTAACAGCGCCACTGCTGAATTGTACTCTAAGGCAATGTTTACCTTTGTAACATTTTGTAAGGAAAGAAGCAAACTGTCCTCAAAGTTTCTACGCTATTTTGCATCTTTTTCAGCAATAAATGGGCGTTCTTGTTATTTTGCATCTTTGGTAGCAGTTTTTTATTCTCTGTGTTTTGGACTTTGAGCCTTTCTAATAGATACACAGTGGCATGTCATCATTCTGAATGACACACAATTTGGAGCATCTTTTCAGATGCTTATTGGTAATCTCTTTATCTTTGGTGAGACATCCGTTCAAATCTTTTGCTCATTTTTATTATTTATTTATTTATTTATTTTTAACCTTTATTTATTTTTGAGACAGAGAGAGACAGAGCATGAACGGGGGAGGGTCAGAGAGAGAAAGACACAGAATCCAAAGCAAGCTCCAGGCTCTGAGCTGTCAGCACAGAGCCCGACGTGGGGCTTGAACCCATGGACCATGAGATCACGACCTGAGCTGAAGTTGGACGCTTAACCAGCTGAGCTACCCAGGTGCCCCTCTTTTGCTCATTTTTAAATTGGATTTTGTGTCCTCTTGTTGAGTTTTCAGAATTCCTTATCTATTTTGGATACAAGTCCTTTGTCAAATGTGTGTTTCGCCAATATTTCTCCCATTCTTTGTATTATGTTTTCATTCTCCTAACAGTGATATTTGCAGAGCAGAAAGTTTTCATTTTAATGAAGTCCAACTCACCAACTTTTCTCTCATAGGTCATGATTTTGGTGTTGCATCTAAAATTTCACCAACACTTCACCTCGTAATAAAATAAATTAAAAAAAATTCATCAACTATTCCAAGGTCACCTTGGTTTTGTCCTATATTACCTTCTAGAAATTTTAGTATTACACATTAGATTTAGGTATACGATCCATTTTGAGTTAATTTTTTTTGAAGGATGTAAAATCTGTGTCTACATTATCATTTTTTTTGTACGTAGATGTCCAGTGGTTCCAGCACCATTTGTTGAAAAGATTGCCCTTTCTCCATTGAATTAGCTTTACTCTTTTATCAAAGATCCTTTGACTATATTTTTGGGGGCTTATTTCTGGGTTTCTACTCTGTTCCATTCATTTATTTGTCTGTTTTTGTAGTGTGTTTTGCTTTATTTGTATGTTTGTCTTATTACTGTAACCTTAAGTGCATTTTAAAGACAGGTAATGTCAGTCCTCTGATTTCACCTTCAAAATTTGTGTTGGCTATTCGTAATGTTTTCACTTTCCATATAAACTTTAGAATGAGTTGCTTATACCTCCAAAATAACTAACTGGAATTTTGTAGGGATTGCATTCAGTCTACAGATCAAGTTGTGAGGAACTGATACTCTAATATTGGATCTTCTTATCTATGAACATAAAATATTTTTATACAGTTGTTGAAATCCTCATTGATTTTTTGCATCAGAATTAATTATTTAATTTTTCTGGTGCTAAAGTAAATGATATTGTACTTTTAATTTCAAATTTCCCAACTGTTCATTGTTGGTATTGAGAAATTGACTTTTTTTTAAGATTATTTATTTATTTGGAGAGAGAATGTGCACATTTGCACACACGCTTGCAAACAAGGGAGGAGCAGACAATGAGGAAGAGAGAGAATCCTAAGCAAGCTCTGTGCTTTTGGCAAAGAGCCTGACACTGGGCTTTATTCCACAGACCATGAGATCATGACCTGAGCCAAAATCAAGAGGTAGATGCTTAACCAACTGAACCACCCAGGCGCACCCCACATTGACTGACTTTTTATACTAACCTTGCATGATGCATATCTTGCTAAAATTGCTTATTGATTTCAAGAGGGCTTTTTCTTGAGTCTTTGAAATTTTCTACATAGAAAATCATGTCATCTGTAAACATAGACTGTTTAATATCTTTTTTCCCCAATCTGTATTTCTTTCATTTTGTTTTCTGGTGTTACTGCATTAGCTAGAACTTCTCATGCAGCATTGAATAGGAGTGATGAGCTGGGGTGCCTGGGTGGCTCAGTCAGTGGGGCGTCCAACCTCGGCTCTGGTCATGATCTCACGGTTCGTGGGTTCAAGCCCTGGGTCAGGCTTTGTGCTGACAGCTTGGAGCCTGCAGCCTGCTTCGGATTCTGTGCCTCTCTCTCTCTCTCTCTCTCTCTCTCTCTCAAAAATAAATAAACATTAAAAAAAAGAATAAGAGTGATGAGAGGCAACATCCTTGTCTTATTCCTGATCTTAGGGATAAAGCTTCTAGTTTCTAACCATTAAGTATGGTTAGAACACTATCTGTACGTGTTTTTTGTAGATGTGTTTTATCAAGTGGGAAAGTCCTGTGTATTCCTAGTTTGCTGAGGATATTATCATGAATGGGTATTGGATTTTGTCAAATACTTTTTCCTGCATCTTTTGGTATGATCGTGTGATTCTTCTTCTTTAACTTATTGATGTGATGAATACTTTTCCTCTGGGTGTACTTTAAAATGGTTATTTTTCCCCTTCTTCTGCTGGAATCCCAAAAAGACTCTTTTGGGGTTTTCGTTTATTTGTTTATTTGTTTTTGTTTTGGGATCTGATGGAACTCATGGAGATAAGACTCATGAAAGTGTTAAGTACGTGCCTTCCTCCACCAAAGACTGAGGCCCTATATTTTTCTAACTCTCAAGCTAGGCCACATCCACCCTAGCATCAATTCCTCAATTACCATCTAAGTGTTCCCAGTAAGTTGTGATTCTCTGTATTCATTTCCCCAGTTTGGGGGAGAGGCGTTTACTCTGTGACCTCAATTTTCTTATGAATCTAAAAAGAATGGTCGATTTTCAATTTGAAATTTTCAATTTCAAAATAATCAGTTTTTGATTATTTTGAAAATTTGAGTGACAACTCCTGGGTTCTTTTTTTTTTTTTAATGTTTATTTATTTTTGAGACAGAGAGATATAGAGCATGAACGGGGGAGGGTCAGAGAGAGAGGGAGACACAGAATCCGAAGCAGGCTCCAGGCTCTGAGCTGTCAGCACAGAGCCCGACGCAGGGCTTGAACTCATGGACCGTGAAATCATGACCTGAGCCGAAGTCGGACGCTCAAACGACTGAGCCACCCAGGCGCCCCAAGGTTCTTTACTTGTCAGAATGGAAACTCGAATTTTCAATCAATTTTTGAGGAGTGTATTAGGAACTAGCACTTAGTATATACAATATGTCTACCTACGTATATAAACTTGAGAAAGTGTTAGTAAGTAAGAGTAGCTTGCTTTGCATGCTAGATGTTTCTTTTCTGGAATGTGGAATGTTTAATAGACATTCTGGGAGTTTTGTAGGTAGTTTGTAAACTGAATGGAAATAACAATGTGTGAATGAATAATCAGTAAGTTTTAGGAGCTCTGTTCTGTCAAATTATTCATCAAAGTTTTGATGATTCTGTCAAAAATTCTGTCTGTTCTTGTTTGTACTTCTACTATTCCAGTTAGTAGCTGTCTTCTGAAAGTACTGGATCCCACCAAGGAAGTCTCAGGATTCAAAGGAACTAAATAGATTTGGTTATTATACTTCCCTTCAGCAGTGACACAGATTACGTTTTCTTCTATCACTTCCCTAATTTGTAAGTTCAAGACTGAAAAACACAGGGGCGCCTGGGTGGCTCAGTAGATTGAGCATCCGACTTCAGCTCAGGTCATAATCTCACTGTTTGTGGGTTTGAGCCCCGCATCGGGCTCTGTGCTGACAGCTCAGAGCCTGGAGCCTGCTTCAGATTCTGTCTCCCTCTCTGTCTGTCCCTCCCGGGCTCACCCTCTGTCTGTCTACCTCTCTCTCAAAAATAAACATTAAAACATTTTTTTTAAAAAGATTGAAAAATACAGTTAATTGATCCCTGGGTACACTTTAATTTACTCTTCATTGGCTTATATTCCCTGGATTTTGTCAGTCTGACTGATTCTTATGCAAGTTTCAACTGAGGGTCAACATATTATTGACTGTTAATCTGTTTCTGATGCTTGGGAACTATTCCTTGGTAGTAGTACTTGGCTGTCACCCATGACCATGACCAAACCTGGCAATGACCTGTGTCTGTTGGACCTTTCTACAGAGACTATGAAGTTAAAGAGCCACAATCATGTTTACAACTGACCCTTCCAGATTATGAATATTGAATTCACAGATGAAAAAAAGACTTAAACAATGGATGATAGAATACAAATCCAAAATTGTCATAGGCAAGAAAAATCATAAAAAATAAAATGCAATGTAATTGAGATATATGTGAAGTTCTGTGTTTTATTTGGACTTTTTTTCTCCTTTTCTTTTTTTAAATTTACTTTGAGAGAGAGAGTGTGTGTGCAAGCAGGGAGGGGGAGAAAGAGACAGAGACAGAGACAGAGAGAGAGAGAAAGAGAGAGAGAGAGAGAGAGAGAGAGAGAGAGAGAATCCCAAACAGGCTCCACACTGCCAGTGCAGAGCCCAATGCAGGGCTCAAACACATGAACTGTGAGATCATGACCTGAGCTGAAATCCACATTTGGATGCTTAACTGACTGAGCCACCCAGATGCCCCTATTCTGGATTTTTAAACTGCATCAAGCATGCAGTCAAGCATGGTATAGGGCAGGCTTGATGCGATATTAAAAATTATTCGTTGGTTAGTAAACTCAGTTTAATCCAGCATAACTACTAAAAAAAACCCTATCTGGATAATAATAATAATGGAAGTACACTGTACTACTCAAAGAAGAAGATAGTTTGTGCATCTGAAAAGAGATTTAAAGAGTAGAATATCCTTAGAAGAATGTGCATAACATGCTGCTATGCTTGAAAAGCATATTATTTGATGAAGTAAAACAAACACATAGACAAAAATATTTTTTGACATGGAGGAAAAAAAAATCTTCCCAGAAACGCCAATAGCAAACTTCACACCTTTTGGAAAACTCTCATATCCAAGATAATATAAGCTTGTTACCCATTGCTAGAGAGCACAACTTAGAAAAACATATAGGTCTTAAGGAAGTATTTGGGAAAATAGCAATCACAGTAGATTCCTACCTCTGATGACTTTCAGGATGAGAATAGATATGGATTTCACACTGGCTGTACAATTACGCTAGACAGCATCTAACATTTTGTTACATCATAAAATTCTACAACATTTTAACGATGCAATAAGATGGAAGTCTTCACTGCCATTTGCCATCAAGGATTCTTTAAGGAGAAGCTATAACTCTTCAAGTGTTAGTTTTAAAGAAAAACTAATGAAGTGCAATATATATCCAGTACCTAGGGGTCAAACACCTGAAAATTTAAATGTAAGTTCTTTTTTATTAAGTTTACTTACTTTGAGAGAGAGAGGGGGGGGGGCGGGGAGAGAGAGAGAGAGAGAGAGAGAGAGAGCACAGTGGGAAAGGGGCAGAGAGACAGAATCCCAAGCAGGCTGTGCACTGTCAGTGCAGATCCCGATGTGGGCTCGAACTCACGAACTGTGAGATCATGACTTGAGCCAAAACCAAGAGTTGGCTGCTTAACTGACTGAACCTCCGAGGCTCCCCTAAATGTAAGTTCTTACTGGTTTCTTACATAATCTTGTACAGCATTATTATGGTATCCCATTTGACATAGAAATAAACTAAGGCTTATCAAGGCTATGTTACGGGGCCGAAGTCTCCAATTCAGCAAGTTGAACTGCTGAGTCATCTGATTTGAAAGCCCACGCATTCATTAATCGTAACAACTGCTATACCTCTCCCCTTCTGGTTGGATTCTTAACAGTTGGAAGCATAATTCTTGCCTCCTACAGGTCTGCTCCGATCTTATAAAACTGACTTCCCCAGATGCAACAAAAATGTGACCACATAATTTTAGTGAAGTAACAAAATTAAATTCAGAGGGAGGTTTGGCTGGACTCTTCCACTTTGGAAATAATATTCCTGGAACTAAAGTTTGGCGTGGCACCCTAGGGATGCAGTGAAGCTATTGTTCTAATTTAAGTTATTACGTTTATGAGCCTCAATTTTAGCTTGCTTATTGGAGTCTGTTACATGGACTACAGAGACAAGCCCCTAATGCATAATTGTTTTCAATTTGTTACAAGAAATTATTTTGGCGATTTCAACATGGGTACATCTCTACACCCTAGGTCAATCATTATGCCTGCTTTGGGCTGGGTACCTGGTGACATATTTGCATCTTGAAGACACAAGGGGGCACAGGACAGGGCTGTAAATCTCTAGTGCTTTCTGCCAGCTCTCTTCCTCGAACTTCAGGTATAATTTGCACTCAAATTTCTCAGTTGGCCCTCCACTTTCATTTCTATTTATACCTCTGTTTCCAAGTAAACTAAAAAGTATACTGAGGTACCAATGCTTGGTGATTAAGGGTACGGAATCTGCGGCCAGACGCCCTGGGCTCAAAGCTTGACTTAATGCTTTTAATCCCTCTGAGTGTTGGTCGTCTCATCTGCAGAAGAGGGATCATAAAACCTCCCTCAAAGAGTAAATAAATTAGCACATGATAGGGAGGTCCTTGCACTTGGTAATAACCCAATAAATATATGTATTATCTTTATTTGATTATTATTATTCAAAGTGAGGTATGATTACATATGCCAGACCATGTGTTTTGTGTTCTTTGAAATGTCAATGTTTAAAATTTTCTTTGTTTCTTTCCTTCTCACTCCCTTTCCTATAATCCTTTGTTCCTTCCTTCCTCCTTTTCTTTTCTTTCTCCCTTTTCTCCTTTCTTCCTTTTTTTCCACTTTTCTTCCTTCTCACCTTCCCACCTTCCCTTTCTCCCTCTTCATCCCTCCTTCCCTCTCTCTCTTCCTATTTTCCTTCCTTCCTTCCTTCCTTCCTTCCTTCCTTCCTTCCTTATTTTTATTTTTTCTTTACCAAATATTGACTTTGGGAGGGGTGCCTGGGTGGCTCAGTCGATTAAGTGTCTGACTCTTGGCTTCGGCTCAGGTCATGATCTCATAGTTCATAGGTTCGGGCCCCCCATAGGGCTTTGCACTGACAGTGCTGAGCCAGCTTGGGATTCTCTTTTCCCACCTCTCTCTGCCCTTCACTTACTCGCACTCTCTCTCTTCTCAAAACTAAATAAATAAGCCAAAAAATTTTGAGTTTAGAGTGACTCCACTGGTGAGGCGAGCCCACACAAAATATCTCTATAATTTCCAACCTAGCAGTCCAGCTGTTAACACTGCCACTCTTGGATTTTGTGAGATATCAGAGGATTTCTAGGGGAAATAGAGAATGCTTTCCTATTTACCACATGCAGAAGCATGAGGCTCACCTCAATAGACTGATATGAGCTATTCCCAATTGTTAAGCCACAGCAACATCCATCTATTAAGAAGGCAACTATATTGGGATCAGGGGAGTGCCAGGATAAAACATGATCTGCTCATCAACATCTGTTTTCTAATTAGGGTGGCTCAATGGCAATTTTCACCCGATAATTTAGTTAAATTTCATTCCTAAAGTATAAATATCCTCTGAAGGCACATGGGTGAAGTTAAATCAATAACTGCATTATTGTAAATTACTTCATAATTATATATTGATAAACAGAAAAAGGTTATATGATATCCATTTTCCATATCACTTCGTACCTCAGACAACTTCATAGAAAATTGCATTCTTATGTTGTTTTCAAACAGCGCTGTTTTGTATAAAATGCCTTTCATCATTTTAAAGGAATATAATTTCAGCATAGCCCTCCTTGTCTTGTTTAGATTTTTAAACCATGTAAACTCAAGGTATCTGAGTTATAGTTTGCCTCTTTAAATGTTCTCAGATAATCTTATATGAAAAATATTTTTAAAGACTTGCAAGAAAAACAAAAAACAAAAATATTACCTTTTGCTGGCTTTAGGCCTGGCTACAGAGTACTGGGAGACTGTATGATGTTAAGATACTTCAAGTCAACCTGCCTCCCATCTATCCCATAAACCTGACTGACCATTGGCTTAGAATGTTCTTTTTATCTACTGGTCCCCCTTCTATCTTGAGTCTCTTCCTCCCACGTGCTATTTGTCATATACTTATTTCTGCTGACCGCGTGCCCTAAACGTTCGCAATCATCTGATTAAAAATATTCTGTCCTGCATAGGGTGGGCACTGAGCGGCTGTGCTGAGTGGCTGAGAGGCTCTTGGGGTCTGGTGGGCTGAACAGACTCTAAACCAAGTAGATGGCTTCGAGATGCATGGGAGTGGGGTCCTCCGTGCTCCAGAGATCACTCCAAGACCAGGAACAGCTAGACGAGAATGCAGTTCCACAGCCTTCCGCCAGCCACCTGGAGACCTCCAGGGCAGACAGTTCCAGAGAAGGCTGCCCCTTGAGAGCAATCAGCCTCAACTGCCAGGCAAGACCTCCTGGAAAGGCCTGGAAACCCCAGAGCCAGGGCAGTAGGGTCTCCAGGCTATATGGTTCACTCAGCCAAAAACACCTTGGGTGCCATGTCCCCGAGAATCCAGGAGTCCTGCCAAAGTGGCACCAAGAGGCTGGTGGAAACCCAGGCGAAAGTCAGGAGGAGGAGAAGAGGCGTATGGACGAGCAGAGCACCCCCCCCCCCCCCCGCCAGCTCACAGCCTGAGTGGCAATTGCACCTGGCTGTCTGGAGCTGTCCCTGCCCCTCAACCCTGGACCTGTGGGAGGGGAGAGGGAGTGTCTTCTCTCTGCCCAGATGGGCCCACATGACTACCCACTGCGATGGTCCAGGAGGAAGGCTTTCCGGAGCCCCTCCTCCTCATAGAGCCCCTCTTCTCCCTCAGTGAATCTGACAGTGACCTGGAGCCTCTGGGAGCTGGAATTCAGCCTCTCCGGACACTGTCACAAGAGCTAGCCGAGGCCACTGTGACCGAAGAGAGTGGCATTTGTGACTGAGGACTGTGCCTTCAAGTAATGCCCTCCTCCCAAGCATCTTTTGGGGGTCCTTCTCCACCCTCTTCCTTCTCATGTATGAACGTTCGAGAATGGAGTCCTTTTCTGGAAAAACCCACAGAGCCCATGGGCCCAGCAGCGTAGGAAGTGTACAAGTCTTTCCTGCCTGGAGCTGGAGCTTCTGACTTCACTGATTCTGTCATTAATTGAGCATACCGGGGAGCCATCTCCCACCTCCTCATTTTGGGGTGGTGGTGTCCCCACGTCTCTTGCTTTGTGCACAGTCAGGGCCAGGAAGGAAGCTCTATATTGCAAGAAGCAAGCCACATTTGACCACCGTGTCATCACCTCAGGATCCGTACATCCCAGCAAGTTCCTGAGGAAGCCCCTGGGAGTTGGCCGTGCCCTTGACCACTGCTAACAAGGGCCCAGGTGGAGACTGCTCAGGGGCCCTCCTCTCCTGCTGCAGGCACATCTGGTCCTGCGGTGGCCGCCTAACGCAGCCTGAGAGTAATTTGGGGAGGGAAATGGGGGCAACGGTCCACTCTCCTCCCCTCTTGGGCTTCAAAATTCATCCAACACTTTAGCTTTCTGGCTGCCTCCTTTGCTACATGAAACAAAGGCATGAGAAGATACTGGGGAGCTCTGAGCTCTGCACCCAGGAGTGGGGTCTTCGAGGAATCATTCCCTGTGTCGCCAGTGCCCAGGCTCTAGAGAGCCCAGCTCCTGTCCCTGCTTCTGCCACCAGAGCCCTGCAAAGAAGGGATGGGAGATATTTCCAGGCCCTAAGACTCTAGGCTCACAGGTACCTGATTACATTCAGGGCCAGGCAGTGTGGATGTGCAAGGAGGGGAAACACTGTTCGGTGGCGATTTCTGCCTTTGGTAAATTATTTAAGAAATTTGTTTTATCATTTTATTAAAAAGAAACCAGCATGTGACTTCATTAGGTAATGCTGCTTTTCATATTAAAAACTCACTTCCTATAAGAAAATAAAATGAAATAAATTGAAATAAAATTAAGTAAAATGAAATGAAATAATAAGACAAAATAAAATAAAATAAAATAAAATAATTCTTATTTTTAGTAAATGTGACACAATTTTTGGTTGAGAAAACATGACCACTGTATGTATACCTATAAATAATGTATCACTTGTCTCTTAACTAGAGCTTAAGTTCATGGGTCGGGTATATGTCCTTGGTATGACACTGTCCTGTATTGACTTTGTTCCTCTCTGCAGAAAGACACTGGGAGGTATGTAAGGAAAGAGAAGAGAGTAAGGAAAGAGGATCAAACTTGCCCTTGAGTCTATTTTCATCAGTTGCTAGATTTTTTTTTCCCCTAGCCAAGTCATTTAACCTTTTCCTACATGACATAGAGATAATACTCCTTCCTATCACCGAAGCATTTAATTTTGTTTAATGTTTATTTATTTTTGATAGAAAGAGAGAGAGAGAGAGAAAGAGAGAGACAGAACATGAGTGGGGGAGGGGCAGAGAGAGAGGGAGACACAGAATCTGAAGGAGGCTCCAGGCTCCAAGCTGTCAGCACAGAGCCTGATGCAGGGCTCAAACTCACGCACTGTGAGATCATGACCTGAGCCACCCAGACGTCCCTCACCAAAGCACTTAAGTGAGATTATGTGCTTAGGACTACCCTTGGTTTTTAACACTTAGTGGGTGCTCAGTATATGGTAGGGATATTGTTATTGTGGATAACAATATCATTATAAATTCATTATGTAAATGAAACTCTTTCTGTTCACCATCATCCTGTTTATCTCACTAGGTCTCCTCTTAAAATATTAGTCATCATTTCTGTGAGGTGGATTTTTGTTTAGTGGTATTTTGTGTGATCCTAAAACAGTGTTTCTCAACCATGTGTGACCATCCATTAGATCCATTCCCAAACTCACGAAGCCAGAAATTTCAGGGATGGCTATGTTTATAAACCCCACACAGAAATTGTGAAGTGGAATCTGGTTAAGAACCACCAAGCCAAACATCTGAATAGGGTTTGGAAGTTATGTCCAAAGAAATCTTACTTTCCTTCATGGTAATTTGCAGGGATCTGCAAGAAAAGTTTCAGTGTCAGTTTTTGGAATTGGAAACCTGCATATCAGATGTCCCAGGTAGGACCATTTCCAAGCAGAGAGTAAATAGATAGGGTTGTACAGAGTATGGACCCTCCACACATGTCAGTTCTATGCAAGTGACATCTAGGGACAATGAACAGCAGAAGCACCTTTTAAGTGTGTATCCTCATGGTTGTAGAAGTGGGAATTTGTCTTTGATAGGCAGTCCTAGCAAAGCTCACATGCCCACTGCTAATTTTCTGTCTGTCTTGGGTCCTACTTTTTCCCTCTCTTTGAGCCACCATCTGGAAAAACTACTCCCTTATCCTAGCCCTCATGGTCTCCAAGATGGTTCCCTCATTTAGCACCACGGGATCACCCAAGGCTTCCTCCTGAGTTTGCTTCATTAGTACATTGTGAATTACTGGGTCAACAGCTTGTTCTTCTCACCCTAGTACCCAATTAAGGAGAAGTGGAAGAGTGGGAAGTAAGGGTGATGATGATGTTTGGACTTTCCCCGCCATTGATTTATAATTGGCTCTAGAACCACACATGGAATCATAGTTTCTGTGCATTTGGCCCATTATATTTTCCATCTTCCCTTATAAAGTGCTCTTCAGACAATACACGGATGTGTTTTCTGAAATCCAAGCTGATATTCTGAATGATTTTTGGACGTGATGCCTCAAGCTATACCCAAGAAAAGAGAAAAGTTGTGCCTTATAAGCAATTGCCCACTAAAATCGGGAAGAGGTAAGAGATGAACTTAGGGAATAAAGAAGATGAACCTAACCAGTAGCCTTCGTTTACCTCTACTATAAATAACAAATCTTGCTACTTTGAATAGTTTTATTTGCACGATTAGTTTAATACTTCAATTACCTGAATCTTTTAAGAAATAATCAAGCTCTTGAAGATTTTGCATTAATTTCTCTGGATGCCTCATAAATGCAAAAGCATTTGCATTTGAGAAGCATAAAAGATGCAAATCACATCTCTATCTCTATTTAACAACCAAAACGCTTGTTTATGATCATAACTCTTGTCAATATCTTCCTAACTGTAATACACCATTAAGAATGTTGCAGAACATTTACAGTGTATTCTAGAAAGGAAATCTGACATCAGTGCATTAGTGCCTTCTGTATTCTGTGGGTATAAATGCAAAATATGTTACTATGAAAAATGAGGATATGTTTCAAAATTCAGGATTAATTAAACAATTTATTCATTCATTTTTTTCACTCACATGTATTTAACAAATTTATTGGCACTCTTCCTGTGAACAAGGTGCTGTTCTGTCTGAAATTTTATCAAGCTTACATTTTAGTGAGGAAAGTGGTCAAAATAAGTAAATGAAAAAGAAAAAAAAATATCAGGCCTAATTAATCCTGCAATAAGCCTTTATTTTTAACCCAAAACTTACCATGTGCAAGTGTAAAAAGGAGTCATAAAAATATGTTTTTAAAGCTAGTTTTTTAAACATTGTCTCCATGTTAAAATTGTTCATCTTTTCAGTTTTTATGAAAAAAGTCACTTAGCCTTGTTGTATTAAAAGGTGGGGGCAGGAAAGTTGTGAGAAATAAAAAATGTTGGGATGATTGGTATTAAGAAAACTTTGGCAGAAGAAGCTCCTTTAATTGTTTCCTGACATCGGGGTCATCCAGGTCAGGAATCAAACACCTTTTCTCTTGTTCGCTGACTGCTCTCCTTACCCATTTCATCACATGCACTACCTCGGGTCACC
The DNA here is from genome assembly GCF_022837055.1 of Prionailurus viverrinus. Taxonomy (NCBI): domain Eukaryota; kingdom Metazoa; phylum Chordata; class Mammalia; order Carnivora; family Felidae; genus Prionailurus; species Prionailurus viverrinus. The sequence goes on along the minus strand of NC_062565.1, from coordinate 19,476,888 downwards.
CAAGTGGTTACTATTTTCTTTTGTTCCCATTTTCTAAGAGAGCACTCCTTTGTCCCTGGTGACTCAAGAGAAGTCAATTAATTTTGACAACCACTGTCCACACAAAAGCAGAGATGACGGAAATGTTCAATGCTTGGAAATACCTAGATTCCGAGTGTTGGGATTTCTAGGTGCTTTGGCCAATTAAAATATATCTCATTTATTTATTGTTTTTTTTTAAGTGAGAAAAATCAGTCATATAAGTGAGTGTCAAACCAATTCGCAGAACGAAATTGCTTTGCTATGGTCAACCCTTAATCAATGAAACTAGTATTCTATACTTGCTTATCATATCAATGAGGTTTGGGGGCCATTTTAGGGCTAAGTGTTCATCTATTTCAGCAAAAATTCTCTTCCTGTTAATTTGAGCCAAGTGTCCCATTTGGAGGATTACCAGTTTTTAAATCCCTACAACTGATTTAAACACTATACAGACACCTATGTATTTAAGACGCAAAATCTATTGTTGGAACTTGTAGCAGCTACTTGCATAAAGCAAATAGAGTTTTTAAATGCACAACCTAATATTTAGACACAGAGGTATCTTTAAAAGTAGTACAAGCAATACGCCCACCTCTATACAGTCTATATTTTGAAGACCGCCTGTGGTAATTTGTGGTTGTTGTCTACAGTCAACAAACAGTGTTGAAACATGGGAAGTGAACACCATGCAGTACTTGTCCACGTCCTGTAATACTGTGATTACCTGATATCACCTTATGTAGATTTGTTTTTCCCCTAGTACTGAAGATGTTAATAGAACATAATAGAACATCAGCAGACTCTTTGATACAAGCCAGGCGTAATCAAGCAAGGTCAGACCCAGGGGCCAGCAAGCCAGGTAACAGAAGCCAACAACCTAAGGTGAAGAAATTAAAGACACAGATTATTCTTTAGACAAGAAAGGTGCCCTCTAATGTTGCCTCCTCAATATATGAAGGGTATGAAATAGATGGCTCTTAGATTCTTCTCCTACCACCCCCTTCATGCTTTTGTGTATATGTGTGTTCATTCAGTGCTTCTCCCAATGGACAGTGGTCTCCTTGAGGAAAAAAAAAAAAGACACAACGGTAATGAAATGAGTTAATTGTAACAAATAAAAAATTACGATCTTTAATGAAGTTGCTTTTTCACAAGGATAGGCACTGGTATATTACGCTGGTATCTTCTCCTTGTACTTATTTTCTACTCTAGGTATACACTGACACATGTTCGCTTAAATATGTTGTTAGCTTTTCCATGCTGCTGTGCTATGTGGTCAGGAAAATCTAATATATTTCCCTACGTGTGGGCTTACTTCACGGACATTCCACCATAAACAAAGAGCGCTACACTATTATGTATTTGTGCAGCTACCAACGTAGACTATGAAGTTTCTCTTGATTTTTTGGTGGTGCCCCTTGTGGTACTCATGAAATTCTGTAAATTTACAAGCATTACCTATAGAAAATTCAAATACTGGGAAAGTGTACTGGAAGAGAACAAGGATGTTTGACAATTACTAGTATACGAACACTGTCATCTTATTTTCTGTAAATAGAAAAGTACATGCCTAAGATGTGACTCAATAATAGTTTTAAATTCCCTAGAATATTTTGCCCGGTACCCTACCTGCTGCCTCCACACACATCATCTCTCTACCACACACTTCTAGCTAGGCTGTGTACCCATCTTCTACATTTTTCTACACAGCAGACTGTGTGGGTCTTCATCAAACCATCTACAACACAGTATGATTATCTGTTCATCTGTATGTCTCCCAAATGAGCATAAACCCTCAAGTGAAAAGAGCAGAGCTTATTCGTGTTTGAATCTTCCGTTTTTATCGCAATGCTTGGCTTACTGTAAGCTCTTAAGTGATGTGTGTTGCATTGAATTGAAGTGACTTTCGGGGCACCTGAGTGGCTCAGTTGGTTAAGCGTTCGACTTCAGCCCAGGTCATGATCTCACAGTCCTTGACTTGGAACCGCGCGTAGGGCTCTGTGCTGACGGCTCAGAGCTTGGAGCCTGCTTCGTATTCTGTGTCTCCCTCTCTCTCTGCCCCTCCCCTGTTCAGGCTTTGTCTCTCTCTCTCCTTCAAAAATACACGTTAAAAAAAATGACTTTCACTTGGGTTTAACAGTAGAATACTCATTGCTTATCCAACTTACTCAGGAGAGAAGCCTCTGGTCTCATTTTCATTTGCATCCTGGCCATGATCCGGGCTATTGTTAATCATTATGGAATAGCAAACTGGGCTATGGTGAACCAAACTACCTATACCTGAGATATCCTTATTAGCAAAGAGTCCAGGCCATCAGACCAGTAAATTGAAGCCTATGGTTATCATGGAAATGTGCTTATGACTTTAATGTCAATTCATTTTGTGAAATATTTCTTTTTGCTTGAAAAATATTTATAACGGTTACAAAAATAACAACTAGTATTTGCAATATTCCAAACACCTAGATAATTAATTTTTTATTTCAGTTAATAATCTGAAAAACATTATTAGATAAAGCCCTTTATTATATATATTTGTCCATTTTTAAGGTATTTTGGCTTACATTTAGAATTTAAAATTACCCGGTGCATATGTAAGTGAAGAATCACTGAATTCTACTCCTGAAATCAATATTGCAATATATGTTAACTAAATTTTTGTTGTTGTTAACGTTTATTCACTTTTTGAGAGACAGAGTGTGAGCAGGGCAGGGGGCGGAGAAAGAGGCAGACACAGAATTGGAAGCAGGCTCCAGGCTCTGAGCTGTCAGCACAGGGCCCTAGGCAGGGCTCGAACTCACGAGCTGTGAGATCATGACCTGAGCTGATGTCAGATGCTTAACTAACTGAGCCACCCAGGCACCCCATTATATGTTAACTAACTAGAATCTAAATAAAAGTTCAAAGAGAAAAAATAATAAATAAATGACAGAAATGAGAAAATTGTCTCCATCATTCAAGCCAAACTTCCTTTTTAAATGTTGATTTCTTTTTGGGAGAGAGAGAGAGAGAGAGAGAGAAAGAGAATGAGCAAAGGAAGGACAGAGAGAGAGGGAGACACAAAATCCAAAGCAGGCTCCAGGCTGTCAGCACAGAGCCAGACGAGGGGCTCAACCCCACGAACCGGGAGATGATGACCTGAGCCGGAGTCAAACTCTTAACCCACTGAGCCACCCAGGCACCCCAAGTCAAACTTCTTTTTAACACCAGATATCTCTACCAAGGTTTTGTTGTTGTTGTTAATGCATTCTTATATTCTCATTGCTGGTACCTCATGAATACTCATAAGTAACTAGAGTTTATTAAGAGCTTACAGTAAGCTAAAATATGCTGCTACAATATGTCGCTACAATGTGCTACCTTACATTAAACCTCTCAACGTTAAATCTTACTCAGAAATACTCATAATTGTCCTCTGAGTAAGAGAGTTTATTATCTGAGTCTTAAGAGGATTAAAGTAACTCACTGAAGGTTCAGTTAAGAACGTGAGCTATCTTTTTTAATCATTGTTATCCATAAATATTTGTTGAGTAAATGATCAAATGCATTTTGATCAAGCATATGTTTGATTAATGATTATGAATGGTTAATAATACATTAATGTTTTTCTTATTCCGTAGGTATTTTTTGATCATTTGAGAAAATATAAGAAAAAGTCACAGAAAGGAAAGACAGAAAGAGATAGAGAGAGTACAGACAGTAAGAGAGAGATGAGAGAAGGTTGGAGAGAGACAAGTATAATAATCATAAATAAGAAAATATGCCTGTGGTCTAACAGATTACAATTTTTTTAAGTACCTGAATTTATAAAAACGAGTGGTATACTATATAATTGACTATTTGAAGGAAAACTAGCTAAAATGACATCTTTATTTTTCCCAATGTTTATTTGATATAAAAAATATGTTCTGAACATTCTCTAGTGGTTCTTTCCTTTTGGAGGTCTTTGGTCATGGAAATTTGTCTTAAAACTTGTACTATATGAATATATAGAAAGTCCAGGGGTTACAAATTATGGAATTTCTTGTTAGTTAATTGGTTTAAAGTAAATAATCATCACTGAGAAGGTCAATTTACTTCCTGCTGGCATCTGGGGTTAGTTTGCCTACACAGCTATATGGGGAACAAAAATATTCTCCAAACCTCTCTCTCAGCAGTACAGAAAATCCAGATGGAAAGGATATCATCTGTAGCAGAAATAGGAGATAAACCTTCCCCCAAATAATAGACAATAAAGATGAGTGAAAGAATAAACAAATGAATTAAAGTTTCCTGTAGTTGGGAAATGGTCACATTTGATGGATGGGGAATAGCACTAACATATGGACCAGCAGTCCTTGTGTTTTTCTGGAGCTAGTTCCATGACCGTGGGCAAAACATCGGCACCCACTTGCCTCATGGGTAAAACATTGCCAATAGCATCTGTCATTCTTACTCCATTGGTAGTTTATAAGGTTACGGAGATTAATAGACATGAATAAAATGCATTAAAAGCTAGTTATAGAGTAGATGGTTAGCATATACTTAATTAATATAAAACTAAAATAAAAACTAGCATAGGAGACGAGGTATTTATTAACAGCTAATAAATTAAGTGTCAATTAGGACAGTATTGTGTTTCACCTAAACGTATAGTAGAAATCCCTTAGGTCTGAATATTTTTTAATTGATAGCAAGAATTCAGGATGTTAACTATTTAAGTATGTGTAGGGTGACTTTCCTTTTCTTCATGATATTGCCTTGTTTATCCCTCTGATTTATCCTCCTATCCCTCTTTAAGTAGGCTATGCACTTTAATGCCATCTTGTTTATGGGAACTAATAAAAGAAAATTCTTTGCAATGGGAGATTTGCTTTATTTAAATGCAAATTAAAACTATATTCTTTCAGTTACAGGCCAAAGATTATAAACGCATGCTGTTTAACAATTTCAGGCAAAAGTAAGAATGCTTTTTCTTCCCATAATCTAATGAAATTGATTTAGTTCTTTTAAAATGGTGTAACTAATTGAGCTGTGACTTTTATATTATCTTATGTATGTTTTATGCTGCTTTTTAAAAGAGAAAGTAACGTTTATATAAGAAACGGTAAAAACTAAATTGCTAGACTAGTTAAGAAATTGGCTAATTTGGGGCTAATTGAGATAAGAATATCTTTCTGTTTTACTGTTCAACTGCTATGGCCAAACAAATATAGTTCTTCTGCCCTTTTCATTGTATCTGTAAAATAATTAGCAATATTTACCTCAAAAGGATTTTCTAAGAATCATTACAATAACTTGCCAAATGGATTTAAGTTTTAGAGAATCAAAAAGAGAGCCTGGTCAGTGTCTGGAACCAGATATAGCCAATTTCCTGGTTGGTAATCATCAGATTTCAAGGGAAGGATCCAGAAATCGAGGAGGCAAAAGAGCAGAAGAAGTAAACATCTTGCCTAGAAGGTGATGGCAACTTGGAAAGATCAGGACTGTGTGTATCTATGCAATGTATTTAAACAAAATGAAATGGGCCAAGAGTTAAATGAAAAATATCTAAGTGTAATTTTGTTTCCTGTTCCCACCTTAGGATTCAAGGTAGAATATAGTCCTCGGAGGGAGAGGATTTACCTCTACTCTTATAGCTTCCATACATACTGGAACTGTGATTATTTCTACTTTCAGTCAAAACCCACTTATTTCAGGGTACTATGATTTCCTCCTTTCATATATTGGAACATGCATTTTCTCTAATCATATCCTTAAATGATTGCTTGAGACTGACTTTGGGGTCAGTGGGAAAAAATCTCTTAGCACTACAAAACAGGAACCCACAGCAATAGTATAGTTGCCCAGCCATTTTATGTTTATTTTATATCCTCTACGTAGAGACAAAGTTTTGTTGCTGTTACTTATGTAACAATGGATAATGATCGAATAGAATGGAATATTCCTACCCGTGCAATGTGAATAAGACTATTTAACGTTAAATGTATGAATCCATGTAAAACTTGAAAGAACATATTCAGAATAAAATTTCACAGAAGGCTGTTATAAAATAGTGTTCTTTCCTGCAGTTTATATCAAGTTCCATTTTTGCTAAGAGGTCAAATTTATGGAGAGCTGATTGTGCAATGATTGGAGACAGCAAGGTATTTTCTTTGTTTTGTACAAATAATTTGTGAAAATGTTAAAAAAAATATGGGACAAATTCAGTAAAATAATACTCTTTCAACTTGCCTGACCCTCACACCCTGAACAACTTTTCTTAGGTTTTCTGCTCTATATTTTATATGATATAAATACAATATCTAATAGAGTGGGATTTCTTTTTGAGGCATTTCCCACAAAAATACTATAGTTGAAAATTTTGAAATTTTTAAAATCCATGTCACTTAGTCTGTACCTAAAAAGGAAATGAAAATGGCATTCTTAATCACCACATTACATAGAGTAAATAATAAATAAGAGTCTCAATTCCAATCATTCTGAGAACAAATATCTTTTTTTTTTTTTAATTTTTTTTTTCAACGTTTATTTATTTTTGGGACAGAGAGAGACAGAGCATGAACGGGGGAAGGGCAGAGAGAGAGGGAGACACAGAATCGGAAGCAGGCTCCAGGCTCCGAGCCATCAGCCCAGAGCCCAATGCGGGGCTCGAACTCACGGACCGCGAGATCGTGACCTGGCTGAAGTCGGACGCTTAACCGACTGCGCCACCCAGGCGCCCCAAGAGAACAAATATCTTAAATAAGAATGAGAAATATTTCCCAAGTGTTTTCCATTCTAACGTTTAAAGGGGTTTGTGCTTTTTTTGAAAGTGAATGCATTGATTATCAATTGAGGAAAACACCCTTTCAAAGCAAATAGTAATGGGCAATAACTAAAGAAGGAAATAAATGCCTCGAGAAAGTCATTCAGACAAAAGAAAAGGAAAAAAGAACGAAGATTTGTTGCAAAGTTAGACACACATGCTATTTGATTAACTCACATTGCAAACTTGTGAGTTAGATGTTAGCTCCCCTCCGATTTTCAAGATAAGAAACTGAGTCAGGGAAGTTAAGTAACTTGCTCAATGTTCATGAGTTGGGCCTGAAAAGATCTGGCTTCAAAGCCCAACATGTGACTAAAGATGCAATAAGCTGTCGGACTTGTAGGATCAAATGATGTTGAAAAGCAAAATAAGAAAAACGTCGTAGCAAAATATTATAGAAAAATGTTAGCTCTTATTTTCACTTGAATGTAGCAGTTCTGCAATTCTTGGATAAGAGGGTATATAGAACAATATAACACAGGATGTATTGTAGATTTGGATTTTTCAATATATGAGTGACAGTTGCATCTTGGGCATGTTCTAATTCAGGAAACATCTCTGAGCAGACTTTTCCATTTCTTCATACCATGGATCAGTTGGGAATTCACTAGAATATGCCTGGTTAGACACATCCCCTCTATGCACGGCAACAATATTTCTTGCTGTTTGGACCCCTTATTTTACACTGCATGACTGAAATTTTAGTTAGGGCGGAACAAAGAACCATTTCCCTAAACTAGAGTAACCTTTGAACCTTTGGCAGCTCAGGTTAATCCCACAACTGCCCTGAAGACGAAGTGGGATCTGGGGCACGAGGACTCTCCTTCACCGAGTTGAGTTAGAAAATTATATCCAAGTAGAATGACAACCAGAGAGAAAATCGTAAGCATGTGCATAAAAAGTCCCTTTTAGCTGGATCTAATGCATGAGTTTAGCGAGATACAAGAACTGCTTGTAAAAATCAAATGAGTTGTAATAAAAGTATTTGGTTTGATCAGATTTGGAAAAGAAGTTATTATTAATGTGCCCAATACACATACTGATAGTTGCAAAGGAATCAGATTGGCAGAAGTACTTGATAGGTGCCCATTACTCTCTGGAAAATATAAGGCAATAGTGGAAAACTAAAAAAAAAAAAAAAGCGAATTCAAATGTACAACATTTTGATTCAATAATTCCATACATTACTCAGTATAGTCACCATCTGTCATATAATATTGTGACCATATTATTGACTATGTTCCCTTTGTTGTACTTTTCATCTCTGTGACTTATTCATTTTATTTATTTTTTTGATGTCTTATTTATTTTTGAGACAGTGTGTGAACAAGGGAGGGACAGAGAAAGACAGAGAGAGACAGAAGATCCAAAGCAAGCTCTGTGCTGACAGCAGGGAGCCCAATACAGGACTCACCAATTGTGAGATCACGACCTGAGCCAAAGTCGGACACTGAACCGACTGAGCTACCCAGGTGCCTTTATTTTATAACTGGAAATTTGAACTTCTCAATTCCCTTTATCTATTTCGCTCATCCCCCCACCCAGCTGCCCCCTGGCAACCACCAGTTTGTTCTGTATATTAAATAATTAATAATTTATATATATACATATACACACGCTATATTTTATATAATATATATCATATATCCATATGATATATGGATATATGTAAATTTGTTATACATTATATGTATATAAGATATATGTGACCATAAATAATATAGCATATGATCATATATTAAAATGCATATGTGTTAAATATAATATGTTATATATTATACATTATGCCTATTTAAATGTAAGTTCAGTCACAGTAGCGTTCTATATCTTATGCCACTGGCTAATACTCAATTTTGATATAAATAGCAGTTAAAGGAGTATAGTTATAGTAAACACAGATAGTGTTTATAGTAAACACAGATAATTAACAGCAAAATATTAAAACCCAACTAAACAGAAAAAAGTAGATGATGAGAAGGAATGCATATATCCTTAATACTTATGAATCATAATTGCTCAATATAAGTGCCTGGTAAAAGTGTTCTTAGTGAATGTTTGAATTACTGAATTCAATATATACAGTGAATTAATTTTCAAAATTACATTTAATATACTGTAAGGATCCATATCTTTTGAAAACACTCTATGTAGTAATATTTATGCTTTTGAGATATTTGTAAATTGGTTTAATAACATGTATACACTCCTAATTAAAACAAGAGCATCGTTTCCAATTTCCTGTTTATGAAAAATAATTTGGGATATTATTTATTTAAAAAAGAAATATGAAATAATACATGCCTTGATTTCATTTGAATTATTTCAAAGGAAGGAAGGAAAAGAATGCAGGGAAAATGTGGGTCTTTTATGGTTTAATTAAGCATCAGAGTATTGCAAATCCTCTTTCCCTGATTTTTTCAAATTTTGCAATTACAGAATTGTTTTGGGGTAGTCAAACAGAAATGATTAAAAGAGTCGAGGAGAGGATCAATAGAAAAAGATTAAAGGGACTGTCGCTTCTCAGCCTAAGGAAGAGAGAGAAGGCTGAAGGACTTCAAATATATGGGGTTTTAAACATTGGATGGTGATTAGTTGCTATTAATTTATGTCAGTAAAGGAGAAGAAATATGTAAAACTGCATCGTGAAGAATTTAGATTAGACACCAAGAAAATATCTGATTATGAAAATGAATAACTAAGGAATGCTGCTTGTTTTGGGATTCAAGAATTATGTTCCCATTTGAGTATAGAATTTCTTGAGCAAGATGGGTGGATAAATTCCTAGCAGTGCTATTGCTGGGTCATAGGGTAAATCTTTTTTTTATTTTCTGAGGAGTTAGGAATTTACCCAAGAGATGTAAGAGTGCTGATGCATAGGGGCACTTGTACCCCAATGTTTATAGCAGCACTTTCAACAATAGCCAAATTATGGAAAGAGCCTAAATGTCCATCAACTGATGAATGGATAAAGAAATTGTGGGTTCTATACACAATGGAATACTACTTGGCAATGAGAAAGAATGAAATCTGGCCATTTGTAGCAACGTGGATGGAACTAGAAGGTATTATGCTGAGTGAAATAAGTCAGGCAGAGAAAGACAGATACCATATGTTTTCACTCATATGTGGATCCTGAGAAACTTAACATAAGACCATGGGGGAGGGAAAGGGGGAAAAAAAGTTACATAGAGGGAGGGAGGCAAACCATAAGAGACTCTTAAAAACTAAGAATAAGCTGAGGGTTGATGGGGGCTGGGAGGGAGGGGTGGGTGGGTGATGGGCCTTGAGGAGGGCACCTGTTGGGATGAGCCCTGGTTGTTGTATGGAAACCAATTTGACAATACATTTAATATTAAAAAAAAAGATGGGTGGATCTTCCACACACTGTTTCCTATGAAACTTTACAAGACATGTGTTCATTACACAAAACTTGAAAGCACAGAAAAACATAAAGCAAAAAGTCACCTTTAAGAGGATCCCTATAAAAGAACTCATGTTAGCATTACATATTTATTATTCTTGCAAATCTTTTGTCAACACATTGATATACCTGTGTGCGTTAATAAAATTTCATACATTTCAAAACTTGATTTAGTAAAAATAAAAAAAACAGAACTCTCAAAAACAAAATTAAGAAAAGAATATAAATCATGCCCATTGTAACATATATTACCTTTTCAATTAACATTATTTGTAGGAATTTTCTCTCATCATCTATTGCTTTTGAAAACACAACGTTGCATTATATGGATATGCCATAATTTAAGCCTTTAGATTATTCCATTTAGTAGTCATTAAAATAAACATTCCTGATGCCCTTTGGCAATTATCTTTAACAGATTTCTGATGATTTCCTTAACCTACATTTCTATAAGTAGAATTACTTGAGCCGTGAGTATAAGCAACTTTATGGCTTTTCACAAATCTTGGTAAACTGTTCCTCCGAGGAGATACGTCCTGTTAACATCACCATTTTTAAGTAACAAGTGGCTAAAGATGCAAGTAATTATGTTTTCTCATATTTAGTTCTGTAGCGGAACCATGATAGACTTTAAATATTGTCTTGTGGAATTGTTTTTTTTCCAGTTAGAAAAAAGAACACACACCTAAAAGAACCTTAAAACCTGACATAAGACCATGTCACTCTCAAGAAAAGCATGTTTCCAATAAAAAGGAAATGTCAGCCTTGAGCGTTTTTATTAACCATCTCCCCATCTTAACCTTCAAATTCAGCTTTGGCTGACCACTTCCTCTGTCCGGTTTATTTATATTAGAAATAAGTAGATTCATTAGCTGTGCCAGTGGTGGGTAGGCCGGGCCTGTGAGTGTCCAATAACAGATAATCATCGTATTTATCAGGGGGTGACTGATGTTTACTTTGTTGATGGCCCCAGGAGCCGATGTAATCGGAGATAGGTCTTTGTTTACGACTTGTTCTCCTGACAATGCTGACCCATTTGAAACCAGTGAGAAAGAAAAATAAACATTCTGGAATATAGTACCTGTGGTAAGTCTTCCCTTGGTGTCTCTTTTGGAGCATCTTCAAAGGCTCCTTTTAACCCACTCTTTCCCCAACAAAAACCTTTATCTTGTCTCTCCTCTCCCAATTAAACCCAAATTAATCAACATCCAACCCAATAAAAAAAGAAAATCAAAAATGCCAAAGACTAAAATGATGACTTAAAAAGAGTGCTTATACGGCACTGAGTTTTTTCTGTGTGCTCAAGTATTTTGTGTGGGCCATTTGCTAATGGCATATATTTATAACGGAGCTCGTCTACAGCGACTGAAATATTCTTTTAGCGTGTGAGTTAGATTTTTCTATCCTGACTCGTTGGTTCCATACTTTTAGATGTGTTGAAATGATTTTCTTCTTGACGGTATGAAATAAATAAATATGAAGTGAGAGAAACATTTTTTATAACTTACTAATAACAACTGTAATGGAAATTTATTATTGTGCCACACATTTTATTAAGCTATTTGTTACACTATCTTAATAATCTACACAGCAAATACTCATATTTTACATGGGAGAAGAGTGAGATATAAAGAGGTTAAATATTTACCCAAGGGCAGAGGGCCAGCAATTAGTGGATGTGAACACAGTCCCACACCTGCCTGAGCCTAGACTCCATGTTCGTAGCTACTCCACTGTGCTGCCTCTGTACTTTATAATTCCCAATATGCATGAAACATATAAAACAAATGTATTGGCATCTGTACGTCCAAATGAGCAATGTCCATTCTAAACTGGTCGTGTGCCAACCATCTTCATACATACAACACTTAGTTCAGGAATGACTGGGCACTTATTTTAATTTGCCCCCTGAGGAAGGCTGTTTTGCCACTGTTCAAACCATTTTTGCTATTCTAATTCTGAAATTCTCTTTATTTGTAATTTTAGTGGTGAGTACATGAACTTGATCATTTCATCAATTGTGTATAATTGATGCATCTAATTTATATATATAAATAACTTCATTACCCAAAATTAGTTACTATTTTTGCCTTTTACATGTGTTTTAAAAAATTATACTTAACCTCAAAGAATTTCCATTATCTTGCACAGTGGGCTTTGAAAGGAATTTCAATAGAACGTGAGTTGTCGCAACACTGTTAGAAAAAACAGCTACTTTTAGGGACTATTCTTTGTGTTGAGTTTTAACAAACTGGTTGGGGCTCCTGGGTGGCTCAGTTGGTTGAGTGTCTGACTCTTGGTTTCCACTCAGGTCATGATCTCATGGTTTCGTGGGTTTGAGCTCCGCATCAGGTTCCACGGTGACAGTGCTGAGCTGCCTGGGATTCCCTGTTTCCCTCTCTCTCTGCCCCTCCCCCATTGGCTCTGTCTCTGTCTCCCAAAATAAATATATAAATTAAAAAAAATTTTTTAAAAAGCTTTCACATTACTTTTTATTCATATGTTTTACATTCACAGCCTAGATATACTTTTTAAAATTGTGTGGCATGCACTTAACACACATGATGTGTTTGCAAAGCTAACAATTATTTCCCAGAACAAAACTTATTAGTTAAAACACACAGTCCATGAAAGATAAAAACAAAAGGCACTCCCTTGGAGCTGCATAAGGATGCTGACTAGAAGATACTTGGAATAGAAGAAGGTTTTTGAGGGCATTTGGAAAATGAATAAAATAAGGATGCTGCCAAAAGCTATCTTCTTAGATTAAAAAGGCTGACAAGAGGGGCGCCTGGGTGGCTCAGTCGGTTAAGCGTCCGACTTCAGCCAGGTCACGATCTCGCGGTCCGTGAGTTCGAGCCCCGCATTGGGCTCTGGGCTGATGGCTCGGAGCCTGGAGCCTGCTTCCGATTCTGTGTCTCCCTCTCTCTCTGCCCCTCCCCCGTTCATGCTCTGTCTCTCTCTGTCCCCCAAAAAATAAATAAAAACGTTGAAAAAAAAATTTAAAAAAAAAAAAGGGCTGACAAGAAAACAAAGTTTCACCCCGAAATCGGTGTGAACTAGTTAAATGGTCTGCTCAGTCATGGAAGGCAGTGAGGCCGGCATGCAACCCAGTGTGTTCAAACTATTGACACTGTTAAAACTTACGCCGGATCTTCGGTCCAGATAAAAGCCTGGGTTCTTAGAAGAAAAATCCATTTCAACTCTTGCATTCAATTTTCCAGGAATACAATCCAAAGTAGCAGGGAACATTTGGAAACCGTTCTTGGGGGTTGTATTGGGGTGAAGAAACAAAGAATAAGGAAACATTAACGTAGAGAGCACCCAAACAGAAATAATGGCCTACTCAGGCTGGGCTACAGTAAGACACAGTGTTTACTTGTTGAGGATAATTACGAAAAGCTATAATGAGAAGGATGTTTATGATGATATCGAAATAGTGTGTGCCTATGAGTCTCATGTTAATACCACCTCGCGAATGCAATGGAGAAACTGACATAGGGGTGAGGAGGAAAATTATCACTATTTCTCATTCAGGGTTAATTTTGTTTCTTGAATTAAATTTCGCTCATCCTCTTCTATGGATTCAAAATTGTTTCTTTCCTATGTCAGCATGAATTAGGATATGAACTGGTTTATACATGAGACACTATAGGCACCTTCCTTATGGCGTATGAGCTTTCTTGGGGGGTGTGCTTTGGTTGTAGCTTGGGCAAAATGTAACAATCATGATTATGATGATGAGGATGATGATAATAATAGTAATGAATGTTTACTTTGTACTGGGAATGATGTGAGGGCTTTATATCCATTAACTCTTCTGATCTCCATAACAACATTTGGGGTAGTTCTTTAATTATCACCTTTTTTTTAAGTTTATTTATTTATTTTGAGAGAGAGAGAGAGAGAGAGAGAGAGAGAAAACCAGCAGGGAAGGGGAAGAGAGAGGTGGGGACAGAGGATCTACAGTGGGCTCTATTCTGACAGCAGAGAGCATGAAGCGGGGCTTGAACGCACAGACCATGAGATCATGACCTGAGCCAAAATCAAGAGTTGGATGATTAACCAACCAGTCACTCAGGTTCCCCTTTAACTGTCACCTTTTACGAACGTTGAACCTGAGGTGTAGTGAGGCAAAGTGACTATCCGAAGGTTAAATGGGTAGTAAGTGAGAGAACTGGGCTTCTAATCCAGGGAGTGTGAAAGCAGTGTTCTTTCTTAAACTTCCTGTCACACATGTTCAGTAACAGAACATCCGGGAAAGGACCTTCAAGCATTCCACGGTAGACAGTCCAAAAGCCTGCTAAAACTGTGACTATGCTTCAAACCCAGTCAGAGGGAAGAGCCAAGGTCCCGAAGCAGAGGGAAATCTGGTTCAGGGGAGAAACTGCAACCCAGTAGGTGTGGATGAAAACCAGATATGGGGCCAAGGTGCCATGAGAGAGAAGCCAGCCAGTTAAAGCCTTACAGGCCAGGTCCAAGTTTGGGTTTTATCCTCAGAACATGGGAAGCCAATAAAGCATTTAGCCAATTAGCGTTTTGTTTTTTTTTTTTAAGTTCACTCTGGAATCAATTAGAAAATATATGTGAAATGGAGGAGGCTGAGTAGATGCCAGGATCACCTTGAGGTAGATTCAGTAACCTGGGTAGAAATGAAGGGTTTCAGATTGTGGGCTGGTGGTACAAAGGTGCGCTATGAAACATGAACAGGCTTTACGCTCCCTCTGGCCCAAACCTGGAAGCCAGCTAGGCTGGTTGTTAGCATGTAGACACCCTGCATACGATCCTTTGGCCTTTGGGTGATTTTATTTTATTTTTTTTAAATTCCAACGTTTTACTGCGAAGTTCTATTTGCTTTCAATATAATATATGGCTTTCATTCTTGAACATGAGACAGGTCACTGGAAATTTACAAGAAAGGAACAAAAGAAAAAGACCATGTTAAATTTGCAATGGTATCTAATACAAATAACAGAATTAGTAATTTGCTGTTTGGGGTTCCTCATTCTATAATAACAAAAACCAAACAAACAAACAAACATGAAATCCGACCTGAAACAATGGTGAAAAAGTTAAACCAACACAAAGTCATTAGGCTGTTTGCTTTTCCTAATTCAACTCAATATATGACTTCAATATTTTCACAAGGATTAGGATCATTTTCTACGTAAATCTGTATTGCATTATTAGCTTACAGGTGGCTGCAAAGCTGTAGTGTAATAGGAAATAATTTTGACGTGATAAGCTTTGTTTGTATTTAATTCGTCAGATTAATAATATCTGTACAGAGATTCCAAATTAAAAGTCTAATAGCAAAATAGTCTATTTTTCTTAATAGCAAAAATACTAGTTTGCCTAACTTTTATATATTCAAAATGCACAGTTTGATTCCAAATAATGAGAAATTAAAGTGTGGGTTTCAGTTCCTACATAATAGTAAGTAGCCTTCGCCCATGTTCTGACCCAATGGCCTCCTAGATTTCACTTCAAGTGTAGGTAAACACTTGTTGAAAGACAGTTTATTGAGATTTCCATTAGGAATGGCCACTACTGGGAAATATAATTTATTGGACAGTCTCTCACAGGAATAAAGCAAGTCAGATTGATCCAGGATTAAAAAGAGCATTGTTTGCATCCCAGGTAAACCCGTAAAATATTTCTGAATGTGTTTATATTTATACTTCAAATAAGGATTGTGGAAAAAGTTCAATGGTAGGTAACTTTTCTATACCTCTTTCTAAGAGCAGGGTTAACTAAAACTATTTATCGAAGGCATCTTTTGTTCATAAATGACGTAAAAAATCACTAAAATTCCAATATTTGTGATAATGGAAGTGATCCAAGTGAAAACGCTGGACAGAAGAGACAAAGGTGGAGGACTGTGGTTTCAAAGTCTACATACGAGTTAGGAAGAATCGCTCTCCTTGACTTTGTCAGCTGAGTTCTCTGAAAGCCATATGTTTATTTTTGGTCTATAGGGAATCCAGTGCTGCTCATTGTTTGTACAAAGTTACTTCAGTGACTGATTATTATTAATTACCCTCCTGAAAGAATTTCAAGTCACACAGGACTCGAGTTTCAAAATTAATGTATATATCAGCCCTTCTCATTTGAATAGGAAGATCTCATGATGGCTCCAGCTTTCAGTCAGACCAGAATAGCCACACTGGACCCACATCCTCACGGGCTTTCCCATGGAAGTCCTACTTAGGTAGGGGCATTTTAGTGACCTGAGAGATATTACCTAGAAACTTGGCTATACATAGTCCACTTATGATTTATTGTGTAAACAGCTATCGATTTGCAAATTAAAGATGGTATTGTTCATAACAAAGGTAGGTCAATGGGTATAAACTGTAATCCTCCCAGAAAAAAAAAAAAAAACAGAAAACAACTAAGAACCAAGAAACAAATTGGGGCACTTGTGTGGCTCAGTCAGTTAAGCATCCATCTCTTGGTTTCAGTTCAGGTCATGATCTCAGGGTTGTGGGTTTGAGTCCAGGATTGGGCTCTCTGTTGTCAGCAGGGAGCCTGCTTTGGATCCTCTGCCCCCTCCTTCTCTGCCCCTCCCCTGCTACGCTTTTGTGTGCGTTCTCTCTCTCAAAAATAAACATTACAAAATTCTTTTAAAAGAATCAAGAAACATATCAGAAAGTCTTATGAACACCCCAAAGTGATGTCAAGAAAAGATGACATACTAAGGTTTAAGCAGCTTATTATGAGAGACTATTTTGAAACTTTATTTAAAATGAGGCTTCTCTTCAGTTAGATACACTTTGAATAAATTTTTCTTAATCATGAATTGCAAATTCATAGGATGGGGTGGATTCCTTAAGAGGGAAACATGAACAGAAAAAGTACTCCGAAAAATGGCACAGAAAGAATTAACAGAAAGAAAGAAAGAAAGAAAGAAAGAAAGAAAGAAAGAAAGGGAGAAAATTAGTCATTGTGGATTGTTTCATACGTGACAATTTAGCAAGCCTCAAAAGGTCCTTTTGGCTACACTACCCCAAAGTAGTAACTCCATTTCCTAGCTTTATATCAAAATATTCTCATCCAGATGGGGCTTTCTTTTCTGCTAGAGCAATTTCAATCAATCCATAAGTATTTACTGAGTTTCTAACACTGATGTAAGTGTGTGTTATCTTTCCAAATATCCTTGGCATTTTCCCTTTAGTCTCAATAGTCAGGTGGTGAGAGAATTAGATCCAGTGTAAATCTATTCTTTGCCATAAGCAGGTAAACCAATTTAAAGTGTTGAACATCCCCCTTTTCTCAAGACTTTTCTACGCTTTTTCACCTATTTTTTAAAAGATGTAACAGGTCGTCAAGACACTTGTTAAAAATCATTAATACAAGAAATGAGTTAAATAGGTAAATGCCTTCTGTTTTCTTCTTTGTTGTTGTTCTCTCTGAGCCAGTTGGATAATTACTTCATTTCCCTAATTCCTTGTGGGAGAAGTTGATCACACCTCAGTCTGCAGGATGGTTGTATGGGGAAAAAGGAGAGAGTCCATGAAATGACTCTGTCCTGAGGATACAGGATGAAATCCTTTTCTTAAAGAAACTATTTAGCAAAAACTGATTTTACGTGCAAGATGAAGGAATAACCAAAATAATTTAACATTTTTGTCTGTTAAGAATCAAGAGAGGGGAGCCTGGGTGGCTCAGTTGGTCAAGTGCCTGACTTTGGCTCAGGCTACGATCTCATAGGGTTCCTGAGTTCGAACCCCTCAATGGGCTCTCTGCTGTCAGAGCCTGCTTCCGATCCTCTGTCTCCCTCTCTCTCTGCCCCCACCCCCCCTCAAATATAAATAAATATTTTAAAAAAAAAAGAATCAAGAGAGAGACACATACACATCAACACACCTTCTTCCTAAAACACATGTAGATCATCCGAGTTGAATTTCAGCACACAGGATTCACTGCTGTGGGCCAGCTCTTCCTCTGTGTGGATTTTAGTGCTGGTATTCAGGAATTATGTCACACGTTCTGGTGTTAGCAATAAAAAGGAGCTAGAGGGTGCTCGGGTGGCTCAGTCGGTAGAGCACGTAACTCTCAAGCTCAGGGTCATGAGTTCAAGCCCCACTTTGGGAATGGAGCATGGTTTAAAAAAAGAAAAAAAAGGAAAGGAGGTGAATATTGGTAAGTAAAAAGGGAGGCGATGACAGGGTGTGGTAGGGGTGGCGCGCTTTGCATTTTTTCTGTTCAGTCTGTGATGAACCCTGGGCAAGAGGAGAAGACCGAAGTACAGTCACTCTCTCTGGGGAGACGTGGGTTGAGATGTTGGAATCAAAAATTCCAAATTTTCAATCCAGCAGTCATTTTGATAAATATCCAGACACTGAAAAAGAGTCCCCTATAAAGCGTATGATCTCAATAAAGTAAAGCAAATTTGCAAGCAATCTTCTTGAAGTCAGAGAACAGGGAAGGTTTTGGTGAATAAAAGTGGGTTGCATTGTAGCCTTAACACTAACTTAATAGGTATATCACAGTGGCACTTACTGTTTCTATTCTTTCTTTTTTTTTTAATGTTTATTGATTTTTGAGAAGGAGAGAGACAGAGCATGCGGGGGGGAGGAGCAGAGAAGAAGGGAGACACAGAATCCAAAGCAGCTCCAGGCTCTGAGCTGTGAGCACAGAGTCGAACACGGGGCTTGAACTCATGCACTGTGAGATCATGACCTGAGCCAAAGTCAGATGCTTAACCGACTGAGCCACCCAGTCACCCTTCGTATTTCATTTTAAAAAATGTTTCTATTTGGGGCACTTGGGTGGCTCAGTCAGTTAAGTGTCTGACAGTCTGTGAGTTCGAGCCCTGCTTTGGGATCTGTGCTGACAGCTCAGAGCCTGGAGCCTGCTTCGGATTCTGTGTCTCCCTCTCTCTCTGACCTCCCCCCACTCACGCTCTGCCTCTCTCCCTCTCTCAAAAATTAATAAACATTAAAAAATGTTTCTGTTTAACAATATAGGTGGCTTCTTACCAGTTCATGCCTGTCTAAATCTTCCAATTGTCTTTTTAATCCCTTTTTTCCTCCTTAAATTTCCAAAAATGTGTTTCTTTTGCATAGTTTGGAGCTGAAGCCCTCACAGTTTGCAGGACATTTTTTTTTTAATATATTATTGCTTTGCTTTCAATCCCAGAAACAATCCTTATACAGGGACTTGTCATTGGGAGAACACTCTCTTGTTCTTGCTTAGATGACTGGATGGTGTCACCTGGAATCCAAATCATTTCACCTTGTTTTGGAGTTGTGCTGGGATGCCATAGACTTGGGATAATTAATGGGGATTTATGGAATCATACATGTCTATTGCCTAAATATGAGTATTCAAATGCATCCAGTAGGCCTATGTATTAGGATGCTAGCCCTGCTGTGACAAAGTACCCCACACCCACAGATTCAACAACAGAAAATGATTTCCTCACAGCCCAGGACGCTAGAAGGCCAAGATCGAGCTGTCAGAAGGGTTGGTTTCTCGAGGACTCTCTCGTTGCCCTATAGATGCCATCTTCTCCCCATGTGCCCTCACATTGTCTTCCTTGTATGTGTACCTGTGTCCTAATCTCCTTTTTATAAGGACACCAGTCATATTGGATGAGGGCCCACCCAAATGACCTCATCAACCTTAATTATTTCTTTAAATACCCTGTTTCCAAATGCAGTCACATCCTCGGGTTAGAACTCTAACATACAAATTTTGGAGGAGACGTAATTGGGTCCATGTAACACTTAGGATGTTAATCTTACAATTAGTCAATTGAGGGTTGTTTGGTAGATGCCTTCGTTTTGGTAATTGTACACTCCTGCACTGTGTTACCAAATGTTTCTTTCTCAGACCAACTTGGAGGAAATAAAACACAAGCGAATCCCTCTTATTCCTGACATACTACCAGGAACAAAACCACTGTGGATAACTAACCCTGGTGGCACCTGAGGTTAAAACACTGGTGCCCTGCGTGGCCCATTAGCATCAATGACAACCATTTAACACATAATCTATTCCTCGCGTCGGAGGGCTCTGAGCCGTGCTCACCAGGAAAACAGAGTCCTGGGGTCCCTGTTGCGTTATTTACCTCTGCTTTGAGCTCTTGAGTCCACCACAGCCATTTAGTAAATTATCAGTTTTCTTATTGGCCCTAAATCGTGCCTAATTAAAAATCTGACCTCCACAAGCTAGCCCTCTTCCTAAGGAGACAGAACATAAACAGGAAAAATCAGCTAATTGCTCCAAAAACTGCTTTTGTGGCACTGTAATTGGACCTCAGTGAAACAAATGAACCCACTGGGGATTCCTTAATGAATGTTTAACTGCAAACGGTAGTCGGGCACTTAAGCAGCTAGGCTGATGGTCCCTAATGAAATCAAATAAAATCAAATAAAAGAATCTGGCATTTTTACTAACCAGATTTCTTGGCACTGTGACATGAAGAATAATATATTTCCGAGTAAATAAATATAGGAAAAGTTATAAATGGTGCCGTGAAAACTTTGTTGGAACTGCTCAGCTTACCCTTAGAAAAACACAACCCACAGAAAAACCTCAACAAAGTGACACATGCTGTTTAATTTCACACATGGCTCTCTCTGTCATGAAAGGCACTTGAGAAAACTACTGAATTTGAGTTGGTCTATTTTCTCACCGACACTTACGAAAAGGGCAATTTCTTTACCTTTCTTTCAAAAATGTTTTCAGTTCGAAGAATATTTTAAAATGGACAAGCGTTAACATCACAGTTTACAGTGTTATCCATGGGCGTCCTGAGGGAGTCAGTGACATTTCTCGTTCATTATTCCCTCGCCTAATAGGTGATAAAGGAATTCTAGTGATGGCGAAGTAGCTCTTTAACGGAGATTTCCTCCCTGATTGTATCAATAGTGAAAGAAATCTTAATAAATCTTTAATATCGGGGCACCTGGGTGGCTCAGGCACTTAACTGTCTGACTCTTGATTTCAGCTCAGGTCATGATCTCATGGGTTCGAGCCCCACATCGGGTTCTGCACTGACAGTGCGGAGCCTGCTTGGGATTCTCTCTGTCTCCCTCTCTCTCTGCCCCTCTTGCATTCTCTCTCAGAATAAACTTAAACAATAAAATAGAGAAAATTAAAAAAAAATCATTATTATCATTATCAATATTTAGATGATGTGTATCCAGCATTGGTGACTAAGACGACTACCAGTCACCATCATTTGTGGGCTTCCCTCCTTCCTTGCATGCTGTGAGTTTCAGTCCCCTGTGCATTGATGTAAGGGTTGTAGGACAACTTCTGAGTTACAGAAAGTAGGAGGAAATGATTTTACCACTTCTAGGCCTGGCCCATAAACATCCCCAGGACTTTCCATGTGGTCTCGGTCTTTTGCTGTGACCAGGTATAAAGATATAGAAGACTGTGGGGGCACAGAAAGTGGTTACCAAGGCCAAACACAGAGGATCTCAAATTACTATCCCCAGACTTACAACATCACAGCACCAGCATTATCTAGGAGCCTATTAAACATGAAAATCCTCAGACCCCAATCTAAACCTACCGAATCAGAAACTCTGGGAGCAGATCCAACAATCCACTTTGGTGAGTCCTCCAGGTGTTACTGGTGCATTTTAATGTTGGCATATCACAGGTCTTGAAGACAGCTACTAACTGGAAGGTGCCAATGTCCCTGAATGAACGGACAAGGAACCGATCCTTCCCTGCCCCAAGTGATTGGAGAATAACATGAGCAAGAGGTCATTCTCAATTATGCTAAAATGCTGCAGGTATTGGGGGGGGAGGTGTTACAAAGGTTACATAATACCCCTCACTTTCACATAAAATCTGTATTCTATTAGTTTTAGCCTCTTTTGCATCCTGATGGGGTCATAAGATAATTCCCGACCAATGGGATGTGGGAAGAAGTGACATGTGCCATTCTAAGCCTGGCCCATAAACATACCTGAGATATTCTTTTTTTTTTTTTAAATGTTTATTTATTTCTGAGAGAGATTGAGGGACAGAGAGTGAGCAGGGGAGGGGCAGAGAGAGCAGGAGACATACAATCCAAAGCAGGCTCCAGGCTCTGAGCCATCAGCACAGAACCTGATGCAGGGCTCAAACCCATGAGAGATCATGACCTGAGCCAAAGTCTGACACTTAACTGACTGAGTCACAGAGGTGCCCCACTCCTGAGATCTTCCTTCTGCCTTTCTTTTCACCTTTGCTCTTTGGGTGGATATATAAGACTCTGCAATCCTAGAAGATAAGTATTTTTAAAATCTACCTTTAGAAAATGAAAGAACTGATGTCCAAGTGAAGCAGGTTAGCTGAAACCACATTACTTCTTATACTAGATAAGCCAGGAACCCCACATATAGCATACAATCAATATACAGTCAGTATCCTCACTGAAGATTTACCATTGGATTTTAACTATGATACTTCATACTTTTGGTCTTTATCAATAACAGTTTTCCCTTTACATACTTACTTCATTAGATATGTAGTAGTAATAAAATCACTTATTTATAATTTCTGGTACTTCATTATTTCTAGTCCTTTGTGTCATCAATAAAAATTTACTGAACACCTGCTATTTGTTGGGCACTATCTAGAAAACAACTCCTTCCTGACCTTTAGCTATTATTTTACTATAGCTCAGTAGGTTCTGAAGAGAGCTATATCCCAGTAAAAACTTAGAAAAATATTTTACAAATGCTTATATGACTTAGAAAATAGTATGTAAAGCAGGGCGTTATAGAAAAAATCTAGAATAAGTCAACAGACCAATTTTCTCGTGAGAAGTCTGGTTCTGTCACAACCTAACTGTTGCAAACTTCAACAAGTCATTTTAGAATCTAGTTCTCAACATCTTTAAACGTAAAATCAAAAATTGTGCTAGATGAACCATAAAATCGTTTCCACCTTTAGACCTATGATTCCAATTCAAAAATACTAAATTTAGAAGCCAGGTAGGATCTGTGAGATTGTGTTCAGTGGTTCAGTGTCTCCCCCTCTTTTTGAAAACAAAAAGTAAAAAAGAAAAAACTATTATTTTACCTTGAGATGCTGAGAATGATACAAAACGCCTCAGTCATGTCCAGAATACTAACAGTATTTGCTGATAAAAAAACCCACAAAAAACAAAAAGCAAACAAACAAAAACCAACAACAACAACAAAAAACAGCAACAGTCTTTGCTGTTACAAAATGCCTTACATGGGGTTCGTAAATATTCCCATTGCTTTAAACGCGGTCAGCCACTCAGGATCGTTGAATGGCCTCATGATGTAAATGGTGACCATCTGGAATTATTCAGTGTGGCAACCCGTGACCAAGATCATTCAGAGTCATGATTATATTGTAAGTCACAGGTCCAAGTTGTGGCTCTCCCAACTGGGACCCATTGCCTCATCATCTACGTAAGCATATTAATATTATATACCTCATTTGTTGACTATATTGCCATATCCTTGTTGTTAAGCTCAAATGGGCAGTTATACAAAGGTTCTTCATTAACTGTAATATCTTATTTGCATGCTTGTGCCTCAGACGTTTTCATTTTCTCTTCGGAATCTTAAATTCAGGTGAAGAAAAAAGATACCGTCTGCATTACACTTTCTGATTCAGATTAATTAGAGAGATCTGTTAGAATTGGTAACCCAAGTTACTACATTAATTTAAAACACAGTTTATTATTTTCTGAGTGTGTTAGTACTTGAAATAACTGCTAGCAAATTGTTTTCAAGTAGAGATCCTTTGGGACTACTTAAATAAATACTTAAGACTCATTTGAAATTAGCAGCCCTCATTTGCATACAAACAAAATAATGTGTTAAAGCCTTTAAAAACTATTCAGTGGTATGAATTTAAATTCTGGGCCCTAAGGAACAGTATGTACACCTGTAATTCATGAAGCCTAGCTGTTTACCTGTAGCTCGGAGCCACAAACTCATTTCTTTAAGCAGTGAACTGGTCCAGGAAAATGTATCTTCCAGGCTTTTTAGAACCCAATGTACTTTATCTCAGTTTCTTAGCGTCTCCGTTCTCACGTTCAGACTTTTCCCCTGGTTGGCTCTCATTGTGTATAAGGTATGGGTGGAGTCTGGGGGCTTTGGCAAAAGAAGAGCCAGAGGATTTTCAAAACAGGAGACGCTGACTGAAGAAGCAGACCCCTTCCCACCCACACGACCCCGTCACCCCCTCCGGTCCCACCCCCCATACTTCTGATTGACTTGGGACATTTCTGAGCCCCTGGCCTTTATCGTATCTCACAATGCAGAAGTTGAAAATTAGTTGCTGAAATTGGAGTCTAATATCTAGTGAGCAGCTCCTTCATCCATTCAATTAATTCCTATTTATTGAACCTAGATTATTGCTATTAGTAGTGCGGTGCCATTTAAGGCACTTTCACTGAACTCAGGAGTGACAAGTACTGAGGCATTTTCAGTGAAGGTTTGTGCCACAGACTGCATAGAAGCAATCACGGGTTCCCATGGTAACAAATCAGGAGCTCTTAATTTGATACGGGGATTTTAAACATACCGCCCGCAGGAGGTTAGGGTGAGATCTAAGCAAAGATTTGAAAGACCTTTAAAAATTATTCAGGTAAATGTAATAGTGGACAGAGGTTTTTCCATCAGATGTAAAACCGCAGAGGCAAGAGAAACGATGACTGCGAGTATTCAGTGACCTACAGCCTCTCCTATGTTTCTGCAAACCTCATCCTGTGGGGGCACCTGGGTGGCTCAGTGGGTTGAGCCTCAGACCCCAGCTCAGGACTTGATCCCAGGGCCCGGGGAACAAAACCGTTTGAGAGACTTTGTGCTAAGTGCTGAGCATACAGCCTGTGTAAGATTCTCTCTCTCCCTCTGTCCACCCCCACACTGTCTCTCTCTCTCTCTCTTAAAAATAAAAAAGAAAATTCATAAAAATAAAAATCATTTAGAGGACTGCAAAAGGCTTTTTTTTAAATCTGAGTACCACTTTTTTTTTTTAACATTTATTTATTATTGAGAGACAGAGAGACACAGAGCATGAACAGGGAAGGGGTAGAGAGAAGGGGGAGACACACAATCCTAAGCAGGATCCAGGCTCCGAGCTGTGTGCACAGACCCCAATGCGGGGCTCGAACGCACAAACCGCGAGATCATGACCTGAGCTGAAGTCCGATGCTCAACCGACTGAGCCACCCAGGTGCCCCTGAGTACCACTTCTCGATATAGAGTAGTGTTACCCATCCCACTTCATTTTCATGTATGCTCCTAGAGAAATACTGTTAGCAAATGTTTAAAAAGGAGTAGTTCTGGGGTCTCTGGGTGGCTCAGGCTTTAAGCGGTCAGCTCTTGGTTCTGGCTCAGGTCATGATCTTGAGTTCATGAGTTGGAGCCCCACCTCCGGCTCTGTGCTGACAGTGCAGATCCTGCTTGGGATTCTCTTTCTCTCTCTCTGCCCCTGCTTCACTCGTGCATGTTCTCTCTCTCTCTCTCTCTCAAGTAAATAAATAATCTTAAAAAAAAAAAAAAGGAATACTTTTGAAAGAGGTAAGATTACCTCCAGGGACTTTTAGTCTCCCTGATTAAAATATTGACCAAATTAAGATTTAGAGATAACAGGAGTTCTGATCTCAGTACATGATATTGATGGTAGTTTATGTGCTGTTTGTTTCTTTATCCACTGATTTAGAGCCCCAGGGAGCCTTACCGTTTTCAAAAGATCCCAGGCTAATCTACAATGTTGAACTAAACCCAAATACTTTTACTAAGAATTACTCGCATGAATCACATCTCCAGTGGAAGATCTGTGACTAACCACCATGGATGGATCTGCTATAAAGCCAAGGGAAAGAAGACATACGATGTATGGTAAATAATGTGTCCCAAGGATTGCTTTTTCCTCACACAACGATACATGTTGGAAAGAAGAAACAAACAACCAAAACCAAAACCAAACAAAAAACCAAAACTGAGAGTAATGAACATTACACAAAACATTACCAGCATTTTGAAGTCTCGAAGAACAAGATAAAATTTTCAACACTGTATCGGCCAGATAAAATGTCAGAATCTACTTATTTTCAATATCTAAAATAAGCCTGGAGCAGATAGTGCTAACGACAGAAGAGTAAGATAAAGCAAGAAGAGGACAATGGGCTCCCATGGGGAGGGACATACTAAAAAGGAGGCAGAATCTCAGTGGTGCATTGGAGGTAGCAAAGAAAGGAAAGAAATGAGACAGAGACAAACTGTTCTCTCTCACTCTCAAAGTAAATGAAATAAACATTAAAACAAAACAAAACAAAACAAAACAAAAAACCCCTTACCCATAAACCTCTAAAAGTGATCAGGGGCTTTTTCAGGAGAATTTTACAAAATCTTCAAGATCCAAGCAATCCTTAATACAGACTATTTGAGGATGCAGACTAAAAAAAAAAAAAAAAAAGAATCTACATGCCTCATTCATTGAGATCAGTGGAATTTCTAGAGGTGATTTCAAATCATAAAACGTGACCTAATAGAAATGATACAAGGAAAGCTAAAATACTTCAACTTGCAACCACAGTAAAGGTTAAAAAGGTAGCAAACCAGCCATAATAGTTGCAATAGATGCAGAAAATAAATAACCCATAACATGCAATACTTACTCAGAAAACAGTAAGATGAGAGACCTTTCATAATCGGAATAACATTTATTTACTAAAGACCAATAGGTATCATTGTACTTAAGGACAGAATTTGAGAAATATCTATGTTAAAGGTAAGCACAACATGAATCCTTCCTGTCATGTATCATTCTACTGAAAATGCAGCTGGTGAAACCAAAGAAGGAAAATAGAAATAAAAGTATAATGATTGGAAAGGAAAATGAAGAATTATTGTTTTTCAACAGGTTATTTCTATATAAAGAATTTTTTAAAAATCAATGATAAATATAGAATCAATATGAGTTTCTCAACCTTGCTAGATATAAGATCAACCTCCAAAAATCAGTAGCATTAAGAAAATGTAACAAATGGAAGGGTTTTTATTGGTTTTCGGATGCTCATGGACTAGGCCAAACAGTGCCAACATAGACATTTCCTGATTATTTTTGTTCATTTTTGGAATTTGGAAAAGGGTAAAAAGTTCACCCTTCAAGAACACAACTGGGGTCGCCTGGGTGGATCAGTTGTTTAAGCTTCCAACTTCGGCTCAGGTCATGATCTCCCAGTCTGTGAGTTCAAGTCTGGCGTTGGGCTCTGTGCCTACAGCTCAGAGCCTGGAGCCTGCTTCGGATTCTGCGTCTCCCTCTCTCTCTGCCCCACCACCCTTGCACTCTGTGTCTATCTCAAAAAATGATAAACATTAAAACAGTTTTTTTTAAATTCTACTTCACTCTTAAGAATTATTTGTGTGGGGCGCCTGGGTGGCTCAGTCAGTTGAGTGTCTGACTTTGGCTCAGGTCATGATCTCACGGTCTGTGAGTTCGAGCCCCACGTTGAGCTCTGTGCTGACAGCTCAGAGCCTGGAGCCTGCTTCGGATTCTGCATCTCCCTGTCTCTCTGCCCCTAACCAACTCGCATTCTGTCTCTGTCTCTCTCAAAAATAAATAAAAACATTTTAAAAATTTAAAAAAGAATTATTTGTGAAAAGAGAACAATATGTACCAGTTAAATTTCATTGCCTATTTCCTTCCTTTCTAGAACTCAATAATTGTAACTCTAATGTTCATTTCACACAGCTGGAGAAAAGTTTACATTGTGGTCAGCTGAATACCACGACTGCCTTCAGAGCAGTAAATACCAGTTCATTTTTAGATGCTTCTTTGATCTATTTTAGAGGCTGAACTAATGACTCATGCATATCTGGCCTTTCTTCTTTAGCAATGGTCCTTCAAATATTTCTGATTTTCTGTGATTAAATCATCAAAGACTATTGTTTGCAGTATTTTAAAGTGCAGGAATACCAACTCATGGAAAATCAAGTGTATTTAATGTGGTGTGCTCTTAAGATGCCCTGGTAATGACTTTCAAAGATACTTCCTGATGTATAACTTTGTTATCAGTAAACAATGACTAAACAGTGAAAATACAGAGATGATTGTAGGCTGTCCAAAAATGCAGGCTTCATTCTACAATTATCGTGTGCTCTTTCCATGGTCATATTCATTTTTAAGACAAAATTTAAGATTGGTTTTAGCAGCTTTCACTTACAAGTACACAGTCTTTATAATGTCTTTGCAACTAGCTCAAGTTTTAAAATGCAAGTTGTATGCACGATAGGCAAAATCTCTAAATGAAGCTTACTAACACATCATTTGTAGTTTTTAACATTATGATTATAAACTCTTTTCTACCAACAACATTAAATAATAAAACTAGTGTTGTTGTTGTCATTGTTGTTAGTAGTTCTATCAGAAAAGCACATAGGGACGCCTGGGTGGTGCAGTTGGTTAAGCATCTGACTCTCGATTACAGCTCAGGTCATGATCTCACAGTTCATGGGTTCAAGCCCTGCACTGGGCTCTGTGCTGATGGTATGGAGCCTGCTTGGGATTCTGTCTCTCCTTCTCTCTGCCCCTCTCCCGCGTGTGCTAGCACTCTCTCTCTCACTCAAAATAAGTAAATAAACTTAAAACAAAAAAATCATATAGGTGCTCCTGGGTGGCTCATTTAGCTTAGCATCCAACTTTGGCTTAGGTCATGATCTCACGGTTCACAAGTTTGGGCCCCACATGGGGCTCTGTGCTGACAGCCCAGAGCCTGGAGCCTGCTCTGGATTCTGTGTCTCCCTCTCTTTCTGTTCACACTCCCTCCCCTGTTCACACTCTATCTCTCTCTCTCAAAAACAAATAAATATTTTTTTAAAAGGCATATAAAGGAAGGGGAAGAACATTGTCTCCTTGTCACTTGCTGTGACCTACCCCACACTCAATCTCCTAGCCATTTGGGTCCAACTTTTTTCTATAAAATCCTAGGACCCTAAGAAAAATCACTGATTTTAATGACTACTGATTATAAGTTTAATCTCTCTTTCTATTTCTATATAGATAATAGAAACATAGATAAATAGAAAGATGATCAATAGATGGATAGATGATAGAGATATATTTCACAGTGTTTTGAAAAATCCTGTTGATTATACTATATTCTGTACTTTAATGCACACATACACACACACACACTTTCTTATCTATTACTTTTGGGTTTGCTTCTTCACTCTATTCTATTTTTAGAAGTATGTCACAGGTTCAGGGGGAAAGAGGGATTTATGGGGGAGAAGGGATTATACAAAGAAATGGATACCAGGGGGTGGGAATCACGGTGTCCTCCTTAGAGTCTGTCCACCCAAATGTTTGAAATAAGCAGTGAAATACTTGTCTCCATTTGAAAACCTGGTTGTCTAAGTATTAATCAGCAAACAAGTTCATTACCCATTCAAATCGAGAAAGGATGTTATATGGGCACATGCATTTGTTTCTACAGAATGAATTGGTAAGTCAAATATCAGTGAGTGAGAATGTATAATCTAATTACATAGAAAAAAAAAAGCCTAAATCATTGAGCAAAAAATCTAATATACTATAGTTCATGTAAATGTCTGCTCACAAATGCATATAGTTAGTATATATACTTTAGGTATTTATACCCAAAAAAATTTGACAGTACTTTCTTTGTAAGTAAATGACTGATATAGAAATATATTTCTAAATATAAATTATAATAGAATCTTTATTCTTTAATGTTGTTTTTAGGTTTTTAAATACTTTTTCTGAACAACTGTCTCAGAGTGTACTAAAATATTTTAGGCTGCATCCTGAACAGAATTTTTTTTCAACTTAGGACACAAATGATTTAATGTTATCTATAGCCTCCTTTTTTAAAAATTTATTTTTTGAAATATAATTGACATATAACATTGTGTAAGTTTAAGGTGTACAATGTGTTGATTTGATACACATATATTGTGATACGATTGCCAACATAGAGTTAGCTAACACCTCTGTCTCGTCACATAATTATCATTTCTTTTTTGTAGTGGGAATAAATAATATCTAGTCTCTTAGCAACTTTGAAGTTTATAATACAGCAGTGTTGTCTAGAATCACTCTGCTGTGCATTAGATCTCCAGAAATTATTTCTCCACTGGTTGCAAGTTTGTAGCTTGAAAAACATCTCTCCAATCCTCCTCCCCACCTGCCCCAGGATCCACCATTCTACTCTCTGTTTTTACAAGTTAGGCTTTTGTAGGTTCCACATATAAGTGATATCATAGAATATTTGTCTTTCTTTGATTGATCTCACTAAGCATGATGCCCTCCAGGTCAATCCATGTTGTCAAAAATGGCAGAATTTCCTTCATTCTAAAGGCTGAATAATACTCCATTGTATATCTATACCACATCTTTATCCATTCATGTGTCCATGGGCACTTAGGTCATTCCCATGTCTATTGCTATTCTAAACAATGGTGCAATAAACATGGGTGTGCCGATATTTCTTCCATATTCTGTTCTCATTTTCTTTAGGTATATACCCCGCACTGGAACTGCTGGATAACAATCCTTAAGGATAGTCTTCTTTAATTTGTATTCTTTGATGCACATTTCTTGATACAAATACAGGTATATAATCCCAAAAGTATTATGTTTGTACTTGTTCTAAACTTTGTTTGTCTATACTATCTTAGGATATTTCAAAATGACACATACATATGAATGATTCACTCACTGTTATCAAATGTGTATAAGTGAAATCTATATGCAATAAAATATTCCAGACGACTGAATGACTACTACCTACAATGATACATTGGGCCTTTTGTTCCATGTGTATTTTTTCAACCACTTTCTTGATAGCAAGGACCCTTTCTCCTTTGATAGTATCTTTGAAACTATTCAGTGAAAATAGCCATATAGTCTGACTGGTGAGAATTGGTCCATAGGCCTAAAATAATACTTAGTTTTTAAAGAAGTAACCAAAAATAGAAACAAATATTTTTCAACATTAAGAATAACCATAAGTTTAATTATTTTCAAAGAAATTCAAATGCAAAATAGATTAATAAATATAGTTAGGCTTTATCTTAAAGATGAGATGTAAACTTTTTAATACAAAATACTCAAAGTCTCAAACCTGCTTAGAATGCATCTTTCAAAATCATCCTTCAACCTCACCTTAGAATCAGACATCTTTTGGAATTGTTACTGGCCCTATCATTTCAAGTCAAATAAGTTTCCACCTTCTCTGTAAGAGATAACATATTTAACAAGTTTGGCTCTGAGAGCTAAGGAAAGAGGTGATGCCAGAAGACTTTCTAGAGTTTTCTGTATATCAATGGGCTGTTCTTTTGACCCTTTTCCTTCTCATGCTACATTCCTAACTGGCTTAGAAAGAAGGAAAACAAACAAACAAACACACAGGGCGTCTGCATGGGTTGAAGAAAGGAGAGGAGTATTAGAGTATTAATCTCTGTATTCAGCATCACCATTTTACAAACTAACATTCTTCTCCAGTCCTAGATGATTATCTCAAACGTTTTGCTGTCCATTAAAAAAAAATACACTTGTTTTTGTTCTGACAATAAATGAAATACCTGATTGTTGAATACATTTTTCAAACAGAGAAACATTATCCCAAATTCTACCTTCAGTGAAAACTACTCTGTTTTGTTATATAGATATAATAAAGAGTCTTCATTATTTTCTCCCTGACATTATTTATACTTTCCCTGGTAAAAGTGCCATTATTTTCTTTGGAGAAATTAACCCAATAGATGGGCGTGCTGGTTTTCCTATCCACTTGTCAACATAAGGTTATTTTATATATCAAAATATTTCAAAAATTATTTATTATTGCTTTTATTTACATTTCTGTATTTGCAGGTGAGGATAAACATATCCTCATGTGTGTATTTCCTTTTGTGGCAATTCAGTTCATGTAATTTGACCAATTTACTGTTTGATATAAGATATTAAAATTAATTTATTAACACTCTTTAAAAATATTAATCTTCATCCTGTGTTTTTTTTTATTTTAACACAGACTGATAATTTTTAAATAGTCAAAGCTATTGCTTTCTACTCAATGGTGTCTTATTCTTCAAGTATTTTGAACTTCCTCCATACTTTCTTTTTTATTAGTTATTTTTAAATTTTTTTGTTCTTTAATATTGATTTTTTGGGTTTTTTATATGACTTTGTGTTTTTGAATAAACTTTTCACATTTTCTAAAAAGTGATCCATATTTTCTACAAAAAATTGCAACAATGTATAAAATATAAGACAACATAAATGTTCACTGCAGCACAAATTACACCACCAAGAAAAATGCAATGTTAGGATCCTATGAACATCATTACGTAAACATCGCAGATGGAAGTTTTGATGGATTCATAGATAGATGGATGATATAAAGATGTATTAGCTTTATAGGAATGGGATTAGGGAATGGTTTATATTTTTCCATCCCTTTACCTTTAATGTCTATCTTTAAATTTAGAGTGCATCTTCTATAGAGAGTATATGATGAAGTTTTATTTTCATCTTTTCTTAAAAATCTGTGCCTTCTAATAGAAGTGTTAAAATCTTTAATTTTTTAAAGTGTATTTATTTAGTTTGAGAGAGAGTGGGAAAGTGAGCAGGAAAGAGACAGAGAGAGAGGGAGAGAGGAAGAACCCCAAGCAGCCTTCTCACCATCAGCAGGGAGCCCCACGTGGGACTAGAACTCAGGAACCATGAGATCATTGTTATGCCCAGAATTCGTGATCCCCAAAGACCACCAGGGAGCCGAGTCCGGTGCAAAAGCAAAAGAGCCTTTATTAGAGCTAGCTCGAGCTCAATCCCCTACCTGCACTGACGTAGCGGTGAGATACCAGGGAGAGAGAGCGAGTTTCAAAAGCACAAAGGTTTTATAGGGGTCTAGGGGCAGCCGATTGGCTGGGGAAGGGTCAGAGTCCTGTTAGGCAGGTCGCTGGGCGTGTTTTGATCAGGAAGTTTGAATGGGTGAGCGGGAGGTTACTCAAGGGGAGGAGGCGCGATCTGAGGTTTCTGCAATTTTCCCGGAAAAGGGGTCATGTCGGGGGCATAGTCACTCAAGGTGGAGAACACAGAACAAGATGGAGTCGGCCGGCGTAGGCCCGCCCTTTCAATCATGACCTGAGATGAAACCAAGAGTCGGGCACTTAACTGACTGAGTCACCCAGACGCCCCAGAAATATTAAAATCTTTAAAGGTTTGTTAAGGTGTTTAAAGATTTCTTTCTTGTTCATCTGGCCTGTTTTATTATTAGAAGTAAGCTTTTAATCAGATTGCTATTTCCTTGTAGGCAATTTATTCTCTTTTATTTGTTGATTTCAATATTTGGTGTTTGTCTTTTAACAATTTTACTCAATGTGTCTTTGGTGTTTATTTTGCACTTTCATTGTCTAGCATCCTGCACCTTCAAATTTCAGGCATTTTCTACTATTCTTTCTTCAAGTATTTGTTTGCTCCATTCATTCTCTTTTCTCCTGGATTTTTCATTACACATTTGACTATCTGATACTATCTAATAAGTCCCTGAGTTGGTGTCCTTTTTTTTTCCTTCTTATATTTGTTCCACTGTTTTTCACTCTGGATCATTTTTACCTTGGTATCTTTAAGTTCACTTACTCTTTCTGTGTCATATTTATTTAGCTAAGTTAATCCAGTAAAACTTTATTTAAAACAATTACTTTTGTTACTACTAGAATTTCCATCTGGTTATGTATCATTATGCCTATTTTTCTACTTAGACTTCTCATATCACTACCAAGATGTTCACGCATTGAAAACATGCCCTATTTCACCTCATTAAGGATAGTTTATAATAGCTGCTCTTAAATTTTTGTTGCAACATCTAGTTTATCTTGGGTTGGACTTGATTGATTTTCTTATCTCTTTAGAATGTGCTCTATTTTCTTAGTTCTTCACATGTTGGGTAATTTTGGATTCTATAATAGACATCATTAATTGTCAAAAGGATACCAGATTCTGTTATTTTTCTATGATAAGTATTTTTCTGTGATAAGTATTTTTAGCAAGTACTTTTTTGTTTTGTTTTGTTTTTTGTCTTATTTTGTTTTTGTTTTTTGTTTCTGTTTGCTTTTTTAGCAAGTAGTTTTTATATCTGAGATTGAACAACTTTAGGGATTTTTTTCCTCTGACTCTTTCCCTTTCAGGATTGCCCACCCTCTTCAGCATACATGATTTGTTGGTTTCTCTTCTTGTTCAGCAGACAGGAAGTCTAAGATTTCCATGTATGCTCTTGCCTCTACTGTGTGTTCTGTGGACCGCAGTTAGCCTCAAGGTGAAATTGCAGATAGAAAAACTAAATTTCTCATCAGCCCCACTTCCAAGAAAGTTTCTACTCCACCAAAACCTGCCCACTTATGTTAAATATTCAGGGTAGCAACATTCACAACAGCAACATTTATCCGCTTAGTTATTTTTTTGTTTGTTTTGTTTTGTTTTTTCTTTGTTTGAGCTGCTGTGATTCTACTCCATGCATGTACAGTTTAGATACAAATCAGTGATGTGAGTAATACAGAGTTTGGAGATTCTGGCTCCAGCTCCTTCCTTTCTGGGATTTTCTCTACTGTCTTCAGTGTTCACAGTGTCCAGGTTTTGTTTTCCTGGCTCCTTGGCCAGAAAGTTTTTGAGATTTCCCATGTGCATTCCCTGCTGCTTGCCCAAAGGACTAATCGTAGCTCCTCAAAGATGGTAATTATTGGTATAGCTCATTGTCTTTCTCCTCCTAGTAAGCATGGATTTTCTGACAGTATATATCTGCTCTGTTCACTGCTTAGCATCTGTAGGGAGCTCTTTTTGTCCTGGTTTTATAGTTAACTATCTGCAAGGTGGTTTATCTAGTTGGGTCTAGGCCAGCCTACCTACATGTGAAAAAAATTCCAGTGGGTTTGAATAGAATATGGTCTTTTTTTATGCTATTTGCTCAATAATTTCCTTCTCCAATTTTTCTTTCTCTGTTTCTAGATTTAGTAATTAAACTGACCATTCCTGCTTAGTTTTTCTATGGTTCATCTTTTGTCTCAGGATGTCTTTATCAGTTTTTTGCAATGTATTCTGGGGATTTTCTCAATTTTATTTTGAAAGTTTTAATTTAGTTTTTTATTTTGATCCTTATTATTTTTAAATTCTTGTTTTTCTACTTTTTCTTTTTTCATATATCCTGTTTTTATTTATGAATGAAACGTCTTCTTGACTCTCCTTGGTCATATAATTAGTGTATATAAAACTTTATTTTTCTAAATTGTCTGGTTTAATTTTTGGTTAGATTGTCTATTTATTTTGGTCATTCTCTTTCTGCTACAGGACATCTTCTTTGATTTTCCACTCATGTTTTAAATTGAGGCAGTAAAAGAGCTGATTGTGATCTTTGTAAACACGGGAAACATTTGACCAGTGGTTGGCTTTTAGCTTTTATTTAGTGAACAGATGGGGAACCAGTGATAAATATGTCTACCACCCACACTAACTGTTACAATCCCCTTTGGTTTGTTAACTTAAGAGATGAGACTTCTAATTTTTTTTTCTTTGTAGAGAGTAAATTTTAACCTTCTTGTATTCTGTACACCAGAGTAGTTGAGTGGGTGAGGGTTGTTGTAGGATATAGATAGTCAGTTTTGCTTAGACAAACTTTTAATTATCTTATTTCCATCTTTATTTCTCATGCATGTTTATTTGCTCTTTCTGCTGATTTCAAGCCTGGAGCTTCCCAGGATTCTTTTCATGTGTTCTCATCTTTTGATGAGCCATGTTGTGGCTTCTTATATATCATGCATACCTGTATTCATCTTCTAGAAGTTCGTTGCAATTTCTCTTATATTCACAATCACCATCTTTATTTTCATTAATTTTTCTATTTATACATTTTTATTCCTTCACCTATTCTTTTCAAAACTTTTTCTTTTCTTTCTTCCTCCTGTCTCTTTCCTCATTTTCTTTCTTTCTTTCTTTCTTTCTTTCTTTCTTTCTTTCCCCTTCTTAACTTTCTTTTCATTCTTTCCTTCCTTCTTCCTTCCTTCCTTCTTTCCTTTTCTTTCTTTCTTTCTTTCTTTCTTTCTTTCTTTCTTTCTTTCTTTCCCCTTCTTAACTTTCTTTTGTTTCCTTCCTTTTCTTTCTTCTTTTTTTCTTTCTTTCTTTCTTTTGTTCTTTCTTCCCCTTTTTAACTTTCTTTTCTTTCCTTCCTTCCTTTTCTTCCTTCCTTCCTTCCCTTTCTTTCTTTCCTTATTTCTTTTCTTTCTTTCTTTCTTTCTTTCTTTCCTTCCTTCCTTCCTTCCCCTTCTTAATTTTCTTTTGTTTCCTTCCTTTTCTTTCTTTCTTTCTTTCTTTCTTTCTTTCTTTCTTTCTTTCCTTTTTTTCCTCCTTCCATCATCTCTTCCCTACTTCTTTCCTTTCCTTATTTGTGACAGCAAGAGGAGGCAAACATCATTCTCAATTGACCATTCTGAACTTTACAATTGTTGAATGTTGAGCAATAAATTCATTTCCTGAGTGTTTCCTTCTTTCTATAAACTGATGATATAATTTCAGTTAAATAAAATAATTTTTATTAAAAAGTTTTAAAACGTGTTCTAACAAAAACCCTTATATGGTCATTTTAACAAATAGTTTTCAAATTTTAATAGTATTTATTATATTTACTTATAAAAGTAGTTTATGATTATTGGAAATACCAAAAATTAACAATGACAATGTAATCACTTAAAATCTTTTTTTCTAAAGTTTATTTATTCATTAAAATTTTTTTTAATGTTTATTTATTTTTGAGACAGAGAGAGACAGAGCATGAGCAGGGAAGGGGCAGAGAGAGAGGGAGACACAGAATGTGAAGCAGGCTCCAAGCTCTTAGCTGTCAGCACAGAGCCCGACGCGGGGCTCGAACTCGTGAACTGTGAGATCATGACCTGAGCCGAAGTTGGACACTTAACCGACTGAGCCACCCAGGCCCCCTAAAGTTTATTTATTCATTTTGAGAAAGAGAGAGAGTGCACAAGTAAGGGAGGGGCAGAAAGAGGGAAAGAGAGAATCCCAAACAGACTCTGCACTGTCCATGCACAGCCCATCGCAGGCCTGGATCTCAGGAACCTTGAGATTGTGACCTGACCCCATATCCAGAGTCAGATACTTACCCAACTGTGCCACCCAGGCTCCCATAATCATTCAAAATCTTATCTTTCAAAAACTGATAGTGTGATTATAAGTGAAATGGTATCACAGTAACATATGTGGTGTTGGAGCATTAGCATAGAAATATATACACATGACTTTCCAAAATTAATCAATACACAATATCGCATTACAGGGAAAGAAGAGTATCTAATATGATGAGTTTATTTACAGATTTAGCAGAATAAAAATGATTGCCCTGCAAAGAAGTATATCAGAGAGCGCAATGAGAGAGAGAGAGAGAGAGAAAGTGTACGCAGGAATTTGTGGGACACTTTCTTTAAAAGTTATTTCTCTGGAGTGTGTTTCCTCATCCTTTTTCCTCTCTAGGAAATATCTTTATTTATGAGTCCATAATATGAACATATCTGAAAATAGATCAAACTAAAGCCTTTAAGAAAATTTGAGAAAGTTGTTAGCGTTCTTCTCTTATAAAGGAGAATTTTGAAAGCATACACAGACAAAACTTGGATTTATAAGTTATTACAAATACCTATAATTTTTGCTTAAGGAAAATCTTTAATCACAGATCTTTCATCACGGTGCATGTGTAAACACCTGGCAAAGTAACAAAAAGTACTTGGTCTCAATTTTGTTAAGTTCATGATATTATTAATCTTGGTGTTGTTACTAGAATCGGATAATGCCCAAAATTAGCACTCTTTTGAAAGCAGACACTATATTGCTATTTTAATAAAAATTGCTGAGGTCGGAGCTGGGTCTAAAGCTAGAAGTTACAACTCCAAAGGATCATATGAGGTGTAATTTAAAAACTCATTTCTTGGGGCTCCTGGGTGGCTCAGTCAGTTAAGTGTCCAAGTTCAGCTCAGGTCATGATCTCACCATGATGGGTTTGAGCCCCACATCAGGCTCTGTGCAGACAGCTCATAGCCTGGAGCCTCCTTCAGATTCTGGGTCTCCCTCTCTCTCTGACCTTCCCCTGTTAATTCTCTGTCTCTTTTTCTCTCAAAAATAAATAAAAATTTAAAAAAATCATTTCTACCTTGCTAGTTAATTTTTTGTATGTATATACTTAATTTCTAATCAGACCAAATACATACTAACTGATAAATTAATTGTATTTTTTCCAGTAATTTTTCACTTTTCTTACTGTAACATACAGACTATTTACCAAGACTTTTTTCACAACCTTCCTCTTGATTCCATAGCATTATGTACAATGGGGATTCTTCTTAGCCTCTGACCTTCTAAGTCTCTTTCTTTAGTTCTTCCTTTGACCAGATGTGCTTCTAAGACCCATCGTTTCTCTCTCTTTTTTTATTTCCTCCTTACTTGGAAAATGACAATCATGAGATTCACTGACATAGATTCGACTACCACTGACACCTACTTGGTTTATGAACACATATTTCCCAACTTGACTCTATGTTGAGATCTAGGAACATATTTTAAAATATTACTGTAGCATAAGTGCAATTGAACTCAACACTGATCCTTCTCTTTTTGTTCTATTTTGAACATAGTATCACTACTCATTCTTACTTCGATTAGAAGTGTTCTCCATTAGTGTTCTCCTAGCCTGCACTTTATAATCTAATCAGAATTCAAGACCTGTTGTTTTTACTGCTGAAATGTATCTTTAATTACTTGCCGAACTGCCTATGTTCATAGCACCTTCCCTGATTCAAGTCTCCTAATTGTTGTCTCTAACTTCCTTTGTGTGTGTGTGTGTGTGTGTATGTGTATATATATATATATATATATATATATATATATAGCTGCAATTTATCCTTTTTCTTTTCTGAGAATACAGATTTAATCATGTTCAGCATGCCTACGCTTCTCCAAAAATCGTCATGGCTTTGTCACTTACACAACAATTCTAAAGTGTTAATAATCGGTTCTATTTTTGGGTTTCAGGCTTTCTCATACTTACTCCTTCTCTCCTTCTCTGCTCATTCACACCAAGCAAAAACATCATCACCTAGACCAATACTGTGAAAGAAATATTTGGGATTTTCTCACAGAGCTTTCTCTATCTGAATTCATCTTCCTCATCTAGGTAAAACTCTACCAATACTTCCAGACCCAATTCAAAGTCAAACTGTGTCAATTCTTCCATTCAGTTGTAAATTAGCCCCTATCTGTTTATATTAGCATATACTATTATACATCGGTGGCTGCACACAATTTTTTTAAATGTTTATTTTTGAGAAAGAGCAAGTGAGGGAATGGCAGAGAGAGAGGGAGACAGAGAATCTTTTGCAGGCTCTGTGTGGTCAGCGCGGAGCCCAACAAGGGGCTTCCACTCATAAACTGTGAGATCATGACCTGGGCTAAAATCAGGAGTCGGACTCTTAACTGACTAAGCCACCCAGGCGCCCCTGCACACAATTTGTTTGCCAGCATTAGACTGTTAGATCACTTGGACAAGATCTCTATTGTTTAATATTTTTATTCCTTACAATGTTTGTTATGTTATCTTGCCAATGCATCCATTATAATAGCTACTGCTATTTAAATCCATAACTATCGTGACCTTTGAGAATGAGTCAAATAAGTATGAAAAATAGAATAAATTGATACAGTTTGCTTTCTTTTTCAACAGTAGATGTCTGAACATTAAGAGAATATGTGGTTCTCCAAGCATTACAACACAGTGACAGAGAGGTCACTCATCAATCAGACTACCTGCTACTATTTCTCATAGAAGGCAAATGCAATGGACTGGTGAGATGTTTTTGTGAAAATCTATATAGTTTTTATCTCTTTTATTCATGCTTCAAATTAATACAATATTTGTATATGTATTAAAATTCAACAGTAGTAAGTGTACAGTTTGGTGAATTTTGGTGATTTGTACAGCAACTTAACTATCTCCACAATCAAGATATAGGACAGTTTCCTCACTCTACAAAGTTTCCCCTGCCCCTTAGCACTTGGTATCCTTTCTCCACTCTTGACCTTAGGTGAGAACTTATCTTCTTTCTCTCTCTCTTTTTAAGTTTATCTATTTATTTTGAGAGAGAGAGAGAGAGAGAGAGAGAGAGAGAGAGAGAGAACAGGTGGTTCCAGGTGGTGAGGGACAGAGAGAGAGGGAGAGAGAATCCCTAGCAGGCCCCACACTGTGCAGAGACCAACACAGAGCCCAAAGTCTCGAACCATGAGATCATGACCTGAGCCAAAGCCAAGAGTGGGACGCTTAACTGACTGAGCCACACCAGAGCCCCTATCTTCTTCTTTCTGTTGAAATAGCATCGTCTTTTCTAGAATTTCCTATCAGTGTAATTATATAATATTTAATCTTTTATGCTTGACTTATTTTCACTTAGCATCAAGTTTGTGAAATTCAACCATGTTTTTACCTGTATTAATATTATATTCCTTTTTGTTTCTGAGTAGTATTCCATGTTATGGATATACCACAGTTTGCTTATTCACAAGTCAGTGATCATTTGGTTGTTTCCAATTTCCAGTTATTGTGAATAATGATGCTTGGACTATTCATGCACATGGTTTTTGTGTGGACATATGTTTTCCTTTCTCTGGGATAAGTATCCAGAAGATGAATTTCTGAGTTATATGGGAAATTCATACTTAACTTCACAAGATACTGCCAAACTATTTTCCAAGGTGGTCATCTTATTTTACATTCCAATAAAAACATGCATGACGGCCAAATATTTTACCTTCTCTCCAACAACTGCTTCATCTTTAGCCAATCTAGGTAGGTGTGTATTGTTATTTCATTGTGGTTTTAGTTTGTATAGTCAGTTTCTTGATGATTGATGATGTTAATAATCTTTTCCTGTGCTCTTTGGCCATTTTTTTTAAATAGATTCATTGAAATATAATTCATACACCATAGAATTCACTTATAATAAAGATTTTAGTAAGTTCACAGGAGTATGCCTAATTTTAGAATACTATCAACCATTCCAAAAGAACACCATACCAGTTAGTAGTCACATCCCAGTCTGCCTAATCACACACACATACCTCTGACCTTGAGCAAGCACTACTTTCTTTAATCATAGACTTGCCAACTCTTGACATTGTCTATAAGTAAAAGCATATTGATCCTTTGTGACTGGCTTCTTTCATTTAGCATAGTCTTTTTAGAGGTACATCTCTGTGTTGTAACATATATTAATCATTTGATTTATTTTTATTGCAGAATAATATTCCAAGATTAGAATATGCCACACTGTATTTACCTATTCTTCAGTTGATAGGCATTTTAAGTTTATCCTTTGACTAATTAATAAGCCTGTTATAAACATTTTCATACGAGGTTTTCTGTGAACATATGTCTTCATCTTTTGGATATATACTTAGGAGTGAAATTGATGTATCATATAGTAATTCTATGTTTAACATTTTGAGGGACTAACAAATCATTTTCTGAAGCAGCAGCACCATTGTACATTTCCAACAACAAAATGCCAAGGTCTCGATTTTTCTATATGCTCACGAACCCCTATTATTTTAGTTATGACTTTGCTTACAGTCAGTGTAATAAGTGCGAAGTACCTCATGGTTTAGATTTGCATTTCCCTGGTGATTACTGATATTTAACATACTTTTATGAGTGTATAGACCTTTTGTATGCTTTCTTCAGAGAAATTTTTATTGCCCATTTTTAATTCAGATGTTTGCTTTTTGTTATTGAATTGCCAAAGTTAGTTCTTCATAAATTCTAGATACAAATCCCTTAGCAGATCTACAACTTGCGAGAATTTTCTCCCAATTTATGGGTTGTCTTCTCATATTCTTAAAATTTTTTCAAACTTCAAAAAGAGGAAAAAATGAAAAAGAGTTCAAAAGCCAACAGGAATAATGGGATACCATCAACAGAAATAATATAAACATTATGAAAATCTCAAAAGGAGAAGAGAAAGAGAAAGGGGCATAAAGCCTATTTGAAGCAATAATAGTTGAAAATTTATAAAACATGATGAAAGAACTGGACACCCAGATTCACGAGGCCCCTGAACACCAAATAGGTGGAAACGTGAAAGGGATACACCAAGGCATGTAATAATTAATTGCCAAAAGGCAAAGATGGAGAATTTGAAAGTGACACAAGAAAAGTGACTCATCACATAAAAAGGAACACCCATAAGACTGTAGGATAATTTCTCAGCAGAAATTTTGCAGGCCAAGAGAGGCTGAGATGGTACAGTAGACTCTGCAATGGATGCCTAAAGTAGCCGATAGCACCAAACCCTATGTTACCATCTTAATGACATCACTTCCTCCTTTAACTTTCTTGGCAGTATCATTTGCAGAAAAAAAAAAAGTTTTTACTTTCGATGTAATCCACATTATCTATTTTTTTCTTTGTCACTTATGCTTTTGGTGCTGTATTGAAGAAACGATTTCCTGCCACGAAGTCACAAAATTGTGTGAGTTTTATAGAACTAGATCTTACATTTAGGCCTCTGATCCATTCTAAATTAATATTGTGTATAATGTGAGGTACTCATCCAACATGATTCTTTTGCATGTGAATGTTCAAGCACCACGTATTGAAAAGAATATTTTCTCTTCTTTGTATCTTCTTGGCACCCTTATAAAATTTACTGTTAAGTGCATAGATTCATTTCTGTACTCTCAGCTCCATTTTTTTATACCAGTAGCAAAATATTGATTACTGTAAGTTTTGATTTGTGTAAGTTTTGAAATCATAAGATTTTAGTCCACCAAACAACCCTTTATTAAAATAATTTTGGCTCTTCTAGGCCATGGATGAGGTTTGACATCTCCTTGTCAATTATTACAAAAAATAAAGCAGCTGGAATTTTGATGGAAATTCCATTAAATCTCTACATGAATTTGGGAATATTGGCTTCTTAATGCTATCACATCTTCTGATTCATGAACATGGGATGTCTTTCCACTAATTAGGTCTTTTACAATTAATTTCAACAATATTTTGTAGTTTTTAGTGATCAAGTCTTTCCTTATGTTAATGTATTCTTTTTTATGCTATTACAAATAAAATTATTTTTGTAATTTTATTTTTGCATTGTTTTATTTTTGTTGTTCATTGCTAGTGTGTAAAGATGAAATTGACTTTGTATATTGATTGTGTGTCCAACAATTTTGCTATATTCATTTATTGGTTCTAATACGTTTTTAGGGGGATCTTTAAGATTAAAAATGATTTTATTTTCCTTTGTAATCTGGATGCTTTTTATTTCTTTTTCTGGTGTAATTTTCCTGGCTAGAGCCTCTAGTCAATGTTGGGTAGAAATTATTGGAGTGGACATACATCCTTATGTTGTTCCTGATCTTAATAGAAAAGCATTCAGTCTTTTGATACTCAGTATGATTTTAGCTATAAGTTTGAATAGATGTCTTTTATCAGGCTGAAGATATTTCTATTTCTAGTTTATTGAGTGTTTTTATCATGAAAGGCTTTTAGACTGTCAGGTTTTTTTTAGTCAATTTTGATCATCATGTAGATTTGCCTTTGATTCTATCACTGTGGTGCATTACATTAATCAATTATTGGTGTCAATCCAACTTTGCATTCCTGGGATAAAACCTATTTGATTAAAGTGTATCATCATATCTAATATGTTTCTGAGTTTATTTGCTAATATTTTGCTGAAGTGTTTTTGCTTTTTTTTTTTTTTTGCATCTATGCTCATGGGAAATACTAATTTGTAGTTTGCCTTTCTTATGATATCTTTATGTGTTTTTGTTGCTAGGATATTATTGGCCTCATAAAATGAGTCAAAAAGTATTCCTTCTGCTTGTAGTTTCTCAAAGAGATTGTAGAGAATCAGTACCATTGCTTTCTGAAATGTTTGGTAAAGTTACCACTGAAACCATTAGGGCTTAGGGATTTCTTTTTAGAAAGTAATTGATTATTGATTAAATTTCTTTAATATGTATGATCTTATTTATATAATCTATGTTACTTTGTGTCTTGGTAGCTTCAGTATTTCAAGATAGCGGTCCATTTCATCTAAATTATCAAATATTGAGGTATAGAGTTGTTCATAGTATTCCTTTGTTATACGTTTTATGTCTCTGGGATCAACAGTGTTAGCCTTTATTTCATTTCTTATGTTGGTAATTTTCTTTCTCTTGGTTAATCTAGTTGGAGGTTTATATAGTTTATTGATCTTAAAAAAATAGTTTCCATTTTTATTGATTTTCTTTATTTTTTTCTTGCTTTCAATTTCACTGATTTCTCCTCTATTTTCTACTATTTGTTTTCTTTTTGATGCTTTAGGTTTAAATTGCTCTTATTTCTTCTATTCTCAAAGTAAGACCCTTAGGTTATTGATTTTAGAT
Organism: Prionailurus viverrinus; assembly: GCF_022837055.1. Classification (NCBI taxonomy): domain Eukaryota; kingdom Metazoa; phylum Chordata; class Mammalia; order Carnivora; family Felidae; genus Prionailurus; species Prionailurus viverrinus. The sequence continues at coordinate 19,432,225 of NC_062565.1, read as the reverse complement.
ATTTACTTTTTCTAACATATGTATTCAATGTTATACATTTCCCTCTAAGAACTGCTTTTGTTGCTTCTTCTGTTTTGATAAGTTGTATTTTTATTTTCATTTACTTCAGAATATTTTTAAATTTCTCCTGAGACTTCTTCTTTGCCCCATGCATTATTTACAATGATGTTGTTAAATATCCAAATATTGGGAGATTTTCCAACTATCCTTCTGTTGTTGATTTCTATATTAATTTCTTTGTGGTTTGAAAAATGATACTTTGCATGAGTCCTATTCTTTTAATTTTGTGAATATGTGTTTTATAGCTCGGGAGATTGTTTATCTTGGTGAATGTTCTAGAAAACTTGAGAGGAATAATGTATTCCTATAAATATCTATAGGATTCTATAAATATCTATAAATATCATTTAGGATACATTGCTTGACAGTGCTGTTCAGGTCAATTATCCTCAATGATTTTTTTTCTTAATTTTTTTTAATGTTTATTTATTTTTGAGACAGAGACAGAGCATGAACAGGGGAGGGGCAGAGAGGGAGACACAAAATCTGAAACAGGCTCCAGGCTCTGAGCTGTCAGCACACAGCCTGACGCAAGGCTGGAACCCACGAACTGTGAGATCACGACCTGAGCCGAAGTGGGATGCTTACCCGACTGAGCCACCCAGGTGCCCCTATCCTTAATGATTTTCTGCCTACTTAATTTTTCAGTTGCTAAAAGAGGGGTCTCCATCTATAACAGTGGATTTATCTATTTCTTTTTTTCATCTCTATTAGCCTTTGCCTCACATATTTGGATGCTCTGCTGTTAGGCATATACACGTTAGAGATAGCTGTGGGTCTTTTATTTATTTGTTTGTTTGTTTTCTTATTTATTTTGAAGAATTGACTTTTCTCCTAATTTTCCTCACTCTGAAATCTGTTCTGAATGAAACTAAACTCCCTTCTAAGTTTCCTTTTAATTACTGTTAGCATGTAATATCTTCCATTCCCTTTCCTTTTACTCTGTGTTACTACATTTAAAATGTTTTACTGTGCACAACATACAGTTGGGTCGTGATTTTTTCCATTCATTCTGACAATCTCTGTCTTTTAATTGATGTATGTAGATGATTCACATGCAAACTTGATATATTTAAATTAGTATCTGCCATATTGATAACTCTTGCGTCTCTGTTTTGTTTCTTCCTCCCTCATTTTACTACTTTCTGAGGTTTTACTTTATTTTGTTTTTTTCTGAGATTTTCATTGAACATTTCATATGGTTCTATTTTATCTCCTGTCTTAGCATATCCTTATATTTCCTTAAAAAAAATTTTAGTGGCTGCCTTACATTTTGCAACATATATTTTAAAAGAATCTAATTGCAACTTCAAATCACACTGTATTTTTTCATGTGTAGTAAAAGTACGTTGTAAAAGTGTTCCCAATTCATCCCTCTTTTCCCTCATGATATTTGTGTCATTCATTTTCCATTCATCAAGAGCTCAGCTGAGCTAGGAGAGAACTGAGATGCCAGATGTTGGAGTAGCCAATTAAAGCAACAAGCTAAAGATAAATGAGTTAAGCCTTTAATAACTTACTAAGATGGTATAAGCAAGAGTGTAAAACTGGAGAAATCCCCAGCACCCTCGGTTCCATATTCCCCCACGGAAGTTAAACCAGTCAAAGCTCAGGTGGAGCAGCACATCTGGCTCTTGAAGGAGTGTGGTGAGAAAACAGCCATTTTGCGTTGCTGACTAGCCGTTTTGAATCATGGCAACCTTGCTTACACCCAGAGTCTGGACATTTAGATAAAGACTTGCTACAAATTGTTGCTTGCTTTTCCCAGAACATCTTCTAAAATAATCACTTAGAGTTGAGCCTGTGAAAAGTTAGTGGCCACCATCCTAAGCATCTTATAAATAGTACGTACTTGCTACCCTGCTTTCTGTTTCCTGCTCACTTATGACCTGGGACAGAGGACTGCCTTTCCCCTGGCGCTGTGCACACCTTCCATCATATTTCTAGGATCCATAAGTCATGAATCTTGTGACTTTACTTCTTTTGTGTAAGTTTATAGAAGCTTTGTCTTCACTCCCAACTGCCTTGGAGTTTTCACTTCCCCCCAAGTGAGAACTCATGCTGAGGGAGCCATTCACTAATTCCCTGTTAAAGCAGGTCATAATCTTCATATTCTTAATTTACTACACCAGCTATGGGGTGGCAAGGGGAGGGGGACAGAGCAACACAAGGAGCTTGGAACAAAAGTCTGTGGTAGTTTTATGGATCCTGGGGGTGGAGGAAGGGTGAGGGGAATATCTAGAGTAGTAAAATCCTGAGTAGGGGTAGGGAAAATTGTCTTCATGATTTTCTCCTCCTTCTGCTCATAAAGACACCTCAGTAGGGATGCCTGAAGATAACCTCTGTCCACGATCTCAGATAAAAATATCTATGAATGAAAACTTCAGGGTTAGGAAAGCAAATATGCCCAAAGCATGAGTAGCCAGAGGGGCCTGAGCTCCTGACTCTAACTACCTTCAGAGATTGTGATACATTGGCCGTGCATCAAGTCTGGTACAGGGAGGGCCATTTTCCTTGTGAGGCCTTCCAGGTAAAGGCTCTGTGCTTTACTATGGTCAGGCTTGAAGAATTACACAAAAGGTTTTAAACATACCCAGATTCCTCAATATCCATTTTGTATAATCACCCACTGCATTGTAGTGTTGTTACGTTAAACAGTTACCTTGCATATCAAGTCAGATTTAAAAAAAAAACCAAAACTTAATTTTAATTTCACTTACTCATTTTCCAACACTTTTTTTCTTTATGTAGCTCTCAGTTTTTGACTTATATCATTTCCCTTCTCCCTGAATAACTTCTTTCAACATTTCTTGCAGGGAACTTCTGCTGCAGATAAATTCTTCCATATTTTGCTTCTCTCTTCATTTTGAAGGATGATTTAGCTGGATATAGAAATCTAAATTTATGTTTTTGTTTTTTCCTTTGAACATCTTAAATATTTCACCCCACTTGTTTCTTCCCTGCATGGTTTCTGATGAGAAGTCTGCTGGGTGTTTTGTTTTGGTTTGGTGTGGTTTGGTTTGGTTTGGTTTTTTTGTTTTTTTTTTTGTGGGTGTTGTTGTTGTTATTGTTGTTGTTTTACTTGTTCCTTTATAGATAAGGTGAATTTTTCCCTTGGCTTCTTTCAAAATTTTCTCTTTATCTTTGTTCTCTATAATTTGAATATGAGGTGTCTAAGTGTAGTTTTTTGATATTTATTCTGCTGACTGCTGTTTGATATTTTTGGATCTGTATTTGATGTCTGTCAGTAATTATGGACACTTCTTGGCCATTATAACATAAAATACTTCTGCTCTCCCATCTTTTTTCTCTTTGTAGTATTTCCTTTTGATTCTCAAAGTATAGATATCTCTGACCACATTACACTTCTGTTTATGCATGTTTTCCACTTTTTCCATGAATTCTCTTAATACAGTAATCATAATTATTTTAAATTCCTTATGTGATAATTTCCAAATACAGGTCAAATCTGCGTCTGGTTGTGATACTTGCTTTGTCTCATCAGCTTGTATTTTTCTTTTCCCTTTGCCTTAATATAACTTGTAATCTTTTTTCAAAGCCAGAACTAATGCATCAAGTAATAAAAATGAAAGTAAATGGGGCTTTAGTGTGAGGTGTATGTTGATCTGGCTAGGAGATGGACTGTTTTTAATGTTTCATAAACCATCAGCAGGTGGTAGAGGCTCCAAATTCTTCTAGTATACTTGTTCTTGCCATTCTTGTTGGCTTTGGCTTCTATAAGTACTCCTACTCCAGTCAAGTCTGTGACTTATAGATCTTACCCCTGCAACAGTACTTATACTGAAGTATTGTTGATACGGTGATAAGCTGTTGGGGAGGAAGGCATTCTATAATCTGATGACCATATTCCAGTCTTTTAGTGGTCCTGTGTTCCTGGCTGTACCCTTTGTTCATTCCTCCATTAGCTATTCTTCCTTTAGGTGACACAAGAAGAATAGAGGGACTAGAGTCACAGAGATGCAGTGTCTCCAGGTGGAATGTGGCTTAGGTAAAGATATTTCTTCTGGCAGGTAGGTCTTTGTTATAGACAACACTCTGAGTATATCTCCCAAAATTTACATTCCCTCCTCCATCCGGAGCCATCAGAATATTTTTCTTGGTTATTCAGTGTGAAAATTTGGTGAGTTTCCTTGAGGTCAAACCGCAAAAGAGTTTAAGTCCCCCTAAAATAACAGCCCCCACGAATTTCTCACTCACTAGCAAAGCCAAACTTGGTCCCTAGCAATTTATAAAAATTGCCATATAATTGTTTCCACCAGCTTACAGTTCTAGCAATTTCTCTTCCAGATAAACCTATCTTGGTTGTGATGCTCTTGCTTCACCTGTCTCTCTTGATTTTAGGGTGGCAGTTTCCCCTGTGTCTTAGTTCTCAGATGGATCTAAGAAGAGTTGATGATTTTTAAAAGCTATAGCTTTCTCTTGTTGTAAGGACAGGGATAATGACTTCCAAGCTTTTTACATGTTAGAACTGAAATCAGAAACAAATCCGTGTTTTTTTTCTATTCCTCCAATTTTAAGAAGTTCAAAAAGAAAAAAAAAACCGCCAATTATTTGCATGTTGGACTCCTTTGCTGTTGTCCCAAATAACTTGGGGAAGTGTGTTTTCATTTCACTTTTTTGTTCACATTTCTATTCCCTTTCATCTTTATAATATTATTTCACTTTTTTCCTCTTTTTACATCAAATTTGTTTTCTATTTACCTACTTTTAAATTCAATAGAAGTTGGCAAGTCTGTAAGAATTCTTTATTTTTTAAAACTTTTTAAATGTTTATTTACCCCTGAGACAGAGAGAGACAGAGCATGAGTGAGGGAGGGGCAGAGAGAGAGGGAGACACAGAATCTCAAATAGGCTCCAGGTTAACACAGAGCCCGATGTGGGGCTCAAACCCGTTAGCCATGAGATCATGACCTGAGCCAAAGTCGGATGTTCAACAGACTGAGCCACCCAGGTGCCCCAAGAATTCTTTATTTTTAATGTTTTATTTTTCATTTCTTGCATTTCCATTTGGTTCTCTTATCATATAGTTTTCAAGTCCCTGTGAAATTTCCAATCTTGTCATAACACTCTCATATATTAGGTTTAGCATGAAAGTTACCTGAAACTTGTGCATTGTGAAAAAGGATAATTATCATTTGGTAAGAGTGCATACTATTTGTAACTTATTTATTTAAAAGATAGTATAATTCAATATTTATCCTCTTAGTTGTTAATTTGTTTTTTATAACTAAGTAATAATTATAAAAAAAATCAACATTAGACTCAACCCGTGGAAGTGGATAGAAGATATTTTATAGAGCCTTTGAATAAACAAAACCTATAAATGTGTCTGCTTTAACATTTTTTTCAGAGATAACTGCTTATTTCTGTTCAGTAGAGACAGATTTTTATAGCCAAAGGAATGGTGAAATTTTCTGCCTTCGAGGCAATTGTAAAAATGTTTTAATGTACCTCAGCTGGAAATTTCTATGTTTTGCCAAATTAAATAATCACTTTTTCCCTGCAAAAATGTCTTTCATCTTGGAAAGAGTTTGAGAATAGCGTACATTTGAAAACTATGCAAAATATTTAAAAATTTTCAGTGTTTGGCATGAAAATGGCAATTTTTAATCTCTGCCTTAGTTACCAATGTGAGAATTCATGTAAAGGAAGAAAAATTTAACAAAAGTATGCACCATAGGTTGTAAGAGGGACCTTTCAAGAAAATATACTTTAACTTATAATAGAGAATGGTTATTGGTTTATGCCTTATTCCTGAAAACGTTTAAAACAAGTGTTATTTCCCTTCCTCCTCTGGTGAAATAAAAGATTTCTAGAATACTACTTGTTGAAGACTTAATTTAGCTAGATTTTACTTATGATTTACTTTCTATTTAACCAAATAATAGCAAGCTCACTACTAAGTGGCAAGTGGATTTATACATGGTTGCATTCCTTTACAGACATTTTTTTTAATTTACTCTAAAATTAATAATCTCATAATTTACAAGTAATTACCAACCTTGTAATTATTTTGGGTAGCACCATTATCATCTCATAATAGATACTAGAAACAACTTTTCAAGGCACGCTTATTAGAACACACACACACACTTATTCGAATGGCCAAAATATGAAACATTGACACCACCAAATGCTGTCAAGGAAGTGGAGTAACAGGAACTCTCATTCATTGCTGCTGAGAATGCAAACTGGTGCAGCCACTTTAGCAGATACTTTGCCACTCTTTTACAAAACTAAGCATACCCTTACTACACAATCCAGAAATCATATTCATTGGTATTTACCCAAAGGAGTTGGAAACATATCCATTCAAGAAGCTGCATGGGGATGTTTAAATCAGGCTTCCTCATAATTGCCAAAACTTGAAAACAACCAACGTTTCCTGGGATAAATGTATAAATAAACCGTGGTACATCCACACAATGGAATATTATTCAGTGCTAAAAAGAAATGAACTATAAAGCCATGAAAAGACATGGAGGAAACTTAAATGTATATTACCAAGAGGAAGAAGCTAATCCCAAAGGCTGCATATCAATGACTCCAAACAAATGACTTTTTACCTTTTATGTTTTGGAAAAGGTAAAACTATGGAAACAGAAAAAAAAAATTGGAGTTGCTAAGGGTTGGGTTGGCTGGGGTGGGGGAGATGAATAGGCAGAGCACAGATTTTTAGGATAGTGAAAATGCTCTTTATAACACTATAATGCTATAATATATACATGCCATATACATTTGTTTAAACCCATAGAGTGTACAACACCAAGTGTGAACCATAATGACTTTGAGTGATTATGATGTATCCAATGTATTGGTTCACTGATTGTAACAAATGCACCACTCTGGTGAAAGATGTTGATGAGATGTCTGAATGGTTAAGGGCAGGGGGCCAGAGGTAAGGGGCAGGGACGGTTTAAGAAATCTCTGTAACTTCTGCTCAATATTGCTGGGAACCTAAAACTCTAAAAAAGTAAAGTCTGAAATAGAAGATTTTTATCTTGCTCTTATAGAAATAGTTTTCAGTGGCAGATCCAGTGTATTTGAAGGTGGTCATTTCCATTCAGACTTTTATGGTTAAAAAAAAGAAAAGAAAAAAAATGCTGACTTCAATAAAGGAAATGACTACATTGTCAGTCTTCATAATGTCTCTAAGGGAAAAGGGCGAAGGCAGAACTGTCATGAGTTTTGGGCCTGGTAAAGGTGGGCTTTTGCACGTATAAGCCTGACTATGTTTATGGCATAATAAATTAGGGTGGTGGGCATAGACTTGAGGATGCTGAAGTGAGAGAATAAAACCAGTCTTGGAGAATAAACAGTGCTTTGTTTTTCCTTTTGTGTTAAAGAACATTTTCTCTGGTGGGCAATGGTGGTTGGGAGTGAAGGCAGAGGTTGAAGCAGGAGAATAAATTTCTTAATTTCAGTAAGCCTGAGTTTCAATCTCTATAAAATGAAATCATGTGCATATCTTGTTAGGGTTCTTTGTGGTTTAAATGAGATAATGCACATTAAGCCCTGTGAACAGTGTCTATTGTAAGGATGTGCCAGTAAGGATCACCATTATGATTACCCTTAATGTTACCAAATATTCATGTTTTCCAAATGTATCTTCTTTTTTTTCCCATGAAGCATGTGTGCTTGTGTCTTTTTTTTTAATATGAAATTTATTGTCAAATTGGTTTCCATACAACACCCATTGCTCATCCCAACAGGTGCCTCCTCCATGCCCATCACCCACTTTCCCTCCCCTCCCACTCCCCATCAATCCTCAGTTTATTCTCAGCTTTTTTTTTTTAATTTTTTTTAATTTTTTTTTATTTTTGGGACAGAGAGAGACAGAGCATGAACGGGGGAGGGGCAGAGAGAGAGGGAGACACAGAATTGGAAACAGGCTCCAGGCTCTGAGCCATCAGCCCAGAGCCCGACGCGGGGCTCGAACTCACGGACCGCGAGATTGTGACCTGGCTGAAGTCGGACGCTTAACCGACTGCGCCACCCAGGCGCCCCTATTCTCAGCTTTTTAAGAGTCTCTTATGGCTTGGCTCCCTCTCTCTCTAATTTTTTTTCCTTACTGCCTCAACCTCTGCCTTCACTCCCAACCCCATTGCCCACCTGAGGACCCCAGGCTGGGGGGATTCTGATTGAGTGGTCCTCTATGACATCATGTGTACACAGGGCATCCTGACTGGGATGCTGCCATAATGGTATGTGTGATGCAATCCTTCTTTCTTGTTCTGAGTGCCCATGAGCACACACGAGCACGCACATACTAGCCCACACTGGTATAAACATGGGTGTGAGGTACTACACACTTAGTACACCCACCTGCTCACATTAACATGGCTACCACACTCTACTATTCCCTAGCACCCAGTAGCACTCTCATAGACACTAACACACACTAGTACACATGCTAGTTCCCAAATATTCATTCACGTGAGTACAACTGTAAGCATGCACACTAGCAGACACAAGTACCCATGCTAATATACATAGGAGAACACACTAGCAATAGTTGTACACTCACTGGCACGCCTAGTACACATACCAGCCCACACAACAGCAGAAACGAGTACTCATGCGAGTATACACATGAGTGCCCTAGTTGTACACTCACTGGCACGCCTAGAACACATTAGCACACACAACAACAGACATAAGAACGCATACTGGTAGATACACTAGTGTACATGTGTGTATCAGTATACACACTAAAACACCTGGGGCACGTCAAGAGGTCTGACACAAAACTTATGACATCTGGGTCTAAATACCTAATTTACTGTTCTCAGTACTGAAACCACGCACTGCAAGGGGCTCCTGGGCTGCTCAGCCAATCAAGCGTGCAGCCCTTGATTTGGCACAGGTCACGATCTCACAGTTCCTGAGTTTGAGCCCCGTATCAGGATCTGCCGTGACAGTGTGGAGCCTGCTTGGATTCTCTTCCTCCTTCCCTCTCTCTGTCCTTTCCCTGCTTGTTCTCTCTCTCTCTCAAATAAATAAATACTTTTGGATTACAATTAAAAGTAGCTGGCAATTGAAGAGAGTCATTTTTGATTTTCAATTGAATTTACTTTTCTGGACGTCTCTTAGGTATAAGAGTCTGGAAATGCAAGTCTGGAAATGATAGCAGGTAGGTACAAACTATCAACTTGTGCCTTCCATCAAGAAATTCAGTAATTTATCATGATTAACAATAATAATTTCCAAAATGATATTTTTGGTTCGCTATTGACTACCATAAACAAAGAAATTAGGCAGTTTTCTTTTTCAGGTAACACTGATTCTTTGGTAGAGACATAATTTAGTGTTGTTATGAAAAAGAAAATATAAAACACTATTCTACAGCAGTTTTTCATGATCACAGAAGCCATGATCAGAGAAATGTGTAAATGTCAACACTCACACACACAACCTGTGTCAGGTGATCTGGTCAGCTAGGAACACAGATACGCAGCAAAGATAAAAAGAAAGGGAAAATAAAAGGCATCCACATAGAGAGGATATTTACACATATTACATCTGATGAAGTGGGACTCCTATTTTCAACCCATTTTAATATATTTACACTAAAGTCCTCAGAGTGGTGTGGCATATTTTTGTCATACAGCATCCTTCAGTGTTCCCCTTTGCATACCTGACCCCCCCCCACACACACAAAGAACATTTTCTCTTATCCTTACCAGAAAAGGAGATGCAAATAAATTAAGAGGTTTCTTACAAATTATATCAGATCTCTCATCAATCATATTTTAAACAAATGGAATCTACTAATTTTTTAAAAAATAGGTATTTAAAAAAACTTATCAGTGAGCTTCCATTATCATTTAAATCTTACACTTTTTAATTCTATTTTTAAAGTTTATTTATTTAAGTAATCCCTATACCCAAAGTGGGGCTCAAATGCATGGCCCCAAGGTCAAGTCACAAGGCCCCTTGACCGAATCAGCCAGGCGCCCCTACATCTTACACTTTTTAAAAATACCACATACATATCTTTATTTATCATGCAGTTAAGGATATCACAATAATAAAAAAGATTATCAAAATATTTCCAGAAGTCATGAGATATCTATTCATGGTTCTCAAAGAAAGAGACAAAACACCTCTCTGCCCTCTACCTTGTACTTTGATTTAATACTAAAAACCCAGTATCTTGACTACCTTACTAGGCAAATTGTCAATGTTTTATTATTGCCTTTATCTTTCTGGGTAGAAAAAGAAAGCAAGAAACTCTTAGTGGGCAAAAATAACATACCTTCTTAGCCCTTATGGGGAAATTCGTTTTTGGATACCACATTCTATGTACTTCTGATATCCTGCTTTCACAGACAAGAAGTCCATATATGACATAGGCCTGTTCATTTACAGCTTTAATCATAGCATTCATATTAGTAACATAAAAGAAAACCTTCAGCCCTTACTTTTAAAGAACTGATTTTAGGCTTCTGATATTAATAAGGAATGGGGACACAGATAGCTCAAATTTTTCATATTAAAAGACTCATTTGCAAAAAAAAAAAAAAACAAAGTAAATGGAAGAAAAATAATTTATGCAAGGACTGCTAATCCAGCTGTTTTGCTTCTGGGCTTAATTGGATTTACCTAGAATTGATATTTGGAGTCAGCATGTGTTATATCATCAACATAAGCAATAGTTACCCAACATAAAAGAGGCAATGCAGGGCAGTAAACTCCAAGATTAAAAACCTCAAACCAAACACAAAATAGTAATTTATTTGATTCAATCTTGGCACAAACACTTTCTTTGAGTCATGGACATCATAGACTTAATATAGCAGCTTGATGCTATATTTCTACATTTCTATCCTTTGTATGTATCTGGTAGATACATACATTCCTTTTAGTGAAAAAGCGAGAGTCCAAGAAAATGAATTTGGAAATGATTACGCACTTCTTCTGTCTGGCAGGCAGCCAGTTAACTATTGTCTCTCAAGGAAGGTTTGTAGCATCTCACTTTCAAAGCCAAGTACCCATCATTAATTATGAGGCCTTTCCCATTTGTGTGTAGAAAAATAAACTTATTCTTTGCCAGTAAATAACATAAGCCATGTTCAGGGAAGAACTTACATATGTGTTTATTTATGTATATTTTAATCCATTTATCTATGAGAACTTTTACAAGTGAATGTCAGAATTTTTTTTTAATTTAATGTTTATTTATTTTTGAGAAATAGAGAGAGAGGGAGAGAGAGAGCAAGCAGGGGAGGGGCAGAGAGAGAGGGAGACACAGAATCTGAAATAGGCTCTAGGCTCTAAGCTGTCAGCACAGAGCACAAAGCAGGACTCAAACTCATGAATTGTGAGACCGCAAGCTGAGCTGAAGTTGGACGCTTAACTGACTGAGCCACCCAGGTGCCCCAGAAATATGTTATTTATTAAAAATATTAAAGAGATTACCAGTGTTTAAAGGAAAAGCATTTTTCAATAGAAATGTTGATGAATATGCATGTATGTCAATCTGGAATGTAAATATATTTTATATATAAATGCACGTTCATATCACATGAAATTGCAACACATTCAATTATTTTAAAAGTTCTTTATTTTGGGGCGCCTGGGTGGCGCAGTCGGTTAAGCGTCCGACTTCAGCCAGGTCACGATCTCGCGGTCCGTGAGTTCAAGCCCCGCGTCAGGCTCTGGGCTGATGGCTCAGAGCCTGGAGCCTGTTTCAGATTCTGTGTCTCCCTCTCTCTCTGCCCCTCCCCCGTTCATGCTCTGTCTCTCTCTATCCCAAAAATAAATAAAAAACGTTAAAATAAAAAAAAAAATTAAAAAAAAAAGTTCTTTATTTTGAGAAAGAGAGAGAGAAAGTGCAAGCAGGGGAGGAGCAGAGAGAGAGAGGGAGAGAGACAATCCCAAGCAGGCTCCAGCTGTCAGCTCAGAGGCGGACACAGTGCTCGATTTCACAAACCATGAGATCATGACTTGAGTGGAGATCAAGAGTCAGACGCTTAACCAACTGAGCCACCCAGGCCCCCCCACTTCAATATTTTTAGTTGCATAACTCATACTTTGACATCCTTCACTACCCTCTCCACCCTTTTTGCAAATGTATCCCTCATTGATATTGGCACTCCTCAGCTTTCTTTCCTGCTCAACTTTTTCTTTTTCCATTGCAGTTATCCCCTAAAATGACAATGTATTTGTTTCCTATGTCTCTTGATTGCTATTTCGCCCTGCTCTAATGTACGCTTCATGAGAGCAAGGATTGTTTTGTTCACTAACAAATCCCAATTGTCTATGACAGCAGGGCATGAGTAGGGTAGGCACTTAGTAAATGAATGAAGGAACATGTTACAAATATTACATACATGTATGTATCTATATGTGCTAGTATATGTGAAGATAGACAATACATAGGTACATAGATCAATAGATATGCTTTCAGACTTTTAAATTCGACTTTCCATGTCTTTTGTCTATGCCATCTTTCTCCCTGTCATTTAAATAGACTAAGGAATGCATAATGTCTACAATTTCAATTCAAAAAGGTCCAGCTTTGTGGCCTAATAATCTGACTTCAGAGTTCTGAGACATATACTTACCCAACAAAATGCTAAAAAACAAAAATCGTATGGTTCATTTTCTTAACTTAATGAATTGCTATCATTGTGCTCTGAGCTTGGTTGACCGATATTTCTTCCAAATCAAATGAAATGAAAAGCTACTCCTGAACTAAATGAAACAGTCTGGTTTACATCCAGATCTTCCGATGAAATGGTCACTGGAGCCCAGGAGCAGTATCTGAGCCAACTTAGCTCAGATGAGTTCAAGTTAAGTGCAAACATTCCCACCCCGGAGCAAAATAGAAAATTATTCTGAAAAACAAAAAAGAAGAAAGTTATTCTGTACAATCATGTTGTAAGCTGGCAAATTTAAGGTCTGGAAACCTCATACTAGAGTATCTCCATCACCAATGGCAAACCAGTTGGGTTGTCACAACTGATTAAAGAAACCATGCAGGTGGATTCGGCAGGATTGCAAGTTGTTCATGAAAACAAAATCTTTAATTTCTGCTCAAATATTCGGGTCTCTGCTCAAAGTGTCCCTCCTTAGTGATTTCTAAAAGTACTCTCTTCACCACACTTTTTCTGCCTATTATAATTTATATTAATTTTTTTTCCTTTGGTTTTTGTCTGTCTTCCACACAGGATAGCAGTTCTATGGAGGCGAGAACTTTGTATGTTTTGTTCATTCTTGCCTCCCAAGCGTGTCAAGAAATATACACCTTATAAAGTTTAGGTGTGATAGTAATAGTTGTGAAATCAAGTAGTAGTTGTGAAGTCAACAAATAGTTGTGAAACCAAGAAATTAATGAAAATGAGCAGTATCAGGAGGGGACCTTTCTTCTACCGGGCATTTACTTCCTTCCAAAGCTTCTTTGAACTCTTACACTAACCCAAGGAAGGCTCTAAAAAAAGACTCTATACTGAGCATTTAAAATAATATCTTTTTTTTGGGGGGGGGAGCATTTTTCTCCTTCCTAGAAGCATCTCTACAATGTGAGTTGATATTCTGTTGTCATGTTTATTACAAATCACATTAGAGGATTCAATAACTATGATCTCATAACTATATGCTTAGTTCTTAGACATTACCTGATGTGTAAGTTACTTTGTTTTTGATTCATGAGGCTGAGTGTTAATATGAAAAATAAAAAAAAAAAGAAGGTAAATAAATATGGTACTTGAGAAAAGGGACAAATGCATCTGCAAAAGATGCAGAGCTTTAATGGTGGAAGAGAAGAAAGTCAATGTTCCAATTGTAGACATGGTGTCTTCTCTGGATTCAGGCAGATTTGATGAGTACACAATTGAACTGGAGTGGCCTGGAGTCAGGCGAGATGTCTTAGCTGAATATATACATTTGGGATTGACTTTCATATGCATATTTAAGGCCATAAGTAAGGAAATTAATGTACATAGAAAGAAGAAAAGATTTGAAGATTGATCTTGAGATACTCCAACCCTAAGCAATTGTGATAGTTTGGATTTTTTTTTTTTTTTTCAAATCATCCAATTGTGATGATTGGATTTACCAGGAGAATGATCAGGGAGGGTAGAAGGAAGAAACAAGTAGGCAGCTATGGTGTCCTAATCATCCAGTAAGGAAAACAAATTACGAAATGCTGGCATTGAAAGGCTGGAATTAGAATATATTGTTTCTTCATGGTTTTTTGAAATTATTTTTAGTTCTATTTGGTTTTCATTATAAAAGTAACAGGCACATGACAGAAGTACTAGAAAAGAGAAGAAAAGTTACCTTATATTCAAGTTCAGCAAAACATAAACAGACATTTGCTGGAAGATCTCAAAGCCACTACTAGTTAAATTTAATTCCTTTTCATCTTTTTCCATTTTATGCATATTCTTAAATACTGACTGTATGTATAGTTACTATAATAGTGTAAAGTATATTATGTATAGTATATGCATAATACTAGGTGAATAGATTTCTAGCAAATGTTCATTTTACTTAAGTTGTAAACATTTAAAACATGAATGTTTACTGACTACTATTTTCTTTTATATTTTTAAATCAAGATATAATTGACATATAACATATAACATATTGGTTTCAGGTGTATACTACTATTTTTTTAATAAAGAATTAATAATCAATAAGGAGTTAAACTCTATTAACCTTTTGTTAATAAATATTCAGATTTTATCTTTCAATCAACAAATATTTTTAAGAGCCAATTTGAGTCAGGTAGAATATAGAGAAGAAAAATATTCTAGAGAAAAATAGGTACTGGTTGATAAACGATTATAAAATAATACAAAATTCAGAAATTTACATTTATCATATACCAGATACTGTCCTGAGTGTTTTATACATATCATCATATCTAATATTTACCAAATACAAAACAGATATTATTATGAAGGATGAGTATGCACACGAGAGTGGATTAGCTCGGAGTTATTAAAAAACATCAACTCATTTGTGTAAATATGACAGGGGGTAGATTATGGCAAGCTGGTTGCTTTCAGAAGATTACATTGAGGGGACAGCCAGGGTTGCCTGGAGAAAAAGGCTTAGGATTAGTCTACAAAGAACCCATGTGATGACTCAAAGAGAGCCTAGAGATCCTGGAAACTGGTTAAAGACTTTAGAAATCGAAATGGTTGGGGCCCTGGGTGACTCATTCCCTTGAGCCTCTGGCTCTTGATTTCGGCTCAGGTCATGATCTCACGGTTTGTGAGTTCGAGCCCGGCATTGGGCTCTGCACTGACACATGGAGCCTGCATGGGATTCTTTCTCTTCCTCCCTTTCTGCCCTTTTCTAGCTCTCTCTCAAAAATAAATAAATAAATAAATAAATAAATAAACAAACAAATAAACAAATAAATAAAATTGAAATGGCGTGAAGAGATTTATGGTTTACAAAAACTGTTCCATAAATGAAACTAGAACCACATAAGTCACTGAAGAGGCAGTTGCAGTGAGAGATTTACAGTCCTGATTGAAGCATTCTTTTCTGTGTTTGGGGCTATTTTTCAGAAGTGTAGTAACTGGTCAAAAAAAAAAATATATATATACATATATACATATATATATATGTATATATATATATATGTATATATGTATATATATATATATATATAAACTTTAGGAAAGAACTTAATTATTAGGAAAATTTTCCCCAAAAGATTTGGTAAGATTAGAGTATATAGACATGATTTTATTTTGATAGTTTTTATTTTATTTCTTTTCCCATTATTATTATCAGCAGGCCAAGTTCACAGTTTATGGCCAATTATCATTCCTGTTTTTTCATTATCTTTGATTTGAGCATTTTGATTATAATGTGTCAAGGCATGTGGGTGTTTGATTTTTTTAGATTCCCATTCTAAAAATTTTCTTGAGATTTCACTTCACATTTTTTTTTACTATTTTCATGATTATTATAATTTTTACTTATAAGGTGATAATGTGATTATTTAAATTTGTTTAATGTTTATTTATTTTTGAAGGAGGGAGAGAGAGCATGAGTGGGGAAAGAGCAGAGAGAGGGAGACACAGAATCCAAAGCAGGCTCCAAGCTCTGAGCTGTCAGCACAGAGCCCAATGCGAGGCCCCATGAGATCATGACCTGAGCCAAAGTCAGATGCTTAACAGACTGAGCCACCCAGGTGCCCTGGTAAT
Source organism: Prionailurus viverrinus (assembly GCF_022837055.1). NCBI lineage: Eukaryota > Metazoa > Chordata > Mammalia > Carnivora > Felidae > Prionailurus > Prionailurus viverrinus. The sequence goes on along the minus strand of NC_062565.1, from coordinate 19,415,969 downwards.
AATGTGGTTATTGTTGTCATCTCATTTATCAATGTATTTAAATATAAATTTATAAATACAGCATAATTTTTATAAAACTTGTCATACCCCATTGCCAATTATCTACACTATAACATTAAAGTGCTCATTGAGCCTTTATTTTTTGACGTTTCCAGTGATCTTTGTTTCTTTATGAGGTTCAAGTTTCCGTCTGATACATGCAGGTCACCCGAAGAGCTTTGCTTTAATATTACTTGACAAGCAGGTCTGAAAACAATGAATTCTCTCAGCCTTGTCTGCAAAAGTCTTTATCCACCTTTATTCTTTTTTTTAATGTTTATTTACTTTTGAGTCAGAGAGAGAGAGCGTGTGTGCGAGTGGGGGAGGGGCAGAGAGAGGGAGAGAATGAATCCCAACCAGCCTCTGCACTGTGAGTCCAGAGACAGATGATGAGTTGATCTCACGAACCCTGAGATCATGCTTTGAGCTGATATCAAGAGCCGAAGGCTTAATCGACTGAGCCACTGAGGGCCCCCCACTTCCCTTCTTGAAAGCTAGCTTCTATAGATTTCCATCAATACTGTTCTTTTTTTTTTTTTTTCTCTTAGTCTTTTAAAATTATCACTACATTACCTTCCTGGCTGGCGTTATTTGTGAAGAATTGTGTGTTGCAATTCTTATCTTTATTCTCTTACGTGTAGTATTTCTTTTTTCTCTTGCCTGCCTTCAAGATTTTTTTCTTCACATATTTCACTTGGACTGTGATGTGTCTTGTTTTGTTTTTGCTCAGTTTGAGGTCTTCCAAGTTTCCTTTATATGTGATTTGATGTTTCCATTATTTTTACAACGTTCTCAACTATTATTTCTTCAAATATTTTTTCTGCCTTGTTAGGTCTCTCTTCTCATAGGACTCCAATTTCATATATACATCATTTGATGTTTTGCAGAATATCCTAGATGGCTTTGTTATTCTTTTTTTTTTTAAATTTTTTAATTTTTTAAATTTATTTTTGAGGCAGAGGGAGACAGAGCATGAGCAGAGAAGGGCCAGAGAGAGAGAGGGAGACACAGAATCCAAAGCAGGCTCCAGGCTCTGAGCTCTCAGCACAGAGCCTGACACGGAGCTCAAACTCACAGACTGTGAGATCATCACCTGAGCTGAAGTCAGACACTTAACCAACTGAGCTACTCAGGCGCCCCTGTTATCCTTTTTTTTTTTTTAAATACTTTTTGAAGCTCTTTGTGTTTCAGCTTGAATAATTTCTGTTGACATAACTCCAAACTCACTGAGTCTTTCTGCACCTGTGTCTGTTCTACTCATGATTCTGCCGTGGATTTACTTTTTTATCTCTGCTATGTCTTTTTAGTTTGTTGTTTTTTTTTTTAATTTAAATCGTTTCAATGTTACTATTTTTGGCTGCTGAAATTTCCCATTGTTCATTCATTGTCTACCATTCCCACTAGACCCTTTAATGTTTAGTGATAATTGCTTTAAAACTTCTTTTGATTAGTTCCAATATCTGAGTCATCTCTGCTTCTTGTTATGTTGGTTGGTTTATCTCTTGAAAATGGGTTGCTTTTTCTGGATCTTTTGTGTATTTCATAACTTTTTGTATTGAATGTCAGATAGCGCATATAGAATACTGTTACGAGAGAAAAGTAGTATTTAAGCCTAATAATCGTTCCACATTTTCCTTTCTGAGGTAGTGTGTGGGATTGAGCTAATCTGGGCTGGGCTTATTTTTGCGATGGTTACTTTCAATGCACTATAGGCTGTAAATTCCTTCAGCTGCTTAGAAGGGAGTCTGTGATCCCCAAAGTTTTTCCCAGTGTGATCCCCGGTTTTTCCTAAGCTGATTTCCCCACATCAGCTTTTGGCCATCCTTACACACCTGTGCCCCAGAGAAAAGGCTCTCTCCATGTCCTTGCCACTTTCTCAGTAGTAGCGTATTGTGCTGGGTACTCACTGCTTGGCTTGGTTCTTTGTTGTTCCAGTCTAGCATTAATCTTAAGTAGGAACTACGTATGTGTCCAGGCTTCCGGGATATGACATGTTTAGTGTTCCTGTCCCTTCTCCCCGTGGCAATAAACTCTGCTTTATATCTGTGACTGGTTTTAAGAGACAATTCTCCATCAGTCTCTTGTGCTTCTCAACAATATACCAGCAGAGACACTGACTGCCTTTTTTTCCTGAAAGATATTTCCAACAATTTTGTATAGTGAGCAACCTTGTAAGAAAAAGATAATGTCTCTGGAGCAGAGGGTAGATTTGTTTGCTATTCATTAAAATAAAGATAAAATCTCCTTCTGGGGCAAAAGTCAGGCCAGTCTGTTTGCCATCCATTATAAAGGATCGAAATATCCTACATTGGAGTTCCTCTTCCATAAGGCAACCCACTACTTGTACAGGCATCATCTAACCCTCATGATGTCACCCTATGGGAAAGAGGGCTCAGGGATCTGGATAAGGAAATGATAATATGCTGAGAACACAATTTCTGTGAGTGTTAAACTGTTTTTGGCTATGCCCCAGGAGCCCCATGCTCATGCTATTTTGCCAGCATCTATGAAATTGTGTCAAGCTCACTCGTTAGCTTGTAAGTAGGGTAAAATCTCAGACCCTTCACAGTTCTTGATGATCTTGGGTGAGATTTCCTGCCCCACCCCTAGCAATATCAGGCCTTCATTTAGTATCAGTGTAGGATCCTAGGCCTAAAACTGTTTTCTATCTCTTCTTCTTAAAGATGTAGGTTTCAACCCTTTTTCTTTCTGTTTTTTTTTAATTAAAAAAATATTTATTTATTTTGAGAGAGTTAGAGACAGTGTGAGTAGGGGAGGGGCAGAGAGAGGGAATCCCAAGCAGGCTCTGCACTGTCAGCACAGAGCCCAATGTGGGACTCAAACTCACAAAATCATGAGATCATGACTTGAGCTGAAACCGGGAGTCTGACGCTTAGCCGACTGAGCCACCCAGGCACCCTCAACCCTTTTCCTAATAGCAATGAGCTTTTATTTCTGTGTCCTGAGAGTTTCCTTCCACTCCCCCATTCTGAATACATTTTCTTCTCCTCCTTCAGAACCTAAGGTATCCACTTTGTAAGAGAGGCCCAGAGAGGTGGGCAAGGCTTTGGTCTGTACCCCCACCGACACTCATCACCTGCATCCCCTGTGATTCTGAAAGATTTCTCTGGCCTCTTACCCAACCATCACTTTTCTCCTGAACATCTGGCAGGGGCCTGTGAAGACTATTTTGCAAGTAAGCACAATGCAAACTTCCCTTGTTCCTAGGCTCTGACCTATTTCAAGCTAACATACTAGTCCACTCTTGGTCTTTATGGATTCATTAAAATTTTTGCTTATTTCTTTTGTACTCACTTCCACCTCTATGGTGGTCACCCCTTTCTCTCCTGTCCCAACTAAGGTGAGATAGTTTGTATGTCCTGTCTTTCCTTGAATGGTTCTACTCATCTATGGATTTGGTTTCCTCATTGCCTTGAGGAATCAACTCTTTAATGAATTCAAGAAAAGTTATGATATTGTAAATCATCCAGCTTTTTCTTCTTACTAGGTTTGAAGCAGTGTCCTTCACAGTATTCCACTCTGAGACAGAAATGGAATAGTATCTCATTCACTTGAAAACTACTTTCCAAGCTCTACTGACAACAAAATCATTATACTAAGCTATGTTGGGGGCATCCAAAGATGTGCAAATAATAGTGAAAAAGTAATATTCTCCTCACTATCAAGGTAGTAGTTTGGAAGAATGCCTGCTTGTTATCTCATTGGCAAACTTGTAATTCCATTTTAGGTCCAGCTTCCTGGACTCCAAGCTTTATCAAGTCCACAAGTCAGGATGTGTCATAATTCTAGAGATTCCTTGTTCCTTCCTAGTCTTTATCAGATGAGTAACCACTACCATATTATGATTTTGCCTATTGAAGGCACTCAAGGATCTTTCTTTTTCTCTATGTTTTTTTCCCCTTAGCTGGCCAAGTGAGAGCCAGAGGGTCTGAAGCAAACTGAAATTGAGCCCCTTAAAGGTATTGGTGCATAGGAAATTAATTCTTCCAAGGGTAGTGCCTCTTAACTATTTGATTTTTCTTCCCCACAAGCTTAGCTTCTTTATGTTTATGAGAGAATTAAATGAAAGAACCTTCAGAGTTCTGTCCATATGACAATCTGTGACTCTTTAATTTTGTTGTCTTCAACAAGGAAGATGAATTATATGATTTAGAGCTGAATAGGAACATAGAAATATATACCCTAAACTTTTTGTCATAAAAATGAGAAAACTGAGACAAAGGAAAGTTAGATGATTTGCCCAAGGCCACATAGATGTAAAATGAAAGCAGAAAACAAGAACAAGTTTTAAATCATCATTCCTTGACCACAAGGAAGGCCTAGGAAGGACAGACTGCATTCAAATCCTGGATCTATTGCTTACTTATCTGCAAAACATAAGCAAAATGACTCAACCTTTCTAACTTTCTATTCACCTTTTTGGGAACCAGGGACAATAATACCAATATCGGCTTCCTAGGGCTGAAGCAAGTATGAAATGACATTATTGTTCAAAGTGCTTCGCAGACCTTTCAAACAGTAAGATGTATTTTATGATATTAGTGTATAAAGTTTCAACGCATGAGCAGAGGGAGAAACTGTCAAATCAGTATTTCTTTGCAGTGGTTTGAATGGAAATATGTCACATCGTCTCACAGGCCTCAATTACACACAGGAAGGACAGGAGACCGTTGTAAACTTGGCTTATGTTATGATTCAGATTGAGCGGGGTTTTTTGTTTGTTTGTTTGTTTAATTAACCTAATTGACATATCTGTTCGCAAGTGCGTGGAAGGCAGTACACTTCTAATGACACTGCAAGCCTTTACATGAAAGTATAGATGTGGGTGTGCACGTGTTTGGGGAAGAAAATGGAGAGACAGAATTGGAGGAAAGCCCCAGCAAGTTTAACTGTCAAATAACTCAGCCCCCCACCCTCCCCAAGGATTGGATGTGGTAGTGAGTGGTGCCAGCTTGGAGTTTCTAAAATGTATTTTGTAGCCAATGCTATAATTTGTATTCCTGTTTATTGACCAAGAACTGCTTCATTTACTGACCTAACCACCTACAAGAGCCATCGTCCCGCCCTGTGGTTTCCCCGCATTGGCCCTACAGGCAATGCCCAATGCTCTCCCATAGATGGCAGCATTTCACAAACAACGCCAGCACCCTGACTGGGGGCTTTCCACACTCTCCTCTCAAAGAGAAAACAGTTCCTTAATCTGTTGACAGGATTAAGGACCCCTGTTGTTTTACAGGAAGTAAATAAATCCTTATGGTATTCTGGAAACCTCAGAAGTATATGAGAGTGGTAAGTAATTGTTTATTCTATGGTAGAGGTATCAAATGAATATTTACAGCATTTAAAACAATTACCTTAGATTGATGTGGACTAGTGTTAAACCCCAGACTGTTTGCATTATCTAGTTTAGAATATTTGTTAAACTCTAGCACAGTGGGTTTACTTTCTGCGTAAGGAATTTCTTGCTAGCATGATCTGAGAGTGAACGCTAAAGCTGAGAAGACAGTGACATTTTTTCTCAATTCAGATGAGGCACTTAGAAATTAAAATATTATCTATTGTGTACGCAAATGATTGCATAAAACATATGCCACACAATACTATAAACCAGAGGAACATAAGCAAAATAAGATACAGTAAGAGAAAAAAAACCAAAAAAAAAAAAAAAACTAGTGTTTTTGTTTAAGCAAAAGGCTATCTTCCACTTTAAAATCCATTGAAATTCTCAATTTTAGATAGCATTGTTTAAAGTAGACAGAAAAGTACTCTTGCCATAAATCTAGAACACTGATGCTACATTAAAAGGTTTTAGTTGGTGTACCTAAGAATGTTTCTTAGCCACCTGGGTGGCTCAGTTCCTTAAGCATCTGACTCTTGATCTTGGCTTAGGTCATGATCTCACAGTTTGTGGGTTCTAGACCTGCCTCAGGCTCTGCACTGACAGCACAGACCTGGCTTAGAATTCTCTCTGCCCCTACCCTACTCATGCTCGCTTGCTCTCTCTCTCTCAAAATAAATAAATAAACTTTAAAAAATTAAAAGCAAGAATTGTCAAAAATGACAAAGGGATGGGGAGCCTGGGTGGCTTAGTCGGTTAATCATTCGCCTTCAGCCCAGGTCATGATCTCATGGCTCAGGCTCCCACAGCTCAGAGCCTGGAACCTGCTTCGGATTCTGTGTCTCCCTCTCTCTCTGCCCCTCCCCTGCTCTCTCTCTCTCTCTCTCTCTCTCTCTCAAAAATAAATAAACATTAAAAAAAAAAAATGACAAAGGGCAATAATCTAACTTGATCAATGAGATTTACCCAGAAGTCAATTAAATGATCTTACTATTTAGGTTTTCCACTGCCCAAGGGTGTACTATTTTTTATTTTTTTACTCTTATTTTTTTTCTGTAACTTCCTTTACTCTGTATGTTTTAAGAAACTGATGACTTCTTTTAAGTACATTTGATTTGTGGTCATGATACATTCCTAACTAAATAAATGATAGTCATTTTTGAGCTACAACACATTTATTTAACACCCAAATTTCCAATAAGAAAATTTTAAAAATAGTTTTGTCAGTGGTAGTCTCTAATAAAATGTCTGGTCTTTAACAGTACAACTAGTCCATAAAGACTTAACCAGACACGATATGCAACTTTTTAATCAAGTATTTGTGGTTTTTTTTGCTATGATATGTAAGATTTTTTAAATATATTTTGGATGATATATGTGTGTATATATATATATATATATATATATATATACACCTAAATATAATATAAATAATATATAAATATACAATTACATATGATATAATATATAAATCTATACACATAAATATGTATATAAATCTAATTCAATATATGAAAAAAACAAATACTACACATATATACATAGGATATTGTAACCCCTTTTCAGATATATGATTTGCTAATATTTTCTCCTATTCACTCTTCACTCTGTTGATTATTTTCTTTGCTGTGCAGAGGCTTTTTAGTTTGATAAGTCCCAGTTGTCTATCTCTGCTTATTTCCCTGCACTTTTGATGTTATAGCAAAAAATCATTGCTAAGGCCAATGTCATGAAGCTTTTCCTTTATGTTTTCTTCTAAGAGTTTTATAGTTTCAGGCCTATGTTTAAGTCTTGAATCCATTTTAGTTGATTTTTGAGTGTCCAATGCATTTTCTGAAGTCATCATTTTGTTAAATTAAAAAAAATAAAGTCATCATTTTGTTTTAAATTTTATAAAGTAATCAATCTTATATGCACAACAAACCTATATACAACTTCCTTTTAAAATGATCTCTCTTGGGCGCCTGGGTGGCTCAGTAGGTTAAGTGTCTGACTCGTGATTTCTGCTCAGGTCATGATCTCAGTGTTTGTGAAATTGAACCCCGAATCGGACTCCTCACTGTCAAGGGAGCTTGGGATTCTCTCTCTACCTTTCTCTCTGCCCCTTCCTTTTTTGCTCACTCTCTCTCTTTCTCAAAATAAGTAAATACACTTAAAAAATTAAACTCCTCTCTCTTGATTTCAAAATATAACTCAAAAATTTGTTTCAATAGTTATACATAATCTTCATTGTTTTGAAGCCATTTCATTAGCATTTTGAATTGTCTCTTTGAAATCATGTGATTACATATAAATATGAGATATAGGCCAGGATTTTTGAAAGAGTAGCATATTTTCACAAAAGTAAGAAACCAATGAAAAGATTTGCCAAAAGTTTATTAAGATACCAAACATACGCTTTCCATGTATCATATAATTTCTAGAACAAACCAAATTAAAGTATTATATTAATAATAGCACAGACCATTAACAAACATTTAACTAAATGTGATTTAGTTTTTCACCTTTCCATGGGTCTTTGTGTAAATGTATTAAAAGTAAAAAGACAAAATCTCCTTTCATTCTGGAAATAAAGTCACCATAGCCAATTGTCTCCTGTCTGGGTTAGACCCTCTGCCCATTAGGCCAAGGTGGGCATATTTCACCACATGGGCTTGCTACTCTGCTCTCCAGAATGTTTCTAGGCTGCCTGTTGGCTTAGAAACATTGCTGGCCCTGTCCTCATTTCTGGGATAAACTAGACATTGAAGTACTTCATTACTTCAGGTACATGGGTAGAGTTTCCCTTTGGACATCTTATTTTTTCCCAATTAACATCTATCCCTTCCTTTTGTCCCCACTCATCACCTCACATTAGGATACACCTCATAAAAAATGGCTCTGTTTCTGGTGCTGCTGCTGTTTGATGTCACGAGAAAATTCTTCCCCCAAAACGCATCTTATGAGCCATCAGTTGCCAATCCCCTCAAAACCCTCTGTGTCATTTTCAAGATGGTAAGATAAGTATGTGTTGCCTCTCCAGTCAGATTTTCCACTCCTTCCCCACAAGAGCCCTTCAGATCAGCCTGACTCCTCACAATCCCAGAATACGTCATTCTTAGCTCAGTGACTAGTCTTCCTTTCCCCACGTCTTCTCTGTGAATTCTCTACCCATCCCCCTCTGACTATATCCAGAACCTATCCTTCCTCTCAGGGCCCACTCCGATTTACTCACTATTGTATCTCTGGTGGGGGCATAGCCTGGAATGTGGTAGAGACTCAGTAACTTCAGAGACTGAGTGAACCCAAGACCACTTTGCCTGTGATGTTGTCTTTGATTATTCCAGGTCACAGAAGCCCCTCCTTTCTTTGAAATCCTTTCATGCATATGGCCTGGAACTACGCTTCTATTTATTCTTTTATTTTTCACGGTAGATTGATCAACCAGTATTCTTTCGTGCAGGGTTATATGCTTGTATATTGCTTAATAAACACTATGAGTGATAGTAACTTGTTGGCCCATGCTTGCTTCCTTCTACATTTGGGCAGCTGCCTCATGACTTAGGATTTGTCCTGCAAAGTGAGTTCCCCAGGGAGGAGGTATACCGTGGTAAGTAAGCATGCCCATATTAAATTCAGACCAATGTTGGGGTGCCTGGGTGGCTCAGTGGGTTAAGCGTCCAACTTCAAGTTAGGTCATGATCTCACGGTTTGTGAGTTCAAGCCCCACATCAGGCTCTGTCCTGACAGCTCAGAACCTGGAGCCTGCTTTAGATTCAGTGTCTCCCTCTCTCTCTGCCCCTCCCCTGCTCATACTCTGTCTCTCTCATTCTCTCTCTCTCTCTCTCTCTCTCTCTCTGTGTGTCTCTCTCACTCTTTCAAAAATAAATTAAAATTTAAAAATAAACTAAAAAAATTCATACCAATGTCAGTTTAAATCCTGTCTCTCTCAAAAACTAGTCCTGTGACTTCAACTTTTCTAAGTCAGATCTTTATTTATGATATGGGGCGGGGAAAGTCTTTCTCATATAGGTAGCACAAAGGTTAAATAAAATCAGGTGTGTAAAGGGGCGCCTGGGTGGCTCAGTCGGTTGAGCCTCCGACTGCAGCTCAGGTCATGGTCTCATGGTTTGTGGGTTCGAGCCCTGTGTTGGGCTCTGTGCTGACAGCTCAGAGCCTGGAACCTGCTTTGGATTCTGTGTCTCCCTCTCTCTCTGCCCTCCCCGCTCATGCTCTGTCTCTCTCTCCTTCAAAAATACATAAACAAAAAAAAAACACAACATTTTTTAAAAATCCGGTGTGTAAAAAATGTGGAATATTACTTGCCACCTTGCAAGCATTCAAACATGACAATTATTGCTATTTTTGTTGGTGGTGGTATTTCATTGAACTCCAGACGAGGATCTCTGGTTTTACTACAAACCAGTGACTATGTGAGTTTTAATATTTCTCATGTATTTTGAGGCATGTCTCAGCCACTCTGAGAACAAGGTTAAGGAGTAGGAATTTCAAAATTATTTCAGTCTATTGTCTTCTGGGACAGTGTTTGTTCTCTTTTTGCTCTTTTGTTTGGTGTCAGTATCCACCAAATAGAAATCAAAATAGTTACATAACAGGGATAATGCAGGAATGTAATTAATTCTGATTTTTAAAATGTTTTGATAGTGCAAAGCACTATAACTGAGTATGAAAAATTTTAATATAAGTTTAACTCACAAAGAAAGAGCAGAACTCACTATTTAGCATTATTTAAAATATAAGACTTAGAATCTCCTAGCTGAGTCTGTTCACCATTCTGGAATCAGACTGACCTGTGTTTGATTCTAGGCTGTACACTTGAGTTAGGGCAACTTACCTACTAAGTTGTGCATTAGCTTTCCCACCTATACAGTTGGAAAATAAACCCTATCCTGCAGGTTGGTTTTTAGGATTAAACGGGAACATGCCTGTACATACTAATGCTCAATAAATAATAACACATAATATATAGTCACGTCTACATGTTGAATCAACAATGATTTATTGATCATACAGGCTTGACTGTGGTTTTGACACAGATTTAAGCACAATGAGAAGAAGTTCTATAGAAGATTATTAATTTTATTTAATTTATTGAATAGTATGTGTGTGTCCTAGGACCTGTCAGACATTCTTTAGACATCCTGGTAGGCTGAACAAAACACAACTCCCTCCCTCATAGACCTTATATTCCACTGGTTGCCAAAAAAAAAAAAGTGTAAGAAATATATAAAAGATGTTCCAGTTTACTTCAAGAGTCAAGTTACAAGAACTTACAACTGAGAAAAAAAAAATAGCAACTAACAGAAAATTTAAATAAAGGTCCAAGGTAGCAATTATGAAGATATCCTAAGGGAGTAGATGATTAATTGCCAAGCGAGTGTCATAAACATGTGTCCAAGAAGTTCTAAGGCAGAGAAATCACTTTATGTAAACCATATAAATAATAAACATGTTTATGAGAAGTGTTCCCCAAACTAACTTCACTCTGAATTCAGTGGGTGTGCTGAATGAGCACCGGCTGTTTTATGTCATTTGTGTGCAAAAAAAAAAAAAAAAAAAAAAGAAAGAAAGAAAAAAACCTGCCTGGAGTACAGTGTCAGTAATACGTCCTTTTGGACACCTAATAAATATCAGTGATTTGCTCTGCGTTATTCTGATAGCTAATTAAAACACACACACACACACACACGCACGCGCACACTCACACAAAAATTTCCAAAGCTCTAAGAAGTATGACTTTCAGCCTTTGAAATCAACCTGAAAGTCTCCAAGGTAAAACAAAAAGCTTCGGCTGTTCTACTTACTTTTCCAGAGAAGACTTTGATCAGTTATCTCAACAGAGAGCACGGAGTCCAATGTTGCTCTGCTGACATCAGCAGAAAGGGTTTCTGCTTGTCACTAAGTGAAAGCTTATGATCAGGAAGGAGATTTTTTTTTTCCTAGTGTCTTTTTGGAGCTTCCTATCTTCGCCTTTCATCTATAATGAAACAGCCTTGAAAAGAAGGTGGTGGGTGAGATGAAACCAGGAGAATAGATTCTTTATTTCACACGAATAGAGAGCTGCTGTTCCAGTTAACTCCTGCCTTTTATTCTGTTTTGACACAATTGTCAAAACGTTTAACTCTTCCTTTCCCGGAATTTGTCATTTTCGGTCAGAGAATAGTGCCGAGCAAAAGAATTCCACTGATGTTATTGAACGCAGATCTGATGAAGCAAACTCAGTCTTATTTGGAGATAAGGAGATCTTGCAGAAATCAACAACTTGACATTTTACTTCCTTTTTACGGTGCAGCTCAGACGCAAACCACATGAGTTAGGCCTATCGATTTGGAAATATGAAACATGACAAATCGCTGTTTTTCTAAACTTGAAACCAAAGAAATTGGACACTTCCTCAAGAATTACACACTGGCACTCTTCTAGGTAACCTCTGGATCTTCAGAACCCATTTTGTGGCTGAGAAGGGTGTTCAAACAGGGCTTGGCCAGTGTTTATTGGGCCAAGGTGTATGGTTCAAAGAAAACAGAATCACACCGGCTCACTTGAGTAAAACAGTGTGAGGCGACTACATTAAACTAAGACAGATTCTTCCAAAGGGAAAAGTGTGTTAGGGAAATCAACTGCGAGAGCAGATAGATGATGATTATAACGGAGTAAAAGACTAGTGTCTTAAAAATAGAATAATGGAGACACACACGATAATTGTCCTGCTTTCTCTTAAATACATGGACACCAACAAAAGAGAGAGCCGATGGATGGTTTGGGAAGAGGGAATCACAAAGAATAGAGTACAAATGCATTCCTTCTGTGCTTAGGTGATTTCAGAGGAAAAACAAAGCTAATTGCCAGTGGAGAACGAGGGAGACAAAACCAAGGATGCACTATGGGAAGGAGATGTAAAGGAGCAAGTAGGAAAGGCCTGAAGATTCCTATTTCTTCAGACATCACGGAGTATGGAAGAACATTCCAAAGGTTGGGGCTTTCATGACAGGCTTTTGAGATGCTACGTATTCTCTAGTAGCTTCTGACTGTCAGAAGAGTAAGAAATGTGAAAGGGGAAAGAGTAAGCAGAGCTCACCGTGGTGATAGAGTGGAGCTAAGGAAGGCCATTGGGTGACCATGTCCCGCAAAGGCAGTATTTCATGGCATGAGTTACCTGGGAAACTGGAACCAAATTGACGTGACACCAATGTTTCATCACATCCTTGGTCTTTCCGTTTTCACCACCAACTCTTCTCACTCTCGCACATTCTTAGTGTTTTGGTATCACACAGTTCCTGCATGCTTTCTTTTGACTCTTCTTTCCTTTATATGCGTCTGACATTCCAGATGCCTTCTTTGGTACAGGATCTCTCAACCTCGGCCCTATTGATATGTTGTGCTGGAAAATTCTTTATCATGTTAGAGTTTCTTGTGAATCACAGGATGCTTAGCAGTATCCTTGGCCTCTACCTGATGGATGCCAGTAGCATCCCATCCCCTCCCTGGAGATGATCAGAATTGTCTCCAGATCATGTCAAGTGATGTCCCCAGGGGAGAAAAATTGCCCCCAAGGGAGAATGACTGCTCTAGTTTATGCTTCTCATGTAGTCTGAAAAAGTTTATGCTAAAACTAAGTGTGATTCCCTAGAAATATTGTTCAAGTGGTTGTAAATGGGGAGAAAATTTAACCTGCCTATTTATTAATCATTAATTAGTTGCTCTGAATTCGCACTTAGTGTCACCTTTCAAAACCTATAATTTTATTTTTATTTATTTATTTTTGTCTCAGTGCTTTGGTGGATGCACTTACGTGTTTTTGGAAGTCAGATTCTGCTTTTATCTATGTATCCTCTATCTACTTATTGATATGTTTGTTGCCTTGTAAATAGTATTCTTTTGGGTTAAAACATCTGGAAAATATGATTTCCCCAGCCAGGACAGGTTATCAGGAGCTCAGAGAAGATGACTCAGGAAGAGTGCAAGTTCAAAACATTGTGTATGGGAGGGACAACTGTCTCCATCAGTGTAAACAGTTACTGGTTTGAATTCAGAAGTGGAATAAAGTTGGTCCATAAGCCCCAGGGTGATGACAAATAACCACACTGAACAATGTTGAAGAGACAGTTGTAGCCATTTCTTGATCTACCTCTGATGTAATTACATGAAAGACCTTTGATGTCGAGTAACTTGTTCTGAGAGTGTTCCACAAGATGAACAAATATTTCTAACAAATTTTAACTTGGTAAACAAGTGCTGTCTTGTAATATGAGTAGTACATGATGCTGAATGTCACATGATCACGACTGAGACAATGGTTCTCTCTTTTCCTTTCTCTCTCTCTCTCTCTCTCTCTCTCATTGTGGGATTGTGGGTGATTGTGCCCCATGCTTGGATGCTCTGTCTCATGCTGGGGTGTTTGGCAGAAATCAGTGATTTTGAAGAACGTTGGAAGGTGCCCACAACTGGCCCTAGTGTGTTTTTTGTCACTTCAAAGCACTTACGGACAGTCCTTTGCTTTTCCATACAAAAGTAAGCTTAGGAATGCTTTGCTTCATTGTAGGTCAGGTTGCCTGCAGATATAGACCCTTTCCTCACTGCCTTATTGCTAGTTACAGTGAATACAGTCTATGACAAGAGTTTATTAATACTGTACTGTAGTCAACATCCGTGCAAGCATATACAATGGCCCCCATGCAGAAAAAGATTCCATTGAGCCAATAGACAGCAGTAATTCTGTTAGTGATAGTGAAAGTTGTCCTACACAATAACCCTCCTCTCTCTTGTCTCCCTCACACCAGCCACAAAGGTTTTCAAAGGTAAGTGCGAGTTAATCTGTTTATTTTTCTTTGTTTTGTATCTTCTTTATTATTTTGTATTATATTACAGTGTTGTAATCACTTCTATATGAATATTTCTGGATTATGGAATGAATCATCTGAGTTTCCAATATTTCTTATGGGGAAATTCTCTTTACTATACAAGTGCTTTGGAATACAAACATATTCCTGGAATGAGTTCTGTTCACAAACTAAGGTTTTACTGTACTAAGATTTTTTTTTTTTTTTTAAGTCCCAGGTGTTCAATAACATGAAGCAATTGTGGTTGAATGGAACATGCCCTGGGCTAGGAGCCAAATGACCAGGTTCCAGGCTCAGTCCTTCCACAGAATCACTTATGGTGGAGAATCTGCAATCCTTACCCCCAAAATGGGGAGAAAAATTTCAGAGGGTGACTGTACAAATGAGGTGGTATACGTTGGAGGCGAAAATGTCTACTTAGTGGAAAGTGGCTATGAAAATGGTTTGGTTGCTGCTTATTTAAAAATTACTGGGGCACCTGGGTGTCTCAGTCGGTTAAGCGTCCGGCTTCGGCTCAGGTCATGATCTCACAGTCTGTGAGTTCGAGCCCTGAGTCGGGCTCTGTGCTGACAGCTCAGAGCCTGGAGCCCATTTCAGATTCCGTGTCTCCCTCTCTCTCTGCCCCTCCCCTGTTCATGCTCTGTCTCTCTCTGTCTCAAAAATAATAAATAAACATTAAAAAAAATTATTAACAGTAGGGTGTATAGAGATATTTTAAAGTTGCCTTGAGGAGTTCCTGCGACACAGTTTTCCTGGACAAGCAGTTTGAACCAAACTTCGGTCTGCCATGTCTGGGGGGATATCTGTGGATATGTAGCCAATATGGTAGCACACATACGTGGGGTTTTATGAATCAAACCCCGCTTAGTGTGCATTGGGGGAATGGGAATAGAAAAGAATGACACAAATAACTATTTTGTAAACAGAAAAATCCCCACTGTTTTTTTTTTTTTTTTTCCTAGCAGTGATCATTCCATTTTACCTGTTTGAGGAATCTACCTTTATTATTGAGAATTTATGATAGCTATGTGTAACACAAGTACCTGTAGATACTATCGTTTCCTGACCTAAAATCTAAACGCTTCTTATTGACCATGCACTTTTACACCCTGCCCCTAAGTTCAAATATTTTGATTCGACTCACAAGAAAAAAAAGTACCAGCCTAGAGTTGATGATTCACCCCATTACGGTTCAGGAAAAGAGGTTTAAAAAGGAAAAAGCAGAGCAATGCAAAAACATAACATCGCCAAAATGTAATAGGTCTGAGTGGTGTTTTTGCAGCAAGAAAGAAAAACCTAAGTGACAGATCTCATTTTAATTATGGACTTAAAACAACCTTTTTTTTTTTTTTTTTTCCGACTGTTGAAAAGTTTCTCAAACAGCGAGGTGATGGGCACTCAATGGTGTGAGAGAACGGAAGAAGAGATTCTGCTGGAGGATACCTGACTCTCATTTCCTAGAAGATTAAGGAAACTGAAGAATGGCGCATAATTACCAAAAGATTGCAAGTGAAGGAAAGAGTGCCATTTGCACTAAGAAAGTAATGACTTACTTTTCCCATTTTCCTTTTTCCTAATCTTATATGGAAACTAGTCATTTTACAAGATAGCTTATCCTAGCTTATCAATTATAGAGTTGGTTCTATGTTAGTTATCAAAACACACCACCATTCACTTTAAGACTGTATTCAAACTGCAGCTTTGGGACACGAACCATCAAGTGGTAGCACAGCTAACGTGCTCGTGTTAAAATTAATACATTTCCATGGTGCACATCAGACGGTTGGTGGATGAGTTTGTCAACTTTAGCTGTAATACGTTAATCTTCGGGGAAATATGCGGTCAAATGCTGTCATCGGAACACATCGGGATTTTACTTAAAAAAAAAAAAAAGTCCTGATCTAACTGACAGGGCCACAGAGAGTTTGTCCTCTTCTGCAGTGTTGTTGTTGAAAGGAGAAAGGAGGGGGGAAGGAGCAGGAGGGCCAGATTTTGTCTTAAAAAAAAAAATTAACTTCATTTATTATTTATTTTGAGAGGAAAACAGAGAGAGCGAGTAGGGGAGGGGCAGAGAGAAGAGAGAGAGAAACCCAAGCAGGCCCGGCAGTGTTAGTGTCACTGTTAGTGCAGAGGCCCACATGGGGCTTGAAGTCATGAACTGTGAGATCATGATCTGAGCCGAAATCAAGAGCCAGATGCTTGGCCAACTGAGCCACCCAGGCGCCCCTAGATGTTTCCTTTAAAACGTGGATCTACTGGGGCGCCTGGCTGGCTCAGTCGGTTAAGCGTCTGACTTCGGCTCACGTCACTATCTTGCGGTTCGTAAGTTCGAGCCCCGCATCGGGCTCTGTGCTGACAGTTCAGAGCCTGGAGCCCGCTCCGGGTTCTGTGCCTCCCTCTCTCTCTGCCCCTCCCCCACTTGTGCTCTGTCTCTCTCTGTCTCTCAAAAATAAATAAATGTAAAAAAAAATATATTAAAAAAAAGTGGATCTACTGGGGCGCCTGGCTGGCTCAGTCGGTAGAGCATGCAACTCTTGATCTTGGGGTTGTGAGTTCAAGCCCCACGTTGGGTGTAGAGATTACTTAAATATAAAATAAAATAGGGGCGCCTGGGTGGCACAGCCGGTTAAGCGTCTGACTTCAGCCAGGTCACGATCTCGCGGTCCAGGAGTTCGAGCCCCGAGTCGGGCTCTGGGCTGATGGTTCAGAGCCTGGAGCCTGTTTCCGATTCTGTGTCTCCCTCTCTCTCTGCCCCTCCCCCGTTCATGCTCTGTCTCTCTCTGTCCCAAAAATAAATAAACGTTGAAAAAAATAAAATAAAATAAAATGTGGACCTCCTATGGCCGCATGTGTACCTGCTCCACTTTCTGGATAAAGTGTGTCTCTAGCAGTCTCTGTCCAGGACTTCTGAGAGCTTAAATCTTCCCAGTTGAGTGTCCTCAAATGTGGCAACAAAGGCAAAAAAGGAACACTTCTCAATTCACCGATGACCTCACTAACAGATATCAAATCCCTTATTGGTGCAAGGTTGTCCCCTTGTCATTTTACAATGACATTTGACAATGTCGTATTTCAGAGTTGCCATTCGAATACCCATTTAAAGTTCTCGGTTGTGTGTATGAATAACTAACATAGAATCTATTTTATAATTGACAAGCTAGTATAAGCTATATGGGAAAGTGGTACCATTCCCTGTCTCTACAGTACCGTGGATGAAATACGGCTGATTGAATTGCTCTAGAATGCAATTTTAAACCTTTCCTTTGAATATCATTATGTCTGATGCCCAGGAATTGCCCAATTCTAAACAAAATGGGAAACTGATAGTGTAAAGACTGAATCTGAGAACTGGCGAATACTTAGTTTCTTCATTCTGTCTCTTACTCTTTGAGTGATGGAAACAAAGGTTACTTTAATGAGCTAGGTGCAAAAAAATGAGAGTTCTGCCAGCCTGGCCTCTCCTTTCTTCCTTCTTTCCTTCCTTCCTTCTTTCCTTCCTTTCTTTTCTTCCTTCCTTCCTTCCTTCCTTCTTCTTTCCTTCCTTCCTTCCTTCTTCCTTCCTTCCTTCCTTCCTTCCTTCCTTCCTTCCTTCCTTCCTTCCGCCTGTTCTTCCTTTGATTCATTCCACTGACATACAGGGAACACCACAGGGGAGCATGACATGCCCAGACACTGTACCAGGCAAATGCAACAGAGAAAGGAAAAAGTAAAACAAAGCCCCACAAAATGAAGGAGCCAGTCGAGTAAACAAGCTGTGGAAGATGAGAGGCAAAGGATGGAATAACAAAGATCGCATAGGAGAAAGGTCTAGTCCAGGATGCCCCGAGCAGTCTCTCCCTCTCTTACTTGTCAGCCGGCCCCCTTCTTAGCCTTTTGGAGGGGTTCCAGGAGCTGTAGTGCTTATGTGTAGAAAGAATTACAGAAGATAGGAAAGTTAAACAGGAATGAGAGTATTTCTAGATTATTCTGCAGAGTTGATCATTCCTTTCTGCATAGAATATTGCTTATATATGGTTTTACTTTTCTAATAGCAGTATTTTGACAAGTGACTTCTCAGCCTTTGGCTTTCTTCATCTGCAAAATGATAGAAAACTTTCTAAAGGAAATTGTTTTCTTATCTTTTCAAGCAAATGATGCATTTCGTAGCCAATTCTTGCTACATTTCGTAGATACATTCTTGATTAAGATCTGGGAAACATCTCCCAAAGTCCATGATTAATTTATATCTTCTCAAAGAAATAATTACTATTGGCTAATCAAAGGCTTGATAATAATTGAACCTTGTTCACATCAAAACAAAGTCAGTTATGGTGCTTAGACGTTTTGAATAGTGGTTGCCATTTCCTTTCATTCCTATGTCGAGGTAAAAGTTAACCTTGGATAAATTCATTTGACACATTCAAATTACACAAAGACAAAATATTGATATGGGTAGGTAGACTTGAAATCAGTCAAAACTTCTAAAACTAATGGCAAATTGGCATAATAGAGATTATTAAATATGACACATTCTTCAAAACTGATTTGAACATGGTACATCAATTTGTGATGTAATACACTAAATAACTAAGTGAATAAATATGATGATTTGTGCAACTCTAATGCACAAATATCTCAGTTAGTCAATGAAATTTAAGGCTTCTTTTCTATTAAAGAAAAAAATATTCATCCTGTACCCCCCATCATGAATGTAAATGATCACATATTCCATTTAAGACACATTTCTTTATAGAAGCCAGAGATATTTAAAAACGACAAACAAGAATTAAGATTTTTATATATTGTTCTACAAAGTTTCAAATTCATTTCTGGATGAGGAAAAAAAATCAGTTTAACCTTACTTAGAATATATAGAATTTAGAACCAACCTAAATGCCTAATAGTAGAATATGATGAAATAGAATATCATTTATCAAATGGGACAGTAGGGAAAATACCCCTAAGAAAACAATGTACAAAAACAATCTTCGATAGCCAAAGCCAAATGTCTCAAATTGGTTGCTTATAGTTTCATGATACAATATAGTAATACAGTGACAGTTCAATGATTACGTATTTGTCCTACCCAAAATCACATAAAACATTTACTGGTTGTAACACACAATGTACTAAGCTCCGAGGAGAATATAGAAGTGGATAATTTTATTCATTTGTGTTACTTGTTTTCTTGTTTTTGCAATGTTATTGTGAATATTTTAGGGAGGTTTACAAGGTGGAATTTAAAAGATGACTCCCTGCCTTGGGCCAGAAAGTGATCATCTCCACTGAGTATGTACCTTTCATTGTTAAGTTTGGATTTTATTTTGTTAAAATAAAATTGTTAAGGATGGATTTTTTAAATTTTTTTTTATTTTTTTTATTAAATTTTTAAAAAATGTTTATTTATTTTGGGGAGTGAGACAGAGCACGAGCAAGGGAGGGACAGAAAAAGAGAGGGGGTCACAGAATCCAAAGCAGACTCCTGGCTCTGAGTTGTCAGCACAGGCCCCCACGTGGGGCTCGAACCCACCAGCTGTGAGATCACGCCCTCAGCTGAAGTCAGACACTTAACCGACGGAGCCACCTAGGCCCCCAAGGATGGATTTTAAAGTTTGTAAGCTGGTTCCCTGAATTCTTTGTAAATCAAACCCAAAATACGATTCCATCCTCCTCTCTACTCTTCCAGACATAAAGAATATTTTGTAATGGCTTTCTGCTCTTTTGACACAGGACATTTGAGAAAGCTGGTAGAAGGGAACTCTAGACGTGGAGAGCACACTCACCGCAACTTTTGAAAGGGGTTCTGAAGTCAATAGGCCTGGAAAATATTTCTTTCTCACAATAAACTAATAAACAGATGAAGGGCAATTTGCTCCTTTTTGTCCTATGTGGGCAGCACATATTCTTAACATGAAGGGACTTGTACCCTGAAAAAAGAATAAACATTTAAACAAGTGAGAAACTACAAGGCAACAGACAATGCCTAAATATCATTATAGTTTTAAGGGGGAAAAAAAAAACAGATGTAGGTTTTTCTTGCATGTAAATTTTTTTATTAACATCTATTATCCCCTTGCACCCACTTTTAATTAATTTACATACTACATTTCTTCAGGTATGTCTTTGATACTTTTGAAGCATTTCGCCTGTCAATATAAGAGTTACAATTTTTAAAAGTTAATTTTGTTGTTATGAAGAAAATAAATCATGCTTCATTTTATTTTGTTATCCAAGGTGCAAATCCATTTCAGTGGAGGCTATGTGAGTAATATACAATAACAGAAAGCATTAGGACACTTTCCAGATAGATAATAAAACTCAATGAGAAATTTTAAATATTAAAACACCTAGAAGAAAATTTTGGAAGTGTTTATCTAATCTCACACAGAGATCATAAAAGTGGAAAACTTGAAATAAAATTTCCCATATATTTGGTTAAATGTAAGTAATAGGCTTCCAAATGGAATAAAGGCATAAGTAAAATTGTTCAGAAAGCCAAAAAGTGGGGAAGCTATTTATAAGTCATAAAAACCAAAATATTTGTGCAAAATAATAAGAAATAAACTAAATCTGATCGCAGTGGGCAAAGAACAGACACAATTCATGAAATAAAACAAGCAAATTGAAAATAAACTGGACAGACTCAACACTAGAAATAAAATGTAAATTAATGGAATTAGAATTTTTCAGTCATCAAACTACAGAGGTTTGTAAAATGCAATAGCACCCAGCGATGTGAAGGTAAAAGGAAATAGTTCTTTTATCCTTCCCTTCCTGGAAGGAATTTATATTCCAAGTTTAGAAAAATGTACATCTTTTGATCCAGTAGGTTTCAATTCTATACCATCTGCCAAATATATGTTAAAACATAGGCAAACCTTTTGGTATAACCTTATCTATAATATACACAAATTAGGAACAACCTAAATGCCCAATAATAAAACATGGTTAAATGAATACTATTTATTTAAATAGGAGAGTAGGGAAATGCTCCTGATAAAATGTTGAATAATAAGTCTCTTTTATAGATGAACTTTAACATTGGTGATTTTTTTAAATTACACTCTCATGGTTCAATTGTGGGTGATTTTTAATTTTCTCTTTGGGCTGTTTGATACTTTTCTGTTTTCTCTAAATACAATTCTGTTACTTGAATCATCAGCTATTAATAACCAATGCTATCTCAAGAAAGACGTCTACGAAGAAGACAGTATTGCAACAAAGGTTTAGTGTTTCAAAGGTTGGGTTCATGTGTAATTGCAGGCTGGCTTAATCCACATGTTTCTAACAACTGCAAATCATAACTATCAGAGTAATTGCCTGTTTACCACGACAGAGTCACAAAAGCATTAAAGTGTAAGGCGGCTAGGGAGAGGGGAGACTCCACAGTGCTGTCATGGTCGGAGTAGCTGAAGTTGGTTTTGTCAACCACCAACACATCAAGGACACCCACAGTAACCTCCTCCTTCACATGATGTATTGTTCAGAAACTATTGTGATTAGTTGCTATGGTACCTCATGAGGTTCCAGTTCCACACTGTAGCTCTGTTCAGGCATGTTTCAGGCATTGCCAAATCAAGGAATGGAGTTTCTGTGCACACCCACGAGATTTTGTGGAGTCCTTCCTTCGCTACATAGATAGCAAAGAAATAGGCAAATGATGCCCCTGTAAACATAGTCCTATGTGTATGCTGCATTGTAGGTACCAGAATCCAGGTTTCATGGGAAGGAAGTTTAGGGATACTGACCAGGGGAGGGGATGGGAGTGGGGGTGGTGGGAATCCCTTGAAAAGAAAAGAAAAGGGAAGAAACAAAGTGAAAAGAAACACAGCTACCATCACCACATCCTGCTCTTCCACTCTCCTCCAACGATAGAGTCTTTTTGCATTTGGCCTCGGTCTTGGTAATCATAGGAATCAACGGCGAGTGAAAACAGAGAGGGACAGGTCTTCCCTCTAAAACCACAGCAGTGACTAATTCTGGAATTGGAAGGATACGTTTCTGCTCTCCTAGTTAAGATGAGACAAGAGAGATTCTTGGCTTTGCATTCTCACTTGCGGAAATCGGTTTACCTTTCTACACCTTTTATTTCTCTATCTGTGAAGACGAGCTAAAAATTTGTTACAGATCAACTGTCGGGACTGCCTCTCAAATCAACATGATACCCTTCTCTGTCAACAACAAATAAGGTTTTGAAGAGCATGGAAAATGTATCCTCATAACATCATGTGCCATTTTTAAGTCCCTTCTTTTGCAAATGCCGTGAAAAATATGACTGTCAGAAGGGTTTCCCACTTTTTCATAAATGCATTGCTGTCCATATTGGGTATAACCCGGTATAATTTAAAAATATATCTTTAGGGGCACCTAGGTGACTCAGTTGGTTAAGCATTCGACTTCAGCTCAGGTCATGATCTCACGGTTCATGAGTTCAAACCCCACATCAGGCTCTGCGCTGACAGCACAGAGCCTGGAGCCTGCTTCTGATTCTGTGTCTCCCTTTCTTTCTCTTCCCCTCCCCCATTATGCTTTGTCTCTCCCTCTCTCTCAAAAATGAATAAACAGTAAAAAAAAAAAAAAAAATTAAGTGCCTTTTATAATTTGTCTCCTTCTCTGTTTTTATCTTATTTGTCCTTCCCTTCCCTTATGTTCATCTGTTGCATTTCTTAAATTCCACATATGAGTGAAATCATACGATATTTGTCTTTCTCTGACTGGCTTACTTCGCTTAGCGTAATACATTCTCGTTCCATCCATGTTGTTGCAAATGGCAAGATTTTATTCAAATCCTATTAAGTTTATAAGAATTTCACCTATTCTGAACAAACAAGCAAAATGTCTCACTGGCTTTCTCTGGGTTTGCCAGTCTCTTCTTCTTTTATAGTCATTTTCATTACTAGACCAATGAATCAGAAAAACTGTCAGCCTTCCAAAGATGGTTGGGATATTTTTACATAGAGTCAAACATATAGCCAATGCTATGATCATAGGAAGCAAAGGGAGAGGTTATTAAATGTACAGAAAGTGTGACACTGATGCTCTTTGCACGATGTTAATTCATTCTCTCTCTTCCCCCCACATCCCCTCTGCCCTTCACGTAGAATATATGTGGACCAGTTTCTTTTTCTTAAAAGATTATTACACCGTTTCTGTGCATATTCTTCCATAGGGCTGGGGGACTTCTAAATTTATCTGAATCATTGTTAATTATCCAATACTCTAGTTTTGGAGTCCCTCGAAAACACAATTTTAACAACCTTAACCTTTCGTCAACTCCAACACCTCACACTAATGACCACACCCTGGATTTTTATCCTCATGCAAAAGTAGTTTCACTCTGTTATGGCAAAGTTGAGATTCTCCTTCCTGATCACAGACTGTTATGTCTCTAAATTTTCTGCCTCTCACATTCATTGTAGCTTTTCTGTCATTCTGTTCTACTTTTATTTTTTCGGTCCTCTCACAAAATAACTCTTATTTATTTCCTATGTAATCTGGATAATTGATAGACACCATCATTTATCTCAGTGTTTTACCTCTTTACTTCCTTTAAATTGGCCTAGAGAGGAAAGATGCAAGCTATTGGTCAGATGCCAAGAATTTTCGAAGGAGTTTTAAATGAGAACAGGTGTAGAAAACTAGTGCGAAGAGGGACTAGATGAATGGGTTCGAGATGGAGGCTGGTGACCAGGCAGAAAGTGCTAGAATCTTATTTCTTTGGTTGCCTATTTTTGGAGTGGTGGAAGTTGAATGGTGGAAGGTTATCAGGTTCCATCCAACATCCATTGATCACGAAGAAGAAAAGTCATTTCTCAGCTTATTGGTTTCTCCATTACTCCAAATCCCCAGATTTGGGTACACCACCAGGCTTTTTTTTTCTTTTTCTCCCCCCCCCAATATTATTCACATTTATTTATCCCTCTTGAGTATTTCCTACCATAGGTCTTCATTCTGGCTCAATAAAGCTCCCACTTTGTTCTTTCCAGACACCATTGCCTTCTAATTCAATGATAAAAGCCACAAGACAGAAACCATCATTCCTCCTCAATAAAATATTGAATAGCTTTTTCCAATCCCTTTATGTCTCTGAAGAAGATTCCTTTGGGCCCTTCATCTTGTTCTCACCCCTCATCTTTTGATCCTGCTGCTTCCTCTACTTTTTCTATACACCCACTATGGTTCCCTTTCTAATGGAAATTGTCTTGCTACAGATAAAGAGTAGGCTCCCTTTTGCCCACTTGGGATCTCCAGAGCCTAGGCAGCGCGGAGGTTCAGTAAATAACTGCTCCCTAATCATGGGCGCCTTCTAGGACTTGGTTGGCAAGACAGGAGCAGTGTACCAAGAGCCAGTGTTGACCACCAACTTTTGTCTCTCTCTTCAGGAAGACTTGAAGACGCCCACAAGGACCTTTCTCCTAGTCTGAAGGGAGTAAGAAGAAATATTTGTTCAAGCTGTTTAAGTTGTCTTTAAAATAGTTTCTATCTATCTGGCACCTGGATAGTCTCTTTAGAATGTGGAAGTCAAGACGTCATTGTCTTCCTTCTTACGACTGCTGTAACCACCTCCTGCGGAGTGAACATGCTCCTACTAAATGTGGGTATATGGTAAATGGGAACTCTCTGTGCTAGTTGGCAACTTTTCTGTAAATCTACAACTGTTCTAAAATTAAACAGCTCTTAAAAAATAATCGAACATCATGAAAATGTTTAACGATGCAATTTAAATGAAATGGAAGGGCGCCTGGGTGGCTCAGTCAGTTAAACGTCCGACTTCAGCTCAGGTCATGATCTCTCGGTCCGTGAGTTCGAGCCCTGCGTCGGGCTCTGTGCTGGCAGCTTGGAGCCCGGAGCCTATTTGAGAGTCTGTGCATCTCCCTCTCTCTCTGCCCCTCCCCTACTCATGCTCTGACTCTCTCTGTCTCAAAAATAAACGTTTAAAAAAAATAAAAAATAAATAAATGAAACGGATAAATTTCTAGAAAAAAAAGATGAACGCTTAACAAAAACGAGTGTATTATTCAAAATTCGCAAAGCTAAAAAAGTATACAAGAAATTTAAATAATCAGTTATTCAAAAGGATTTATTGCAGCACTACACTTCTGAAGTTATTAAAGCTTACCTTTCCATTAAGACCTTCGGGAAAATCTGTATTTTTGTATACATATATGTATTAGTAATACAAAAATAAATATGGCTGTAATAAATATATAAAAAGCGCATTTCTTGGGATAGAAATATCAATTTCACTGTTCCTTTTCTTTAATATTTTCTCATGAATTCTACATGATTATATATTTTTCACAACATAATCTTAATCATTGACCTAATAATTTATTTATTTAAAGATACTTTTATTCATTGTTAAACATTTAGATTCTGCATTTTATAATAATTTTAACAAATTTGTAGCAAATATAATTTGCCATCATTGACTTCTTATTTCCTTAGTAATAGAACTATAGGCAGCTGTTACTTCAGATTTGCCAGGCACATTACCACCTTGTTGTCCTGACTTTGTCCCAATCTATGTTTCCACTGGTAGAATGAGTGAGCCTGTGGCAGGATCAAAAAAGCCGTACCTTAGAGCACTGGAGTGGCTCAGTTTGTTGAGCCTCCAACTTTGGCTCAGGTCATGATCTCACAGTTCCTCAGTTTGAGCCCTACATTGGGCCCTCTGTCGACCACTCAGAGCCCACTTTAGATCCTCTGTCTCCCTCTCTCTGTCTCTCCCCCACCTGCAATCTCTCTCTCTCTCTAAAATAAACAGTAAAAAAAAATAAGTAAATAAATAAAAACGCCCTACGCTAAAGATATCCACATTTCTCTTCTCTGAATTTGTCAATATTACCTTATATGGAAAATGGTCTTTACAGATGTGTTTAAGTTGTGATCTTGAGATGGAAAGATTATCCTCCATTGTTCACCTGATCCCTAGAAATAATCACAGGCAGAGAGAAGGGGGGAGATTTGACCTCAAAGGAAGAAGATAGCCCGTGCCCAAGGCAGAGATTGAAATGGTGCAACCACAAACGAAGGACTGCCAACCACCAGCAGAAGCTGAAAGACAAGGATGGATTCTT
The DNA here is from genome assembly GCF_022837055.1 of Prionailurus viverrinus. Classification (NCBI taxonomy): domain Eukaryota; kingdom Metazoa; phylum Chordata; class Mammalia; order Carnivora; family Felidae; genus Prionailurus; species Prionailurus viverrinus. Next base: position 19,389,672 of record NC_062565.1, on the reverse strand, counting down.
CTAGAATAGAAGCTTCTTCTAGAAGCTATTAGGTGAGGGTGACCCAGCTGACACTTTGATTTCAACCTCATGAAACTGATTGAGACATCTGTTCTCCAGAATTTCAATAGAATAAATTTCTATTGTTTTCAAGACACTAAATTTGTTACAGAGGCAATGGGAGACTAACACAGAACTTTTATCACTATAGCCGATTCATACATTGTAAACATTTTCACATTTTGAAGGCAAACATATCTTAATTATTTGCTTTCACTGGATTGGTAGGTTGCAAGAAAAATAAAATTTTATTGTAAATTAAAATTTTTTATTATAAATTATCTCAAGTTACTTTGCCTCTTTTTTACTCTATGAGATTATTAGTGTCTTATTTATTTTAACTTACGGTGTGTTGAGACCATGAATACTTTGTCAAGTTTGTCTGAAGTAAATTCCTCAATCTGAAATTTAACTTCATTTGTCAAATATTTAGCCATCTGGAAGTTTTAACTTAATTACCTTGTGGTCTCATCTCTTCTTCACTGTGAAGTTATTCACTCCTCTTTTGCTTAGAAAGAATCTCCTTACCATTTGCTTACATTCTCCTCTAATTCTTTTATGTTTTATATTTTTACACTTTTTATTCCATATATACTTTATGTTAGCGTAAAATAAGAGTTGAGGGTCAATTTTTATTTTTCCAAAAATACGACCAATTTTCCCAGCATCACTTAAACCTTCTTTTATTTGTGTGACTGTACTTATCAAATACTATTTAATGCACATGAAATTATGATTATTCTCTTCTCTTATCCTGTCCCTCTTGCCTCAGTACTATTTCGGTTTTCTAACTTTACATTATATATTAAGATGTACAAAAAACAAGCCTCTTTTTATCACTTTTTTTAAAGGACATGAGTCTTCTTACCAAGCTCCAATTTGATATTTCCAGGTCAACTTAGAGATTCTCAAGTCCTTAAAAAAATCATTGTTAAAAAGTTTAATTGGATTGATATTAAATTTATCAACAAATCTGTGAGAAATTGACATCTTGACAGCATTTACCTTCCTCCACAGTCACAAACATGATTTGTCTCTCAATTTACTGAAATCTTTCTTCTGCGTCTATTTGTAATATGGTTATGCAGATGTACTCGGCCCAGGGAGAGCCAAAATATGAGGAAGTAATTAAAAATAAGCAGGTTTGAGACTTTCTGATTTGGGATGGATAACCAAGGTGCAGTGAGATGAGAAAAATTGGGTAAAGATAAAGGTCCCTGAGTAAGTAATTATGAAGTGTTGATCAAGCTTCAAAACTGAATTGTCTAAAGAAATGCCTGATTCTCTAGAGCCTTGTGGTCATTGATATTAGGAGTGTCTCTCAGCAACATATAAACATTTATTACAATACATTAAATCAAGAAAACACTTCAAGTCCAGGTGGAAATAGTAGAACAAGGAGAAAATATTGTCGAATGGCTTCATGTATCGAAGTTTGTGAGCACCTCAGTCTATCAGGTTTGGGAGCATTGCAAGAGAGCGATATATTTTTTATTTCCAAGACGCTTGATTAAACGGAAGATAGCTCTTCTCAATCAGTGCCCTGTTGGAAGAAAACCCTAATTATAACCATGAATTAACTACATGGTATGCCTGGTGGCCCTCTTACTAGTCTACAAAGGAGAGAGGAAGTCAGGGCAGCACAAAGAACTAATGTCAGCAGAAAACATTTAATTGAATTTGTGAACTTTTTTGGACACGAAATAGGAACAGAACAAAATGATTTTGCAATGATGGTTACAGAATTTCTTTTAAAAATAGATTAGTTAATTAAAACAGCAAAAACACCATGTTTTTTAATTTTTTTTTAAGAAGAGGAAATATGAGTACAGAGGCCTGGGAATAAGTAATTTCAGTAAACCCATCTAGTGAATATCTAAATGATCCACGGTTACACATCGATTTCTTCTTATCCACTAAAAGAAGGAAGGAGAGCTGAGCCTCAGTTGAAGTCAATGGACCCATTGCACTTTGTGGACCATTAAGGGTCATCTCTGAGCTTGCAGCGCCCCTCTGATCTGATGGCACTGCCCAAGCTGTGCCCGAGAGTGCAGTGCTTATTGCTTCTTTCTGCCTAATGATGGAGCCACCTGGCCCATGCAGTGCCGTAATATAATGGGTAATAAAGCTCCCCAAGGGTCCCCATGCAAATACAGTGCCACAAGTCATGTGAGCTAATGAAAACCTGGGAGGCTCCATAAAAATAATCCTCAAAAGCCAGTCGCTAAGGTAAGGGGGAGGTGACGCACCATGATGTGTGTTCTCCAAAGCAGTGATTCTCGAAGAGGTAGAAATACAGGACTGACATTCTATAAGAGACGAGACTCCTAGAATTACTTGCATTGCAGGAATGTATGAGGACGTAACTGAATCCATCAAGGAATACGTTTCTAGGATGGCTTTGTTGGTTCGGGTAGAAATATTCAGGTATTCGGTGCAAGGTAAGAGGTTGTGTTTATTAGAACACAAAATGGACATTCCTCATGAGTCTTCTGTTCCCACTGTCACTCACATGAGGAGCTTCCTCATTCTTCATTCCTGAGGTAAGACTGAAGCAGACCCTTAATTCCAAAGCCATGACTGAGGTTTCACCAGGAATTCACATAGTTTCCATGACTACTTGGATACCTGAGGGTGAAATCATGGTCTAGGTGCTAGAGCACATGCACCCAACATAAAATGCCACACCCCTTATTTTCAAAGATTTTTTTCATTCTTTCTCTCTCTGTCTCTATATTTGGCTCTGTCTCTACATCCACTTCTATCTCCATGTCCATCTCTGTATTTCTCTCTCTGCATGTCTCCTCTCTTTCTCTCACACATACAATCACACACACACACACACACACCCCTTCACGTACACACATACATGATTTCTGGTAATCATGACAGAAGATCTGGGGAACATTAGCAAGTGACCACACAGAATAGAACTATCTCCATGGGAAACAACTGCAAAGTATTTTTCCTGAGCCACCTCCTTCACCCATCCTGATTCTGAGGGTTCTTACCTTGGCCTTTCTCCCACTCAGCACCCAGTCTTCCCATTGCTTTCTAGCTCATCACCACCCTTCCTTTCTCTTTAGCTCTGAGTTGACCTTGTTGATCATTGACCATCTATTGTTCTTATGACCCAGGTGCACAGCTAAGCCATCAGGTGCTCATTAGACCAAAGGTCACTACATTTAGGACTCATACTTTAATTTAGTTGTTATCCATATCTGCCCAGTGGCCACTATGTGCCAGTAACTATTTTAAATACTAGGGAAATAAAGTGATCAAGAGGTAATGATCAGGGAATGTGCTAGGAAGAAACAAAAGACATAATTACAATAGATGATTTATACAAGGTGTGAAGAGACTCTGAAGAAACCTCCCTTAGTTTACCCAATGAGTGGCAGGAGATCTTGCACATGAGAGGGACATCTAAGCTGAGAATCATAGTGAATAGCAGTTTCCCAAGTGGCCAGAGGGAGAGGGCTCTCCAGAGACGAGAAGAGCTCAGGTGATGGCAAGAAGAATTGCAAAGACAGGAGAGAGAAACATGGTAAGGGGGAGTATTTGATGTGCAATATAGTGAGTCTGAAGATCATGTGATCAGATATGCATCTTGGAGACACCGTTATTCTGGTCACATAGAGGAAATTTTGTGGACTGTATGAGAGAGGGGGCATGAAACTAGAGATAGGGGCACAGTGAGGTGTTAGTTCCAGTAATTAAAACAAGAAAGAGAAAGGATGGGACTAAGGAAAAGGGAATCTGGATGAGATGGGGGGTATATGAAATATTTTTTTAATGTTATTAAAAATGCTTTTTTTTAAATGTTATTATTAATCAAACAAAGAAGCCAAGGGGAAAGTCTTAGATTCCTTACTTGGGTAACAGGATTGAGCGTGGTCCTTGGCCGTCAATATGGGAAGTAGAAGAGGGGTTAGACTTGACGTGGTAGGAGGACATAATTGTGGGTGTGCAAACCTGAGTTTGAGGCGTTTGTGCAGATGACCGTAAACCAGTTGACCTTGTTACCTCTTAAGATTCAGACAGCGTAACTAATTCCAAGTATTTCGTGTAACCCAAGGTTACATGATCAGGTAACCACGGGACTCAAACCTTGCTGTATCTTATTCCTGAATTTGTGATTAGTGCACTATTATCAAGTCACAGGACCATGACTTCTAGCACAGTGTCATCTGCCTACAGGTGTAAACTGTGAAAGAACTAACAAAATTGTGGGTTCAGACATCAGCAATGAAGCAGGGTGGGGCCAGCTGGCCATTGGTGGAAGTGAATCTATGACTGTGTCTTCAAAAGCCCCACATCTAACTCGTTGAACCTGGAGACCACTGAGAGTTGTCACAATATACGGGAAAGGGTGTGATCCGATCAAAGGAAGAAACTGACCTGGATTCTGTATTTCAATTTTTAAGAGGTGAAAACAGCAAGCAAGCCACTCCCTGGAACCCTTTCGTCTTCCGGAGCTGAAAAGCAGAGAATATTTCAGAGAAGAACAAAGAAGCTTTTTTATCATTTCCAATCAGGAAAAAAAAAAAGTGTCAGTATAAACCTTAGTAGTACCTTTTTCAATGTGTGTATGTTACATTTTCTTGAGGGATACAGGATATCTCTAATGCCAAAGATAACTAATCATGGGGCTGCTAAAAGACCAAGTATTTCGGAGGTCTCTCAGTTTGTTATGGGAGCTGGATTTGGAGCACAAGGACTTGTGTATCTAGAATGGTTACATGTGCTTTCAAAGCAGATACAAAATCGAGTGACAGAAAACAGACTGTACACCAAGAGGATGCTGTCCCAGTTCTCCAAGAGCCCAACTTGTCCCCCCTGGAGTGCAAACCAAGAAGCAGACTTGAGAATTTCTGTGCAGTTAGTTCTCTGTCTCTGGTTGTCAACCTACTAAGCAGCCTTGTCCACTTGCCAGAATGTTCTCATGAGACCAAACTGTGTACTTGGACAGAAGGGCCTTATCTTTTGTACTTTCCTTTTTTATTATTATTAAAGAAAACAATATGACCTATTTTAAAGACCTAATTCAAATATATCTTTTTACAAGCTTTTCAAACACTAGATTTTGCTCAACTCCAAAACCTCAAGAGTTTGCGTTTTCATGTAGTTTTCTATCCATGTATTTACCCTGTGCCCCCTTCCAGAATGTAAGCTCTGCAAGCAGAAAATTGGTTTTATTCATTTCTACATATACTGCAGTAGTCAGCTCACTATTTTATACAAAATTAATAATATCATTGCTGATTTAAAGCCCATTGTAATTCCCCTGTGAAGCAGAGGAAAGAAACAGAGCCTAATTATTCAGTGAGTTTTAGTTATCTATTATCTGGATATAGAAACACTTCCCAATTGCACAAAACTACATGCGACATGCAAAATGAATATATGTAAAATGACTTTGTGCAATGCAGAGGACCACAGATGTAAATAATTATTATTTAATTGTATAGCTTTTCTGGTGGTATTATCACATAGAAAAGAAACTACAAAGGGAAATGCACTTTATCCTTAGCTCTTAATGCACTTATTTTTATGCATTTTAAAACTTCAAATGATTTCCACAATATGCTTTTAAGAATCAAGAAGTTTACTTGACAGAATAATAAATTGAATCAGAAGTCTGTGTGGCCACTTATTTAAAGAGTAGAATATGTTAGTGACCGATAATTAGAAAAACATGGATAAAACACAGTTTTTTTATTCCTTTTAAAACAGCATTGATAAATGTTTTTTTGCCAATAACTTTTTTTTTTTTCAATTCAAAGCTAGCCTTCCCCAGATGCTCATAAATGCTACTATTTATAATTTGATCTAGTTAAACACAGGTTGGGCAACCATTTTAGTGTCTAATCTTTATTGGGTTTAGCATCCTTTCTATCTGTCTAGTCCTTCTTCTAATATTCTTCCTAAGGTCTATAGAATTATTTTAGCACACTATGACAAAAAACTGTCCTAGAAATTCTGAGTTCTCACTACCTCGTCAAATATTATAAGTAGAAAATGTTGTAGGGAATTATTTAACAAGAAACATTTTATAGTAGCTTTACATTTTATGATGCTTTCATATATACACATATACATATATGTATATATATAAATACATAATCTTGGGCAAATATTTTCCTACCTGGGTCCTTTTTTATTATATTACCATTATGTTTGAAAGAAAATTACATATTTGTGTGTTATACAGAGCCATTTATGTTAAATAAGCCAGATGAAGAAAGAAGTACTCCCTCTGTATGTCAATGTCTACTATTTTATTAATCCCATCTTTTAAAACAGTAGACCTGGATTAATTATTTCAAAGAACTGAACTAAGATGTGTTACCATGATGTAGTAACACATCATCCTCAACTAGTAAAGTCAACTGCATAGCTGAAATGTTACCCATCACACACGAAAAGTTTGATTTAGCTATCTTCGATCGCAGTATTTCTAAAATAGATTATATATACATTGAAATTCAACCATGAGGATTCTTATGGGACCGACACTAAGCTGGGCTAGGATGTACAATGATGACTAAAAGGGCAATTTGCTTTCTAGGAACACAGAAATGATGTGCTTATATCTTCTTAGAAGGCTGTTTTTGCTGTTATTTTGAGGTCCAGATCCCATCATCAAGAACATCAATTGAATATAATGGGTTCCCCCAGGGAGCACCACTTTTGAGAAATGTTGGGTCCTTATTCAGCTCTAGCTCACTCTCTGCAGTCAGCATTTGAAATTGTAGTTTTTGGTCTTGGCTTGTTGCAAGTGATTTAAGAAATTGAAAATAGCCCAAATAAGATGGAAAAATGAAATGTATTGGATCAATATCTGGGAAGCCTGAAGCTAATTCTTCAAGAGGGTCAGCCCAAGGGGTTCAAGCAAAGCCATTCAGCCACTATCTCTATTCTTTGACTTGACATGGCTCCATTCCCTCTGGAGTTCTCTCTGCATGGCAGGCAGAACAACCATCAGCAAACTCAAACTCACATCCTACCAGCTTACCACCTCCAGCAGAAAATGGAGCTCTGACTCTTTGTATTTATCAACCAATCTCAGAGAATTGTCCCTGTATGGATTACTTGTCTATCTATAAAGAAGCAATCTAGGCAGCAGGGGCCTACCCTATGGCAGGAGGGTGGAAACAGTCTGGGCAGCTCCACAAGAACCATGTGGAACTGGAGAAGACGTTCTGAAAGGAGCAAGAGGAAAGAGGTGAAGAAAGCATGCTGGGCAACACACCATCCCGAACTTGCCTTATACTCTCTGGAAGCAAAGAAGTTAACCTCGAAGAATGTGAGTAACTTTTGCTTTACTAAGCCAAGGAATTTAGAAATCGACTTGCATTTTTATAAAAGTAGGAAAAGAAAACACTTAACAAAATTGTTTCAGCTTGCCAGGTCATTTGGAACCAGCTGGTTCTCCATTTCTCCCCCCGCTTCCTGATTCCCTAGGAGTATCTAGCCCCTGACCTCAGATTGTGGGATTGACCTTCCCATACTCACTGGGTTTATGCCACACTTTACCAGCTCTGATTTCCATTGTCTTCCACTGTCCTGATGCTGTACATCCACGGCCTGGCCTAAGATGGACAACGTTGAGGAAGAGGACTTTGAAAACTGGAAAATTTCCCAGAATAAAACCTGGGGTGGACTTCACTTCCTTGAACTCATCTGAAACAGACTGTAATCCCCATCTCTCATGCTGAAGGACATATTTAGCTTTGGCCCTGGGTTGCCTATGCTCAGGTTTCCATTTCTCCCTCAAACTCAGTTCTGCTTTTGTTCTCAAAATAATTTATGGGCAGTGCCATACGTGAGTAGAAACATCAGTTTGCTTCTACCCATCTTACTATGTTGTCAAAGTTCAGTGTTTACTTTTCTCTGTTTATTTCTTTCTGCATTTGTATCCCATCCTGTGTCTTTTGTAGCTCCTGCTCTTAGTGTGTTTTCCTCTAGAATTTTCTGCTCTACACTGTCATTTGTTATTTGTAACCTATGATGGGTTTAGGCACAAAAATATTATGAATTATTAGGGTAGTGACAGATCTCAACTTCTTAGATAACTATTGTTAGCTGATACTGCAATCAAAGAGATAAAAAAAACGTCTGGAATTCTGACCTTCAGGTCCTGGAGAATTATATCAAGGAGGTTGAGGAGAGACCTATAATTGAATTTGTTTCAGATAGTCTCTTAGGTCTGAGTGAAACATGAATTCATATCACATGTATTTTCTTTAAGGTCTGCTGATTATTAGGTTACTCTTATACTGAATCTGCCTTATATCCTAGCACAAATCTTCCAGGATTCTGAGAACTAGCCACTCATCACTAAACTTGGGGAGCAACTTCCTGATATGTCTTACGGATACAGGTTACACAGTTTGTCTTGGGTCACTGATTTCTCACCCTGCCTCCTTCTGTCTCTGTAGAGGTCTGCTTGGAATCAAGAATATTTCTCCTCGGTATTATATACCAGACGTTTCATTGAGTCACAGTCCAGAAACATGTTGTTATAAGAATAAGACTAGTTTTTTATTCATTTCTGATTGCCACAGACTAGTAGCAACAAGACTGACCCAGATTACCCAAAGGATGAGGCACCCACCATAACCTTTTTTGGAAAGACAAAGTGTAAAAATCAATACACTATATCTCTCTCTTTTCCAAAAAATTATATTTCCATAATTGTAGAACATGGTATCATTGGTGTGTAGTATGTTCATTTCTCCTGAAACCACATTTGTGTGTGTGTGTGTGTGTGTATGTACATATATATATATATATATATATATATACACATATATACATATACATATACATGAAGTTGGGGTACTTAAAAACGAAAATACTTTATGTCTTCAACATTATTTACTCTTAAAAGTAATTAATTCCAAAGCTTATAATCCATTATCCTTAATTACTTTTTAAAATGAAGGTTCCAATTTTCTATTGCCATATATAACACATCATCTAAAAGCTTAGTGGCCTAAGCAGCAGTCATTTTTCTCTCTCATGATCTCTGGAGGTCAGAAATTTTAGAAGGGATTTTTGGGGAGATCATCCTATCAGTTGTGCCTCCAGGTCTCCAGTGCAGTTGGGGACAAAACAGCTGTAACCGAAGTGACCGGGGTCGGGTTGGGACAGTTGGGGGCTGTCTGGGTATCTCTTCTTCTCTCTTGATATAGTATCAGAGCCCATCCATATGGTCTCCACATGGGCTAGGTTTGGCTTCCCAATAGCATGGTAGCCTCAGGGCTGTCAAACTGCTTACTTGGCCAATGTAGACTTCGAGACCAACTATGCCAATAAAGCAGAGGAGAAGCTGTGTCTTTAGTTCCTTAACATTTCAAGTCACAGAGCATCACTTCCGCTATACCCTATTGGTTCAAACAGTGACAAAACCCTGCCAACTTTCAAGAAGAGGACGCATAGACCACATCTCTCTGGAAGGAATTTCAAAGAATTTGCAGATGTATTTTTTAAGCTGACGTAATGAAAACAATATGGCTATTATCACATGCACTTGTCTAAGTAATAAAAATCCTGTCTCCTATAAATTCAAATATTTAACAAACAGTTATTGAGTGTTTACTATGTGTCAGGCACCGAAATAAATGCTGTGGCTAAAAGATGAATACAAAGTTTTGGCCCTGAAAGTGCTCGTTTTATAATAAGGGAGAAATACAAAAACTGGTCATTATAACTCATGGTGGATATGATAGATGATGACTGATTATTTATTCCCGGGAATGGGGTTAGAACAAAAGCACAGACACAAAGGCAAAGCAATGTGTGTGTGTGTGTGTGTGTGTGTGTGTGTGTAGACACAGCAGTGTGTTTCTGAAACATATGCTTGTGTCAAGGAGTGGCAGGAGGTGAGCCTGAAGAGACATACGGGAGCTAGAGCATGCAGGCCCTTGGGGGCCAAAAGGAAACTTCTAGGGTTTCTTCTGTAGATCTTTGAGAAATTTTGAAGAATTTTAAGCAAGAGTGATATCCCATTTATTCAGTAACTGTGTTGAGGACAGAGTTAACAATAGCAACAAAAAGAACCCGTCAGGGAAAAATAATAGGTAAATCATAGTAGTGATGCAGAGGGAGACATCCGAATCATAAATACAAAGTCAAGTCTGCAGAACTTGACGACTGCTTGGATAAGGACCTGGAAGAAAAGGAAGTGAGGAGTTTCTGAGTGTAGGTAGCAAGATGGCTGAAACAATCACTAAACTTACCAAAGAAGAAAGGATTCTGGGAAAAGATGAGCGAAGTTTTGCTCTCATGGAGTTTGGTGGTCTTTTGAGACACCTGAGCCGTTGATGATGGAAAATGTAATTATAAATAATAATGACTGGGGTTTGTACTTTGTACATCACTGTTCTGAGCAATTTCAAACTGCTGTGACACTTACTCAGCAACCCTTCAGGTCCTGGCCAGACATTCATTCATCCCAGACACTCTTGGATTCCCCACATGAGGATAATTGCATAGCTGAATTAAGTGCACGTCAATAGCTCTAAAGAAAGACACTAAAAAGTAGGATAGTACCAGTAAATACAGATAAATATAAGGTATTGTAATCGGTTATTAATATTTCTGTCTACATCAGGAAAATAATGCTAACTTCTTACAGCATAAAAATGTTTGTGTTCATGTGAATCCTATCCAATGGCTCAGTTTACCTTTTTATATCCCAAAGTCTTTGGAATTTCAAGGACTTATTTTCACTTATGAAAGTGTGTGAACTAATCCCTATTTGGGTTCTCTTAGAAGTCTGAAGGGAGATATTTTTCCCATTGATCATATAAGTAAAGGATATTTGACAAATCTAATTGGATTTTTAAAACTGTAAGTTGATTAAATGCACAATCTTATTCTGTTATTTAATCATTTCAAAACATCTCAGATTATTGATTGAAAAACATGAATAATAGAACCATTTTACTTTAATTTTGCTGGTAGATTATTAATGGATAAGAGGACCATTAGTAAATGTTATTTTACCGTCTTTTAAATTTTTATCATATCTATGAATTTAAAACATATATTTAAAATAGTAGCTCATGGTTGGCTCTTGCTTTTACACAATCTGCTAATATTTTACTTTAACTAGAATGCCTAGGTCATGCACATTTAATGCAATTATTGATATGGCTTAATTTAACCATCTTGCTGTTTATTTCCTTTTTGTCTAATCTGTTTTGGTACTGTTTCCCTCTTTGCCTCTTTCAGAATTTTAGAATGTCTTTGTGATTCTATTTTTATCTACCGTGTCTTACTTGTTATAGTTCCTTATTCTATTTATTTCTCATGATTGCTCTAGAGTTTATAATATACATCTTTCACATACCTGAGGCTGCCATCAAATAACAGTAAACTATTTTATGATGTAAGAATCTCACAACAGTGTAATTCTGTTTTCCCCAACTATTATTTTGCTATCATTATAGATTTTACTTCTGCATGTGGTTTTTTTTAATTTTCTTTAAAAAAATTTTAATGTTTATTTATTTTTGAGAAAGAGAGAGAGAGAGAGAGAGAGCAAGGGAGGAATACACAGAATCAGAAGCAGGCTCTGGGTTGTGAGTTGAGCTGTTAGCACAGAGCCCGACTAGGAGCTCAAACTCGCTGGAGTGTGAGATCATGACCTGAGCGGGAGTCAGACGCTTAACCAATGGAGCCACCCAGGCACCCCATACTTCGGCGTATGTTTTAAATCTCACGGTACATTGGGGGCACCTGGGTGGCTCCATCCGTTAAGCGTCTGACTCCCGCTCAGGTCATGATCTCTGGTTTGTGAGTTCGAGCCCCATGTCCGGCTCTGTGCTGACAGCTCAGAGCCTGGAGCTGCTTCGGATTCTGTGTCTCCCTCTCTCTCTGACCCTCCCCTGCTCATGCTCTGCCTCTCTCTGTCTCTCAAAAGTAAATAAATGTTAAAAAAAAAAAACCTAAATCTCACAGTACATTGTAGTTTTTTTTCTTGCTTTAGACAGTAATATTTTAAAAGGATTAAAAATAACAAATACCCTCTCGTTTTTATATTTATCCGCAATTTTAGTTTCTGGACATCTTCGCTTCTGACTTGATATCATTTTGCTTCTTCCCAAATAACTTCTTTTAACTTTTCTTGCATTGCAAGTCTGCTGACAATAAATTCTTTCAGCGTTTGATTGTCCAAAATTTTATTCCGTTTTCATTTTTGCAAGATAATTTCAAAGACTAGGATTCCAGGTGATAATTTTATTTGAGTACTTCAGAGATGTCTCTCTGTGGCTCTCTGGCTTGTAGAGTTTCTGTCCAGAAGAATCCTCTCATCTTTATCTTCTTCCTCCACGTGTAACGTGCCTCTCTCTGACTGACTTCAAGATTTTATCTTCGGTTGTCAGCAGTTTGCTTATTAGAGGTACTTTCCTGTGTTTTTCTTTGTGATCCTCTTGTTTATTTCTCTAAGCTTCTTGGTCCTGTGATACATTGTTTCTCATTCCATTTGGTGAAACTTTTTTTTACAGCTTTGGTTGTTTCTCTTAGGTTTAAAATGTACATTTTTTTTTTAACCTTTGGGATGCAGCATACGCAGTTATTTATTAAAAAAAAATTAGTGTTTATTTATTTTTGAGAGAGAGAGAGAGAGAGAGAGAGAGAGAGAGGCAGAGCACGAGCAGGGGAGGAGCAGAGAGAGCCGGAGACACAGAATCCGAAGCAGGCTCCGGGCTCCGAGCTCTCAGCACAGAGTCCGATGCAGGGCTCAAACTCACGAACCGTGAGATCACGATCTGAGCCAAAGTCAGACGTTCAACCAACTGAGCCATCCAGGTGCCCCTAAAATGTACATTTTTTAAATAATCGGAGTCTTCTTTCAAATGCCACTACACTATTTCAGGTGTAGTGTGGATACACTCCCCACATCTTTCCTCTCATCCCTGTGACATAGCCCACATTCACTTCATGTACACACGGGGTAGAATCACCAGATAACAGTGCTGCTATATTCTCTTAATAGTTACCGTTGTATCAATTAAGAGTGAGAAAAAGAGGAAAGTGACATTTTATTTTCATTTCATTCTTCTCAAACATTCTTTTGTGTGGAGATCCAAGTTTATGACCTCCAACATTTTTCTTCGGCCCAAAGAACTTCCTTAACCACGTCCACTGAAAATGATTACGTGTAGTTTCAGTTTGTCTGATGAAATCTTTATTTCTCCTTAATTATTAAGGTTAATTTCACTGGCTGGGGAATCCTAGGTTGGCAATTAATTTCTTGCACAATTTGAAGATTTCATCCGCTCTGTTCTTTCTCACATGGTTTCCGATGAGAAATCAGCTGTATTCCTATTTTTCTCAAGGTAAGAGTGGATTTTTAGCCTTTCTGATTTCCTTCAGGATTTTCTGTTTGTCTTTGATTTTCTTCAATGTGAATATTACATGCCTGGGTGTCGTCTGAGCTTTCTGCATCTGTGGTTTGGTGTCTGTCCTCATTTTGGATATTTCTCAGCCATATTTTCTTTAAAGATTTCTTCTGCCCGTTCACTCTTTCTTCTCCTTCTAGTTACCTGATTATGTGTATTTTTTTTCTTTTTTACCTTTTGCTATTGTCCCACACGTTTGACATGTTCCGTTCTTTCTTATTCTTATTTCCTTTTTTTCTCTTTGCATTGAAATTTGGGAAGTTTTTATTGACTCGCTTTTAATTTCCCTGATTCTCTCCTGAGCTGTGTCAAATCTTCTGATGAGCCATCAAAAGGCATTCTTCGTGTCTGTTACAATGCTTTTCTTTCTAGTGTTACCCTTGGGATTTTCTTTTTTTCTTATAGTTTCCATCTTGTGGCTGACATTACCCATGAGGTCTTGCATGAGATCGCCTTTTTCCATTAGATCCCTTCTTGTGTTAATTGGGTTATTTTTTCAGTTCCTTGTCTGATACTTCCAACATCTGTGTCATATATGAGTGCAGTTCTGACGATCGCTCTGTCTCTTCAAACTGCACTTTTTCTTGAATGGTTTGTTGAAACACGTTGTGGGAGGACAGTTTCTGAGGTAAGCATCCCTTTCTTGTGAGGATTTATATTAATCCAGGTAGGAGCTGGGCTGTGGTTAATGTTTTTATCGTAAAGTCCTGGAGGCTTCAGATTCCTGAGATGTCCTTGTTTTTCTTTGTCTTCTTGCCTTTGGGGATTCCTGTTGTACTGCTTCTCTAAGGGTCTATGCTGTGAAGCTCTCGCCACTGTATTCCTTCAGTGTGTTTTACCGGAGTTTTTGTGTGGTGGGAGAGAGTGGAAAAGGAAAAGAGCCCCATCATCTTCTGACTAACTTTTAGTTTTTTGATACACCTCTCAGAGGTATATATGGCTTTTGCAGGTGTTTTTATCCCTCCTTTAGGGATGTAGTTTTTTTTGTATGTTTTTGATTTTGTTTTTACCTCCTTCTACATTCTACTCCTTTCCCTAGCTGAGAGAGTCCTAATCCATTTCCTTGAAGCCCAGTTCCCTGCTCACTATGTTCTTTACTGCTGCCCCTTCTCCACCCCTGCCCACGCACGCATCCTCAAATAAAACAAAAAGGCTGATGTGGGATGGAGTAGGGAGATGTTCTCCTCTCCTGGATGGGATAAGATTTCAGTGTTGCTTTCTAGCGAAGTCCTTTACGTGGAGAGTATGAAGAAGGTTCTGGGAGGCTTTCATAATGGCTACTATTCAACTTCATTTGCCAGTGTTGCGAGAGAATCTTACTCAGATTCTTACAATAAAAAGTTAGTACAATTCCTACAGTGAAAGACCAAGAACATGTGGAGAGCCCCTTTGACTGAAGCCCCAGAAGTTTCTAACTTTCCTTCTAGTCCACACTTCTTCTTTAGCAATTAATAATATTTACTAGTTGTGATGGTTACGTTTCAGTGTCAACTCACCTAGGTACCCAGTTGTTTGGTTAAATGCTAGTCTAGATGTTGTTGTGAAGGTATTTTTTAGATGTGATTAACATGTATATCAATAGATTTTGAGTAAAGTAGATGGTCTTCCAAATGTAGGTGGGCCTTATCCAATCAGTTGAAGGCTTTAAGGAAAGGATTGACTTCTCCTGAAGAGGAAGGAATTCTGCCTCCGGACTGCCTTTGTACTCAAGACTACACCTTTGATTTCTGCTAGACTTTCCTGCCTCCTAGTCTACCCTGTAGATTTTGGACTTGCCAGCTCACAAAATTGCATGAGCCAATTTCTTAAAATGTCTCTATACACACACACACACCCCTCATTGTTTCTGTGTCCCTGCAGAACCCCTACTAATACAGTGCTCTTTGCATTTTATATAGAATGTTTAACATACTTATAGAGTTATTTTCAAATCCTTATCTGATAGTTTCCACCTCTAAATCTGGTTTGGTTAATGGTTTTATCTTTAGTCCGTGGGTCATTCTGGTATTCTCACTTTTTTTTTTTTTTTTTGAGTTCTTCATAGTTGTTGATTTAATCCTAGACATTTTGGCAGAAGAACAGGGGAGAGACTGTGGTAGCGTATTTATACCCAGAAATGGGCATGACTCTTCCTTCATAAGACCTTTATTGTGTAAGATTGAGTCACTACGGTCAATAATTGGTCTGAGTATGGGCTTTGCCATTGTTCTGGTTGCCTTTGATGTACCACAGGCTCAGATACCTCCCACTGTCACTGACCTATGTTTATTTTAAAGGCTAGAGTGCCAGAGATTTTCTCAAAAGTCCTGCTCCACATTTAGCTTTCAGTAAGCCCTCCACACCTGTACCACAGAGGATTCTCTCATCCTTCCACAAATGATGAACTGGTGTCATTTGTCACTCAGTGAAGGCCTCATGGTGGGACAGGGCTGTGTCTCAATCATAGCTAAGCTTTTGTGCCTGAGTCTCCAGAGTGATGCTTCCTCAGCATTCCTGCCCCTTCTTTGTATTTCTGTGTCAGCGACGCTGGGTAAGAACAGGTTCCCTGCCTTTTGCTAAGTGACACTGTAGGTGACAATGACGTGGAGGCATGGCTTTCTGTCTTCTGAGTGGGAGTAGAACTGTCATAAGCAAAAAGAAAATAAAACATCTTCAACTTATTGCCAGTTGGGGAATTCTGAAAACCTTCTATTTTAAGAGAAAATGATATGGTCTATGGAAGAAAATAGAAATCAGCAAGTCTCCCCCAGATGGCCAGTCAATGAGCTACACTACTTAGTTTAAAAATGTCAAAACACGAACTTTGTTTACATGGCACTGAGTCTGGACATGTAAGACATCAAGTGCTGACGGCATTCAGGCCATTGCAAGTATTTCAAAGTCATGTTCATCACCTTGCTCAAAGTTCCCTTACTCTTCAGTGTACGGAGTTTCTATAGAAACAGTAAGTAACTAAGGTGTTTTTTTTTTTTTATTCCCATATTTGTATTACGAATTTAAGGCCTCCCTAAATTTGGGAGGATATAAGTCAATCATTGGGGAAAGATATTATTTTTCTTATAAAAACTCTGATTTCATATAAAGACAAATTTTTTAACAAAATCAAAAAAAAAAAAAAAAAAAAAAAGAAACAGTAAGTAAATATATACACAGCATTCTGATAGAGCATATTTAATGATATACAAAGTTGGTGTGATGCTAGACCCAAAACAATGGTGTTTTATCAGGGGTGAGGTGCTAAGTCTTGCTTTTGACAGCTTGTTTATTTTATTTGGATTTCATCGTTTCGTAAAAACCATCCTCCATACCCATCTCTGATTATCCATCTTTTCTTCTTGCCACACACCCAGTGGAAAGAAGTTTTACACCCAGTTTTACAGTGTTACCATGAAAGCTCTGAAATAAAGTCACGGTATTGCTGTGAGCTATTTCTTGAAGGAACTGACTGAATGGAAACCTACAAGTTGTGGACTTCCTTACGCATTTACGGGTCCTCATCATTCAAATTCGATTAGTCAATCCAAACACGATGCTGAATTCTTCTTGTGCTCTTGCTGCCTCTTCCTTTCGTCGCTGAGTGATATCTGACTCTACCTGAGAATGGTGTGAGGCAAAGAAAAACATTTACACTGGTATCACTTCCCAAGTGGGTTTTAGTCTTCCACCTTGGGAAAATTAAAATTAAATCTTCACATAAAATCCTATTTATTTTGGGGGAAAGTGTTGCAATGACTGTCAAATAATAGTATGTTTACACTTACCTATTTTTTTTGTTTTGTTTTTTCAATCACTGCAATCTCGTGTTTCCCATCAGAGAAATAAGGACACAAGTGATAACAGCTGCTAAAAATAACAACTGATAGCTGGTCTTAGACCTGCAGTCTTAAGATAGTTTTGTTTACAATACACAATAAGCGATCGTAAATCTTAAAAATTCTGCAGTCTTCTTTAATGAGAAGGAAGTTGGACTTGAGGTCAGGATAATCTTAGTTGCCTCCCAGCTCTGCTACTTTCTGTGTGCTTTCCTGGGAAATTCCTTTTCACCTCTGGTTCTCAGTTTCCTTACTTAAAATTGTATTAATACCCTGTGTGTATCCCAGGACACCTGAGAAGAACAAATGGATTAATGCGTTTGTACCTAATATGGTTAAAAATCGATGCCCTTAGGGCTTGCACAAGTTAACACTATTTGTCATTCGGTCTTATTTTGGAGATTGGTCTTTCTTCAATTCTAACACATTTTATCCATTTAAAAGTTTCTTTTCAGTATTTCAATATTTTTAACAATATCAATTGTTTTTCCACTTGCATGTGGAAAAAAAGAGTTCATTGTTGTTTTGATTGGGTCATCCAGGCAATAAATAGCTTCGTTCTAGTTGTGTTGGCTTGTGAATTAGAAAATAAAGGAGCTTTTTCTAAGAAACTGAGACATTAAAATTTTGAATTGCCAATCTTCTGGCTTTTAAAATTTTTAATTCAGGAAATAATTTCCATGTGAATATAGACTCTTCTAATTAAAATATTGTTCCCTTAAACTTTTTTTCTTTTTCTTTTTTTTTTTTTTTTTAACGTATCAACACATTCCTCTAATAGACCACACAACAACTCCATTCTTTAAAAAATCTGCAGAGGACCATATCATTAGTAGGAGTAGGAAAACAAATTCTGGTAAAAATAAAAATTTCCCACAAGTCTGCCCATTAACCAAAGTAACTTTGAAGACATTTGATGATTTTTCCCTCAATGCTTGTACTCTTTCTTTCTTTCTTTCTTTTTAATAAAAGTATAGTTAAAAGAAAACATAGTGTTGATCATAAATACAAACCCAGAATCAGGAATTTAATGGTCTGTGAAAATATTCTTCCCTAATCCTAGGGGAAATATTTCCTTGGAGCTTTGGTGAACATAACACATGGAATTAGTATTTCTGCTTAATTTGAAGTCATTTGCCCTTAAAATTTACCGATATTCTCCCAAAATAAAGATCCACGAATTCTGATCTTCAATACTGTCTCCTCATCTGTTGGTCATTTTAAATTTGGTACATACAAAAGCTCTTCTTGGGGGGCATAGTCCAGCATAAATAAAGGCCAATATTAACATGATTCAGGGAGTACACATTCTTTCTTTTGTTAGCACAAAACCCTTGATTCTTTATAGATATGATATATATATGGTGGTAGAAAGAATATGGTCTGGTGTGAACGTCTGTCACTAGAGCTTACAAATCCACTGGAGGGAACCATCCCAAGGCTTCATTGGGAGATCAGGAATTATTATTTTTTTAATTATTCACTTTTTTTAAGTGTATTTATTTATTTATTTTGAGAGAGAGAGGAAGAGACAGGAGAGAGAGAATCCCAAGCAGACTACACACTATTAGTGCGGAGCCTGACGCAGGGCTGGAATCCACAAACCATGAGATCATGACCCGAGTCGAAGTCAAGAGTTGGATATTTAACCTACTGAGCCACCCAGGTGCCTCAAGGAGTTCGAGGAATCCAACCAGGCATTTCTCCTTAATTACGGTTTCTGAACAAATACCTAGTGTTTTCAAAGTTCTTTTATTTTTATTATATTTAATTTTTTTAATGCTCATTTTATTTTTGAGAGAAAGAAGAGGGAGAGCGAGAGGGGCAGCTACAGAGTGAGAGAGGGAGACACAGAATCCGAAGCAGGCTTCAGGCTTTGAGATGTCAGCACAGAGCCCGGCACGGGGCTCAAACCCACAAGCCTTGACATTGTGACCTGAGCCAAAGTTAGACGCTTAGCCAACTGAGCCACCCAGGTGTTCCTTAAAAGTTCTTTTAAACGGTAAATGTGATTTAAGAGTCAGAAGGGAGGGGAGGTTTTGTGATGTTTCCACTCTTCCATCTAATTAAGGAGGATGACTGATTCTTTCTGCTCTGTTATTTTCTGTTTATTTGAATATAACTTTCCTTATGAATCTCCTTTAGGTTTCTTATTTTATACACAGTAGAAAATACTGTATAAAATGCTTAACATATTTTCTGCCTTTCCTAAACCATATCTTTACTGTAGTCATGTGTTTATACAGAAGGGAAAGATTAGGGGCGCCTGGGTGGCGCAGTCAGTTAAGCGTCCGACTTCAGCCAGGCCACGATCTCGCGGTCCGGGAGTTCGAGCCCCGCGTCAGGCTCTGGGCTGATGGCTCAGAGCCTGGAGCCTGTTTCCGATTCTGTGTCTCTCTCTTTCTCTGCCCCTCCCCCGTTCATGCTCTGTCTCTCTCTGTCCCAAAAATAAATAAAACGTTGAAAAAAAAATTTAAAAAAAAAAAGAAGGGAAAGATTAAATGAAGTTTGAGAATGGATATTTTTTTTTCCTTTAAGAAACTCTCGTTTACCCTCAATATTTATAATATGAGGGAAAACAAAGCCCGATTCTCTCCTGAACAGACTCTGTTTCTTTTTCAATTTTTCATGATCGTGGTTATAAGAAATTTGGTTGAAAACACAATACAATTTTCTTGAAGTCATAGATATAAATGTAAATATATTAAAGTGTTGAGTATTACAGAGCCAAGATATTACTTTTTGCTTACTAATTAAAAATTCATTGTAAAGGCTTATTGTTGTAAATTGATCTACAAAGGCTTATTGTTATAAAAATTTTAACAATAGGTGGCATGACACGTCTGTGCCCTCTTACACTACCCTTATTGCGTTCATTCATTAATTCATTGTCTCAACCAACTCTGTGTGATGCCTTTTGTATTCAAAGCACTGCCAAGCTCTGAGTAGAGAAACTAGCCATGAAGATTTATGGATCTTACAAACCATGCCTATAAAAATGAGTCAGGAAGCAGTGCAACCATAGCAATATTTACAATATGATTTGACTGAGAATTATAAATTATGTCTGAACAGAGCCCCTTAAGTCATGTTTTAAGTCACTGTCCCATTAGTAATTTAATGCATAGTAATAGAAATGGTGGCCCCTTAAAAACCTGGCAAGTCTTTTAGGCCCGTTTCTCCTTCCTTCCTGATGACTCCCACCCTGAGATCAGCCTTATTTGTCCACAGATTATATCAGCCTGATCATTTATATATAGGCAAGGAAGCAAATGTCCATCACTCAGATAAAGTTTTCATGTGAAATCTAAAAGTTTCTTCATTTGAACTGAAATAAATGGAGACATATTGCCAGGAATGATAACATCTAACAGGTTATAATTGGTTTTGAGCTGTGTTGACTCTTTCCTGACTTCACTTCTCTCCAGTGATCTACAGCCAAAGGCTATGTCTGCTACAAGTCCCAAATCTTTAGTAATGAATCTCATCATCCTCCCAGACGGATGTTTCCCAGTTATTGCACATGGCGTTGGCCATCTTCCCTAGGAACAAGCCAGGATTAACATGGAAAGAGTTCTTTTCATCCAGCCTCTAAATTGAACACTTCCTCCAACTTCTGTTTGAAGCCATAATTCTCCCACAAATATGTGCAAAATGGTTCACACAAGGGTTCAGATGGAAACCCCCCTCTTGGTGACAGTGTGGGACCTTCCTGGCCACTAGCAGCCTACCCCATCTAGACCAATGATCTAGATAACGTATGAGAAAGAGACGTTCCTTACCCAGAAGAACCACCTTTTCCACAAGGATTCCACTTTACCTCTCTTGCAGATGCTCTCTCTTGCAGATGGTCTCATCCTTCCATAATTGACCTGCCTTAATATAGCTGCTTTAGAATCATCTTCTTCAATCCACAATTCTATGGCCCTCCTCTACAGTGCTTATTAAAACATTCACTCATTTTTGGTTCTGTCACCTGAAGTACAATGCTACCTCTGCCCATTGCTGCCATCTAGGATATTCTAGGCTCTGGCTCTCTGGGCTCCTTTTTTTTTTTTTTTTTAAATGTTTATTTATTTTTGAAAGAGAGAGACAAAGAGACAGAGAGAGAGAGAGACAGAGCGATTAAGGGAGGGGCAAACAGAGGGAGACACAGAATCTGAAGCAGGCTCCAGGCTCTTCGATGTTAGCACAGAGCCTCACACAGGGCTCTAACTCGCAAGCTGTGAGATCATGACCTGATCTGTGTCGCCCAGCTGACTGAGCCACCCAGGTGCCCCTCTCTGGCCTCTTTTTACCTGAATTCTTTCTACCGCCTGCAAAATTCCATGTCCGCCTAGCTTCACAGTATGACTCCTCGGTTTTCAATAGTCTCCTCTTGGTCAGTCAACTGCACTTACCTTTTGGTCACACACTGCCATGTGCACTCTGTACTTGTTAACTTGTTGCACTGCTAAAATCACTAGTTTGGACATCCCACTCTGGCCACATTTGCTTATACTTTAAGCTATTAGTTTCATTACTTTTTACTCATTTCTTAACATAATCTCTTAATTGCTTCCATCAAACGCTTTTTGGTCTTTCCAGCTTAGACATCATGGTTTGTTTTTCTTGTTGGCCAATAGTGTCCTTGACTAGCCTCTTGCTTCATCATCTTTCTATCAACCATCAGGTCTGGGTCGATTTAACAATCTGTTGTCTTCCCACAAATGCCTAGCTTCTAGGATAATGAGGAAACATTCACATTATAAAATAAGCTGGAAAGCAATTGGCCTACAAAGTTAGTGAGACCCATCCATCTACTTACATTCATACCAAAAAGGATATTTCTTATATCTTCCAGAAGTGGTATCTCTCTTTCTGTCTACAGTGAATGTCTTCATTTGAGACCTAGTTCCCTTTTCCTTTTGCCTGGCTTTCTCAATGTTTTAATTTACCTATTGTTACAAATCACCACAAATGTACCAGGTTAAAACATCAAACATATAATCTCACAGTTTCTGAAGGGCAGGAATCCGAGAGTGGCTTAGCTCCATGGTTCTTGCTCTGGGATAGTGGGCTTGTGATAAGCCAATGGCTGAGACTCTGGTCTATCAAGAGTGAACTGGGAAAGGTCTACTTTTTAAGTTCACTCACACGGTTGTGGGAAGACCTCAATTCCTTGCCATATGCAACTTTCCACAGGCTCCCTGAGCTTACTCACAACCTCTTTACCCCCAGAGAGACTGCAACAAAGAGCAGCCAAGACAGAAGCATAGTATCTTTTTAAATCTAACTCAGGAGGGGCATAACATCATTTTTTGCCATATTCTATTTGTTAGACCAACCCTCATAAAATGAAGACAGTTACATAAAGGTGTGAGCAGCATGGGTGGAGATCATTGGTGGCCATTTTGGAGACTGGCCACTAAGCTAATGGATTTCAAATTCTTGAATTTTCCCCTCTTTCTTATATTGTTAATATATGGTTGTTGTTACTATTGCTTGGGCTCTCTTCTATTGGCTTTTAATATTTAAATGTGTTAAATTTCTCTCACTGGAAAAATCTCACATGTCTTTATATTGCAACCTGAATTTTGTTCACACTGCTCTGCTGAGATTATGATTGCCAAGATCACTGGGGGTATCGTTGTGGTTGGATCTTATGCACAATGTTCAGTCTTTAGATCTCACCTGAGAACTGAAATGCAGTTCATATTGAGAACCACTTTCTCTCTTTTAATATACTTTATGATTCAGAGCAGTGTTGGCATCATAACAATATTGAGAAGAAGGTACAAAGATTTCCCATATGCCTCCTGCCATTACACAGGCACAGCCCCCCATGCCCACTATCACTGTCCCCCACCAGAGTGTTACATCTGTCACACTCAGTGAATTTTTACTGACAGACCTTTAACACTGAGTCCATAGTTTACAACAGGGTTTACTCTTGGAGTTGTACTATGGGTTTTGACAAATATACAGTGACATATATCCACTATTATAGTACCAAACACAAAGTATTTTCACTGCCCTAAAAATCCTCTGGGTCTCACCTATTCATTCTTCCCCTCGACCTCAACTCCTGGCAACCACATAACTTTTTACTATCTCCATAGTTTTACCTTTTCCATAATATCCTATCATTGGAAGCTTACAGTATTAGCCTTTTCATATTGGCTTTTCTTTTCACTTAGTTGTGTGCATTTAAGTTTCCTCCATGTCTTTTCATGGCTTTCTAGCTCATTTTTTTAATGTTTATTTATTTTTGAGAGAGAGAGAGAGACAGAGTGCAAGCAAGAGAAGAGCAGCAAGAGGGAGACACAGAATCCGAAGCAGGCTCCAGGCTCTGAGCTGAGCTGTCAGCACAGAGCCCAACACAGGGCTCAAACTCATGGACCGCGAGATCATGAACTGAGCTGAAGGCGAACGCTTAACCAATGCTTAACCAACTGAGCTACCCAGGCACCCCAGTTACTAGCTCATTTCTTTTTAGCACTGAACAATATCCCATTGTCTGCTTGTGCCACAGTTTATTTATCCATTTACTCATTGAAGGACATCTTGTTTGCGTCCATGTTTTGGCAATTATGAATAAAGCTGCAATAAATGTCCATGTCCCTGTGTTATCTAGGTTTTCTACACCTTTGCACTCTGTGTCCTGTTGAAGTTACTTAAAGCTCTGTTTCAATCCTGCTCTCTTCAGACATTATATCTTCTTCTTAGGAGAGCTCACTTATTTTCATGTCTTTTTTTTTTTTGATGTTTGTTTATTTTTGAGATAGCATGAGTGGGGGAGGGGCAGAAAGAGAGGGAGACAGAGGATCTGAAGTGGGCTCCACACTGATAGCAGCGAGCCTGATGTGGAACTCAAACTCATGAACCATGAGATCATGACCTGAGCTGAAGTTAGATGCTCAACCGACTGAGTCACCCAGGTGCCCCTATATTCATGTATTTAATTATCATCTAAGTACTGACAATGGCACAAGAACATGAAATCCTTGAATGTAACTGAAGATAAAATGTTGAAAAGAAGTTTCAGATGAATAACTGGCTCTAAGACACATTGTTTTATAGTTACTTGAGCTAGTTTTCCCATTGAAAAGCATTTTTAAATATTCAAATAAATTTTGATGCAGATAAGATAATAGCAATTGCTCTGCATAAGTTTGCACTTTCAAAAAATTGTCTTGAAAAATATGGTGGTTAATGTTTGGTGTTTAGAGCATTGTAATGGCATGAAGTTTTTGAAAATTGACTTCATAAAGTGTGAATTGTTTCCTAATGAAAAGGTTTTCATGTTGTCTTCTTCCATTCTGGTTCTGGTATGTGAGAAAACTGTGCATGCACATTCTTATTGCATTTGGTACATATTTCCTTCCAAAAAATATTATACTGAATTCTACTGACACAACCAGTGTTTGATAATGTCTATACTCTTTCAGACATAATTAAAACTTGTACTATTCAAGTAATTGAACTATTATATTTATATTTACTTATCCATCTCCCTAATATGTCTATAAAAATACTCAACAGGGATACCGACTTAATTTCTGGATCTAAAATGTTAATGATATAAATGTTAAATAGGATGTGCATGAAGCCACAATTACATTCAAGAAGAAATTTCTTCAAGAAATAGATCTTACTAATCTGTATTCTTAAGGCTCAAACATTTTAAGACCCTTGTGTAGACCTTTTTCTATGTGAGTTTCAAGAGAGAATGAAAGTTTTCAGCGTATAAATTCCAGGAAGGAGACTACGAGTTTTCCATGTCATTTAATGTAGCCATTGTTTGAAGTAGCATGTTAAACCTAAATATAACT
This sequence comes from Prionailurus viverrinus, assembly GCF_022837055.1. NCBI lineage: Eukaryota > Metazoa > Chordata > Mammalia > Carnivora > Felidae > Prionailurus > Prionailurus viverrinus. The sequence continues at coordinate 19,364,589 of NC_062565.1, read as the reverse complement.
GCTTATGGTTAGAACTAAAATTTGGGTTTACATAGTCTGAAACTGTTAATGTTAATTTTAAATATGTAGTGTTTTTTTCTTCTTTTTTATGTTCTTTTAAAGGCTCCTGTCATTATCAATTCATGCATTGGTATGGCAATAACCAAAGGATGGCTAGATGTTTAGAAAAAGAGACAAAAATGTGGAAAATTCTTTCCAGTACCCCTTGTCCTTTTCCCCTGCATGCATGTGTGTGGATGTGCACACACACTCACTCAACCATTCGCTATATGTAGAGCAAGATTTACGCCTAGATTTCTCATTAGAACTTTATGGCACGCATTTACTCTTTATAGATTTGGCTACTGCTATCTGAAGACAGAGGCCACCTAAAGTACAGTCACATTATATTAAAATGTGTGCACATACACACCATTGTCACCATCTTCCATAGATTCACTTAGGGGGAGATGAACGTATTCAACCAGGATTTTAGAAGCATAACATGCAGAGCTTTGTCTTGGCCAGGTGTATTCCACGTTACTGTGAGAGTAGGCTGGAGTTGTGCAATTATAGCCAATTAAATTATCTGATAGTCACCAAACCCAACGTTAGCACAGAAAACCATGATGAAAATTTCTATACAGACATATCGAATGACAGCCATTTTACAGCTGTTATTGAATTCATAGTTAGAGTCATTATGCTACAGCTGTGAGGCAATAGACCTTGAAATAAATTGCCAAAATTCAGCTACTAAGGACCTCTACAATTAGGTAGGTTTTGGGGGGGTTAGTTTTGCTGTGCTTTGTTTGACAAGTTGCCATTTTGCTTTCCTGTAGAAAGTGTGTATCAAGTAAAGAAATTAGTTTATGCTAGTTTGGCATTCTAGAAACTTCTGAGCTCTTTCAGCTCTGTAGGGTGTCATTTGGTGCATGGGAGCAACTTAGTGCTCTATAGCTGTATAAATTATTTATTTAGGATACTAAATAGTATCATTTTGCCCCGGAAGAATTAATGCATTTCCTTATGTGTCTAACTTCTATTTGGGGGATATCTTATGAGAGACTATACACCAACGTAGGTTAAGATTCACTGAAAATTCAGTTCATGATTGATGTCTGCTATTTGTATGCATCACTGTTTTCTTGGACAACATGGTGGCCAGGGATTGAACAATGGAAATGAAGCCAGAACCACATATGATCCTTAAATCATAGCTTGCATCCATAAACAACTGGCATATTGAAACAAAGGACCTGATCAGATTTAAGTCCTTGGCTGTGTCAAAGTTTTCAGTCTCAAAATTGGGTATATACTGATTAAAAGAACAGTCTGTTAAGAGAATAATTCTACTAGAAGCTCAATAGATATCTCACTCTACCAGCCCATCACATCAGAATCTGGTTAGGTAGTCCAAAAAGTTACTGAAGGTAGAAAACCATGGAAAATAAAGATGTGTGTGTGTGTGTGTGTGTGTGTGTGTGTACAAGTAAAGCATATAAATTCACATTTTGTTTTTTCTAATCTTTTGATAAACTCTTTCTCTGAGTCTCGGGTAGTTGACGTTTCTTCTATTTCCCTGTGGCCTTGAAAACAAAAACCACACTCTTGTGTTCCTCATTGGAGCAATGGAAAACATGAAGACACTTGTATAGAAATTTGAGTGCAATGTGTTTCCTGGATTTTTATGATACTTTTCCTAAATTTTTAAAAACACTTTGCCCAAACCCATCCTGACATATTTTGGGCAACTTGCAATCATTGCATTTTTAAAACATTTAACTTAGTTTTATAAAACAAAAATTAAAAGTCTTTTCAACACTTAGGTGCTTTATGTGGTATGCAATTAAATACCATAACTACAATACCAAGTACATCTGACAATAGGCTTAGCAGGAAGCAGATCTGACACTTCATAAGTGAGCAACCACACCTCTGGGAACAGACTGGGGCAGCTACACTATGCATTGGTCTGAGAATCCAAGAGTACGAATTATAGAAGGTGTGGAGAGTTGGGTGAGTCATCCAGTGGAAGCTTGTGAAAAGCATCTGTAGATTTGATGTTTGAGCTGGAATCAAGATTTTGAGCCAATTCCACCTGGTGCTGCCACTCAAATGAATTATTCAACTGATATCACTCTAAGATAAGTAAAAAAAAAATGCTTCGATCCTCATCCACCATGATTTGTCATGTGACTTTGCTCTTCGTGTTCACAAGATCACCGTGGTGACCAAACATTGCATCTTAATTCTAGGTAGGAAGAAAAAGTATGTGACCAAAATAAAAGTGTAGCACTTCTACTGGAAAAGTAACATTTCCAGAGAAGTCACCAGCAGTGTTTGGGTTACTTCTTGTGTTCAAGAAATGATGTGCAAGAAATTACGTCACATAGGTATTCCTAGATGCAACCAAAGCTGGATTTAGATATTCAGAAGAGCATACCGGAAGCGGAAGAAGAAAACAAGATTCTTTTGGTAAAAAAGAAGGTGAACTTATGTTGTACAGGAAGCTAGCAGGGTTTGTGCTTTCAAATAGCTCAAAGACCACCTCCTCTGGGAAGCCTTCCCAGACTTCTTACCCCAGGTTCCCTGTTAAGAGTTCTCATAGGCCCAGATACATTTTCAAGTAACTTTGCTTTTATGTCTCTGTTACTTGATTACTATTTTCTCCCTTATAGAAGGATGATGGCAGGGATCTGTTTCTGTTTTTGCTCACTAATTTATACCTAGCATCTGACATACTGCCTGACATATAGTAAGTACTTGATATGATTATTTTTTTAATGAATAACTGATGACTATTATTTAAAACATGTCCAATGAAGAAATCATTTGGTGTTGCTTTATAGTCTATGCAGTGCTTTTAAACACCTTCAAAATTAGGTCTCTTTTTTCCCTCCAAGTGTTTTTTTTTTTTTTTCTGACTGAAACCCATTTTTATTCTTCATTTATATGAAAGGAGAGAATAATTGGTCAGTATCCTCATTATAACAATTTTATTTCTTTTCTTTAGAATGAGTTCTTTTTTTTTAATTTTTTTTAACCTTTATTTATTTTTGAGACAGAGAGAGACAGAGCATGAATGGGGGAGGGTCAGAGAGAGGGAGGCACAGAATCTGAAACAGGCTCCAGGCTCTGAGCTGTCAGCACAGAGCCCGACGCGGGGCTCAAACTCACGGACCGTGAGATCATGACCTGAGCCGAAGTCGGCCGCTTAACCGACTGAGCCACCCAGGTGCCCCTAGAATGAGTTCTTGAGTGAGGTGTTTATATTACATTTTCTAGGAAAACTATCTACAGTGTCTTTCTTCGAATTCTCTTTTCATTGTCATTGTTCAATCATAGTCATTCATGTGAGGAGAGACCCCAGGACCCCTCTGGTTCAACTTCTTCACTTTGGAGGTAGAGAAACTGAGGCCCAAAGAGCTTAACTGAATTTCTCAAATGACATAGAAAAAGTTCCTAGCAGAGGCAAAATATGGACCTGGGTTTCCAATTAATTCCCTGTTTTGTACTGTATTTCTTTATATGACATGGCTTTTGTGACCCAAATAAGATACAGTAATGAATAAAGTCCTCATCAACACATGTATCCAAGAAATGATCTACTGTTTTTGGTTGTTCCATCTAAACTGAAATTGGCCAAAAACACCCCCCCCCCCAAAAACAAAAACAAACAAACAACAAACAAACAAACAAACAAACAAAAAAATGAAATTTGGTCTAGTGTTTATAAACAAGGAATAAAGACTTGAAGATGTATTAATCAGGTTTACTGTTATATTTGAAATTCTTTAAAAATAATCTTTCTGTTTCATTTACCATCTCTAAATTATGTTATATCATTGTTTGTGTGTCAATAAGAGTTTATACGTTTGGATTTCATAAATATGGGGTTAAAATACTGTATTAGTTTGAAAGAACTGCCATAACAGAGTACCCAGACTGGGCAGCCTAAGCAATGGCAGCTGACTTTCTCATAGCTCTGGGGTTTGGAAGTCCAAGATGAAGGTGTTGGCAGGATTGACTTCTTCCAAAGCCTCTCTCCTCGGCTTGCGGATGGCTATCTTCTTCCTGTGTCCTCACATGGTCTTTCCTCTGTGTGGTCTGTGTCTTAATCTCCTCTTCTTATAAGGACACCAGTCATATTGGATTAAGGTCCACCGTAATGGCCTTATTTTAACCTAATAGCCTCTTTAAAGCCCCTGTCTCCATATATAGTCACATTCTGAGGTGCTAGGGGTTAGACCTCAACAAAAGAATTCTGGGGGACGCAGTTCAGCACATAAGAAATACTCATCAGGTAATTCCTATAAGAAGTCTGCAGAAGGACCCAATATCCTAAGAGAATATATTTTTATCCTTTACTGAGGAAATGTTTTTAGAATTTTAATTAATCAATACACTGTAACAATACTTTTTCTAACTTCAATATCAGGCTAATACTGTTAATGAAAAATTGGAAAAAATTCTGCTGTAGCTGGAGATCCAACTATTGATTGACTTCTCAACTGTTTTTGAAGGATACATACCACCCAAGTGACTTCAATTTAGCCACCCATAAGAACCAAGACTGTGTATGGAAGCATTACTTAGACACAAACATCACTCCTAGCTTTGGGGCCTTCAGAAAACTTATTAATCTCTTTAAGTTTCCTCATCTACAAAATAGAGACAGTGACTACATGAAGAATTGCTGCATAGCATAAACTAAATTAAGGTATGGAATATATTGTCCCTTAATATCACTTTTCACGTCTCATTTAGTCAATCACAGATTTGTTGACAAATTTCATGTGCCAAGAAGTTGTGAAATTTGAATACTTAATTATCTGTATAATCCTAACTTTAATTTTCATTTCATATACATGGTATCATAATGGATCATATTCCAGAAGGTAGCCAGTCCAATCAGATGCAATAGGTAAATTTTACACTCAGTTCAAAGAACAAAGTTAAATTTTAACTGTTTCATGAGACTGGACAGTGGAGTAAAAGTTCTTTGTTCCTGATCCCATCTAGTAAGGTTTGTCTATTGAACATGGCATTATCCCAGCTCCCTTGGAAATGGCTAAGGGACTGAAAAACTGTCAATGTGTTGCTTAATTACCTGCACCTGTCTACATAAGAACATCTTATGTGGTAATTATGGATCTGGTGCAAACCATCATGCATGGGGCTTTATTGTGTTTCAATTTCCCTTCATATCTCAATCCAGTCCCAGGGCTACCTTTTGGCTTATGAGCACCCCCATTCAACACAAAATAAATTGGTTTCACTCAAGAAGATTAGAAATGGTGGGAAATATAATTCCCCCTTATTCTTGGCAACAGCGTATGTGTTATTCTAAACCAGCAGAAAATACACAGGAGGAAGAAGAAAATAGATTTTTTTTTTTCGTCAACAAAGTTGAAGCTCTAGCAGCTAACTGGCCAAACCCGGACTTGAGAAACCGCCCTGACATTTGTCTCCAACCCGGCTCTTCCAGGGTTTGAGAGACAAGGTTGAAGGGGGGCATCGAGGGGAAGGCTTGGGTTCCCCCATCTCGGCAATAACTAGGCTTTCAACTGCAGGAAAGAGCAAGCAGACTCAGAATCTCATGGGCTGTGTGACAAAGGAGGAAGAGGGATGGTTCCAAGTTGAGTTGAAGCTTCTGCTTCCTAGCTTCCTCACTGCTCCATCTGCCTCTTCGGAGAGCTCCCATCTCCCACTGTGTGCAGCTGACTTTCAAGCACTCCTGGTGGCATAATGACTGAGACAAAGATATTTCCTCCAGTTGTCGATGGCACTCCTATCCTGAAACTGTCCCAGGAACCTCATCCAAGTCTCCCTCCGCCCCGTCCTTGGTCTCCATGAACAAGAGGGAAGGAAGGGCTTCATCCTGCTTCTCATTGATGATCTTCTTAGTTTCAAGGCCACAGGTATCTAAACATGAAATAATATTTTTATTTTAAAATGTAAGTTCTTTGGAAGATCTTGTCTATTGGATCATGTAGCTATTCCTGTAGCCAGAAGAGGAGATCACTACCCAGAGGAAGAGCCAGACTGCTGTGTCTGGATACTTAAAAAGACATTTGGAGGGGGAGAGCATCTGCAAATGTTGATGAAAATGGGTTTGGAACATCTCCTTTGATCAGGAAATAGGTGGACCATAAAATGTCTGATACATGATGCTGCCTGCAGCAAACCCACATTCTGAGACCCAGTCATCTTATTACTCTAGAAACACCAATAGAAAAAAGAAGAAGGCTTAAAAGATCTAACAGTTTCCAAATGCAATTGGTGTGCAGTGTTGGGTTAACCAAAAGTTGTCACATTTTTACTTCTGCGAAATGACTGATCATTTATATTTCATATATCAAACCAGAGACTTTTTGTGACCAGTGTTCAAAAACTCATATGGTTATTAAAAATACAAGTTTGCTTACGACCTGTTTTGTTTTCTATAATGTTTGTGAGTCTCCAAAGGGCAGGGCCTAATATCAGACTTCTTTGCACGTCAGGTATTTCCTTCCTCATAAGAGACATACAACATGTTTTTTTTTGTTGTTTTGTTTTTTTTTGTTTTTTACCATATGAAATTTATTGTCAACATGTTTTATATTCAATGATGAAGGCGAGGCAAACATATTATCAATAACAGAAGCTTAGAGCTGGAAGGGATATTTTATCATCTACTTTTTGTTTTGTTGATTTTTGCATTATCTACTTTAAGACCTAACATTACAAATGGGAACATTTAAAAGTGCTTAGTTTCAAGATCTGAGATATGAGTTAGCTGCCCTGAATTCTTCCATTAAAATATAATGATGATGACACTAACAGCAGCAACAAAAACTTTATAAATAAAACAATGTAACTCAACGGAGCAAACTTTTGGCGAAGGAGGAAGGATGCAGTTTAGAGGAGAGACATTGGCTTGGAGTCAAGATCTCAATCCTGCTGTCTCATCTCAGCCATGTGCAGACCCGAGTGGCAAAGGGCTTCTACGGAGGGTCAGCTAACTGTGAATTGCAACCACATGCTGCAAACTTTAAACTCTGTCATTAAGAGAAAGGACAGAGTTCTTTTCTTGAAGAAATCTATAGTTCCAGCCTAGCTTAGATGATTAAAATGAGTTTCATTTTCTTTTGTATTTACAGAGAAGCCAACAAAAATATAGCTCCCATCTTAATAAGCCTGTTGAATATACAAAATGTACTGAGATTTCAGGAACAGAAAACAAGTAGGTCCCTTGTGAGGGCTTGTTTCTTGTTTTAATAGACAATGACACAGGATTCATATAAGAGATGTGCTAACTTATATTTTAAAAAATCTCCTGGATCATTTTTTAGAAAAATGTGGCGAAAAATTCAGAAATGTTCATTTACTAAATCTGTATATGGTTATATGGAGGACCCCTCCATCAGTGGCGTTTCTGTGCTGTTTCCTTCATTTGTTAGCACAGCTTGGACTACATTAAATACCTTTCGGCTACATCTAAGAACGTTTAATCTCAAATTTCTTTCTAAAGGAAATGGGATTTTTAAATAAAACAGCCTGACTTGTTAAAAGATTTTTACAATAAATGCATGAGGGCAGTCTTTCTATTATCCTGGATGAGTTGGGAGCTAGAAAACAGAGACATTGGCTCATCACCAACACCTCAATTCCGTCATTGGCATTTATGTGGGCAGGGCTGGAACAGACATCAAAAATGATAGAGATAAAATTCTTCCTATATCTCTTGCAAAAGAAGTAATTAATATTCAGGTGTGTCTTCATTATTTTCTTCTTCCTTAGCACATATGAAAAATATGATGAAATATTAGAAATCTCTCTCTCTATATATGTAATTAGTAGGACTTAATGCAAAGGCAATAAAGACATTTATTGAAATGAAATTAAATGAAAAATATAACTAAAAAGATAACATAATAAAAATCAAATGGAAATAATTCAAAAGACCTTTTAGATCTGTACCCTGAAAACTATAAAATTCATGAAAGAAATTGAAGAAGATGGAATATTAATGGGAAGGTATCCTCTGTTCATGGGTTGGAAGAATTAATATTGTTAAAATGTGCATACTACCCAAAGCAATCTACACGCAATACAATCCCTGTAAAAATTCCAATGGAATTTTTCACAGAAATAAAAAGGAACCTAAAATTAGTATGGAATCACAGATGATGCTGAATAAGACAAAGCAATCTTGATAAAGAAGAACAAAGGTAGAGGCATCATGTTTCCTGATGTGAAACTATGGAACAAAGCTATAGTAATCAGAACAGTAGGGTACAGAGAGCCCAGAAATAAACTCACACCTGTACAGTCAACTAATACTTGACAAGAGCACCAAGATTTAGCAATTGTGGGGAGGGGGGTGGCGCCTGAGTGGCTCAGCCCGTTAAGCATCCAACATCAGCTCAGGTCATGATCTCATGGTTCGTGGGTTTGAGCCCCGTGTCCGGCTCTGTGCTGAGAGCTCAGAGCCTGAAGCCTGCTGCAGGTTCTGTGTCTCCCTCTCTCTCTTTGCCCCTCCCCTGCTCATGCTCTGTCTCTCTCAAAAATAAGTAAATGTTAAAAAAAATTAAAACAAGAATTAGCAATAAGGGAAAGAAAGGATAGTCTTTTTAATAAATGGTGCTGGGAATAGTGGATATCCAAGAATGAAAGAATGAAATTGGACCATTATCCTATATACACAAATTAACGTGAAAGAGATTAGAGATTTGAATGTAAGACCTGGAACCATGAAACTCCTAGAAAAACATAGGGAAAACAAAACAAAACAAAACAAAAAACAAAACACAGAAACTTCATATTGGCCTTGGCAATGATTTTTTAGATGCGACAACAAAAGCAAAAGGAACAAAATTTTAAAAAATTTAAAAGTGAGACTACATCACATTAAAAACCTTCTGTGCGGCAAAAGAAATCATCAGCAGCAAATTATTATCATCATCAAGGCAACCCAAGGAATGGGAGAAAATATATCTGAAAGGAGGTTAATATTCAAAATATATTGGAAACTTATACAACTGAAACAGGAAACATAAATGAGTAAATAAATGAGCAAAGGGCCTGAACAGACACTTTTCCAAAGACAGACAATGGCCAAAAGGTGCTCTACATCATTAACCACTAAGGAAATGCAAATCAGAACCACAATAAGACATTACTTCAAACCTGTTAGAATGGCTATTATCAGAAATACAAGAGATAAGTGTTGGGGAAGGTGTAGTAAAAAGAAAACCCTTGTGCACTGCTGGTCAGGATGTAAATTGATGCAGCCACTTTGGAAACAGTAGCAGGCTCTTCAAAAAATTAAAAATAAAACAATTCCACTTGTGGGTATATATCCATAGTAAATGAAATCAGTATCTCAAAAAGATATCTGCACCCCCATGTTCATTGCAACATTATTTATCATATCCAAGATATGGAAAGAATTTAAGTTTCTTTTGGGGTATGAATAAGTAAAGAAAGTGTGTGTGTGTGTGTGTGTGTGTGTGTGTAATGGAATGTTACTCGACCATAAAAAAGAAGGAAATCTTAACATTTGCATCAACATGGATGAAACTGGAGGACATTATGCTAAGTGAGAAAAGCCAAACACAGAAAAACAAATATTGTATGATCTCACTTATATATGAAACCTAATAATGTTGAAATTATAGAAGCAGAGGGCAGAAAGTTGGTTGCCAGGAGCTGGTGAGCTGGGGAAATGGGGAGATGTTGATCGAATGGTGCAGATTTCAGTGATAAGATGAATAAGCCTTGAGGCTATAATGTATAGCATGGTGACTCTAGATTGATAATGCTGTTGAAAGTTGGTACAAGAGTAGATTTGAAATATTGTCACCCCTACAAAAGAGATGTGAGGTAATGGATGTGTTCATTAACTTGGTTATGGTCATCATTTCACAATGTATACATACATTAAATCATCACATTGTACACCATAAAACAAAATAACAACAAAAACAAAAACACGTCTTTTAATGGAGGCTTCTGCAAACCACAAGCTGGTGTCCTCTCTTCCTAGGCTTAAGATCATTTCAAGAAATATCTCAGGGGGAAAGGGGTGCTTTCTCCATAGGGAAGCCCAGTGGCTCCTGCCATACAACCTTTGAGAGGGCAGGGTCTAGAGAGATTCTGTTAAACCCAACTGAGCTCTCTTTAGCCATACCTAGATTTTCCATTCTACCTTTCAGCAACCAGGCACATCACTTTCCTTTCAAACACTCCATTTTTCAATGGGGTGCCTGGATGGTTCAGCCAGTTAAGCAACCGACTTTGGCTCAAGTCATGATCTCACGGTTCACAGGTTTGAGCCCCACATCGGGCTCTGCTCACAGCTCAGAACCTGGAGCCTGCTTCGGATTCTGTCTCTCTCCCTCTCTCTGACCCCCCTCCTGCACCTCACTCTCATTCTGTCTCTCAAAAATAAATAAAAAATGTTAAAAAAATTTAAAGGAAGCCGCTATTTTTCCAATGTACCTACCTTTATATCATCTAACCAACTTGTCTCAATGTTTTCTCGCGCGGAAATTCAGAATGTCTGCACTTAATGATTCTGAGGTTTTATTCATATATTTCAATCATAATATCACCAAGTAAAAATTACAGAAGCAGAAGCCATTCTCTTATTACTACATTCAGACTAGGAAAATATCGCATCATTTTGTTTATGCTAATTATGAATGTTTTTGTGTTCCTGTTTTGTAGGAAAGTGTTGCTTTAAAATATTTACAATGGGGGTTCCTGGATAGCTCAGTTGGTTAAGCATCTGACTTTGGCTCATGTGATGATCTCACGCTCTGTGAGTTCAAAGCCCACATTGGGCTCTCTGCTCAGAGCCCACTTGGGATCCTCTTTCACTCTCTTTCTGCCCTTCCTCCCCTCATTATGTCTCTCTCAAAATAAATTAAAAAAAAAAAACTTAAAATAAAAAAAAATAAATGTTTAAGATTGGCGGCCATCTGCTATTTTCCAAATGTTAATCTTTACTTAATTTCTATCACTTATAGGAATATAATCGCACAGAAGCCAGTTTGTTACATGCCATAGTGTTTTAAAGAGGCAGAGAAAATAAATGCATTGCTAATCTCAGAAATCTTAGCAGAGACTCATCCAACGTTTCATTATCTTAAAAAAAAATAAAGCCACATATCACTGCATGGTGATACAGATAAGTTTGACTGTTTAAAGGAGTAATTCTGAAGAAATATTACATTACAAATGCAAACAGATTGAGAAAGCTGAAGTTTCTCAGTATGTATTGATAATATTAGATTATATCTCTGCATTCAGGGTAATAAAATTCAAGTTTCTAGGAAGGGAATGAAAAATTATATACCATTTTATTTGTTTATTATTCAAACAAGTTGGTGATTTATATCACTTTCAAGGAAGTGGGAGTAAGACAAAACTTTCCAAGGATAGGAAACATGGTATCTTGGAATTTTAACACATAAACATCAGAAAACAAGTGCTTGAATATAAGATGGAAATATACAAGAGTTGGACTCACCTATGGGGAAAAAATGCAAGAAATTACTGGGTCCCATGTGTGCGATCGGTTGTTTGAATAGTTTGCTACACCAAAATCATTTCTTCATGACCAAGATGATGGCCTGAAACTTCTAACTGTTTAACTTACAGCATGATCTCTCTTATATAGATTTACTTAGAAAAACAAAATCTAATATAGTTTGATCTCCATAAAAAAGTGAGCACTTGTCCTCTTTATTTACAATACGTTTCCATTTGTGTTCGAAACATTTATTTCTGCAAATAGCTGTCTATTAATCATTACTCTTCTCTTTTTTTATTTAAAAATATGTTTTAATGTTCATTTGTTTTTGAGAGACAGAGAGAACAGAGAGTGAGCTGGGGAGGGGCGGAGAGAGAGGGAAACACGGAATCCGAAGCAGGCTCCAGGCTGAGCTGTCAGCACAGAGCCCGATGCAGGGCTCGAACTCACAAACTGTGAGACCATGACCTGAGCAGAAGTTGAATATTCCACTGACTGAGCCACCCAGGTGCCCCAGTCATTACCCTTCTCTTATTCTACCCCAGACTACCCTCGCCATATAATTTTTTAATTGGTAGGAATAGAGCTATCTTTCTAGAAAGAATAGAGAGGCAGGGAATGGAAAGAGAAAATAAGAAAGATAGTGTGTTTTGGGTAGAACAGTAGGGGAACTTCTGTGGAAAGACACATACAAATAAAGTTATCGACCACAGCTTAAAGCAATACATTGCAATAGGTAAGCAGAGAAGCACTTCAAAAGTGCTAGAGATGTTAAGAAAAAGAGACTGGTAAAGCCAGTAACATAAAATATCATCTTTCCACACAAAATGGCCGTATATAATAAAAACAGAGCATCAAAATAACCAAACACTGTTCTAACAATACCTAATGAGAAAAACAAATGGTTACTGTCTTCTGGCTGCAATAGAATAGCTTGTATTAGACCAAATAGGCCACTGAAAACAACTATAAAAGCTGGCAGTTTGAGGGCAACAGAAAACAAATAAGGCTGATGGGACATGAGAGGCCAACACTTAGAGGAAAGGAAAGTGTGAGTAAGTGAGCCCAAAATTCTCTGCTAACTTTTCTTCCCCAAGGTCTTTGGCGAGTCCTAATTTTGAGCCTCTCAAATTCCATGGATAAAGCAGCTACCGAGAGGCTAAGAAGTTAAATTCAAGGTTTCCCAAGGATGACCTTAGTAAACACATTATATTTTTAGTGGGTGCTCCTGAAACGCTATATACCTTAAGAGTAAAGACAAATCACAAATAGACCAGCCTTCAAATACCACCTAAAGCTAACTTCAGTTCATCTCAACGCCTTGTTGAATCTAGGTGACATGTTCCGATGCTAACTCCTCCTTACAAGAAAACCCCATCCCATCTGGAGAAGGTGAACATCATTTGAAGGCTCTGAAGCTTTTCTTCCATAATGCCTGCCATGAAAAAAAAAATTTAAAAAACACCAGTAATTTAAAAAGAGCAAAAATAGGGATGCCTGGGTAGCTCCGTTGGTTAAGTGACGAACTTCAGCTCAGGTCATGATCTCATGGTTCATGAGTTCGAGCCCTGCATCAGTCTCTGTGCTGACAGCTCAGAGCCCGGAGCCTGCTTCGGATTCTGTGTCCCCCTCCCTCTCTGCCCCTCCCCTGCTCGTGCTCATTCTCTTCTCTCTCTCTGACTTTCTCTCCTTCAAAAATAAACATTAATTTTTTTGGGGGGGCACCTGGGTGGCGCAGTCAGTTAAGTGTCCCACTTCAGCCAGGTCACGATCTCGCGGTCGGTGAGTTCGAGCCCCGCGTCGGGCTCTGGGCTGATGGCTCAGAGCCTGGAGCCTGTTTCCGATTCTGTGTCTCCCTCTCTCTCTGCCCCTCCCCCGTTCATGCTCTGTCTCTCTCTGTCCCAAAAATAAATAAACGTTGAAAAAAAATTTAAAAAACAAAAAAACAAAAAAACAAAAAAAACATAAAAATAAACATTAATTTTTTTTTAAAAAGAGCACAAATAAAGACTAAAAACTGACTTCCCAACCAACAGAATGGAAGCAAGAAGACAGAAGGATACCATCTTTCCACAAAAAGGAAAAACAGTTTGTCGACATGAAGTTCCATTATATCGAAAGTATTCGTCAAGAAAAAAGATGAAATACAAAATGCTTAGCGAAACTGAGATATTCATCACCAGCAAAGACACACTAAAAAAATAACAAAGGGAGCCCTTCAGATAGAAGGAGAATGATGTCAGAGAGACGCATGTCGATGGTGGAAGGAATAAAATGTTCCAATGGGTGATAAATCTAAAGGATTGTTGGCTATATAAAACAATGTTCGTAAGAGTGGCTTAATGATTATATTTTTTTTGTAATATTTTTGCCAGGACTTTGTATCAAGGTAATGCCAGCCTCAGTGTTCAAAATGCATACAGGGGCACGTGGGTGGCTCAGTTGGTTAAGACTCTGACTCTTTTTTTTTTTTTTAATTTTTTTAATTTTTTTTATTTTTGGGACAGAGAGAGACAGAGCATGAACAGGGGAGGGGCAGAGAGAGAGGGAGACACAGAATCGGAAACAGGCTCCAGGCTCCGAGCCATCAGCCCAGAGCCCGATGCGGGGCTCGAACTCACGCACCGCGAGATCGTGACCTGGCTGAAGTCGGACGCTTAACCGACTGCGCCACCCAGGCGCCCCAAGACTCTGACTCTTGATCTGGGCTCAGGCCATGGCCTCATATAGTTAGTGAGTTCAAGGCCTGAGTTAGGCTCTGTACTGAAAGCACTGAGCCTGCTTAGGGATCTCTCTCTTTTCTCTCTTTCTCTCTCTCTCTCTCTCTCTCTCTCTCTCCCCAGCAACCCCCCCCCCCCCCCCCCGGCTGATGCTTGCTCTCTCTCAAAATAAATAAATAAACATTCAAAACAATTTTTAATGCATATAATGTAAATCTTTACTTGAGATAATATATTTCAAGGAGCTGGGCAATCTTACACAAAAGCAGATTCTCAAAAAAAGTGGCAGCGCAGTGCAAGTTTGCAACTCTTTGCACCTGTGACTTCACTCTGCAATTTGCCACCTGTATCATTTCAAAACGGTTGCTACCTCTCTGAGTCTCAGTTTCCGTGTGTAGAGAATGAAGATAAGTATAATGTGCTCATTATATTGTTCCAGGAAGGTTACATAGTTAAATCAAATATTTCTGTGAAGTGATGAGCTCCATGACTTGCCTGTATCTAGTGGTCGACAAATGTGAATTTATTTTTTCCATTTCTGTTTCACGTATTCCTTTGTGTTCTCTTTGTTCGCTCCCTGAATGTCTCTAGTTGGGTTTTCTGGATGCACATGCTAAGTCGGAGTTTGGAATGAAGGGTTTTTATTAAGGACCATCAGAAGGAAGGGGCATAGGAACAGGACTGAGCAGAGGAAGAAGTTGAACTGAGATTCAGGCCCATGAAAGCCTTAGCCAACCCCCGTAGATGAACGCCTGTAGATAGATCTCTCTCTTTCTCCCTCCCTCTCTCTCTCTCTCTCTCTCTCTATATATATATATATATATATCTGTATCTATATCTATATCATCTATATCTATATCTGTATATCATCTATCTATCATCTATCTATCTATCTATCTACCATCATCTGACTTAACTCACATTGGACTTAAGGGGTTGAGCCTTTATACGTCCACCTGGACCGGTAACAGTAACAGGCTGTCTTGCGAAGCATGGGGCCTTGGGTGAATTTGCTGTCTATAATGGAGGCAGTCCTGAAAGACCGTACAGCTGGGGCAACCAAACTTCCTTAAACAGATTCAAATGGCACATCTCCAGAACCACCACACTGTCACTCTCTTATCTCTTCCTCTCTTATCCTTTTTTTCTCCTTTCTTTTCCCAATCCCTTCCTTGCTTCACCTTAGTATACAAAAAGAAGTCATCGACTTGAATACTCTCCATATAATCCAGTATGAGAGCTATGTGAGAGAATCTTATCATAGTAGATCTCTACTTGAACTGGATTCAAAACTTGCTCATCTATAAACATATAGGGTGACGAAAAAGTAGAATTGTTCACCCCAAAGAGTAAAATTATCTTGATCTTAGAAAGTGCCTTATCACCTTTCCTAGGCTATGTGGCTCTAATCTTTAGCATTAATTGTTTATTTTAAAGATAGAAACCAAAATACAGCTACCTTTGTATCTTAATTTAGTTAAATATGAATATTGACATTAATATTAATGTATTCAAATGTCCATGAAATTAGTGCTTGGCTAGAATTTTTAATATGTGTTTAATCTCTATAACAGGCCTTAGAAAAAATGTAAATTATCTAAAATATATACAGCTATATTCTCTTTTACATAACTTAACTAAAATTTGAAAAATAGTTTACTGTTAAAATGCTTTGAAAATATTAAAATATAAGTGTTAGGAATGTGGTAAATACAGACATCTTTTATTCCATTGTAGTCTTTGGGACCATAACTATCTAATACACTATATTTCATATGAAGAAATTATTTTGTATTTAGATTATTTTCTGATGGATAATTACTAAAAGTCACTTTTTCCTTGGTGATATGGACTTAATTAGTCGTTCTCTTATCCCTTTTCACATGGTTTGGCCTTGACATGAAACTTCTCTAAACTGATCATTTATGAGAGTGGGAAGAAAGCAGATAGCACATTTTTTAAAAAGAGGAAAAAACAGTGAAAAGAAATCAGTACAGCTTTCGCATCTGTTCAAAATAGGGCTCCTGAATCAATCCTCTGCAGAAATAAACAAGGAACCAACTTCCGTTGCATTTTCTTCCTTCCACACCTTAAATTCTTTTCAATCTTTAAGTGATTTCTTAAGGAAAGCTCTTGGGTGGAAACGTATTTATTTAGGTTAGCTGGAAAACTGTTTACGTCGTAGATCGAAGCAGTCAATGAGCAGGTTGTATTTTTACATCATGAAATTATTGACTCCAAACCAACAAGCTTGTGCTGGAAGAGAGTGCACACATCTGTTTCTTGGCTGCTTGTCATGACTCTTGTTTGAGAGCTAAGATTAAGCACGTGCAGAATATTGTGTACCATGACATCATACACATCTAGCCCACAGAGTTGACCTGAGGCATCTTTGGTATCATAATAGAGGGATTCTTGTTCCTGTTCATTTCTGCAACTTGTTGAGAATTATGCGTGTGTGTGTTTTTTAATGCTTTGTTATATCCATGTAAGAAAACTGGGAAAATACGTTGGAGTCATCATTTTCTTTGATGTAGAGAAACTTCACTAACCGATATCTGGACTGTATATGAGCAGACCCTTAAAAAGGTAATTTGTGGCTTCTGATTGACTACTATAGTAATAAGATGAAATCTCTTTATAGAACATATATCATTAAATACATTGGTAGAAATTTGTTTTACTTGTGAAAACCATTCATCAACATAGATTTCTCTAATCTCTGTTATTTATCTATTTAGAGAAACAGAGAGAGAGAGAGAGAGTGGGGGTGGCGGGGCAGATAGAGAGGGAGAGAGAAATCCCAAGCAGGCTCCACACTGTCAGCACAGAACCTGATGCGGGGCTCTACCTCACGAACTGTGAGATCATATCCTGAGCCGAAATCAAGAGTCAGATGCTCAACTGACTAAGCCACCCAGGGGCCCCTCAATGACCTTGAAGTTTTAAATCTCAAGGACTTCCTATCTGCTGTCTAAATTAGTCATGGAGTCAACAAAAACAAATTAAAAAATAAACAATATACTTTTTATTGACATATTTATTTGTCATCATAAAAGAGAAAAGACAACTTTTTATTATTCAGGGATAGCTACATACAGTGCTTTTCTTTGTGTTCAGGAAAGAGAATAATAAAATCATTGATAATTAAATGTTTCCTGAAAACATCTGAAAACTACTATGATCTGGGTGCTGGTGGTACACTGATGAACAGACAGATAAAGCCATTGCTTTCATGGAGATTCCACTCCAGTATAAGAGACAAAGAAATGAAGAAGCAAACAAATGAACAAAATATCCCATAAAGAAATTAATGTACCATATAAGTTAGGCAATGATTTTAATCAAAGATATGCCAAAATCACATCACATAAGATGAAAGCTCAGTGACTGTGTACTTTAAGAACTTAGCTAGTATTAATACATTCACCGTAAAATGTTTTAAACGATGCAAGAAATTCTATGTATATGAGCACTGAAAACATAACAAGGTGGATGCCAACAAAGAAAAAAATTATAATGTCATGGGTAATTATTTTCTTTATATCTATAACACGACTTCTGAAAATAATTTCAACCTTTTAAATGACTGAAGACGGTCAGAAGCATTCTCAGTAGAAACATATTTGAGTATGACAGTCGCCAGAATGGTTATAGAAGTCGTTGTATCTCACACTCAAATTGCAATTTTGAGGAATGATCAGATTGCAGAAGTGAGTTTCATTTAACTGGAGCCATGCTGGCTCATTTGCCCAGAAACAGCCGTGTTATGCAATGGCATGCCAAGGGAATTAATAACTGATGGATGATCAGACCTGCTCAAAGTGGTGCTAATCATTTGCTACTTAAACCACCACATTTTGGCAAATAAAAAGCCTTCACTGGTGCCAAATCTGTAATTACTTTACTTAACGGTGATGACATGTGTGCCTGTTCTGCAAGATCCCATACTGATGCTTCTGTTGTTGGCTAAAAACCACCCAGTACTTGAGATAATAACATCATTTCTGCATCTGTCTCTCTGCAGGATGGGGTTTTTAATTCCTGTTTTCCTATTTCATTTTGCTTTGTCTTTTTGGAAGTTAAAAAAAAAAAGATTTAAACCTTACCTTTTCTCGAAGAGCTTTGTTTGATCAAAGCTTACAATCTCTTAGACATAATTTTTCAAAACTGCTCATTTCTCTACATGATTATCCTGGATCATGACCTTGAAGTGACAGTCTATTGATATATGGATATTAATGTGCATATACACATGCATATTCTTGTGACCAAGTGTTGTGCAGATAGAAATGAGAGCCAGATTTCCCCCAATGACTTCATCATTTTCTAGTAGGAAGACTTAACTTCAGGCTGTTAGTTTACAGCCACCAACCAACAGTGGTGCTCTAAGGTGCTGAGTGAAAAGTACCCCCCTTTAGGATATGCATGCCTAAATCACAGTTAGAGAGGGATTTAGGCCATTGGGAGAATAAATCCAAATGTGTGAAATCTCAAACAGAGGGTTTCCACTGAAGAAGGGAAAATGTTGGGCAAATTTACAAAAAATATTTTTTATTTTCCATGTAATGAAGGGATTCATTACCTTCCCCCCAAAACATTTGTAAATTATTTTCTTGGAATAGAATAAAAATACCTTGTAGGAGGGGCACCTGGGTGGCTGAGTTCATCAAGCATCTGACTTCGGCTCAGGTCATGATGTCACGGTTCACGAGTTTGAGCCCTACGTGGGGCTCTCTACTGTCAGTACAGAGCACACTTGAGATCCTCTGTCCCCTAATCTCTCTCTCTCCCCCTCCTCACACATGCTCTCTCTCTCTGTCAAAGTAAATAAACATTAAAAAAACATACTTTTTGATCTTAATATAGTCACTGCAATTTTTATTGGCTAGTGTTTGTATAGTGTGTATATACGTACATAATATATATCATTATATTATATACTGTATACTATTAATATATATTATATAGTGTGTATATATATATATATATACATATTTCCCATACTTTTATGTTTTCTATGCTTTTATTTTAAATCAATCTGTGTCTTTCTATTTATTTTTAAAATGTACTTTAAGTAGTTTTTGTAGAGTTGGGTTTTTCATTTTTATCCATTCTGACAATCTTTGGCTTTTAAAAGGGATATTTAGGCCATTTATATTTAATTCAACAATCAATATAATTTGATTTAAATCTAAAATTTGCTCTTTTTAAAATTTGTCCTGTTTCTTGCTTAGTTTTTTACTTCCATATTTATAAATAATTGTTATTTAATGATTCATTTTGTCTCTATTATTGGATAAATGAAAATACCTCTTATGTCTGTGTGCTTGATCTAGGATTTCAATATACATTTTTAACTCTTCACAGTCCGTCTTCAAACAATATTATACCACTTCTTATATAGTACAAGTAAAAAAAAAAGTACTACGTCTTCCCACTCTTGTTTTTTGTGCTATTATTGTCATGAACTTTAAATATATGTTATATAGTCCTTAATACATTATGTTTGCACTGTAAGCAATCACTTATCTTTTAAAGACAATAAACACTGAGAATTATATATTTTTATATTTATTCAAAATTTACCATGCATTTGCATTCTTTATTCCTTTATTCTAGACCCAAATTTTCATCTGGATCATTTTCCTTCTCTTGGAAATTATGTTTTTAACATTTATTGTACTATAGGTTTGCTACTGATTAATTTTCTTAGAGATGTACCTCTATTAATTCATTTCATCTTTACTTTTGAAGGTTATTTTCTCTAGGTAGACTGCTGGGCAAACAGTGTTTTTGGTTTTAGTTTTAATTTAGCTCAATTTGATGTCCCTTATATTTAACAGTCTCTCCATTCTAGAACACCCAAAATCCAATTCTTCTATGACTTCCACAAGTTAGTCAGCCTAGAGATTTCTGGTGATTCCCACCCCCCACCCATGGGTGGTTTCTTCTCATGCTTGTTTTTTCAATTAAAGACATGACAGCATCCCTGTGGGAGGGATCTTCAGAACTCACTGTGTCAGCATCCTTCCGTTTAGTATTTTCTCATAAAATTTAGCCCCTTAGCTTCCCCAGATTATGCTCTGTCTTTCCTCAACACAACAACTTTCAGTTCCCCCTTCTTTCATTACAACCTGTAACCTATACCAAGGCAGTAAACTTGGTAAATTATAGGTCTCACCATTCTTTTATTTACTTGTTTCAGGGATGGCCATGCTGTACCACCTGCTGTCCAATATTTGAAAATACAAAATAGCTGTTTTATGCATTTCTTGATTTTCTATTTGTTTAAGGCAGGAGGAAAAACTTGTTATGTTTATACACTTGATCTTAGCCAAAAGGCCGAGAAGCAATAAAACTTGTTATGTTTATTTAGCATGGTTGGAAATGTAGGTCTTGAGATCATTTCAACATTGCTCTTCTCAATAAGAAATTGTCAACAATGATCATTGTTATTTTTATACTTACAAGTTTTCCTAAAAGGGATTTTATTTAAAAGTCTGAAGGAATGAAAAAAGGATGCAAGTTATTTTCAAATAACTACTTTTTGCACTGTTTTTTTTAAGATTTTTTTATTTTTATTTTTAAGTAGTCTCTACACCCAAACTCACAACCCCAAGATCTAGAGTAGCATGCCCTGCTGACTGAGTCAGCCAGGTACACCTACCTTTTGTACTATTGATTGTTTTTAGTGGGTAGTATTTCAAAGTGACACATGAAATAATTTAAAGCATTGATATTTTAAGAAAATCAGTAAGTACATATCATGTGAAATGATAGTGCTATGATTCTCTTCTTCCCCAGATGTAACAAATTGGTAATAATTTAGTGGGGAACATAATCTTTATAATGCATATATATATATATATATATATATATATAATTTTAATGTTATTTTATATATATAAGGTCTATACATGTTGTGTTTCTTTTATTTTCACCAAATTTCTTAGCGCTATTTTGAAGTTCAAACATAGAGTTTGATGTTATCTTTCAGTGCTACATAATATCCCATACTGTGGGAACATCATCATTTACTTAAAATTATGTATTAGTGTTTAGGTGGTTTCTACTTGTTATTATTACAAACACTCCGCAAGAACATATTTGCAAATGTCTGAGCAATATGCTAGTATTCTTATAAGACAAATGACAAGAAATGGAATTACTTTAAAGGTAAACACATATTTTTAATTTTAATAAGCAATGCAAAATTATTCTCCAAAATGCTGTTCTCCAGAATGTTATATACAACAGATATATAAATTCATTTATTTTCTCACAATTTCACCAACATGAGATACTATCAATCACTAGTTATCACGGAAATGCAGATCAAAACCACAAAGGGATATTACCTTACCTATCAAAATGGCTAGAATCAAAAATACAGGTAATAACAAGTGTTAGTGAGGATGTGGAGGAAAAAAAACCCTCATGCACTATCGGTGGGAATGTAAATTGCTGTAGCCACTGTGGAAAACAGTATGGAGGTTCTTCAAAAAATTTGAAATAGAATTACTATATGATCCATGAATTTTGCTACTGAGTATTTACCCAGAGAAAATGAAAACTCTAATTCAAAAAGATGTATGTACTTCTATGTTTGTTGCAACATTATTTACCATAGCCAAGATATGGAGCAGCCCTAGTATCCATCAATAGATGAATGGATAAAGAAGATATGGCATATATATACAATGGAATATGACTCAATGGAAAAATGAATGGGGTCTTGAAAGAAAAATGAGCAAAGAAAAGAGAGAGACAGAGAGATAGAGTGAGAGAGAGAGAGAGGGAGAGAGAGAAACCAAGAAACAGACTCTAGCTATAGAGAAAAAAACTGATGGTAACCAGAGGGGAGGTGGGTAGGGGGATGGATGCAATAGGCAATGGGATTAAGTAGTGCACTTGTAATGAGCACTGGGTGATGTATGGAATTACTGAATCACAGTATTGTACACCTGGAACTAATATAACACTGCATGTTCACTATACTGGCATTTATCATAAATAGAATAAAATAAGATAAATAAAATAAAATAAAATAAAATAAAATAAAATAAAATAAAATCTATCTTGCCATTTGTGACAACATGAATGAGCCTAGAGGGTATTATGCTAAGTGAAATACGTCAGACAAAGACAAATACTGCATACGTTTTCACTTATATGTGGAACCTAAAAAACAAAAGAAATAAACAAACAAAAACCCCCAGACTCTTCAATACAGAGAACAAACCAGTGGTTCCCAGAGGGGAGGTGGGTAGGGGGATAGATGAAATAGATAAAGGGG
The DNA here is from genome assembly GCF_022837055.1 of Prionailurus viverrinus. NCBI lineage: Eukaryota > Metazoa > Chordata > Mammalia > Carnivora > Felidae > Prionailurus > Prionailurus viverrinus. The sequence goes on along the minus strand of NC_062565.1, from coordinate 19,342,067 downwards.
ATTACCAGGTACAAACTTCCAATTACAAAATAAAAAATTAATGGAGATGAAAAGTACAGCATAGGTAATACAGTCAATAATACTCTAATAATGATGTATGGTGGCTGCAGCACCTTCTTACTTGACATGTCTCCAGAGGCAAGGAAAATAAAAGCAAAAATGGACTATTGGGACCTCATCAAGATAAAAATCTCCCAACAGCAAAGGAAACAATCAGCAAAACTAAAAGGCAACTAAAAGGAGAAGATATTTGCAAATGACACGTCAGATAAAGGGTTAATATCCAACATCTATCAAGAACTTACTAAACTCAACATCCAAAAAACGAATAATCCAGTGAAGAAATGGTCAGAGGACATGAGTAGACATTTTTAGAAAGAAGACATCCAGATGGCTAACAGACACATGAAAAAATGCTCAATATCACTCATCATCAGGGAAACACAAATCAAAACCACAATAGGATACCACCTCACACCAGTCAATTTTAGTTGTTGCTAAAACTAACAACTCAGGAAACAAAAGATGTTGGCAAGAATGTGGAGAAAAGGGAACCCTTTTGTACTGTTGGTGGGAATGCAAACTGGTTCAGCCACTCTGGAAAACAGCATGGAGTTTCCTCAAAAAATTAAAAATAGAACTACCCTATGACGCAGCAATTGCACTACTAGGAATTTATCCAAAGGATACAGAAATGCTGATTCGAAGGGGCTCATGCAACCCAATGTTTATAGCAGCACTATTAACAATAGTCAAATTATGGAAAGGACCCAAATGTCCATCAACTGATGAATGGATTAAGAAGATGTGGGGTATATATACAATGGAATATTACTCGGCAATGAAAAACATGATATCTTGACATTTGCAACAATGTAGAGGGGATTATGCTATGTGAAATAAGTCAGTCAGAGAAAGTCAGAAAAAGATATCATATGATTTCACTCATATGTGGCATTTGGGAAACTCAACAGGTGAACATAGGAGAAGGGAAGGAAAAATAATATTAAAACAGAGAAGGAGGCAAACCATAAGACTCTTAAATACAGAGAACAAATTGAGGGTTACTGGAGGAGTGGGTTGAATGAGTGATGAGCATTAAGGAGGGCACCTCTTGGGAGGAGCATTGGGTGTCATATGTAAGGGATGAATCACTGGGTTTTACTCCTGAACCCAAGACTATGCTGCATGTTAACTTACTTGAAAATAAATAAAAATAATACACAATTCAATATTCCTTATGTAAATCAAACCTGAAGTCTCTTCTAATTGTTTTATAAATGAATGGAAATCTTATATTTCCAACCAAGTTGAACTCCTTAATGGCTGGTTCTGAATGACATTTGAAAAGTTTTCTTTTCATCCCATGCTATATTTGGCTGAAAATTGTTAATCACAATTTCTGTGAGTGGCCAATAATATTGTTCAACATAACCTACCTAGTCATATTACTTTTATTGCATTTTGATTGTTTGTTTCCAGATATTACTAGGTTAGCACTTGGTTCAACTTAATTTTTCTGGGAATTTCAGAATTTGGACAAGAGCAAAAATAATGCATTGTGTCCTTCTTTCCCCGGAACTGTAACACATACTTTTCTTTTTTTTTTTTTAAGGCAACACTGACATACTCTCTGAGACACTGAGGAAATCCTAAAGAACTTTTATGACATCCTTGTCTTTGATAACCTTCTTTCTAGTCCACAATGAACTAAATAAAGATAAAATATCCCAGATGTAGCTGATGGAGCACAAGAGATATCTGTAAAGCTCTTAAGGCATGTGAATGACCCAATGGTAAATCCCTTTAAGCTTTCCCCCAGATTCTTCTTTCTTCCTTATATACGTTCCTCTGATCTTATTAGATCTAATTCGTGGGCACAATGTGCTCCATATGCTGGTTATATCACTGGTTATATCACTGAAGCAAGGAATTGAACTACTTAGGGAATTCCTCTGGTTTACTTTGTTTTGTTCTGTTTTATAGCCTCAAGGCCTAAACCTCAAGGCTTTCTCTATAGTTGAATGTCTTCCTTTATATTCCCCTGTGCAGTTGCTTTAGAACCCAACTTAGAATTCAGGATGATGATTGACAAAGGTATTACTCATACTAGGAAATTCAGTGGAGAACTGAGGCAAAGAATAGTGTTTCTGAAATATCCCTGTAGACTTTGGGCAGTGAATCATTTCACGAGCAGAGTAGCAGTTTAATTGTACCTCTTTTCTGGTCTGTGTAGACTCCCAGCCGACTCATGTCATCTGTGTTTTGCTTCCAGTTTTTATGTATTTTTTGAGGGAATCATAAAAAACTCCCCACCCACTTCTTCTTGGCAAAGAACTCTCAGAGCAAAAGAGCAAAGAAACTACCCCTGATGTCTTCATTGACATGCACACACATGCTAAACCTTGACTTCCAATGCATTTATACGGATTTGTGAAAAAGGTGAGTCTCCTGCGTCTTCAACTGTCACATGGAAGTTAGTTATTTCTCCAACCTGTTTCCCCATCTGACTTACTCGGTAATGGAAAAGAAACATGTTTGAAACGGCTTGGCTGGAAGCTTTATCTCTTTCTAAGTATCCTTTTTCTTAGGTGCAACACCTGCTATTGCTTTGTTATTGTTTGTGTTGCCTGGGATTTTATCAAGGGGTGCAAGATGGAAACTTCTGTAAGAATGCATCAACGTTTAGCATTTCAGATTGCCCTGTGCCTCAGGAGTAAGATGATAGCTGTTGGTAGAAGCCACTGATAAGGAAGATGATATTTTATTACAGATTTGTAGATGTATAATAAAATATAGCTAGCTACAAATACTTAAGAAACAGTAATCACATAATGTTAGACTTTTAATGAGTAACAATAATAAAAAATATATACATACCATGATCTCAAAGAATAAAGCTAACCCCGAGTGGTTTTCTTTGCAGAAAATACCATGGGGTAACAGTTTTTGTTGTTGCTTTGGTTCTTTGTTTTTTTATTATTATTTCTTTAATGTTTATTTATTTACTTTGAAAGAGAGAGAGAGAGGATGAGAGAAAGAGAGAGAATCCCAAGAAAGCTTTCTGAACCATCAGCACAGAGCCTGACTTGGGGCTCGAACTCACAAACCGTGAAGTGACCTCTAGACCTGAGCCAAAATCAAGAGTCGGATGCTCAACGGACTGAGCTAACCAGGCGCCTCAGCTTTGGCTCTTTTGATCCTATCCAACACATCGTGTCTCTGTAATACACTGCAGTATTGTTTGATTTTGATTTTGCTAGAATTGGTGACAATTTTGATAATTGAATAGAGTTTGAGGAGGGAATTAATTTTGACTTAGGACAAACTCTGTACTCTATTGTATAAGTAATTTAATAAGCGATGTTGATAAATAAAACAAAGAGTAAATACAAATAAAAATAAATATAAATATAAAATTAAATAGTATTATTCCAATTAGATGAATTTATTTAATACCTACTATTTTCCAGGCACTATTATAGACTCTGATGATGCAGAGTGGGGTAAGAGATATTTCTTGCCTTCATTCTCATGACGTTAATATCTTAGTTAAAGGAGTGAAGCACTAAAAACAAAACCGAAACGAAAACAAAAAAATGTTCCATACACAGATACATGGTGGCAGCTACCGAGACGAGTGATAAGGAGAGATAAAGCAGGAGGCAGGGGACAGAGAAGAAAAGGGGTGACAGGCAAGGCTATTCAGGCAGATTGGGGAGGGCTATCCAAGGAAATGGAATTTCAGCAGTGACCCAGTGAAGGGAGTGAGGAAGCAATGTTAACATTCAGAGGAAGAACTTTCTACACAGAGGCATCAGCAAATGCAGGTGTGCCTGGGATGGGGTGAGGAACCACCAGAGGGTGGTAAGAGTGGAGAACCATGAGTCATGAGCTTTGGTGATAGAGAAGAGGAACCAGGGCCACTCGTGAGGGGCCCTGTGGCCCAGAGACAGGACTTTTAGATTCATTGTTAGTGGACACTTGAGAGAAGGACAGTGAGGAGACTTCTCTGCTTTTTTTAAATTTTATTTTACGTATTTATTTTTTTTAATGTTTATTTTTGAGAGAGAGAGAGACAGAGTGTGAGTGGGGGAGGGGCAAAGAGAGGGAGAGAGAGAGAGAGAGAGAGAGAGAGAGACATAGAACCCAACACAGGCTCCAGGCTCTGAGCTGTCAGCACAGAGCCCGACATGGGGCTCAAACTCATGAACTGCGGGATCGTGACCTGAGCTGAAGTTGGATGCTTAACCGACTGAGCCACACAGGCACCCAACTTACCTGGTTTTAAAAGAATATTAAAAAACAATCCAGACATGGATGGTCTTGGAAGCATTTGCAAGAAAGAGCCTGGATCACTACAGTGCACGTGTTACTAAGACTCAGAGTCCGGGCTCACATCCTACAGTAAAAACACATGAAGTTGCCAGAACAGAAAAGATGACTTCTTTGTGACTTCTTAATGTGTGAGTGTATTCACATATTAAATTAGCTGTTGCGTCTGAGCAAAATGCTAAGCTAATAAATACTATAAATGCTTTCTAGATCACACACACACATTAGTAATTCTTCAGTGAAACATAAATATTTTTTTATTATTATTTTTAATATATGAAATTTATTGTCAAATTGGTTTCCATACAACGCCCAGTGCTCATCCCAAACTATGCCCTCTTCAATGCCCATCACCCACCCTCCCCTCCCTCCCACCCCCCCATCAACCCTCATTTTGTTCTCAGTTTTTGAGAGTCTCTTATGTTTTGGCTCTCTCCCACTCTAACCTCTTTTTTTTTTCCTTCCCCTCCCCCATGGGTTTCTGTTAAGTTTCTCAGGATCCACATAAGAGTGAAAACATAAATATATTTATTCAGTGGAATAAAAAAGGAACACAAATGGTCTCATGCCAGTTTGGGGCAGGTGTTCCCGCCAAAGGAGTAACGAGAATACTTTGGGTTTCCAGAAATTTGGTGACTTTAAGATTTCAGATCTGTCACTCTGGACCTGTATAATAACTGTTAAATCTATTTATTAGAGTCACTGTAAGTATTGTTCACTATCCCTAACACTATACAAAGATACGGTAGCCCCTCGTCGGAAAGGATTATCTGAATACTCATGTTTCAACTGACCAAAAGAAGAATCAAAATTGAGAAAATGAAATAAGTAAATATATCTACAAAAAGGAACTCTCGGACCCTCCCTTACTCATGTGGACCCTGAAGGCCAGCAGACTATGCCGCTTTGGTACATTTTGAGCTGTCGGCACTTGAAACACAGCAAACGCAGGGAGAGACTTTCTTTGAGCTCCCCATATCTGCCTAAAGACAGATCCTGCAAACGAAACTCAGTTTTGTCCTACGTCCCCTCCCTGGGAGTTTCATCAACCAGGGAAGATGGACGCTGGTCACAGGAGACCAGAAGTCCACACTGCACCCAGACAAATTTGTCAAAAACTATCATCCTTCCGACCTATTCTTCTAAGAGCCCACTCATCTTTCTTAAAAATCATTCACTCTCGCCTGAGGGGCCTGCGTCTTCCCTCTCCTTTCCCTAGTAAGACTGTATTTAATCCGGAATTCTAAAGCCACCTTTGTGAGTAACCCATTTCTCCCTCAACATCCTTCGTGTATATGTGAGGTCGGTATGTTAGTACATACATACGTATTATACAGTTAATCTGTCTTTTATTATAGGGATCTCAGTTAAGATCTCAGGAGGAGAGAGGAAAAATGATCTTTCCTCCCCTACAACTTCCAAATGTAGGAATTCAGTTAGATCACTGTTGCCAGTGTATTCTGAGGCCCAAGAATGAAGGTTGACTTTAAAAATTTTTCCTTTCCTAGTACCAGCAATCGGGGCTCTTAGTCCATAATTCAGACTAACTCCCATATTTGGTGACCCATTCATGAAGGATTTCAGAAAGTGGGTGAAACCTTAGGTTTAAGTTATTATGGGAGAGAGGGTGCCTGGGTGGCTCAGTTGGTTAAGTGTCTGACTTCAGCTGAGGTCATGATCTCGCAGGCTGTGAGTTCGAGCCCCGCATCGGGCTCTGTGCTGACAGCTCAGAGCTAGGAGCCTGCTTTGGATTCTGTGTCTCCCTCTCTCTCTGCCCCTCCCCTGCTCTCACTCTGTCTCTCTCCATCTCTCGAAAATGAATAAATGTTAAAAAAAATTTAAAAAGAAAAGTCATGTGGGAGAAATACCTGGCAGGATAAAGACCTTCTGAAAATCCCGTAAGTGTACATTTAGTAGATTCTTATTTTATGTGCAGGATGGGACGCGGCAGGGGACAATCTGGCATCATCTCTGAAGGTTATGCCCTGCACAGAGCTTCTGGGCGGAAGTCAGGCCATTGATGCCTGTCTCCTCCCATCTTTACAGCGCTGGTGTGGGACGAGAAAGTGCCACTCTTCCCCCCAAACGGACATTTGAATCTTGGCTTCTGATGGCTAGAAGAACCCAAATTAGGAGGTAAGAATGGGCAACCTATTTATATAAAACTGTACCTACTTACCAGTCAATTTTGTTCACAAAATTGAACCAAACCAATAAAAGGAAACCAACCAAGCCAAATGAAATATCTGCTCTGAACACATAAAACGTTAAGTATAGGTAGTGGTTGGCTTTTAAACTGCCATTCAATCATGTAGGTATCCTGTAGTCAGAGCAACTTTGAAAACCCCCTCTGGAATTTCACCCAATGACTTGCCAGTTCGAAGTCAATAGTCTACTTGACCAACGCCCACTGACAGTGTATCAGCATTGTTTATCTTATTTTATACATGATTCAAACTTTCCTGATGGAAATACACTTACATAAATTTAATTGTATGATTATTTAAAAATATCACCTTCAAAAATGAAGCTTTTCAAAATAATTTCACAGGCACTCTTGCTTTTACCCAGAAGAAAATATGGTGAATGTTTACTGTTTCTGTATCTACCTATGTGTTTGTATGGTTAGACTGCTGATCTATTTAATAATTTTTTCTGACTTGTTAGAACTTGGAACCTCTCCAAATGTCATCATTTTGCTTTATTTTGTTTTGTTTAAATGCTTTTAATTACAAGAACTTTAATAAGGTCTCTGAATCTGACAAGTTGGTTTTCTCATCTATATAAAAAAAATGCTGTTGGTGGGGAAAATAATTTATTGCCAACACAGTCATCATCCAGAATAGAAACATTTGTTTTCCAATTCTGTATTGCACTGCCTTCTCTCAGTTGACCGTAGACAAAAACTCTAGTAATGCTGTGTTAGTTTTCCCGAAGCACCATGGTGAATTTATGCTAGAAACACATTCCCCTAAGAAGTAGGAAGATCAAATTCTTTTAGAAGGAAGTAGCGAATAGTAAAATACATGCGTCTTTCACTAATGTACAAAAAAGGATGCTCTGAGTGAAATTGCAAAAATATTTGGTGTGTTAATTTACATGAAAATATTTCACGTGTAAGTAGAGAAAATAGGGAAAAGGAACGCGATAAGAAAAGGAAATCATTCCTCCAGGTAAAATACAATTTTAATCTCCATTGTCTAGACCCTTGTGAGTTAAGATTTTAAGCTTATGGACTTGTGTCTTTTTGCAACATTTAGTCAGATCCATCCAAAAAATGTATGCAGCCCAGAACCTTCTTTGGATGAAGCATAGCAGTTACAGTAGAGTAATTGAATTCTGCAGGTACAAATATAACCATAACATATCATTAATGAGAAACTAGTTTTCTATAAACCATATTGACATAAGTTTACTCTATGTTGCTTGAAACGTGGTAGTTTGCTGACATTTCATGTATATAATCTCCTTACATGACTTAAAGCACTTTCCTATTTTGTAATAGAGTTAACAGCGTACTTATGCAGATTTTACCAAAAATGAGACCTATAACATGCATTACAAGCAATTTTTCTAAGTTTGGAAATAATTTCCCATTGTTATAATTACTGGCTGTATTGCTTTGCTAGAACTGTTGTCACAATTACCACAAACTGGGGGGTGAAAAGACAGAAATGCTTTCCTTGCAGTTCTGGACTCTAAAAGTCCCAGATCAAGGTGTCGGTGTTGATTTCTTTCGAGGCCCTTCTCCTAGGCTTTAAAGATGGCTCTCTTCGCCCTCTGTCTTCGTCTGATCTTCCTTCTTTGGGTGTCTGTGTCCTACCGTGTCCTAATCTCCCCTTTTTATAAGGCCATCAGTCATATTGTTCTAGGGCCCTCCCTAAATGACCTCACTGAACCATAATTACTTCTTTAAAGACTCAGTACCTTCACATTTTGAGGTACTGGGCATTAGGATTTCAACATATGGATTTTGGCGGGGGGCACAATTCAGCGCATAACACTAGATAAAATAAAATATGCTTGAAAAACAAAGAATGACTCAATCTTTGTGAGTTTTTCGCCTAAGTTTTCTAAACACATTGCTGTGAGTTTCTGTGAGCATGGAGTTCTTGTGTGTGTGTGTGTGTGTGTGTGTGTGTGTGTCTGCGTCTGTCTCTCTTACTAGCCTAAGGTAGAATGTTTTAGCAAAGAGTGAATGCAACAAGAATTATATGTGGGCTCTTAATGATTTTGAAAGTCAGAGAGTTGAAGAGTGAGCTTAGAATATATCTTAACATTTTAATGCTAAGCTTTCACTGCAAGAGTTTGAACAGAGTAGAAGACATGAGCCCCCCCCCCCCATCTTTCTGTTGGCACGACAGATGTACCACAACGGGGTGAGAATCCATATAAGCAAAGTTACCATTTATAACCTAAGGAAGACCCAGAAAGGACAAAGATATCATTACTATCGTTAGCAGCAGAATCAAAACCAGAATCAAAGTCCCAGGAAAACCATTTATCTTTCTCCTTATGTTCTTTGCATTGAATATTTCCAAATTCTTCATTTGTTTAATGCTTTGCGTCCACAGCTGTCAAAATCCTTTTGCAATAAACACCTATTGTTTTATTGTTACTTGGCATCCCTGGCTCTTCAGGTGATATCAGAGCTTTCTTTGGCTTGGGGAATTTCTCCTACCAGGGGCTAGGAGCGACAGTGTCAACCCAGGGGTCAATCCTATAATCCTCACCACAGAGATGGGCACATTACCCAGGATTCTTTATCAAAAGACCCTTGAGGGAATTAACATTGGATGCTAGGAGAGAGATTCCCTTTCTTCTGGAGATTACGGTCCTTTGGACTACAGGAGAGATTGAAGCACACCATGATTTACACAGCAAATAAAAGGTGAATAAGCTGGAGAGAAATATGAAAAGGAGGGAGAGAACGGAGAGAGAGAGAGAGAGAGAGAGAGAGAGAGAGAGAGAGAGGGCAAGCAGGGGGGTGATGAGACAGGAGATAAACACCTGATTATGTTCTTTGAGCCTGGATCCTGTAGGACCTAAAGGATATGCTGCATCTGTAGTTATTAGTGAACGAATGCATTCCCTCTCCCCCCCGCCCCGGCCCACTTAAGGTAGAGTTTGAGTTAGTTTTTTGCCATTTGCAAAAGAAAAAGAACTATCACCCTATGGAGAAAAATTCTACTCTAGGTAAAGGAAGTCAATTTCAGCCACTTTCTGTAAGGTCTGGCACATGCCTCACGGGTGTGGTTCAGAGTTTCTTGGCTCTGAAACCCTATCCTTTAAGGAATAAAGAGTTCTAAGGAGCAAGAAAGTGTGATAACTGATTACATGCAGAATGGAGCCACTGAGATGATTGCTTAGCACAGATGCAGCAGGATCCTTCTTTAAATATATGGTTAGAACACTTACCATTTGTCAATTGTCAATTTCCCTGAGGATTATTATTTTAGGTCTCTTTTCATTAGGGTTACTGATTGTGGATTAAGTCATTGTGGATAACTTAACTTTAACCAACACTCAATACTTTCTTAGGATAGAAAAAGGAACAGGTGGGGCACCTAGGTAGCTCAGTTGGTTAACCATTCAACTTGATTTTGGCTGAGGTCACGATCTCATGATGGTGAGATCGAGCCCAGTGTAGGGCTTTGTGCTGAGCCTGCTTAAGATTCTCTCTCCCTTTTCCCGCCCCCCATCTCTTTCTTGAAGAAGAAGAAGAAGAAGAAGAAGAAGAAGAAGAAGAAGGAGAAACAGCTCACTTACCTCTCTAACATATGTTGCGATTTCAAAGCGTATTTAAGGAAATTACAGCCTTTTGGCATTTGTGCCCTCAGTTATATGTTATAGATGTATTTGGAGGGACCTACTAGAAGTCCATGTCTGGGTAGCTCAGATTCAAATCTGATATATTGTCCCCATCTTCTACTTACACCACTCCAATCAAAATTCCAGAATTAGGAGGTATTATACACCTGGAATAAAAGTTACTGTATGTTCCTACGAATCCACATTTCTTGGCTTAGTCTTATGGTATAAATCAAGTATGGCAAAGCCAAGATACCTGACTGTATGGCAGAAGATAGGGGATACACTTCAGGGCCAAGCTTTATTTTGGGTAGTTGAAAGCCTCAACATCTGTCTCATGGTCTGGAGGGAATCACATGTAGAGTACAAGACCCTATGGCCAACATTTTCCACAGTGAGGAAATCTGCTAATAGTTACGTTGTGACTAGTCAAACAGCATTTTCTTCTCTGGCTAAGGAAACCACATACAAGGTTTCATTTACATGAAATGAGTTGGTTGGTTCTTGATATATTTTAGTTATAGATTCAAAATTCCTTCTTTCAGGATTTATTATGTTGATCACAGCGAATCTGGTTCTTTGTCCATGGCTCCTCTATGATCTGCACATTCTAACTCCAGTTGTACGGAAGTTCACTTAGGAGCTTCTTTGAGTGGCCTGAGAAATCCTAACAGGAGTATACAAAACATAAACTGTTGAACTTAAATTCAGGTTAATGTATCTTAAAAGGGTCATTTTGTTTTGGTTATGGTAAATCATACTCAGTATTGTTTTTGTTTTTTTTTTTAAATAGTCATAAGATTTTTTTTGGCCATATGAATTATGTTAGTTATGGTACCCACAGCAGGAAAAAAGTGTGTGTGTGTGTGTGTGTGTGTGTGTGTGTGTGTACATACACTATCTTTGGAGAATGTAGAGTAATGTAATATATGTTAGTTCAGTACTTCAGCTAGTATATGATTATCTCAGTCCTCATCACAAGTAGTGCCCACATTGGTAGATGACTTCCCAAACCGCTGAGGTATAATTACCCTGAACATGTGAGGTGACAGAAGGTGACAGAGTGTGACATTCAAGGAATGTCTAGAGATATAATCACCAGCATTCATAGGGGAAACAAAAAAGGTAAATGAAATTTCTCCCTTTGTATTTTTGAGCATTAAGGGCAACGTGTTTGTTTTCCCCTTGACTGAAGTCCCATATGCTTTGCGGGAAGCTACTCAAAGAAGAAAATAACCCAAGGTCAGATAAAAAAAAAAGTTACAAAAATATAGAATGTCCAGAGTGCCAAAATGATGTATTTATTGACAAATAAAGTAGTCACCTCTTAAATAGAAGATTATTACTAAATAAAAGACTGTCTGGAATTGAAAGATTGAGGGCTGAGAGTCCGGCTGATTTCTTTCTTTAGGTGAAATAAGCAATATTTCTGTAGCATGTGGCTTAAAATTTTGCCTTCATAAAATCTCAAAAAATGATGCATTTTACTATAAATGCTGTACCCATTTCGCAAGTTTTCTTAATGACTATTATTTTTTTTATGTTTATTCATTTTTTTTTTTTGAAAGAGAGAGAGGCAGAGCACAAGCAGGGGTGGGGTGGAGAGAGAGGAGCACACAGAATCTGAAGCAGGCTCCAGGCTCTGAGCTGTCAGCACAGAGCCAGACATGGGGCTCGAACTCACAAACGGTGAGATCATGACCTGAGCCGAAGCTGGATGCTCAACCGACTGAGCCACCCAGGTGCCCTAGTTTTCTTGATGATTATTAAACAACCATGAGACTCAAGTTTTCCCATTTTCAAGATAAGCTGAATTCCACACATTTTCTTAATAAAAGATCATATCATCAACAGGATAATTTTTATGCCTTCACATTGCCCCCTAAGGAAAGCACTTACCCTAAGAACTATTTTGCCTGATGACAAGTAGTTGTGCTTACTTTGATAGTATCCAATGCATTGCTTCGCCTAATTTGAATCTATCTACTAAATGGTTTAATTAATTTTGCATTGTGCTTACTAACTAGTTTTAATTAGCAGTTAAGTCAGTTCAGTTAATGAAAAAATGTAGGTATTTACATGAATGCAGATCACAATGCGTTCTCAGAGCTCAATTCAAAAACTGGTTCCATGTCATTGATGTTGGATTTCTTTAGGCTTTGCTTAAAATGAAACATTCTATAGCTATAGCTTTCCCTTTAAAAAATTATAAAAGTTTATGATTTACTACCTGGTCTTCCCCTTTTGGACTACCTTGAGTTCTATAGTGAAGAAGGTTGTGTGCCCAGAAGAAAGGTGAAGATATCCTCGACAGGTGTTCTCTGAGCTTCCATGAAGACCCTTCTCAAATGTGAGTTCTGGGAATAGCTCTAGCAGTTCTGGCTGTAGTTGGATTTTTTTTTTTTTTTGGTAAGTTTCCTAGGGCAACCACAATTTAGAAGTACAATAAATTTCTCCAAGCATGCAGTTAGATGGTAACAGAACAGAAAACAAAATCCTGATAAGGTTCTTTGGTAAATTGATGTTCAAGGGAAAAAAGGAGATGGTTCCATTTTTCATTTTTTTTTTTACTTTTTAAAAATTGATTTATTTAAGTGGATTTATTTATTTTGAGAGAGAGAGAGCATGTGCAGAAGGGGCAGAGAGAGACGGAAGGAGAGAGAATTTCAAGGAGGCTCTGCACTATCTGTGTGAGGAGCCAGATACAACTTGAAGTCATGAACCTCTGAGATCATGACCTGAGCTGAAATCAAGAGTTGGATGCTAGAGGCACCTGGGTAGCTTAGTGGGTTAAGCATCCGACTTCAGCTCAGGTCATGATATCATGGTTTGTGGGTTTGAGCCCTGCATCCGGCTCTGTGCTGACAGCTCAGAGCCTGGAGCCTGCTTAGGATTCTGTGTCTCCCTCTCTCTGCCCCTCCCCCATTTGCACTCCTCTCTCTCTCACTCTCTCTCTCCCCCTTGTTCCCTCTCTCTCTCTCTTTCTCTCTCTCAACAATAAACACTATTTTTTTTTTTTTTTAAGAGGAAAGAGTTAGATGCTTAACTCACTGAGCCACCCAGTGGCTTAAGAGTTAAAAAGAGGATTTAACTTTTCAATTCCTGGTTTATTTCTACAATCAGGAAATTTTTCAACCACTCGTTTGGCTTCCATATAAGAAAATAGTGAACCACAAACAAGTGTGCTTTGAAACAAAATTGTAACCAATTATTTCAAATTTATTAAAAAATAATTTTACACGTGTTTCCAAAGGGGGGGGGGGTATATTTAAGAAGAAAAGCCTTGATTTATTTGACTTGAAGCTCAAGATATCTCTTCAAGTTTAGAAAAATCAGGACAGCAGTTTCCTCTAGCCAAATAGCACGCAAAGGAAATGGAAAGTGGATTTAGTATCACACAATGTAAAGACTGTATATTAGAAACCTGAGGGGCGCCTGGGTGGCGCAGTTGGTTAAGCGTCCGACTTCAGCCGGGTCACGATCTCGCGGCCCGTGAGTTCGAGCCCCGCGTCAGGCTCTGGGCTGATGGCTCAGAGCCTGGAGCCTGCTTCCGATTCTGTGTCTCCCTCTCTCTCTGCCCCTCCCCCGTTCATGCTCTGTCTCTCTCTGTCCCAAAAATAAATAAACGTTGAAAAGAAAAAAAAAAAGAAGAAGAAGAAGAAACAAAAAGGAATCTGAATCGTAAAATTTTTTTTCCCTCAAATGTAAACTTTAGTGTTTTCATTGTTTGGGCAATGACCTTGGTTCCTCAACAATTTTATGTGTGTACACAAACTACTTGTACTCTATTTAAGAGATTTTAAATAGCAGCACATTTCTCAGTAATCTTCAACTACGGGTCTCTCCATCTTCTTACTGTCAATATGAATGCAGGATAGTTGGGGTTGCTTCTCTGGTTTTAAGAATGCCATAGAAGGAGAAGGCAGTGCCTAAGAAAGAGTCATTTATTTGAAAAAAAATTTTTTTTCTATGCTATATATGTTAATATATTTTGCAACATAAATTGAGAAATGGAGTATTACATAGTATAATTGGGTTATTGCTTCTTACTAAAGAACAATTATAGAAAAACTAATAAATATTGAGAACACAATCGGGGCACTGGGGTGGCTCAGTCGGTTGAGGATCCGACTTCGGCTCAGGTCATGATCTTGCGGTTGGTGAGTCCGAGCCCCGTGTGAGGCTCTGCGCTGACAGCTCAGAGCCTGGAGCCTGCTTCAGATTCTGTGTCTCCCTCTCTCTCTGCCCCACCCTTGCTTGTGTTCTGTCTCTCTCTGTCTTTCAAAAATGAATAAACATATTTTTTTAAATAAAAAAAAAAAGAACACGATCAAGGTGGGGATTAATTTTGGTATGAAACAGGTGGGACCTGGAAACCAGGGCAGGAAAAAAAAATACACTAATGATCCCGATGATGGATACTTATGGATCTGGTTGCAAGCCCAGGAAACCTTAAAAACATGTTTCATATACATAGCAACCAGAGAGAAAGCAAACTATTTTTTGCCAGGGAGAAAATGATACATCAACACTTGCTACAGTGTTGCTGTAGTGTAGAAAATACTGTTTGGCAATGGATTATCACGACAGCCAAGACAAAGGCTAAAGATTTATGCCACGAGATTCTGTTCAGTCTCTTTCTCTCTCTCTGTAATTTAATTGTATGGTTCGGAATCCTGGGGTCTTTCAAGGAACATTTGGATGCTGGTTTATTACAATTATTTATTTTCTTTTTCATAAAGCCTCCTAACTTCCTGAAATAGACATCTAAAAAGTTCAGCTTTTTAAATAGCATGCTATGGCTTTATCATTTTGAGGGTGTTATAAATAAGTGCCGTGTATTTTATAAACTAGCTTTCAGTGTATATAGATTATGAGCAAAAAACATTATGACTATTAGTAGTGTATCTTCAATGAAATTACTTTCATAATGTTTAAAAGCAAGAATAGTAATTTCAACGACGATAAATTATTAACAGTTTGTAATTTAACAATGACTACCAATGCAAAGCAAAAATTTTATTTTTGCTAAATATATATTTATGTATTACATATAAAATATATATTATTTTGTTAAATATATATATCTAAATATAGATTTAAAGTTTACTGAAATAGTAGCTATTACATATATTTCACAAAAAGAAGTATATTAGAAAGTGAAGCAAAAGTGCCTACTATTATCATGCTTCACTTGATAACTAACTTCCTCTTCAAAAGTAAATTATAAGGTGATTTTGTGCATATACATGTATAAATGCAAATGGATATATATATTCTTTTCCAATTAAATTTGATTAAAACTTGTCTAAGTGTGTGTATGGGAAAATATATCAAAATAGCAGTAAACTATTAATCTGAGAACATACCCTAGAAAATTTCAATATTTTGAACTTTATTAAGATATAATTTGTAGCCCAATACGTGGTCTGTCATGTGAATGTTCTATGTACACGTGAAATTGTGTATTCTGCAGTTGTTGGGTGTTGGGTGCTAAAACTATCAATTAAATCAGGGTGGTTCAAGTTTTGTTCATGTCTTTGTTCTTACTCATCTTATCTCTAGTTACTTCATTAGTTACTGAGATGCAGTGTGAAAAACACCAACTATAATGGCGGTCTTGTTCATTTATTCCTCTGGTTTTATTAGTTTTTCCTTTCTACGTGCTTTTCAAAACTTTTGATTCTGAAATAAATATAGATTCACAAGAGAATGTACCTGGGATAATGACCTGAGCCAAAATCAAGAGTCAGACGCTCAACCAACTGAGCCACCCAGGTGCCCCTCATTTTTTACATTTTAAATTTTGATCCACTTGGAGTTTATCCTGTTCACAGAGTAAGATATGATTCCAATTTTATCTTGCTTTCCCCAAATGATCACTTACTTTCCCCCAAATCAATTATTTAAATACCCACCTGTACTTGATTCATTTGAGATCCTTCCTTTATGTTGCATTTCCTTGTGTGCATGGGTCTATTCCTGGATTTTTTGTTCAGTCCCACTGGTCTCTGCCTGCTCCTATATCATCAGCACCCCATTAGAACTGTTGGACATTCCTGGTGTTTGAAAACTGGGAAGGCAACTCTATCCTCAAAACTCTTCATCTTCAGGATTTTTTCCTGCATCTCTACATTTCTTATAAAGTCTGTTTGTAGTAGGTTTTCAGTCGATTCTGTTGGCTTTTTAGATCAATGAGATCATCTGTGAATAAATGTTGTTTTATCTTCTTTTCAATTTGTATGTCACTAATTTTGTTCTCTTGTATGATGCTGTTGGCAAATACTTTGATCGCTATAAAATGATATCACTGATAATGAATATCATTGTCTAATTCCTGCCTTTAGCAAATGGCTTTTCCATTCCCAAGTATGATGCTGGCTTTTGACTGAGAAAGTTATATTTTATGATGACATGAGATTTTCCTTTCGTTTCTGGCATGAGGAGAGCAGGGCAGAGAAGGGGGAAGAAGCAAGCCAGAGTGTGATCACAGACAATAGCCTGGCAGAGGTCGACTCTGCAAGAAAGTCAGCCGTTTCTTGGAGGGGAACTCTGGCATGTAAATTGACTCAGAGTTGTCCCAATCTGAGGTAAAAAACTGACTTTCGTATTCCTAAACTTTATAAATCATTAGTTAATGACCACAGGGGTCATCCTGAAGGAGGCGAGTAGGAACTCACAGGCACCTTCAGTTCTCTGTGAAATTGTGCAAAGTGACCACAGGCACCCACAGACAGGGCTCTGAAGACCAGTATCATTCCCTGCGTGTTGAACGCACAACTCGTGGGCAGCGGGAGACCCAGAAATGATAAAAAGACATCGGAGGGCCTATGAGCAGAACACAGATGTTGTGTCCTATACCATGTATGGAATTGTGATTGTGATTGTTATCCTCAGATCTTTTGATGTGATAAATTACATTTATAAATTCCCTAAAAATCTAACTGGAATCACATGGTTCTGTCCTTGTATCACATGGTCCTAGTGATTTTTGGTGGGGGTGAGAGGTTGGTCTTATAAAACTTTCTGTTTCTTCCAGAGAAAATTGACCTGTTTAAACTTTCTGTGTCTTTGGAAGTCAGTTTGATAAATCGTATTTTCCTTAGAAAGTGTCCCTGTCATCTATGGCTTAGATTCAATTGGCATGAACTAAGTAAAATAGATTTTCTTGAAACTAATCCTAAGGTTATTTACCCTTTATCATTTCTTATTTTATGTATTTGTGCTTTCTTCCTTCTATGTCTGATTAATTTATTGACAGATATTATTATTATTATTTATTATTATAATTAAAACCAGGTTTTATTTAATTTCAGTACGCCTGCTTTCCTGGGTTTGTTGTTTGTTTTCAAAGACATTAATTTATTTGTTCTTCTGTCTTTAGATATGTTTGCTTTTGTTTTTGTATTCCTTCTTTTTCACAACTCAGCTAAATAAATAGGAATGTAATCTTAAATATTCCCAGACTTTTCCATGGTTATTAGCTCTTAAACATTTGGCAATCAGCATGGTTATTCTATTTATACCTTCTCTCATCTTCTTGTATTTTTGCTAGCTGCATTATTTTTATATTGTCATAGCATAAAGCATTTATATTCCATTTGTTTACTCCTATCCTTATTTTAGTATTTGTCTCAGATGTAGGAAAAAAATATATATATAATGGTTTAGTTTACCCTGTCATGTATTTAAGTTTATCTTTAATTTCTTGCTGTGTTGGATTTTATTTTCCAATAGTTTCATCCAGTAACATGATGTAAAACATATTCCAATAGTTCTTGTGTTTAAAACCTCAGTCCATAGAATATATATTTGAAGATCTTAATTTGGTATAAAAATATTGGCTAATGCATTTTTTTTAGCATTCTGCACATTTTGATTCAATCTTTTCTGAATCAAAGAAAAGATTTAGACTGAGAAGATTTAGACTCAAGTGGCCAGGATGCCCCTCCCCAATCCTTGGATGTATTGCAGTTTTTGTTTTAACCTCCACATTTCATTATTTTCTTTCTCAAGTATGATTCTTCCCGTAGGATGTCATTAGTAATCCCATCACCAATTTTCTAACCGTATAAGCTATAAACATCTGATCCATTCTTAGAAGGGTACGCAAGTAAATGACTCATTTGGGTTGTCTTCCCCAGGAGATTTGTCCAAACTTTTCTCTGCCCTTATCTCACTGTACCCATACCTTACATACATTCTAAAAGCTTTTCCAAGTTCCCCCAACCCTTGGTACTTGCTTTTTCCTCTCTGCCATTCTCTTCTGGCAAACACGTATTCTAGCAAAAGGTTTCCTCTGAGAATCCTCCATTGAGCCACCAGCAACATCAACAAAATTAGCTATTTTTTATTAGTCATTCCTTTGTCAGAGGGGATAGCTGTTCTAACTGTGTTAGTGTTGGATACATTGTGACGAAATCATTTTCTTAACTCTAACTTGTTCCTGGGTGCTATCATAGGTCTTTGGTAGTTCTTTGTTGAATGAGCATAATATTAATTTGACTTAACCTATAACATTGAGTAAAAATTGTGTCTCTCCCTGGCTCCTCATCCAGAAAGTAGGCTCTACAAAGGTTGAGAGTCAAGTATTTTTATGATCATATTTCTAAGAGACTTACATATCTCTTGCAGCACAGTACCTTTGGCTTGTTAGGTCTACTCTTTCATTGAAAGATGAAGGTCATGGTATCATTGAGAATAAATGGCATGAACAACAAACCCGTGTGAGCTGGGAACAAATTTAGAATTAGAATTAAATATCTTAAATTCCAGAAAGCATACATATGTACTGTCTGCTTTCTTCTCCAATTTTGCCCGCCAAAAGCAAGTCTAGAATAAATATAGTGAAAGTTTAAGGACTAGAAGAAAGAGAAAAGGGAAAGGAAAGATTTCAAATTGGATCTCTCAGAAAACTTCTGACCGAAGTAGTCCACGGAGCTCCTATCCCACTCACATGCTTCTCTTAGAGTTTCTACCTACCATGTGTTTTTATCAGAAAGGTGTTTGCAGTTCTCAACATTTTGCAGACAGGCCAAAAAGATTAATTACAATAATTTCTCCTGCATCTGGGATTATTGATACATAAACAGTTTCTATATCATCATATATATGCATTCCAGCTAACGACACTTGAACTGGTATATGAAGAGCCAATTTATTACATGACCACAAATAATGACGGGCACATAGAGGAGTATGAATTTGCATTTATAACAGACTGGGGATGAGAATTCTATCTTTAGTAGCTAAGAAGATGAATGAGTAAAAGTATGATAGATACAAATAGCAGGGTTCATTACACAATAAGAGAATATTATCAGACATGTGATGAAGATAAATTCTACTGCATGTCAGAGATATCATGTTATTGCCTCTAATCTATCATCGTGTTAATGTTATTTCTATGGAAACATTAAAAGAAATTAAACTACTAAAACCTGAAAACAGATTTGACAGCTACATGTGACAAAAGAAAAATATCGTGATTTTGTCGAAATACGTGCCATTCATTAGCAAGTTATGTTAATTACCGGTAGCTGGTGTTTAGATAATCTATACAATGCATATGGATAAACAAACTTTTAGAGACAAAGATGGTATCATTATTATTGTGTAACAATGATAATTAATATGTATTCATATTGATATACTAATTAATGGGAAAAATCTTAGTTTAGGATTTTCTGGTTCTAGCATGTGCAGCTCCGTTCAGCATAAAGAAACTTCTGTACTTCACAAATTTGTATAAAATTATTATCAATTTTTATGATTGATTTCTTAAACTCAGGCAGGCTTTAATACTCTGAATGGTCTCCATTAACTTACATATGTCGGTGGGGTATTTTTTTGCCCAATTATATTGAATGTGAAAATACTTTATCTGGGTATGTAAAGCCTGTTTCTTCTGTTCCCCCCCACCCCCTTTTCCCACAATTTCCACTAAGGGAAGAAGCTTCCTAAACCTTCTATGTGTAAGTATGTGGGTGTCTGTATATGCATGTGGTTGTGAGGTGTGGGAGGGGATATTGTTGTCCCCCAGATGCTCCCTACTTTAGCAAAGACTATTTCTGTCCCAAGAAGATCCAATTCTTTGTTTCTCCACATATGCTTTCATCATAAAAAAATAAGAAAGATGAGCAGAGAGGTTTTTCCTCCCACTCTTCTTTATTCTTCTAAAGTTATAGTAGAAAATAAAGCTAATTATTTATGTAGCTGTAATCACAAGAAAAAGGAAATAAGAATCAAATTTAACTTTCTCAATTTAATCATTAAAGTTCATTTATATATAAATAAAGTTCACTCAAAATGAACTTTGTAACGCTCAGATGAAAGATGTTGAAAACTGTAAGTGACAAGAACTAATATTATATTTTATCCCTGGAGGTAAAGTATTTTCAGTTTTCTAATATAAAGAAGAAATTATGACAAGGACTTCACAAAATGGCTAGATTTTTTAACATGAATTCAACTTGTAGCAACAGATCAAAGTCAGTCAGGTTAATTATTTGGAGACTAGATTGCTGTGGACAATCAATCAATGGAACAAAACAGCCTTTCAGAGTGATCCTTTATGGAATTTTTAATGTGAGCGATGGTATTCCCAGAAAGATTTAATTTTGTAAACTAGTCATCCAGCTGTCTTTGTAAGGTCTGTGGCAATAAACACATGTGACCAAGACTTTCCAAAATAGGAGGGAAAGAGTTGTGTGTGTTAACTATGGGTGAAGATTTGATTTGAATCTATAAATGATTTTAGATTTAGGAGTTGTCAGTCCACTTTTGCTCAGTAATATTATCTGGAGACCTTTGATGATTCATAGATAAGCTGTAATGAAAAGTATAAAGCTAGAAACAGAGTCCAAAATTTGTTTGGAAATTTTAAATGAAGCAATCTTCCCAAATGCGTATGAACGCCTGCTTTGATCGCTGGCCATTTTAAAATCTAAATTATCAAATAATTGTCTTATTCTTCCATCATGTTCCATGTAGAGAGACAGTTTTTTTTTTTTTTTTATCTTTGTCTTAAGGTCTCTGGCAGAGCTGAGAGTTCCTCATTAGCTCTTCTATTTTTGGGCTTTGGAACAGTTCCACTTAGAAAGAATCTGATATTATCACATTCTACATAGAAAATGCATTCAATAAATAATTGCTTACTCATTGCTTGTTAACAAGCAGTCACAGATTGAAATAATGGGCACAGGATCATAATTTGGAAGGCCAGCAGCAAGGACAATATTTTTTGTGTATACTTCTATACATTAGTCACTGAGGCTTCTTTTTTTACACATATTTTAATTTAATAATAATAATTTTTTAAAAAGACTTAGGTTCTAATTAGTCTTTGCCATTAGAAATCTGTGTGGTTGGGTATATAGTATCACTTCTCTGAGTCTGATTTTCATCTAAAAAATAGTCTGTTGTAGATCATCTTTAATTTTTTAAAAATTTTTAAATTTAAATTTTTTATTTTTTCTAGTTTCAGAGAAAGAGTATGAGCAGGGGAGAGGAGCAGAGAGAGAGAGAGAGAGAGAATCTTAAGGAGGCCCCACGCTCAGCACCGAGCCTGACCTCACAACGGTGAGATCGTGAGCTGAGCCGAAATCAAGAGTCAGACACTTAACTGACTGAGCCACCCAGGCACCGCCTCTATTATCTTTAAAGGCACTTTGAAATCCCAAATTTCCATTGCAAAAATTTCCCTCAATTCTTTCATGGCCAGATAGAACTACACAGACTTCCGCGTTTGTCTGGTTTGAGACCCAGTTTTGGCTATCATCAGCGCTAGCGTTTTCCATAGTAAACACATAACTATGTTAGCTCTCAGAGACATGGCTCTCTACCTTAGAAAGAATAGAAGCCATATCGGTCACCAAGCGCCACCACCCTTCAGTTTCCCCTGCTTTTCCAGGTCTCTTCTTCCACTCCAAGTCAGCAGTAATCAGTTGTGTTACTTAATGAGATTTTTTTGTTCACCTTATATGTATAGACTTGTTATGGAGGAAACGTATGCCTTGGATTCTTTAGAATTTGGAATAAAATTGCATTTATTTCAATAGTGTAATTTTTATCTTTGACAGAGTTACTGATGTTCTTTTACTGAATGCTATCATCCAGACAAAAGATCTCTTTGAAGGCTCTCTGAGGCTATGGTGCAATGATTAGGAGTAAGGACTTCAGAATTACAACAGTTTTCTGTGATTAGGAACAAATGTTTTCATGCCTCTTTTTTCTTAATTGCAAAATGAGTTAGCCATAGTACTTATCCCATTGGCTTGTTGGGCATATCAAATGCAATCTTACACAGAAAATTCTTAGTACATTAGTTATATGTAGCCAAATTATAAATAGCATTCATGAAAGTTTGCTGCTGTTGTGTTGATTATGAGATTCAATAATAATACTATTCTTACTTACTTTCAGTAATAATCAAGATGGTTTAAAATTAATAAAAGTACTTGCCAATGAAAAGAGGGAATTTAAGTAAGAATACCTCTGGGAAAATCCCCCACGCCACACTCAATCCTATGAAAACACCATTCATATAATTTTATGTAGCTTCTTTGGTCAAGGGATTTCCTCTCTGTCGAATCCGTCTTCTCATTCACCCAATCAGTCCTCAAAAGCAAGTTTGGAGGAAATGCTCCCTTAGCATCAGCCTGCAGGCGGTACTCTTTGACAAAGATTCACAGCACACGGCCTCTGAGGGGCATTCTCTCTGGTGACCTGGACACTTTGCTGGGTCATAGCTCTACTCCCTCGTTAGGAGAGGAGATTACCCGACAGCACATTCAGGAGCAACTTCCCCCTTAGGCGTTAAGGGAAGTGTGCAATCTGATGGCACGGTGTACAAAGTAAACGGCATCCTGGAAATCAAGCCTGAGATCCACAGCAAAGAGGTACATGTTCTCAAGCCACAATGCTGGCTTATTGTCCAGGGCCTGGGCTACATCACATGAAGGAACTACCCAGCATCCCTTGTAGTGTTCCAGGAAGTTGGAAAGAAAGACACCATCCTCTCCTCTGGCCAGCAGAGCTTTAATAGGCTAGTCTTTCATTAAGTGAATTCCTAAATGTTGACCAAATTCTTTCAGACAGAGGCAGCTAATGGTTCAGGGTGCATGTGATGCACTTGCTGTTACATAGACACTGATTAAAAAACAAAAAAAATCCTTCGGGCTGCTTTCCCAGAGCACTCACAGGCTAGAGGTGGGGGCTGGGCAGCAACTTTTCTTCAGTGGTTTCTTTCATGTTCCAAGAAGGATGGTCATGTGTTTTAGCTTAGCCGATACATTCCAATAAAATGATTTTCAAAGAGACAGGACAAATAATAGGCGTTTTACATATGGTGGCTGTGGACGTCACGTGGAGCTAATTTTCTCATCCACAATATATTTGTTATTCCCCAAACTGGCTATGTGTGATTCATTTAGGCTGTCTCTTTATTTAATTTTACCTAATAAACTAATGAGACAGTCTAGTGAAGCCTCTATGATCAATATAATTTGGGTGAGTGACTTAGCATACATTTCCTTTAGGATATTTAAGATCGATCCATACCCTTCCAGTTTTTTATTTATTGCTTGTTGGTTGGTTGGTTGGTTTTTTTTCTGTTTGTTGTTGTTGTTGTTGTTGTTGTTGTTTGCTTGTTTTTGGTTTTCCCCCTGACACAAAGTTCAAAGAAAGGAAAGTATCTCTAGTCTGGATAGCATTATTGTGTTTTTTTAGTTTTTTTTTTATGTTTCTTTATTTTTGAGAGAGAGAGACAGAGCACAAGAAGGGAGGGGCAGAAAGACAAAGGGAGACACAGAATACAAAGCAGGCTCCAGCCTCTAAGCTGTCAGCACGCAGCCTGACACGGGGCTCGAACTCAGGAAGTGTGAGATCATGACCTGAGCTGAAGTCAGATGTGTAACCGACTGGACCACCCAGGCCCCTTGTGTTTTTTAAAGCATCATTCTTGGTGACAAGATCTTAACAGAGAGAAATCAGCTTCAATTTGTTTTCTTGGGTACAAATATGGTTTTAGCAAATGATATTCTTTATTTCTCACAGTACCAATGGCAGTTGTCAAGTGTCATTCTTGTATCCTTGAAAATACTTAAAAAATGTGTGTTAGAAAGTGGAAGTCACTACCGGAGACAATTAATTCACAGCTTAAAAAACAGCTTACCCTCCGACAGCAGGAGAAAAGGAGACACCGTCCATTAGGCAGAAATTATCTTTCTACAAAAGAGCAATAGTAACTTCTTTGAGCTTTGTTTTGTTCTCCAGTGGCTGATCGCACAAAATCTCAAGGTGGCCGTTTTGACCATTCTCCTCACATCAGTGACAGTCTCCCTCAATGCAGTGTAGTTTTCAGCATCCTTGCCCTCCTATGAGGTGACTGGGCATACCTCCATGGGAATGATGTGACCACAGGTCAGATGAAGACACCAGATGGTTTTCCTGTCACGGGGACCTATGTATGAACGACAATGTAGTGCAATTACTAACTAAACCTAGTGCAACTCAGAGATGTATGACAGGGTGAGAAGGTCTCCTCAGCATTGTAGTAAATGCAGCCCAATTAGCCAGAGTCCATGTGCATGGTTTCTGCATTGCTTAAGGCCACAGAGAGTTCCAGAGAGATGGGCATCACAGTCTGGAGTCCAGTTGTCTATCTGGAAGTTTCAGGCTTACGTCTTCAGCGAAGCAAATGAGTTTATGGAAACCCTGACTCGTCAGCAACTCATGATTACTGAGTTCGGGGTAAAAGATTTTCTAGAGGGAGGCATTCAGTGACTATCTACCCGGTAATATCATGTCATGAAAAGAGTGAATATGGACACTAAGAAATATTTTGACATATTTGGAATAATCTTTTTCCCCAAGACGCATTAAACGAATGTTCATGAGACTTTGTTAAAAGGATCATGCAGGAAGGAATAACTGTTTATATGTTCAATTTCGTGTAGTGGATTTTAAATTTTGATGGCCTCTGTTCATATAGAACCTTCATATGTTCCCCATATAATATGATTTACGAAGTATTAGAACAATGTATTTTATGATCTACCTATTTTGAGAGAAGTGTTTAAATAGTGGGCTCAATAAACCATCTGAAGCCCACGAGTGTAGAGAAAATTCAGAGAAAACAAAAATAAGTAATGACTAATTTCTTTCATCCCTACCCTGCTTGTTCTAGAATTTCGTTCCACACACACTCTCTCTCTCTTCCAGTCTTTAAGATTGATAAGACTTGTAAGACAAGCACAGTGATAATTTTTTAAATTTTACTTGAGAGAGAGAGAGAGAGAGAGAGAGAGAGAGCATGCAAGGGAGAGGGGCAGAGGGAGAGAGAAAGAATCTGAAGCAGGCTCCACACTCAGTGCAGAGCCCAACATGGAGCTCGATCCCATGACCCTGGGATCGTGACCTGAGCTAAAAATCAAACGCTCAACCACCTGAGCCACCCAGGTGCCCCAAGCACAGTGAAATTTTACGAACCTATTACTCTGTCCAAGAGACAGATTCAGGAATGCCTCTGCTGCCATCTAGCTCTGTGACTCTGGACAGGCCACACGCAAGGTCATTTCTTCACCTGCAAAATAATGTCCTTCTCTGCTCTGAATTTCTACCATTCTTCTATCAGGTTACTGTAAGTTTGGGAATCGTAACAGGTCATAGTGTTTTTCACCCTTACATATATTCTGCAGGGGTTGGTGGAGAAGAGGCTGTCTTTACACTGGGAACCAAAGAGCAATTCACCTCCCCCACCAGATGAACATGGCCCTGGATGCACATTGCTGTTAGATCACCTAGCACACCACTGTTGATACAGCTTAGTGCTCTTATGATGCTTGCCAAAAAAAAAAAAAAAAAACTCCATTAACTGCACACTCACTTTGATTGATGTTATTTATTGTAGCAACTGC
Source organism: Prionailurus viverrinus (assembly GCF_022837055.1). Lineage (NCBI taxonomy): Eukaryota > Metazoa > Chordata > Mammalia > Carnivora > Felidae > Prionailurus > Prionailurus viverrinus. Next base: position 19,316,004 of record NC_062565.1, on the reverse strand, counting down.
TTTTTATCTTAGGTTACTGGCAGTGATGAATATGAGGTGTTACTAGTTAATTTAATTTTATTTTGGAAGCGTTGCCATTTTGCCCAGTGTCTTCAGCAAGAACTCAGAGAACCATTTAACTCATGAATTCACAACTCTATGTGAAAACTAAAGCTATCTAAATAATGGATTTAAAGTATCAGCCCTGTTCATCATAAGCCAAAATCATAATATACACAGAGCATTCAGCTTGGTATTTCTAGCTCAATTTGGGGAAATCTCTTGCTAAGTCTAATAACACAAGCAAGAAAGTCCTATTTTTAATAGATATAAGCAAAGGGCTTGTTCTGCTGAAGTGAAGCATTATCAGGTATATCCTGCCACTGAAATCTAGAGAAATATCTTTAAAATATCCATGTACCATAATAGAATAAGATGATAGCTTCACAAGATTCACAAGACTTAAACTTTAGTATTGGTTCTTCCATTTACTGTCAAATAACCTGGAATAAACAAGTTAATACTCTTGGTTTGTTGATTAACAGAGTGAACACCAAATGGGAAAATTTGCGTGAAAGCACTTTGAAATTTATAATCTGCTATACAAATGAAAGGCACTGTATTGTGATATAAATGATTATTCACGATGATGATAAAATTACGCTGGAATGGTTACAATTAGAAAACAAAATACTTTATTCCCAAGAGTATTTTATTTATTCTATCTTTATCCACTTGGGTCACTGAAGAGATCAACATGGCAGTTTTACACTGTGTAACCTTTGCAAGATTGCATTCATAATATCTTCCTTAAACTACTGTTGTGGGATCACAGATGGATTGCAAACCATCCTCTTTAGATTTGATCAAACCCACACCGTGGAAGAGAAGTGATTCTGTGAGAATGACCTCTAAAGGATAGATCTATAGCAAAGCCTTCCTGGCAAAGGATGGTTAATGAATTTACTCTGGTCCAAGAGGAGTCAGCTTGATAAAGGTGTCTTTGTTCATTTTGATATGACAATCCATTACCTTGTGATGGCATCGGCATAATCAATTTTTCACAATAAATTGACACAAGCCATCTGTAACACATGTTGCTTGCATTACGCTCCCTTGTATGCAATACTGAAATTGGTTAGTATTTTTTAAAATAATTTTTATTCCTTAATCTCTTGGGAGACTTCTCTCTCTGAGAAAACAGTTCTGATACAAAACAAATTTTATTTTCTGGCAAAACCGGGGGGAAAATCTAAGTTTGGTAGAATTGCAAAATTGTGAAAGATTTTGTGGTTATGCTTTGAAGTTTAATGTAGGACTTTATAATGAAATGAAACAGTTTTCGTGCCTGAAAAGCACCATTTTCTGTATGAGTAAAATTGATGTTCTTTTGTGGAGACTTACGTTTCGGGGGAAGAAAGAAATATATTTAGCACGTTTACGAAAAGACATATCCACTGGTGTGGATGCAAAAAGGAATATGTCAGAGTTGTGAAGAGATGTATGGTGCTGCTGTTTCATGATGAAGAGAATTGAAACAGAGTTATACATTGTTCAAATGGTCCCATATTATGTGGAAAATAAGTCTGAAAAGTTCTGCTTTGTTTTTCCACTAACAAGGAAACCACATTTTCAACCTGCCAAACTACTTCTGTGGAACAAATTATTCACTTCTTGGAAGCTACATGAATTCTTTCAGGCAATTTCATAATAGATGAAGTTGTAAGTGCCTTTAGAATTATCTTAGCCGTACTAGACACACAACCAATACTCAAGAAACATTTTATAGACCAATGAAACTGCATTAAGCCTTTCATTGGCTTCAACAAGGTCACATTTGGCTCGAACACCTGGTTTACTTGTGGGGAAGGGCTAAGCACCAAGTCACAAAACGTGGATTGGCTTTCCGCTTCCATGACATTCTTTATGGTGTCTTCATTTAATACCATGCAAAAAGAGCCCATTCTTCATCCTCACCTTAGAAACCACTGGAAAGTCTAATGGCTACCACATAATAGGACTATTGCAGACAATTCTGAGGTTCGAGAAACACCTTTAAATTTAGAAATGAAAAGGCATCCCCAGAATGAATGTGTCCAGCTCTTCCATTCAGGAATATGTGGACTGCCATCATCCAGAAGACTCAGCTAGACTTTGAGTAAGATGGTGTAGTGTCAAGTTTATTTTCCCTTTAGTATTTTCTTGGGAAATTGCATGGCTTTTCTTTAGCTCAAAGTCATCTGCAACATTCTATGGAGATTAAACAAAATATCAAAACAGTACTGAAAATTATAACTTTCTAATTTGAATATAATTTTATGTTCTTTATATTTAATAGTATATAGATTGCATATAACATTAATATATAATGTTTTATTAATATATAATTCTTTATATTTATTTAATATATAATCCTCTATATTTAATATTCTTTATATTTAATATTCTTTGTATTTAATATTAAATATTACATATAACCTTAATATATAATGTAACATATAGCAATTTTAAAATTATACTTTAATGTATAACTGTTATAATTATAAACATTTTCCAAAACTTGTAAGAATTAACAACAATGTTATAATAAGCCCCTAAATTTGTAAGAGTCAATTAAGGAAAGTAAAATAAATAAGTAAGTAAGTAAATAAATAAATAAATAAATAAAGTTATGGAAAGTATCAATTTAGGGCAATATTTATTTTAAACTGGCTGGCTGGAATTTTTCCAAACTACTTTGAATAAGGAAAACAACCTATTCTGCTCTTAATACGTTTTGATAAAAATATTAACAAATACTACAATATGAAAATAATGTGCTATTTATTCCCAGTTAATTCAGATTAATAACTCTTAAGTGTATAGGATTCATCACTTTTTTCCATTTTTCTCAAATTCTTTTTTTTTTTAATTTTCTTTTTTACCGTTTATTCAGTTTTGAGAGAGAGAGAGAGAGAGAGAGAGAGAACATGAGCAGGAGAGGGGCAGAAAAAGAGGGAAACAGATCTGAAGGAGGCTCCAGACTCTGAGCTGTCAGCACAGAGCCTGACGCGGGACTTGAACTCACAAATCATGAAATCATGACCTGAGCTGAAGTCAGACACTTAACCAACTGAGCCACCCAGGTGCCCTGTTTTTTCCTCAAATTCTTTAAGGCATTCTAGATAGTAATTCAGGCAATCATGGGCAATTTTAGAAATATGAATCAAATTGATTGGGCCTCAAATTTCTTTACAGACTGTAATGACCCAGATTAGCTATAGAAAACTATCAGATCACTAAAAAATCACACCTCTTTTTGTTGGTTTGCAAACCTCTCAGGAACTTTCTGACTCTGGGCCCCAAAACACAAAGGGCAGGGAGAAAGTGAAGAAAGAGGCAAGTCATTCCAGGTTGGTAGGTAGTTGGGTTTTTTTCTTGTTGTTTTGTTTTTTAAGCTTATTTATTTTGAGAGAGTGAAAAGGATCAGGGGAGGGGAAGAGAGAGAGGGGGACTGAGCATCTGAAGCAGGCTCTGTGCTGACAGCAGAAAGCCTGATGTGGGACTAGAACGCACGAACTGTGAAATGATGACCAGAGCCAAAGTCGACGCTTCACCGACTGAGCCACCCAGGCGCCCCTATGTTTGTTTTAATACCTCTCCTATATGGTGACATGATCAAGATTTCATTTCCATCTCACACTAAATGATTTTTATTTTAATGGCTTTATCTTTTAAAAAACAGTTTTAGGTTCACAGAAAAATAAAAGGAAGGTACAGAAATTTCCCATATATCCCCCGTTCCTGCACATACACAACCTAGTGCACAATCAACATTTCCCACCAGAAGGATACTTTTGTTACCACCGATGGACCTACACTGATATGTCATTAGCACTCAGAGTTTATAGCTTACCTTGGGTTCACCGGAATGTATACATTCTGAGTTTGGACAAATATACAATGACATATATCCATCATTGCAGCAGCATATGAGGTACATATAGAGTATTTTCACTGTCCTAAAAATCCTTTGTGCTCTGCCTATTCATCCTTCCCCTTGTCCCTCAATACCAATCACCACTGATCTTTTTACTGTCACCACACTTTTTGCCTTTTCCAGAATGTCATGGAGTTGTTATCATACAGTGTGTAGCCTGTTCATGTTGACTCCTCTCATTAGTAAAATGCATTTAAGTTTCCTTTGTGCCTTTTCGTGGCTTGATAGCTTGTTTTGTTTTAGTACTACATAATATTCCACTGTCTGGATGGACCATAGCTTATTTATCCATTCACCTCCTGAAGGACATATCAATTGCTTCCAAGTTTTGGCAATTATGAATAAAGTTGCTATAAACATCTGCGTGGAGTTTTCTGTGTGGACATAGTTTTCAACTCCTGTAGGTAAATACCAAGGAGTATGACTGCTAGATTGTATGGTGAGAGTACGTATAATTGTGTAAGAAATCACCAACCGTCTTCCCAAGTGGCTGTACCATTTTACATTCACTCCAGCGATGAGTGGAGAGTTCTTGTCGCTCTACATCCTTGTCAGCATTTGCTGTTGCCAGTGGTTTTGGTCATTCTAATAGGTGTCTAGTGTTATTTAATTGTGGTTTTGATTTGAATTTCCTTGATGATATATGATGGGGAGCATCTTTTCATATGCTTATTGGCCTTCGGTATACATTCTTTACTGAGGTGTCTGTTCAGGTCTCTGGTCCATTTTTCAATCAGGTTGTTTGTTTTCATACCGTTGGGTTTTGAATGACAGCTTCTTAAATTCATTACTTGCCATGTTTGCAATGCATTAAAAAAAATTCGTTACCAGTATGCCTTTTGGAAAACCCAAAACTCTAGGCATAGAGTTCTGTTCATTGTCTGACATGTATGAAGGATTTACTGACTGTTTATATGTCTAAAGAGGACTGAAGCTTCCCATCGTCCCTATGTTTGATCCGCAAAGGCAAGGCAGAGTAAGAAAAAGACAGTATTGGAAAGGGGAATGTAGGGAAAACCTTGTGTCCTCACGTCTGAATTAAACCTATCTTTTACAGAAAGGCACATAATTTCTGGATTTACTACAGAACCTCACAGTGTATAAAAGGCCCCCTATAGAAAGGAGGTTATCTTGCCAAGATGCTACAAGCCTATAAAGAAACATGCCAATATTTCTGTGCCAACATACCTGAAATGTGCTTACCACCTACTGCATGCAGTAGAGAACCCTGACAGGCATCAGATGGAACCCACACGGGCTCAGTTATGCTCGAAGTTACTATTTCATAGTATAGTGAAAAGAGCAACCAGGTACATGTGAGTTATAATCACAATTCACTTGCTTGACGGTTGTGTATTGTCAGGAAGGTTTTTTGCCCCTGAAGGGGTATCAAGCATCTTGTGAGTCTCTGGTTCCAAGGGAAGATCTATCCCAGGTAAGTGAAAAAGTGGAACAGTTTACTTTTATGAACTCCCACTGATAATCTCTCCTGGCCTTTAATTATTTACTCAGAACTTTTCTCTCCTCAGACACTTAACAAAATCAGCGCCCCTTGGGGCTCCTGGATGGCTCAGTCAGTTAAGAGTCCGACTCTTGGTTTTGGCTCAGGTCATGATCTCACGGTTTGTGAGTTCGAGCCCCACGTTGGGCTCTGTGCTGACAGCAAGGAGCCTGCCTGAGATTCTCTCTGCCCCTCTCTCTGCCCCTCCCCTGCCTGTTCTCTCTCTCTCTCTCTCTCAAAAATAAATAAATACAATTCTAAAAATATTTTTAAAACATCAAGAAAATAATATAAGTGCCCCTAGACAACTCAAATTGTTTGGACATTCTGGAAAGGACGCCATATTCTGGGTCGATCATTCGCAACTGCCAATAAATGCAGGCCCCAGAGTCAGTATTGCAAAAAAGGCTTTGGGATCCCTGTGGAAACAGCCCAATCCTTACTTAGGTGTGAAGCAACTGCTAGTTAGTTAGCACAATGGTTGTCAAACATCCTCATACAATTTCCTCCGGCCCAGGATGGTCAGCTCAACTGCCCGCCTCACTTAGCTTGTTCTGTTTTAGACACAAATGTCTCAACACATCAGCTGTGAGGTGTAATTTCTGGACTATAATTACAATGTCAGCATCACATTGTGTCATTTTAATCTCTGCTGAGGGTCTTTAGTTCCTAAGGAGTAACTTAGAATCCTTTTGAATCTCAGTATTGCATGAAGGCAGAACAATTACAAAAAAGAGAGAACACTGATTTATACATTAGAGGCTTTGAAATAAAACTTGAGCAAAATATATGATGAAAATAAACCTAGGAACTCCCTTTCTTTGCAAATGTCCATGAATCCCAGATATTTTTGGAAACTCGTTTTCAAGGACAGGAACTATTTTCGATTTTTTCTTTAATTTCTTGTCAGCTTATTCAAGCAATATATACACATTGAAAAAAAGGTCCCGCTAACAGCTTCTATTTCTATTCCTCTCCCCCAGAGATAAGTACTATTATCATTTTGGCATATGTACTTCGCATATTTTAGCATATGTCACGCACAAGATTGAAAAGTTTTCGGAGCGCCTGGGTGGCTCAGTCGGTTAAGTGTCCAACTTTGGCCGGGGTCATGATCTCACTGCTTGTGAGTTTGAGCCCCGCGTTGGGCTCTGTGCTGACAGCTCGGAGCCTGGAGCCTGCTTCGGAATCTGTGTGTCTCTCTCTCTGCCTCTCCCCTGCTCATGCTCTGTCTCTCTCCATCTCTGAAAAATGAATAAACATTAAAAATTTTTTTAAAAAAATAAATTTCATTCATTTTTTTAAAATCTAATCTCTGCACAGGACTTTGATAGAAACCTTAACTACGCACTCAGCATTTTCAAACACAAACTCAGTGCTCTTGAAGTGAAGTTGATGATGTCTCTGATTCTTTGGGATCACATAACTAAAGAAAGCAGAGAGGTGGAAGAAAAGGAGAGTCAAGGCCAGTTATTGAGTTGGAGCTATTTACATTTTTAATAACTTTGAGAGGTTATGCAGTGTCATATTTTAACGGAATATCTAGCAACCCCTTGGCGTCTGTTTTTCCTCTCTATTTGCATAAGCAATTGACAGCTCATTAAGAGCTCATTAGGAAGCAGTGGAGACCCAGTGATCAGGGTCTCAGTTGCTGAGAAAGAAGTCCTCATTTGTAAATGTCCTCAATATTTCAGGAGAATAGGAAATGGAGCTAAGGTATCTGATGGTGAAGGCAAGTAAGCTCTACCTACTTATAAAACAGAAAATGATGGTAATATTGCCATTCATTAAATCTTAGCCTATTCGCCTTACTAAGAAAAGATAAAGGTGATAGAATTCATAACTCTAATTTGATCATGAAAAACAAGCGAAAAATTTCCACATTCCCTGAGTTTTCCTTTCCTTCTTTTCTCCCCAAATTTTATGTATCATCTATCTATGTTTCCAACTATCTATCTAACCTATCCTTAAATGCTAGATGACTATATCTTAGAGAAACCAACTAATCTAATTGTTTAAGAAAGGTCTATATGTGGGGGGAAAAATTGACTATGCTTCTTTGCTGGTAAATACTCTTCAGAATATAAATTAGTTCTTTTTTACTTGCTAATACTCCCTGGACCCAAACAAAGCAGACCAAAATCGGATCTCCTCTGAATAAATGTTTGCCTGATACTTCTAAATCTCTAGATACCAAAACCCTATTGTAAAATGAAAGGCAAATGCACACTGGTGTGCTGACGATTCTTTTGCCTTCGGATTGCATTTTGTAAAACGCATGAATAGAAAGCACTTTTAAACGCTCAGGAATCAATACAGAGGAAGCGGTGGGAACACATTTATTCCTGTTTTATTCCATTTCGGGGCTGCCAGAGTTTTGCTTGACCAGATGTTGCAGTTTCCAAGTCAGATCTGTGCGTCCCCTGGTTGTCAACTAAAGGCTGCCTTACCTATAAACGTGAAGGCTTTCTATCTACTCCTACCTTTTGTGTTGGTTGGTTTGTTTGTTTTGCTTTTGTTTGGGTTTTTTTTTGCATATTCCCTTTTGGCAAGAGGGTTCCATTTGAGAGCAAGAGAGAGAGAGAACCCGGTATTCTTATGTGGTCCATCCACCCTCACTTTATTTTGCATTATCGCCTTTTGGCAGGAAAGAAAATTGAGAGCTGCAGTCTGTATCTAAGCCATTTGTATGTTCTTTATTGGGGTACGTTTGAATGCCCAATTGGATCTCAATGGCTCATCCTTTGTAACATAAAGTAAAAACATGGTGCTTGAGAAAAGTAACGACACACACAGCTAGGCCCTTTCATGGCAGTTGGTAAAGCATAAGCTCTGCCTCTCTGTGTGGCAGTTTCCCTTCTCTTTTCTTTTCTTTCACTGTGACAAGCAGCCATTGTCCCCTTGGTGAGATCTGCAATATTACTTTGACCCCAGCCCATCAATCTGCCTCAATTGGATAATGATCTGTAATCACTTTCTTTCAGGGGAGTCTATAAATTTGCCAAGGCCCCATTCTTTTCTGAAGGACTCCTTATGTTCACTCCCGTTTGTGCAAATGCGCCCTCTTTTACAGGGCTAAATAGCCATGCACATGGTCCATTCTGTGAAGAGGCACCGGGAGGGTTTCTGTTGATTTTCCATGCTCTAGTCTCTTAAAGGAGACTTAGTCTGACATGCCGGGACGCAGTGGGGGGTGGCCGAGCCAGGCCACATCACAGGCAGCCGCTTTTCTCATTAAGACTGACCCACCATTAGGTCACTTTGTGTCGTCCTTGTAATCAATGAGCTTAATGTTCAGTGCAAAAAAAAAAAAAGTCATAAGGAAAGGAGGGTGGAGGTGGAAGGGAAAAGGAACTGGTAGAAAGGACAGAGAAATCCAACACGTCTAAGTCTTACGGATGTACTTTGCTAGCAAAAGGTGAAAGGAACGCAAATATCATTTGACGTCTCAAGTAACTGGTTCCTTCAGGTCCTGTTTGTGTTCTGCAAAGCATGACAATTCTTAGATCCTACTTCTCTCCAGTGGCATCCACTCTTCTCATTAAGTAGGATGAAAGGCTCCGTATCAGGCTCAGTCAACATTTGCAAGGGAATCATGGAGGGAAGGCAAAGGTGGACAAAGTTCACGAGCATTTGGGCAAGTTGGGAGTGTTACAAGAATTCAGCATAAGAGCATATGGACCCAAATATATTCATGCCCTTAGCCACATGGAATAAATGAACAACAACAACAACGACGACAACAACAACAACAAAGGAAGAAAACACCTAGAACATAATCTCAACTGCTCTTATATTAAGGGGACATGAAAAGGCTTTTGGGTCATCATATTTCCAACACAAAGAGAAAGAGTGTCTCCATGCACAGTGAGGGGTACAAATATAAACACACTCTAACCAAAATAAGTATCAGTGAGCAGAGAACTAGATAAGCTGACAAGTCAGGCCTTTAGAGAACCTACATCGGTAATGACAATAATTTGCAAGAAGATAAACTTCTTTCCAAATACCTGTGTCTGATTAGTTTGTAGTAAACCGATGGTGCCTTTTTCATTAGGTTTAGGCAAACGGTTTAGGAAAACAATAAAGGACATCACAAAACTGTCAAGGGGACGTCAGAGGGGGAAAAAAAGCAAATAGTTTTAAAAATGTTTGTGTTTTGCACCATCCTGTAGAAAAAAAATGTTTATATTGATTTTCACATTCCTGTGTTCATTTTTCTACTTATAAACATTTTAAAAATGATTTATAACCTACATATACATATATATACAGAAAACACATCAAACATGACAAATAATAATTTTAGCGAATAATTATGAAAAAAAAAACACTTGTGTAACCACCATACTGCTTAAGAAATTGATGTTTGTGATTGAGATATTAGAATCAGAAGCTAAAAAGAAAATTAACTCTTTCAAATCAGTAGGATCCTCTAGTGAATCATGGATTATGTGGTCCTTTCAGGAATCGTGGATCATAGGAGGCCAGATGAAACCCTTAGAAGTCACACAGTCAATGTGACAATGTCATCAAAGAAGAGTCTAACACCAAAAGTGGTTAAGTCACTTATCTCGAGTGTCATAGCTCCTAGGGGCTGAATTCAGGCTGTGTGCCAGGTGTGAATCACTTTTCCATTCTTAATTCCATTTCATCAAGGGTCTCTGATGGGGAATAAGTCTCTGTGTCCAAGTGTTTCCATCATATACCGAAGGAAAGCAAACTCATTCTGTATCTTAACTGACCTCATTCTACCCATGGAACCTCACACACTGAGAAAGTAATCACTTCAAATATGGAGGACAACTGTTTTGTCTGGCTCATAAAATGGCCATGCATAAAACTGTCTGGAAATTCCAAATACTGAAGTCAGAGACATATTTAAGTTTTACTGTTACTGGGGCGCCTGGGTGGCTCAGCTAGTTAAGCGTCCAATTCTGACTCAGGTCGTGATCTCATGGTTTGTGGTTTCAAGCCCTGCATTGGGCTCTGTGCTGATAGCTCAGGGACCAGAGCCCGCTTTGGATTCTGTGTCTCCCTCCCTCTGCCCTTCCCGGCCCCCTCTCTCTCTTAAAAATGATTAAACATTAAAAAATTTTTTTTAATAAAAAACAAGAAGTTTTACTACTACTACTAATAGATGTTGAATAGTGTGAATCCCACAGTTACAAGATATTAGTATTCAAATTATAAAATGTATCATGGGGGCACCTGGGTGGCTCAGTCAGTTGACTTTGGCTCAGGTCATGATCTCATGGTTCATGAGTTCAAGTCCACATGGACCTTGTTTCTGTCTGTGGAGAGCCCTCCTCTGATCCTGTGTCCCCCTCTCTCTGCCCCTCCCCCAGTTATGCTTTCTCAAAAATAAATAAAACATTTTTAAAAAATGCATCATGAATGTCTAATTTCAATTCAGCTTTTCTTCCACTGGAATTCTCTAGCTAAAAGTTAATTCGAGAGTTAGGAGAACTATAAAATTATGCTACATGCAATAGTATTTACATTTTGTGAGTTTTTTTCCTAAAAAAAGTAAACTTGTTTCTTAAGGCTTTTCGTATATTGGCTGGAAACGTGTAGGGTAGTTAGTACAAGTTAAAAAGATTGTTTTTTCAATAAAGTATTGACAAAAGAACTATTGACTTATAAAATGACCAGAAATCTTGTAGTCCCCAGATACAAAATTCAAAAATTTTCTTTCCTGTCTTTTAGGTAAGTTGATTGCTATTTTTTTTTTAATTTTTTAAAAAAATTTTATTTATGTTTGAGACAGAGAGAGACAGAGAGACTGAGCTTGAGTTGGGGAGAGGGAGAGAGAAGGAGAGAGAGAGAGACACAGAATCCGAAGCAGGCTCCAGGCTCCGAGCTGTCAGCACAGAGCCCGACGTGTGGCGGGAACCCACGAACCGCGAGATCATGACCTGAGCTGGAGTCAGACACTCAACCAACTGAGCCACCCAGGAGCCCCTGAATGCTATTTTTCATCAATGCCTCCTTCGGGACAAATAATAACCACAAAATTATCTCCATTATTTTAAAAAGGAAGAAACTGAGGCTCAGAGAGGTTGTTTCTTGCCCGTGGTCACGTAGCTGTTAAGAAGCTAGATTAGAATTTGACCCTACGTGTGTCTGGCTCAAAAGCATATATATTCTCTACTGTCTGCTCTATCTCTCTTTATTAAATTTATTTCAATACTGATTTTTTCCAAATACCACAAATAAGTATATATTCAAAATTAAAAATTATCATTCTTTTCATTCACAGCCATAGGCATCATGGGAACAAAGATAATACAACGGATACCTCACCTTGTTATTTTTTAATGTTTATTTATTTTTGAGAGAGAGAGAGACATAGAGCACGAGCAGGGGAGGGACAGAGAGAGAAGGAGACACAGAATTCGAAGCAGTCTCCAGGATCTGAGCTGTCAGCAGAAAGCCGGATATGGGGCTCAAACCCACAAACTGCAAGATCTTGACCTGAGCCGAAGTCAGACGCTTAACTGACTGAGCTACCGAGGCGCCCCACAGACCCCTCATCTTAAAAGTAGCACAGAGGCTCCTCTCCATTCCACCTAACAGCTTCATCAGAGGCTTTCTAGTATTTTATACATTTAATTATTCCATATATTTGCTAATTTATAACTTAGAGAGTTTTTCATACTCTTCCATCAAGCTCTTTAAAATTTTTTTTTTAATGTTTATTATTTTTGAGAGAGAGAGAGAGAGGGACAGAGACCAAGCAGGGAAGGGGCAGAGAGAGAGGGAGGCACAGAATCAGAGGCAGGCTCCAGGCTCTGAGATGTCAGCACAGAGCCCGATGTGGAGCTCGAACTCACAGACTGTGAGATCACGACCTGAGCCATAGTCGGCCACCCAATCGAATGAGCCACCCAGGCACCCCCCCATCAAGCTCTTTTTAGATATAGTTAGTAAACCGAAAAGTACATCATTCGAGGCAATGCATCTTCTTACTTTTTTTTTTTTATCTCTCTGAAAGACATATTCCAATCCCAGTCATCTTGTGGTATGTAATCTCTGTTTTTTTCCTTAAGTTTATTTATTTATTTATTTTAGTAATCTCTACACCCAAAGTGGGGCTCAAACTCATGACCCCAATATCAAGAGTCACATGTTCTTCAGGAGTGAGCCAGGAGCACCTGTTTTGCTGTTGTTTGTTTGTTTGTTTGTTGTTATAAACTCAAAACAATGGCTAGGGTCTTTTCAGTAAGACCCGCTCACCATCTAAATGCCCCGAATGCCAATCTGCTATACATGTTTAAGTTTTTCCTGGAAATTCTTGATTCTTGCCCATGTTACTCCATCTCTTCTAATGTTTCTATTTCCCTCCAAAGTTACTCTAGACAAGAGTTGGGTCTGATCCTCCCACGTACTTTGGAACAGTTTTCTTTCCTATGAAGAAGCAAAGTTGTTCCATCCCTTCCAATGTTAGCTGACAACATGGAAGTGTGAGAAGAGTCTTGCTTTGTACATTACGGTCTTACGCGTTCCTTGGGCCATTTGAACGTTCTTTGTTTCAGTGTCCACTGTCTACGGAATTCCTCAGGTTACACAGCTTTCAGAAACTACTTTTGGTTTCCCAAATTGTAACTTAATACACTGCAGGCTGGGTTTGGTTTTATATTCTTCTTTAGGGTTCCTTTCTTCCTGATACATTCAGAGAGAATACTGGCACTAACCGAAGTTAGAAATCATCTCATCCCCTGCCCCAACCTTTTTTGTTCCCATACAGAATATGCCTCCCAAATAGCGTACATAAAATCACAAAAACAAAGACCACAGCTTCTACCAACAGCCAACAGCCCAATTGGGAATTATCTTCACTTAGGGCAAAGGAGCTAACTGGAACAGAGGTAAGTTCTGCAGATGCATCCTTCCAAGATGGTCTTGAAGCGGGGCTAAAATAATCCTGTCAGCTGTCCGGGGAGGCAAAGCTTTGCCTCACCCACGTGGCATTGGTTAGACCCTTTCAGTTATGCCTTGGATTTTTGTGTGATGGTTCATTGGTTGGTTTGTTTTAAGTAACTGCGATTGCTTTGAATAACAGGCCAGGAAAAATAGAAGACCCATTAGCTGGTGCAGGAGGAAAAGGCCAAAATTCTCTAGGTGAATTGAGTCACCCAACCCAGGGTTGAATTTTAGTCTCATTCTTTATCACCTATGTGAACAGCAGCAAGCTAATGTCACTCTCTGAATTTCAATCACATCAGCCCATAAACCTGTATAACACTATCAGCTTCACTGATTATAATATGGATAAGTGAAATACGATCAATGGAAACATTTTACCCCAATATCTGGCATAGCATTGCCATGTATGAGTCTCTACTGTGATTGATGTTAGTATGTGCTTCTGAAATAGCTTTGAAAAGTGGCATGTGGGAAGATTGATACTTACATAACTGTAAGACTGGGATGTTGTTGTTCAGAAGGCAACACTCAGCCTTTCCTTGAGACATTGCTCTGTGCTCTTTCTCGCTGTGAAATCCTGGAAAATCTATTGTTGAGTCTCCACTGCTAGACTCAACGTCCAAAAATAAAACTACCCTCTGACCCAGCAATTGCACTACTAGGTATTTATCCAAACAACGCAAAAATGGTGATTTGAAGAAGCGCATGCGCTCCATTGTTTATAGCCACACTGTCAACAGTAGCCAAATTATGGGAAGAGGTTAAGTGTCCATTGACTGGTAAATGGATAAAGAAGAAGTGGTACACATATACAATGGGATATTACTCAGCCATCAAAAACAGTGAAACCTTGCCATTTGCAAGGGCGTGGATGAAGCTAGAATGCATTATGCTAAGCGAAATGTGTCAGTCAGAGAAAGACAAACACCATATGATTTCACTCGTATGTGGAATTTAAAAAACAAAATCGATGAACATAGGGGAAAGAAAGGAACAATGAAATAAGATGAAAACATAGAGGGAGGCAAACTAGAAGAGACTCTTAACAATAGGAAAGAAACTGAGGGTTGTTGGAGGGGAGATGGGCTAAATGGGCGATGGGCATTAAAGAAGTCACTTGTGATGAGCACTGGGTGTTGTAAATAAGTGATGAGCCACTCTCCTGACACCGAGAGTACACTATATGCTACTAACCTGAATTTAAATAAAATCTTGAAAGGGAAACAAAAAAGTGTGTGGGCCATATATTATACCATGGCTCCTGGTATATAATAAAGACAACAAATATTCATTGAATGAATGAATAAATCCATAGTTTTATTCTTTTCATACATAGGTGTATATGAGCTTCCTTTGCCTTGCTACATAAAAAAAAGAAAAAAAAAACTGAAGGTCTTCCTTTCACTTGTTCAAAGAAACCTATTCTTGGATCCATGATACAGAAGCAAGCCTCAGCATCCTAAATAATCTCAGCAAATTCTCTTCCACATTCATCGGTAAAACGTTGGCAAATGATGAAATACGAATATCACAGCGGGATGATATATTGGCATGGGAAGAGAAGGAATAAAGAGAGAAAGGGACCAGATCCCACGCTAAGTTGCAATTTTCTCATATTAAAAAAGATAGGTGATATTTTCTAGGTTTTGAAGGACAAGAACTGCACAAGATATTGAGGAGGGCGCCTCGTATTGGGAGCTCTCATTTCAGCACTGCCCTTTTATAAGATGAATGTTTGCATTAAGTAGTATAATGCACATTTAAAGTTGAGGCTATATCTATATTGGCCTCTCAAATATTATTAATTGTAACATATTGAGAATTTTGGAGTGGCTTGTGGGGAAGAAGTGGATATATAAGGAAATTTTCAGAGTCTGCTAGAAATTTTCACCGGCAGCTATTGCTATAGCTATAAAACTTTTTATATGGATTCTTCTGGGATTGTACCAATAGAATACATTTTTTTCAGTATAATACATTTTTACATGAAGGCCTTTCATTCTCTTTCCTTCTTTTTTTCTTTAATTCTTTCACTTTTCTGTCAAGGAAGAACTATGTGGATTCAATTGATTCAAAAAGGGCTCTTGGGGCATCTGGGTGTTTCTGTCAGTTAAGTGTCCAACTCTTCTTTTTAGCTCAGGTCATGATCTCACCATTCTAGAGTTCGAGCCCCACATCAGGCTCTGCTGCTGACAGCGTGAAGCCTGCTTGGGATTCTCTCTCTCCCTCTGTCTCTGCTCCTCCCCTGTGCGTGTGCACACGCTTTGTCTCTCTCCCCCCCCTCTCTAAAATAATAAAATAAAGTTAATAAAAAAACAGAGTTCTTGGACAATTCAGTGTTAGCTAGTGGTCCATGGTCTAGACCAATATAGATACCACCTCAACTTTAAATGGACATTATACTATTTAGTGCGAACTTTCATCTTATAAAAGGGAAGTGTTGAAATGAGAGCCCCCAACATGAGGCACCTTCCTCAATATCTCGTGCAGTTCTTCCCATTCCAGATCTTGAAAATGTCACCTCATAACCATTCTTCAAAGCATTTAGTGCCTCAAAACTTATTTGTTTCCCTTTGTTGAAGTTTCACTATTTAAATTTTTTTAATGTTTATTTACTCTTGAGACAGAGAGAGACAGAGCATGAGCAGGGAAGGGGCAGACAGAGAGGGAGACACAGAATCTGAAGCAGGCTCCAAGCTGTCAGCACAGAGCCCGACGCAGGGCTCGAACTCACGAACTGTGAGACCATGACCTGAGCCGAAGTCGGACGCTTAACCGACTGAGCCACCCAGGTGCCCCGAAGTTTCACTATTTAAATTTCTATTTTAGGGATGCCCGGGCGGCTCAGTTGAGCATCCGACTCTTAGTTTTGGGTCACGTCATGATCTCAGGGTGGTGAGATCAAGCCCTGCATCAGGTTCCATGCTGGGTGTGAAGCCTGCTTAAGATTCTCTCTCTCCCTCTCCCTCTCCCTCTCCCTCTGCTTCTCCCCTACAAGCATGGGAGCAGAGAAAAAAT